>NC_091439.1:82428049-83028049 GCF_964237555.1 Oryctolagus cuniculus | reverse complement strand
ATCCTGTTACCAGGCCAGTGCTATCACAGTGCTTGTGTTCGTGTAACCCTTATTTTTACTTAACAGTGGCCTCAAACTGCAAGAGTAATGATGCTGGTAGTTTTATTAGAGTACATTGCTATAATCATTCTGTTTTATAGTTATCGTTGCTGGTCTTAATATGCCTAAACAACTAAACTTTATCATAGGTTTATATGTATTATGATAAGACATATATACACAAAGTTCAGTACTTTCTTTGGTTCTAGGCACCCACTGTGGGTTTTGGAATATATTCCTTATAGGTAAGAGGCGATGACTGTGGTGTACTTACATGTGTGTGTGTTTGTGTTTCTGTGTGATTTTTTTGGGTATTTTGTATTTTAATATTTTGTATTTTAATATTTTGTATTGAGAAGAGAGAAGAAAATGTGTGTATAATTTTGGGATCAACTATTCATAAGACTTTAAAGATTTATTTATTTATTTGAAAAGCAGAGTTACAGCAAGGCAGAGAGAGAGAGGAGAGAGACACATAAAGAGATCTTCCATCTGCTGGTTCACTCCCCAAATGGCTGCAATGGTCAGAGGTGGGACAAGTCAAAGCCAGGAGGCAGGAGCTTTTTCCGTGTCTCCCACATGGGTACAGGGGCCCAAGGACTTGGGCCACCTCCTACTGCTTTCCCAGGCATATCAGAAGGAGCTAGAGCAGAAGTGGATCAGCTGGGACTCAAACTGGCACCCATATGGATGCTGACACTGCACATAGCAGCTTTATCTGCCATGCCACAGCACTGGCCCCCCTTAAGACTTTAAAAGTAGTGACATTAAGAAAATGTTATATCCCTAATTACTATGGCATATTATTAGAGGGGCCAGTGTTGTGGTGTGGTGGGTAAAGCCACCACCTGTGATGCTGGCATCCCTTATGGGTGCCAATTTGTGTCCTAGTTGCTCCACTTCTAACCTAGCTCCCTGCCAATGATCTGCGAAAAGCAGCGGAAGATGGCCCAAGCATATGAGAGACGCAGATGAAGCTCCTGGCTTCAGCTTGGCATAGCCCTGGTTGTTGCAGTCATCTAGGGTGTGAACCAGCGGATGAAGACTGCTGTCTTTCTCTCTCTCTGTTACATGGACTTGATGAAACTGAGTTTTAAGGAAATTACTCAAGATCACAAACTCAGACAATCTGCATTCTTAAGCTCTATGGAAGTAGTCCTCATGCCTTTCTCCTTGATTCTCTTTTATTTAATAAAATGTACTTTTGAGGCCCCATTTGACCACCCCAAAATAAAAATTAGATAATACAACCTACCCATAAAAAATAACACAATGCTCTAACTGTAATATAAATGAATAAAAATTTATAAAATGTTTTGCACCACCATAAGAAATGATAGGTGAGCAAAGTGACAAATTAGCTTGATCAAATCACTCCACACTATCTACACATACTGAAACTTCACATTGTACTCCCATAAATGTGTATAATTTTAAAATAAAAAATACTAACAGAAATGCCATCATAACAATTTTATAAAATTATGATTTTAATTATAAATGTCCAAACACAACTACATAAGTAGACAAAAATACAGTGCCTAGAAATTTTCAAAATGCCCAAGAGGCCAGTATTACCAGAATTGAGACTGCACTTCTTAGTGTACACTGACTTGTTACTATCTTACAGTTCCTTGTCAAAGGTGAATTCTCTTACTTTTTTTCAAAGCCAAGCATATAGAGATCACTCCACACTCTTCCAAATAAACAAAATTATAAAATTTGTACCACTTCATTGAGACACTGTACTGTTTAATTTTCCTGAGTGAGTGTAAGCTGCGAATAATTTTAAAAACCAAAATCATCCCAATAAGAACACAGAAATTAGTGTCAACTAGATCAGATTCCAACCACTACATCTTGCCAATTAATTTCTTATTTCTGATGGCACATTACATACTCTATTGTTTGGGAGCTCTAGAGCTTTCCTCATTTAGCAACTCAAGTTTATTGTGGGAGAATTCCAGTTTTAGAAACAGTTTTAGAATTTGTTCTAAACACCTCACAGTACCCATTTATAATCAGTTAGAAATAATACCCTTCCACCCCCCCAGCCGTTCATGACAAAACAAAGGCAGGAGCCAAACCAAACCCCTTTCAAGCGCAGACCTGTTCTTTGGGACGCAGGCAGCTCACTGGCAGCAGGCAGTGTACCTGTTGTTCCAGGAGGCAGTGCATAAGCTGCAGATGATGGTGGAGCTCCTGGCCCGCCATGCTGGAAGGATGCTCCAGAGGAAGGGGGAGGAGGGAGAGAAGCAGCAGGGCTGGAGGTAGGTGAAGAGGCCTGGTGCTGTGCTGCATATAGCTGAGACTGCCCAGAACAGGAAGAAGCAGAAGATATGTAAGGGGTGTTAGGGTAAGCGTTTGAGGCAGGAGGAGCAACAGGCTGGTGAGGTCGATACAGTGCTGACCCCCCTGTTCCGAAGGAATACTGCTGGGCTGGTTGATAAGCTACACCAAGAAGAAGAAACAGAAACTATAATTAGTTACAAGTTTATTGAAACTGCAACAGAAAACCAAAAAGTCATCTTTCTATGGAAGTGATCTGCATTATTACAACTCATAACAGTAAGTTACAACCAAAAGTGAACACTTATACTATGTTGCGCTTTTGAGGCTCAGATGCTCTAAGTATACTTTAAAACTGCTGAAGCCAATATTTGAAAACTTCCACCTCGAGACTGCTCTGTTGGTTATAAAAATCTTTCAATCATTCAGATCCAAAAACTACAAGACTGATCATTTCCTTAAGATGTTCCTATTACTGTAAAACAACTGCAGTGACACCTACTAACCACCAGATGGAACCATGCGGGAGTTATACATTCAGAGTAAACTCCACAGAAAAAAGTACATGGAGTCTGGTGGCAGTTCAAGATCTGTCCACCAATAAAAACCGCAGGGTTAGCACTATCCTTATAAATCAGCTATATTCTCTAACGCCTAGTAAAATCACTAGCTTCCTAAATTCTCCATGTGAGGACAGTTCCAGATTAGGAGTCAACTCTGATCCCTGACAAAATGAGTACTACACATTACGTTACATACTGTAACAGTTCAGGCAAGGCAGCCAACTAATGTTTTAATGCAAAGACCTGAATTCAAATTAGAGTGATCTTAGTACCATCACATTCTTCATGAATAAGGGTAAGGATGAATCTCAGAGTGAATCCAGCAGAACCGTGTAGGGTTCCTATCAGTACTCTGAAGTCCACTTTCAGGTTGAGCACTTGAGACAAAGATTGTATCAATTTGCATTCAGGAAAGTGGGAACATTACTTTAGCGCAGAATGCACTATGAGGATTAGTTCTCACTAGGTAATGATCTCTTGTTTCTGTAATAGTTGTTTAGTCTTATAATGTTTCCCTTTGAGATTTGAGTGGTTTTTATTTTTTTGCTCTTAATTAAAATTTTGAGTAATGTCTTTACTTTCCAAGTGCAATTTCTAAAACAAAACAACAAAAACCTATAGTGGATAATGTCATTTTACATTCATTAAAACCCAGGGAATAAAACAAATATCAACAAAGAAACTAAAAAACCCCTGAATACACAAAATAACAAGCAATTAAAAAAACACACCACCTTGGATACACAACAGCAAGAGTGCATACTAATGTAAACCGTGGGCTTTGGGTGATAATGAGGTGTCAAGGTTCCCTGAATCGGAGCTTGTGCATATGTTGGCACTCTACTTTCTGCTCAAGTCTGCTGTGAACCTAGAACTGCTCTATAAAGATCTATTTTAAAAATAAATAAATAAAATGGACAAACAACCACCACCATCAACAAATGCCCCTTGGAACCATTTTCCCAAAAACAGTTTGCATAAGAATAAGTACTGAATAGTTTTCAGAATTCTATCATACCAAAATCATGGGGCACCTGAACCTCTGCAACAGGTCCTAGGAACGGCTGCGGAAGAGGAGTCAAGTGTTCTGAACACAATGACGGGGGAGCTACCACTTCCCAGCCTGCTGACTCAGGCAGGATGCCTCCTAGGAAACCACAGCAGGGATTCAGGAATCCTATGCAGAACTGATTCCCACCTTTGTCAAAACTGATTTGACTATGGCTTGGAACTTCAAAGGGAATAGTTACTACATTAGGTAAGACAAGCAGCTGTGACAGGGCTTTGAGGTCATACTACTTACGCTGTGGCTGTGGATAAGGTGGTACCTGGGGGTGCATATGACCTGAAGAGGTGGCAAGTTGACCGGCAGCATTTGGATTAACACTTCCATGCATGATGAAACCTGGAGGTGGTGGGTTTTCTCCCTGGGAAATGAGAACATGGTCAAAAAAGAGGATTACATGGGAGGCAACAACTTTACCAGATGAGTTTATAATCTCTGAAATGAAATTCTATGTTTACTTGAAAAGAAAAACATTTTATTGCATAAGAAACATTGCATTTTTATATCCTGTCTTCCTTAGAACATCACATTTTCTGAGCAACATGTTCTGAATGATTTCAAGATCAGACACATCCAAAATAAGAACTGCAAGGAATGGCAAGATGTTAACAGCCTCATAAAATAGTGTCAGTGATATTTATAAGTCACCAGGATTTTCCACTTCTACTAATTTCCATCCACTATTTCACACTCTGGAAATATAGATATGAATTCCATAAAGGAAATGTTTATTTTTCTTCAATTTCTATAATGCTTAAAAAAAAGGAAAAAGGAAAGAAAAAACAATCTTCAGTGAAATCACACTAAACCATTGTTAGAATTTTGGTTGATGTTTCCCAGCTCAAGACATTTTAGAACTGCAAAAAGAAAGGAGGAAAAAGGAAATAATTGTGCAAAAAACTGCTTCTTGCATCAAAGAAGCATTAAAATGCAATGAGCAGGCAGGCAGACGGGGTAGGGTGGAGGAACTTCAGGAAGGGGTAGAAAGTATATAACTATTTATAAATATACTTAGGTGAGCAGAATCCTGCTCAAAGAGGAATAAGGAAGGATATACCTGTGTGTCAGAGGGAGAGGCTGCAGGTGGATGGCTGGGAAGGGCAGTAGGAGTTTTGTTACTCCAGGTAGTGACAGTAGGGGCAATTCTAACCTGAATTGAACAAAGAAATACCAATCACAGAAAATAAAAAATGGAAACATTAAAAGAAAAAAAAAAACTCAAAAGGTATTAGTAATAGCCAGATGAAAAGCCAAAAGAGCTGCAAGATAACATACATCAGTCAGGCAAATGCTTTCAAGGTAGCTGGGATTCCAAAAGAAAAACACACAGTCATAACAAAATGAGGGGAGGGGGGCAGGAGAAAAATCAATATGAAAATCTGAATTAAAGCACAAGGACAATGCCATTCAAGCATCAGGAGGAAGTGGGAAAAGTGAGGTCCTATAACTAGGGCAAGACGACATTCGAGAAAAGTAATTGATTTAAAAAGTGGTTTTTGAAGCATTAATAGTATTCATGCTACTATTAATCTGCAAGCATATTGTGATAAGCTCCCTTTTCTGGATTTGATTAACACCACAAAAATCATATTAATTCCATACAAAGCTTGAAAGTCACACAATCAGAGAATATCACAGCTGCATCTTAAATTATCCAATCTAGTCCCCTCTCTTTAGTACAGAGAAAATCAAGGGCCAGAGAAGGGAGGGGTTTGACTCAGTGGTGAATGGAGCTAGGAGTGACTTTAGGTCACCTGCTTCCCAGGCCAGTATTTTCACACTACACCACGTTACTTACCCTGGAGTCTATTAGTTTTCATTGTCATTTTTCTAGTAACTAAAATCCTTTTTGTCAAGTAAATGTTAAACACACACACACATATATAAAAGCAGGGGCTGCCACTGTGGCAGAGTGGGTAAAACCACCACCTGCAGTGCCATATGGCATCAGTTTGAGTCCTGGTTGCTCCACTATATTTTTAAAAGATTTATTTATTTATTTATAAGTCAGAATTACACAGAGAGAGATAGAGAGGCAGAGAGAGGGAGAGAGAGAGAGAGAGAGAGTTCTTCCATCTGCTGATTCACTCCCCAATTGGCCACAACAGCCAGAGCTGCACTGATCCGAAGCCAGGAGCCAGGAGCTTCCTCCGGGTCTTCCCATGCGGGTTTAGGGACCCAAGGACTTGGGCCATCTTCTACTGCTTTCCCAGGCCATAGCAGAGAGCTGGATCGGAAGTGGAGCGGCGGCTTTATCTGCTACACCATAGCACTGGCCTCTGTTCCATTTCTTTTTCTTTTTCTTTTTTTTTGGGGGGGGTGGACAGTGAGAGAGAGAGACAGAGAGAAAGGTCTTCCTTTTGCCGTTGGTTCACCCTCCAGTGGCCGCTGCTGCCAGCACGCTGCGGCCGGCACATCGCGCTGATCTGAAGCCAGGAGCCAGGTGCTTATCCTGGTCTCCCATGGGGTACAGGGCCCAAGCACTTGGGCCCTCCTCCACTGCACTCCCGGGCCACAGCAGAGAGCTGGCCTGGAAGAGGGGCAACCGGGACAGAATCCGGCGCCCTGACTAGGACTAGAACCTGGGGTGCCGGCGCCACAGGTGGAAGATGAGCCTATTGAGCCACGGCACCGGCCCCTGTTCCATTTCTGATCCAGCTCTCTGCTATGGCTTGGGAAAGCAGTGAAATATGGCCCAAGTCCTTGGACCCCTGCACCCACGTAGGAGACCCAGAAGAAGCTTCTAGCTTCAGATCGGCGCAGTTCCAGCCATTGTGGCCAATTGGGGAGTGAACCAGCAAGTGAAAGACCCCTCTCTCTCTGCCTCTGCCTCTCTGTAACTCTACCTTTCAAATAAATAAATAAATCCTTAAAAATAAATAAATAAAAAGCAGAGCTGTGCTGATTGAAGTAGGAGAAGTCTTGCTAATCTGGCATCCCATTAACCATGTCTGTAAACACTGCTTATTTGCTTTTTTTCTTTCTCTCTTTCTTTTTAAAGATTTATTTATTTATTTGAAAGTCAGAGTTACACAGAGAGAGAAAGAGAGGCAGAGAAAGAGAGGTCTTCCATCCACTGGTTCACTCCCCAACTGACTGCAACGGCTGGAGCTGCACCGATCTGAAGGCAGGAGCCGGGGCTTCTTCTGGGTCTACCACGTGGTTGGAGGAGCCCAAGGACTTGGGCCATCTTCTACTGCTTTCCCAGGCCATAGTATAGAGGTGGATCAGAAGTGGAGCAGCCGGGACTCAAACTGGCGCCCATATGGGATGCTGGCACTGCAGGCCAGGGCTCTAACCCACTACGCCACAGCCCCATCCACTAAACATTGCTTTAAAACCACAAGCCATGGGCCAGTGCTGTAGCACAGTGAGTAAAGCTACTGCCTGTGGTACTGGCATCCCATATGGACGTCAGTTCAAGTCCTGGCTGCTCCATTTCCAATCCAGCTCTCTGCTAAGGCCTGGGGATACAGTAGAAGATGACCCAAGTCCTTGGGCTCCTGCACCCACATGGAAGACTCAGAAGAAGCTCCTGGCTCCTGGCTTCAGATCAGCACAGCTCCAACCTCTGCAGCTATTTGGGGAGTGAACCAGTGGATGGAAGACACACACACACACTCTCTCTCTCTCTCTCTCTCTCTGCCTCTCTTTAACTCTGCCTTTCAAATAAATAAATAAATCTTAAAAAAAAAAATCCACAAGCCACTGTCCTCATTCATTCAGTAAATCTCATGTTATAATCAAGAAAATCACTGCTTTATTTATGATTTAAATTGTTTTTCTCTTCTTGGATTACAACATTGGTATATACAGGCAGAACAAAAGTCTTTCAATACTTATGCCTTCTCCCAGAAACACAATTAAATCCAAGGATATAAAGAATTAATATTCTGGGGCACGCTTTGTGGCACAGAGTTAAGCTGCCACTGGATGCCAGCATCCTATATCTATCAGAGTACTTGCTTGAGTCCTTGTTGCTCTGCTTCTGATGCAACTTCCTGCTAAGAGCTTGGGAAAGTAACAGATGATAGCTCAAGTAGTTAGGTTTTTGCCACCCACAAGGGAGGCCAGGATAGAGGCCCTAGCTCCTGGCTTTCGCATGTCCCAGCCAAGGCTGTTGTATTTGGGAAGCGAACCAGTGGATAGAAAATCTTTCACTCCTTCCCTCTCTTTCTCTGTCACTCTGCCTTTCAAAAATAAATAAATAAATAAACCTTTACAAACAAACAAACAAACAAAAAAAGAGTAGATATTCTCTTCTCCCACCTTGCCTTGCTTCACTATCCCCAAAAAAGGGCCTCGTCTAACATAAGCACTTGAGAGCTCTAATCCCATGATGGCCATTTATCAGCTATAACTGAGAAATTCAAGCTTTCGATCTTAAAACTCTGATGGGTCACTTGAGATCTCTGTCCCTCAGTTTTCCCAGCCATCATCTGTTCTGCCCCTCCTATAGCAGAGACTTTCACAGTCTAACAGAATCTCCAGCAGGGTGGGGAATTTATGTTTGTATATTATGTTCACCAATATACCCCCAAGAACTAGAATAATACCCAGCATTCACTATACAGTCTCAATAAACACTTGTCAAACAAATGAAAAAAAAAATCCAGAGAATTCTAGTAGACAGTTACTTTCAAATGTAATCTATCCTGGTTAAGTACCAATCAAAAATATAACAGCTAAAAGATGATTTTTTTTCTTTTTAAATATTTCATTATTTAATATTTACTTTCCTTATAACAAAATGCAAAAAGCCTATCAATCCTACAAGCAATTTGTTCCATTTTAAAATAGACATATTAATATTAACTTTGCTATCAATCAAAACCACATATTACATACTTATGGGAAGATACTTTCCATTTAAGGTTATCTGCTGCTCTGCAAACGTAAGTTCCTACATGAAATAGAAATAGTAAGATAGGGCCAGTGCCGCGGCTCACTAGGCTAATCCTCCACCTAGCGGCGCAGGCACACCGGGTTCTAGTCCTAGTCAGGGCGCCGGATTCTGTCCCGGTTGCCCCTCTTCCAGGCCAGCTCTCTGCTGTGGCCAGGGAGTGCAGTGGAGGAGGGCCCAAGTGCTTGGGCCCTGTACCCCATGGGAGACCAGGAGAAGCACCTGGCTCCTGGCTTCGGATCAGCGCGATGTGCCGGCCGCAGCGCGCCAGCCGTGGCGGCCATTCGAGGGTGAACCAATGGCAAAGGGAAGACCTTTCTCTCTGTCTCTCTCTCTCACTATCCACTCTATCAAAAAAAAAAAAAAAAAAAAAAAAAAGAGAGAGAGAGAGAGATAGTAAGAGGCCAGATTTTATGCCACCAAACATTTGGTAATTCAAAAAATAGATTAAAACTTATGAATTAAATTTTATGAATTAAAATTATGAATCTTTTCATTCTCCATAACCTATAACTTCATAAACCTTCCTTTGGTCATTCACTCTTTTCTAATATCCAAGTTGTCCAAAAATATTTGTATTCTGGATATTCTTTATTGTGCAGATACAGGCAACACAGCAAACCCATACTAATGATAAAAAAAAAACTGCTCGCGGGCCGGCGCCATGGTTTATTGGGTTAATCCTCTGCCTGCGGCGCCGGCATCCCATATGGTCACCAGGTTCTAGTCCCGGTTGTTCCTCTTCCGGTCCAGCTCTCTGCTGTGGCCCGGGAAGGCAGTGGAGGATGGCCCAAGTCCTTGGGCCCTGTACCCACATGGGAGACCAGGAGGAAGCACCTGGCTCCTGGCTTTGGATTGGCGCAGTGCACCGGCTGTGGCGGCCATTTGGGGGGGGGGGGGTGAACCAAAGGAAGGAAGACCTTTCTCTCTCTCTCTCTGTCTCTCTCTCTCTCGCTGTCTAACTCTACCTGTCAAGTTAAAAAAAATTGCTCAAAAAAGACTTTTCTAAAAATACATACAAAATTAACCAAATCACTAATAAGATTATTCCTACTACTCTATTTCAGGTTGTAGGATGAATCAAATAGAAATCTCAAGAAGAGATGTACAAGGGTTGGCATTGTGGTGCAGTGGGTTAAACCAGTGCTGGTTTAAATCCTGGCTGCTTAACTTCTGATCTAGCTCTCTGCTAATGCTCCTGGGAAGGCAGTGGAAGATGGCGCCAATATTTGGGCCCCTGCCACCCATGTGGGAGACAGGGATGGAAACCTTTTGGCTTCAACCTGGCCCAGATCTGGCTGTTGTGGACATTTGGGAAGTGAACCAGTGATGGAAGATCTCTTTCTCTCCTTTTCCGTCACTCTCAGAATACTATTTTGTTACTCTCAGACATTATTCAAATAGATAAATCTTAAAATTGAAAGAAAGAGAATACATGTAAAGAAAAAAAAAAACCTCCCTGTAGAGTTTAAAACTAATTTACAGCTACACTATAATCTGTTTGACCAGGTTAATGGGATCATACTGAAAAATAGATCATAAACGCTACTTTCAAGAGTCCAGAAACTTTTACGATGTTGTCTATCTTTACCATATCAGAACTGTCTTGCCCAACAAACTAAAATTATCAATTTGAATAGAAACACACAAATGCTTCCACTCACATGGGGATAATATTGTTGAGTTTGAACTCTCGGCATCTGGGGGTGGCCAGCAAGTGGCCCAGGCCTGCCCTTGGGCAGCGGCTGCCTCTCATAAGGAACTTTAGCCGATTCTTGTCCTGGTACAGGCTCTCCTTGTGCTCTACAAAGTCTGTCACGAAGCTGCACAATATTTGGCTGGAAGAAACAATGAAGAAAACAAGGCAAATTATTAGAATTCATCCAACTTATGACAGCATATTCATTTTCTTAAAGTAATATGGATCATTCAAGAGACTCCCTTTTGTATACATGTTGTGTATTATACTATAGACCTTGACACTTGAGGATCTGACATCATTATTTCTAATATTCACGAATGGTACTAGAATTCAATGACCTATAGTGTAACTTGTAATTTAACTGAGGCAGGAATTTGAACTAGGCTCTCATCATGTTATTATGACTTTTCCCTTGTCACCACAACTCTTCTTAAGTTTTCTTGTGGTTAATGCTCACAAATTACAAAACTAACTAAAAATATACAAATAAAACAGACTCCCAAGGAAAATCAACTGCTGTAATGCTGGATGAAAACAGTCATCTAAGAACAATGAAATTTAGGGGATGGCGCTGTGGTGTAGTGGGTAAAACCACTGCCTGCAATGCCAGCATCCCATATGGGCACTAGTTCAAGTCCTGACTGCTCCACTTCCGATCCAGCTTCCTGCTAATGCACCTAGGAAAGAAGCAGAAGATGGCCCAAGTCCTGGGGCCCCATTACCCACGTGGGAGACCCAGAAGAAGCTCCTAGCTCCTGACTTTGGATCAGCCCAGCTCTAGCTGTTGTAGCTATCTGGGGAGTGAACCAGTGGATGGAAGACCTCTGTCTGACTCTGTTCCTCCCTCTCTAACTCTACTTTTCAAAAAAATAAATAAATCTCAAAAATATGAAATTTAAAAGAAATTTTTAAAACAAATTGATAGATTCACATCTATAGCTCATACAGATTTACAATGACACAGATTTACAAAAGTATTTGTTGATCACATGCATGTTATAGATATTAACAAATAACAAAAAGCAACATGTTAATTAAATTTTTCAGTAATAATTTAATAATCTTTAAAAAATCATATATTTCTATAAATTTGTGAAAGGTTTAAACAGGCCATTTAAACTTTTTACATATGTTTATTGTTTTTTATAGGGGAGAATTTTAAGCCGGCGCCGCGGCCCACTAGGCTAATCCTCTGCCTTGCAGTGCCGGCACAACGGGTTCTAGTCCCGGTCGGGGAGCCGGATTCTGTCCCGGTTGCCCCTCTTCCAGGCCAGCTCTCTGCTGTGGCCAGGGAGTGCAGTGGAGGATGGCCCAAGTCCTTGGGCCCTGCACCCCATGGGAGACCAGGATAAGTACCTGGCTCCTGCCATTGGATCAGCGCGGTGCGCTGGCCGCAGCACACAGGCCACAGTGGCCACTGGAGGGTGAACCAACGGCAAAGGAAGACCTTTCTCTCTGTCTGTCTGTCTCTCTCACTGTCCACTCTGCCTGTCAAAAAAAAAAAAAAGATAGGGGAGAATTTTATATAAATGGTATCACAGTCTTGCGACATACTCTCCAAAAAAATGCAAGGTCTACTGAGATAAATAGGAAGAAGTAACACAGAATTTATGCTTTTATGCATAAAGCATGTCCTTTAAAGTCCAAAAAATCCTATTAAGAATAATATGTAAAAACTGTAGATGAGGGGCCGGCACCATGGCTCACTTGGTTAATCCTCTACCTGCAGCACCGGCACCCCATATGGGCACCAGGTTCTAGTCCCAGTTGCTCCTCTTCCAGTCGAGCTCTCTACTGTGGCACAGGAAGGCAGTGGAGGATGGCCCAAGTGCTTGGCCCCTGCACCCGCATGGGAGACCAGGAGGAAGCACCTGGCTCCTGGCTTTGGATTGGCGCAGTGCCGGCCGTAGTGGCCATTAGAGGAGTGAACCAATGGAAGGAAGACCTTTCTCTCTCTCTCTCTCTCTCTCTCTCTAACTCTGCCTGTCAAATAAAAACTGTAGATGATTATACAAGGGCACTTTATGAAGTTCATGGAAAACAGAATTAAAAGTTCATTGGTGGCCGGCGCCGTCATTTGGCTAATCCTCCGCCTACGGCGCTGGCACCCCAGGTTCCAGTCCCGCTTGGGGCACCGGGTACTAGTCCCGGGTGCCCCTCTTCCAGTCCAGCTCTTTGCTGTGGCCTGGGAGTGCAGTGGAGGATGGCCCAAGTGCTTGGGGCCCTGCACCCACACGGGAGACCAGGAGGAAGCACCTGGCTCCTGGCTCCTGGCTTCAGACTGGCGCAGCGCTGGCTGTAGTGGCCATTAGGGGAGTGAACCAACGGAAGGGTGATCTTTCTCTCTGTCTCTCTCTCACTGTCTATAACTCTACCTGTCAAATAAAAAAAAGAAAAAGTTCATTGGTGCAAAAAAATGTTGACAACCTGCAGATTTTTATCAATATACATATTTTCCATAGCATTTTAAGATTTCTTTTGAGTACCAACTTCAAACTCTTTTTTGTAGCAAAGCAAAGTTTTAATTCTCTTTTCCAAAAAACTTTAAGAAATACACTTGCACATGGTACTGGAAAATTAACAGTTTAATCTTAAGGCTAAATGATCTAAAGGTCTTCAATTATGTTAGTCTTAAAAAGTGTCATATTTCTATTTAACAATAAAACTTCAATAAGTAAACAGTCATAAGACTTGTGAGAGCAGCCGGCACTGTGGTGTAGTGGGTAAAGCCACTGCCTGCAGTACCAGTATCCCATAGGGGCACCAGTTCAAGTCCTGGCTGCTCCATGTGCAATGCAGCTTTCTGCTATGGCCTTGGAAAGCAGTAGAAGATGGCCTAAGTCCTTGGGCCCCTGCGTGTGCATGGGAGACCCAGAAGAAGCACCTGGCTCCTGGCTTCGGATCAGTACAGCTCCACCCATTGCAGCCAATTGGGGAGTAAACCAGCAGATGGAAGACTTCTCTCCCTCTGTCTCTACTTCTCTTTCTGTGTAACTCTTTCAAATAAATAAATCTTAAAAACAAACAAACAAACAAACAAACAAAAAACACTTGTGAGAAAGCTGCCATAAGAAAAAGACTATGCTCTTTGGGCTGGTGTTGTGGTATAATGGGTTATGCTGCCACCTGTGATCCCAGCATCCCATTTGGGTGCCAGTTTGAGTACCAACTGCTCCACTTCCAATCCAGTTTCCTGCTAATGTGCCTGGGAAAGCAGCAGAAGATGGCCTAGGCCCTTGAGCCCCTGCCATCCACATGGGAGACAGGGAAGAAGCTCCTGGTTGTTGGTGTCAGCCCGGCCCAGCCACAGCAGCTGCATTCATTTGGGGAGTGAACCAGCAGATGAAAGATCTCTATATATTTCCCTCTCGACCTCTATAACTCTGCCTTTCAAATAAACAAAATAAAACCTTAAAAAAAAAAAAAGGCTATGCTCCTGTATCTAATACTCTCATTAACAATAACAGGAAGATATGAACTGGATCCTAGCATTAAATATCTACAAAACCAATTAGACAGACTCACCTATAGAGTCCTGCAGCATATACAAGTGTGTAATTTTACTCCCTGAAACTTACTGATAATTCCCTATAACAGACAAAATACTGAAAAGAACTAAAAGAAATCCATCAAGACCAGAATAAAGTTAATACAAAGTACAGGGGGCTGGTGTTGTGGTGCAGTGGGTTAAACTGCCACCTGTGAAATCAACATCCCATACGGGTGCTAATTCCTGTCCTGACTGCTCCAATCCAGCTCCCTGCTAATGCACCTAGGAAAGCAGCAGAGGATGGCTCAAGTGCACCTTTGTGGGAGACCTGGATGAAGCTCTTGGCTCCTGGCTTCAGCCTTGCCCAGTACTGGCTACGGTGGCCATTTGGGAGTGAGCCAGCAGATGGAAGATACCGCTCTCTCTGTCTCTCCCTCTCTCTCTGTAACTCCTTCAAACAAATGGATAAATCTTTAAATAATAGTAATAATAAAAAGTACAGAGACAACAAAATATCTGCAAGGTTCAAAATCAAGATCCATGAGACATTAAAATGCAGATATAAATATCTACCTTACAGGAAAGTTTCTTCAGTCCCCTCCCCCAATTCATGTTCCATTATTGGTTCAGGTACTCCTATTTTGTGTTTTCATAGCACCACTACATCTATCAGAGCATTATGATACTTGTCTACAGCCATATTGCATTTGGAAGCTCCTGTGGATAAGGATCTTGGCAATCTTGTTCAGCACTCTACACCCAATCACTTACTTAATTGAAACAAACATTATGGATACTGGCGTTGTGGTGTAGCAGGTAAAGCCATGACCTTTGACACTAGCATCCTGTATGGGCACTGGTTTGTGTCCCAGCTGCTCCACTTTTGATCCAGCTCTCTGCTAATGCCTGGGAAAAGCAGCAAAAGATAGCCCAAGTATTTGGGCTCCTGTCACCTATGCAGGAGACCCAAAAGAAGCTCCTGGCTTTGGCCTGGCACAGTCCTGGCCATTGCAGCCATCTGGGGAGTGAACCAGTGGATGGAAGATCTCTGTCTCTTACTTTCTCTCTACAACTCCGCCTTTCAAATAAATAAATAAATAAATCTTTAAAAAATAATAAAACCAAATATTATGGAAAACACTGAGTTTTACTGTACATCAAATAAGGACAATAAATTAGGAATGTAAAGCAGTTCCATCTGCCCTGATTACTTTATTTACATATATATAGAATACTTTTATATATTATATATAGAATACTTTTATATAAATATATACACACATAAATAAATACATATAAATATATATTATATATAAATATATACACACATAAACAGCATCAGATTAAATGGGTGCAGGTAATTGGCACAGTGGTGAAGATACTTGGTGTCAGCATTCGAGTACACAGAATATGCCAACACCACATAGGATGCCTACATCTCATAATGGAATGCTTGGATTTGAGTCCCAGCTCTATTCATAATTCCAGGTTCCTGTTAGTGCACGTCCTGGTTGACAGCAGGTAATGGCTCAAGCTACTGGGTCCCTGCTATCCATACGGGAGACCTACCCTGAATTTTAGGTTCCTAACTTAAGGGTGGCCCAGCCCTGGCTATGGTTGATGTTGGGAAATGAACCAGTAGATGGGAGCTCTGTCTCTGTCCATCTCTGTCTGCCTTTCAGATAAATACATAAATAAATAAAAATTAAAGCAGGTTAAAGTAGTATACAGAATGGATTTTCTTGCTAATATCTGTATTATATTAATATGTTGGAAGTTAGAAATTTTAGCAATCCCATTTGCTTCATTTAAAAAAAAAAAACTATTAATTTATTGAAAGGCAGAGTTACAGGGTGGCAGGGATCTTCCATCTGCTGGATCCCTCCCCAGATGGTTGCAATGGTGGAGCTGGACTGGTCTGAAGCCAGAAGCCAGGAGCTTCTTTGGGTACCCCACATGAGTGCAGGCTCCCAAGTATCTGCGCCATCTTCTGCTGCTTTCCCAGGCACATTAGCAGGGAGCTGGCTTGGAAGTGGAACAGCCGGGACTGGAACCAGCGTCCATATGTGATGTCGGCACTGTAGGTGGCGGCTCAACCTGCTAAGCCACTGTGCTGGGCCCCCATTTGCTTCATTAAGTATTAACATTTATAGCTTTCCAACATAAAATATTCCTAAAAAGAACTTTATATGAAGAATCAGCATTTTGATTTAGAAGAATCTTTTTTCCCCCCATTCTTTTCCCTAAACTCCTACATAGTCCCTCAATACAAAGCAATCTATCATACAACAAGAGCATCATATCTGAACAGATTAGGTATACTTAAAATGATCCTTAAAGAAATGTCAATAACATCTACCCACCGTTGAGTGTTAGAAATTCAACTCTTCCAGAACACTCCATCCACTCATAGGCTACCATCAAGTGCTATCCTCTGGACTCACCTTACATATTAAAGACAACAAATTGTCAGTTCTAATTACCTGGTTGGTGTTGTCAGGAAGAAAAGCCAATGCTGCAGCAATGCTGCCCTGCGCTGCCAGCAAGCTGGCATACTGACTCATCTTCTCAGCCAGGAGAACCCCCACAGTATTAGTGTCCAGGGCCTGGGTGAGCTGCACAGCTTTTCGCAGGATGACAACTTTCTCAATTAGATCCTTGATGAGAAAAAGAAGGGAAAGTGAGAGGGATATGAACAAAGATGCCAAGGTTATGTGTAAAAAGGAAGCAGGAAAAGATCAAGAGTTACTAAGAATTTCAAAGTCTACTAAAAGTACACCACCTATTATCATCCCTCTTTGAAAAGTACGGAATAGCTGGCCACTATTTAGGGAACTGAAAAAGTTGAGGAGGAAGGTAGTCTTTTACGAATAAGGCCTAGGTTACCACTTTCCTCTAAACATTCAAATATTTGCCTAGCAACGTAAAACAGGCAAATATGCAAAGTGAAAGTTACAGGCAGGTATCTGAAAGTTGAAACTATGCTCTACCAAGTAGAGGAGGAACTGTGAGTGACAGCATCATACCATCCACCCAACAAAAACCACACTACTATAAGGTGGCCCACAGACAAGGCACATGACCCTCAAGGTTTTTCATCTTGCCCTTCAATGTCAACTCTTTTAACGTGGCAAGCTACATTTCAAATAGAATGCCTAAGACTGTCTTCTCTGCCTACCCTTCTAAACACACAAGCCTGGCAATGTGAAACAAGTGTTTTGCTCTCAGAAACACTTAGAAGGAAAATTTTATTTTCCAAACTGACTTTTAATTTTGCAATGATCCTACTGAAGTTATATAGAAACATAGTAAGCTGGCTGATGACATGCTTGGGGGAAAATTTTTAACATAAAGTTACTTGGTCTCAGAGAACAGTTTCAGTTTTACTTCCTCTTTTGCTTGTGTATTGGTGTGAGATGGGATTCCATTTACATTTTACTTTCATCTGTCTCTTAACTATGAAGATTCTCTCTTGATACTGGGGTTGCATTCCATTCCTTAACTTTTTTCTCTGCCCAAGGCAGGAGGGCTACTGAAGGCAGGACAGCAGCATCAGGAAAAAGAAGTAAGCACACTGGGGCTGTTTTCAGAGCCCTTGACACCTACTTTTCCTAACAAACTGCCATCACAACCCTGTTTTTACAAACAACTGTTACTCCATTCTATACCATCACAAATTTTGCTTCTTCAGACAGTTATAAATACGTTTCTACAATGTAATGTGATCATCCGAAGGCCGAAGGGTAATGTGAGCACTTTTGTTTCAAAGACACTAACCTGAAGGGACAGGGGGTTGCTTCCATCTTGAGCTTTAGTCCAACACGCAACTAGTTTCTCTACATTCCCAGCACAAATATAGCAGAGACATGCCTGAGTCTGCAGGAGGCTATCTCCTTCCCTCTCAAGCCTGGTTCCCAAAAGATCTATAAATCAAAAGAAAAACAAAGTAAGATTTCACACAAGGCAATCTGCATACGAGGTAATGAGTAGCCCAATATTTTAAAAAGTTTGAATTAAACTTCACAACCAATGAATATTAAAGAGAAAATCACTCTAAATGCTCTATGAGTATTTATGTGTTAAATGAATGGATGTGGGTGACAAACTGTATGTGATAAATGATTTCACAAGATTCTAAAGCTGAAGAACTTAACTCTATTAATTAGGAAAGAAACTAAATGGGGACAATATTTCAACAGAAAAATCCTAATGGCACATTTGGAATAGACTTCGCAATGCCAGCTAGGTCTACTTCAATTTATGAAAACACGGTTAATAGCTTACAGTTTTCATATCCTCATAAACCTTCAAGGTAGCAAGTTTTTTTTTTTTTTTTTTTTACTGTACTAACAAAAGCTTTCCTTAAAAATATTTATTCCATTGCCACAAGGTTACACATAGCCCATAACAGTCATTCCTACTCAAATGTAATTCTTGGGACTAGCATTGGGACACAGCAGGTAAAGCTGCTGCTGGCAGCACCAGTGGCACCGGTTCACGTCCTGGCTACTCCACTTCCAATCCAGCTCCCTGCTAATGTACCTAGGGAAGTACAGAAGATGACCCAAGTGTTAGGGCCCTGGCACCCACATGGGAGACCCAGAAGAAGCTCCAGACTCCTGGGTTCAGCATGGCACAGGCCCAGCCACTCTGGCTATGTAGGGAGTGAACCAGTAGACGGAAGATCTCTCACACTGTCCCTCCCTCTCTCTCTGTCACTCTACCTTTCCAAGAAATAAAAAAAAAAATCTTAAAAAAGTGTTATAATTCTTCACTGAATATAGCTGACATTTATTAAGTGGGGGCTGCTTATGTGCAATTTTATGGATGAACAAACTGAGGCTTAGAAAGTATTTTTTCCTAGGTCACACAATAACTAAAGAGGCAGAGGCAAGACTCCAACTCTGATCTGTCTGAAATCAAAATCACTAAAAAACATTTTAAAAATAATGACTGGGAACTGGCATTTTAGTACAGCAGGTAAAGCTGCCACCTACGGGGCTGATACTGTGGCACAGTTGGTTAAGCTGCTGACTCTAGTGCTGGCATCCCATATGGGCAGTGGTTGGAGTCCTGATTGCTCCACTTCTGATCCAGCTCCCTGCTAATGGCCTGGGGAAGGCAGCAGCAAATGATCCAACTGCTTAGGTTCCTGTCACCCACGTGGGAGACCCAGAAGAAGCTCCTGGTTCCTATATTTGGCCTGGCACAGCCCTGACGGTTGCAGCCATCTGGGGAGTGAACCAGCTGCTGGAAGCTCTGTCTCCATCTCTCCCCGTCTCTGTAACTCTCTACCTTTCACATAAATAAATACATATCTAAAAAATAAAAATAATGAGTATGTTAGGAAAACTGCTGTACTTATAATTCTGAGAAAAACATTTAAATAACTTATTTTTCTTATTTGTTACAGATGTTGATGCAGATTTTTAAATTTTCTTATTATGATGCATGATTTACAAAAATTTCTAACAAAACTTGTTTTTAATTTTATTATAACATACCATGTCACATATGTAAAGGAAATATAAAGCTCATTTACCACAAAGGGCTGAAAATTCATCTGGTTTAGCATAAGTCAATACGGCAGCTAAAGCCTCTCTCCAGTTTTTAAGGTCACAAGACTCTACAATCTCTTTCCAGTTCTTCATCACTACTGCAGTGATGAGCTTGAGAAAGAAAAACAAAGAGAGAATTAGAAGTCCTTAGTGTATCAACAAAAAGTAACTCTGGCTAAACAACCGTACCTTTCGAAATTGCTCTTTACAGCATTTCATGACAAATAAAGCTGCAGCGAAGTGAAGCACAGTCTTGAACCAACTAAATGACTTAATAGATGACACATTTCCTCTAAACAAAACACAAAACTATACTAATGTGTCTGTAAAATATGAAGAGGCTAAGTATAGGCTGCTATCAGAACTATCAGACGGGACCTGCTCTGATAAACCAGGAAAAACTGCCTAGGCATGCAGAATTCTGAGATGTGATGTGAAGGACAAACAGGAATTAACTTCACCAAGAAGGAAAAACTGGGGTGTCTGGCACAAGGATTAAGACTGCTTGGGGGCACGGCGTTGCGGCACAGTGGGTTAAGCTGCTGGCAGCAACACTGGCATCCCATGTGAGCACTGCTTTGAGTCCCACCTACTCCACTTCTGATCAAGCTCCCTGCTAATGCACCTGGCAGTGCAGCAGAAGATGGCCCAGGTCCTTGTGCCCCTGCCATCCATGTGGGAGACCCGGATGAAGCTCCAGGCTCCTAGATTCAGCCTGGTCCAGCCTAGATCATTGTGGCCATGTGGAGAGTGAATGAGCAAATGGAAGATCTCTTTCTCCCTCTCTCTGTAACTCTACCTTTCAAATAAATGTATCTTTTTTAAAAAAAGAAAAAACGACTATGCTTGGGATGCCCAAATTCCATAGATGGGTGCCTGCATTCAAGTAATGGTTCTGCTCCCAATCCCAGCTTCCTGCTAATGAGCATCCTGTGAGGCAGCAGGTGATAGCTCAAATACAGGGGTCCCTGTCATCCATTAAGTTCCTGGCCCTGGCTTCAGCCTGGCCAGGCCCAGCAGTTGTGGGCACTTGGGGAATGAATCAGCAGATGAGAGATCTCAGTCTCTCTTTTCAAAAAATATAACGTCAACATTAAAAAAAAAAAAAAAGAAGGAAAAGTAGGGAATGGCAATGGCATTCCATGCTCTGGGAACACTAGGTGTGAAGTCTTAGGGACAAAGGAATGTGGAGCAAGTGAGAAACTGAAAAACAGGGGCCAGTGCTGTGGCGTAGCTGGTAAAGCCACAGCCTGCTGTGCTGTCATCCTATATGGGTGCCAGTTCAAGTCCTGGCTGCTCCACTTCCTATCCAACTCTCTGGCCTGGGAAAGCAGTGGAAGATGGTCCAAGTCCTTGGGTCCCCGCACCCACGTGGGAGACCCTGAAGAAATGCCTGGCTCCTGGCTTTGGATCAGCGCAGCTCTGGCCATTGTGACCAATTGGGAAGTGAACCAGCAGATGGAAGATCTCTCTCTCTGCATAGCTCTTTCAAATAAATAAATCAATCTTAAAAAAAAAAAAAAAGAAAGAAAGAAACAAACAAACAAACAAACTGAAAAACAGCCAGTGTGGTGAAAAATAAACCAGGGAGACTGGCACTGAGGCTCACTTGGCTAATCCTCCACCTGCAGCGCCGGCACCCCGGATTCTAGTCCCAGTTGGGGCGCCGGATTCTGTCCCAGTTGCTCCTCTTTCAGTCCAGCTCTCTGCTGTGGCCCGGGAAGGCAGTGTAGGATGGCCCAAGTGCTTGGGCCCTGCACCCCATGGGAGACCAGGAGGAAGCACCTGGCTCCTGGCTTCAGATCAGCACAGTGCCGGCCGTGGCAGCCATTTTGGGGGTGAACCAACGGAAAAGGAAGACCTTTCTCTCTGTCTCTCTCACTGTCTAACTCTGCCTGTCAAAATAAATAAATAAATAAAACAAACCAACCAACCAACCAGGGAGAGAAGAACATGGGAAGAGGCTGGGAGACTGACAGCAACCAATGCTGGGGGCACTGCAGTTAGCTTCGATGGAAAATGGTTTACACAAAAATTACTTTTTTATGATGTGAAAAAATAATATCACATAGAAGGGTTATAATTTTTTAGGCCTTCTATGCCATAAGTTCCTCTCCTAGGACTACAGCCTCAGAGATTTGTATAAATCTTCAGTCACAACAAAGGCATTTATAGTACATAAACAAAGGTGTTTAAATTAGCAAAATATTGTAAACATCCAAAAGTATGAGAAAAACATATTCCTATCATAAATATTATAGAGCAATAAAAATATTTATAAGAATCTTTAATGATGTGGAAAAATGCTTACAATGAGACTACCTATAAGCTAAACCACACACATACATACATGTGTGATCCTGATCCTGTTTTAAAAAATGTATAGGGACCAGCGCTGTGGTGCAGCGGGTTAAAGCCCTGGCCTGAAGCCCCGACATCCCATATGGGTGCCGGTTCTAGTCCCAGATGCTCCTCTTCTGATCCAGCTCTCTGCTATAGCCTGGGAAAGCAGTAGAAGATGGCCCAAGTCCTTGGGCCCCTGCACTGCATGGGAGACCCGGAAGAAGCTCCTGGCTCCTGGCTTCGGATTGGCTCAGCTCCGGCAGTTGTGGCCATCTGGGGAGTGAACCAGAGGATGGAAGACCTCTCTCTGTGTCTCTACCTCTCTCTGTAACTCTTTCAAATAAATCCTTAAAAAGAAATTTTATAAATATACAAAAAGAAGTACGAAAAGATTTACTAACTTTCTATGTTAAAGAGATAATTAGAAGTCTTTAGTATATTAACAAAAATTAACTCTGGGTGAACAACCATATGTTTTAAAATTACTCTTCACAGTATTTCATGCCAAATAAAGCTATAGCAATTTTCTACAATATGAAAATAGTTTTAATTTTTAAAACTACATATGGAAACAACAAAAACAGGAATAATCGTGCCAAACTTCCAACAACTATTTCTGGGTCAAGGAATTATGGAGAGGTTTTTGTTTGTTTTTTATCTTTTATTGTTTTTATTTCAATAATCTATAGTATGATGATATTTTCATATAATCATGGAGATAAATGTTACTGTTTATTTTTAAAATAACATACCCTAGTAATTTTGCTTTGGGATTTGGCAAAGTACTTTGTCTGGGTTCGAGCCAAAAGTTCTTTTCCTCCTGCTATGGCCAATATAATGGCATCAGCCATGCGGTTATCATGTAAACAAAGGTCAACAGCACTTTCAAAATCACCCGTCAGCAAAGCCTGAGTAATTAAACCATCAATATCTGCAACAAGAAAATAACACCGAAGTTAAATAGGAAATATCAAAACAACTAAAAAGTACACATTATCAATTTACACACACAAATATAATGCTAGTTGCTAATTACTGGTAAATCAGTTTCTAACACAAGCTGTTATTTATGGATGAGATCCATGGAAATCTACTGAAATAACTTATGTAACACAATACATTTTGCAGACTGCTCAAACCAAGCACATTTCCCTTCCCAAGACACTCAGTCCACATACAACATGAAAACCTAGTCTAGGGGTGGGCACTGTGGCACAGTGGGTTAATGCCCGGGCCTGAAGTGATGGTATCCCATATAGGCGCCGGTTCAACACCCGGCTGCTCCACTTCTGATTCAGCTCTCTGCTAAGGCCTGGGAAAACAGGAGATGGCCCAAGACCTTGGGCCCCTGCACCCACCTGGGAGGCCCAGAAGAAGTTCCTAGCTCCTGGCTTTGGATCAGCACAGCTTCAGCCATTGCAGCCAACTGGGGAGTGAACCATCGGATGGTTCTCTCTCTCTCTCTCTCTCTCTCTCTCTCTCTGCCTCTCCTCTCTGTGTAACTCTGACTTTCAAATAAATAAATAAATCTTAAAAAAAAAAAATAACCTAGTCTAGTTGTGACAAAGAAGTTCTAACTTAAACTCAGGAGCTGCTGCCTTTCAAATGGTTAACAAAAGCAATAAAAAATAAAAACCAACAGGTGCTTACCCCCACTGATGGAGATATTAAATGTTCCTCCAGCTGAGGGTAGAAATTCAGATTCTTGTTTTTCTTCTTTAACATGCTGAGAGATGGAAAAGGCAGCAATTTAACCAGAATGAAACTGTTTGCCACAATTTACTGGCAAAACAAAATTTATACGTGATTATTTACCGCCTGAGTAGAAGACATGCCAAGTTAATTCAGAAAACACTGTCAGATCTAAGTCTCCACTAAAATCTCTGACTCCCTAAGCGTTAACACAATAGTAAAGTCCAAGGTCAGCAGGAGCACTGTCACACTTCAGTGTGCATAGTCACCCTGTACAGAAGTGCATGCATTATTGCTACCTCAAAGACTATTATTAAAGCTGAAGAATCTTTGTTTCCTTGGATACCTCAACCATGAGTGGCTTTTTGATTATACTATTTAGATTTTTTAAAGCACTGTTTCTACACACCTAATAACTCCATTTACCAGGTTTGGTTATAAGGGCTTGCTTTGTTTGAATTACGAAAAATTCATCTGTAAAATCATGATTTATGCGTAGTCATATACTCAAATTCAATTATATGAGGTAATATTCTCTGAAATAAGTCACACTTCAAACAGCAGATCACTGTAAAATATTTTTGCTATAAAATAATTTTTTTTACAAAAAAGTTTTACTGTAAATTTCTGAAGCTACCTACAAGACTGATTCAAAATAAATTCAATATTTTCTTTCTATAGAAAATGTAGGCATTTTGCTGGCAAATAACCTGACATCATTTCTCTTCTATGCTTAAAAATTCAAAAGAAAAAAAATCTCAGAGATTAGAAAGAAAATTAAAAAAAAAACCATAGCTCTTTTAACTTTTCTAACACAAGCTAAAACATCTGTCTTCTGTGGTTAAGTTACCTATTCATATGAATGTAAGTACCTAGTATTCAAGGTCAGGAGCATTTTGAAATTGGATAATTTTAGTGCACAGTACAGCATTACATTATCTGTTAATAAAGCTTAATTAATGTTGGCCATTACAGAATACCCATAACCTTAATTTCCTTTCTGCAACTAAACAAAAGCATTTTGGAGTTTAAAAACTCAAAAGATAATATTAAGAATTTACATTAAGGAATAAGTCAGAGATACTAACCAGAATATATTCACTAAGGAATTTACAAAATACTTTTAAAATTCACCATCTTTCAAATTTGTTTTTTAAACACAACTAAATCTGTATTTATGGACTTACAAATTACACATGTAGCCAAAATGCATACAATTTATTATGTAGTAAGTACCTTTGATATGTATGCTACCACTCTTTCTTCCTCCTCTTGTTTGTTTTAGAAATGAGCTTTCTTTTCAGTGCTACTGAATGCTAAAAGCCTACATATTCACTTCTCCTCTTTCCAGGTTTACCTACAAGTCAGGATTTCAAAAACCACAATAAACAAATCAAGCAGCCCTGGGATTCAGGAAGACCACCAGCAATGAAACCAGGGTTGTTTTTTAAGAAGCTTCTGGACAGGGCTGACGCTGTGGCACAGAAGGTGAAGCCTCCATCTGCAGTGCCAGTTCGCGTCCCAGATGCTCTACTTCCAATCCAGCTCCTGATAATGCACCTGGGAAAGCAGCAGAAGATGGCCCACGTACTTGGGCCCCTGCACCCATGTGGGAGACCCAGAAGAAACTCCTGGCTCCTGGCTTTGGCCCGGCCCAGACTTGGTTGTTAAAGGCATTTGGGGAGTAAACCAGCGATGGAAGATCTCTCCCTTTCTCCTTCTGTATCTCTGTCTTTCAAATAAATAAATAAATAATCTTTTCGAAAAAATTTATGAACAAAATATTATAGTATTTTCTTAGGTTGACATTTATTGTTTTTCAACCTTGCATCTACCTGAAAAGCAGACTCAGAAACCCAGGTTTTCTGAACATGGTCGCAATATCACCACATAAATATAATCACTCTCATTCTGGCAATTGTACAATGAATGGCTTCCAAAGTTACTTCACTTAACACAGGGCTCAAGGCAACGCAAAACTTCTTCAAACACCCCCCATCTGCCTTAGCTAACTGTTCCATACCTCTCCTCTGTGGAAAGCAGTAATATTTCACCAGCCTACTCTTCCCTTAACAGCAGGTCAGCACCCTTGTTACAGAGGGACTTACTCCTTAAAATCCTGGGGATGTCCTCAGCGGCACTGAGTGGCTAAACGACTTTCCCCGGCTGAACCCAAAACCACTGTCAGACTCAGCAAACAGCGCTGAACTTGCTAGCTATTTATAAACAGTATCCAAAACAGAGGCTTTGTTAAACCTAAAGCCAATTTTTATACTCAGATACCTGGATAAAAATGATTTTTAAAAATCTATATTGGTGGCTGGTGTCATGGCTTAATAGGCTAATCCTCCGCCTGCGGTGCCAGCACACTGGGTTCTAGTCCCAGTCGGGGCAGGGATTCTGTCCCGGTTGCTCCTCTTCCAGTCCAGCTCTCTGCTGTGGCCTGAGAGTGCAGTGGAGGATGGCCCAAGTGCTTGGGCCCTGTACCCGCATGGGAGACCAGGAGAAGCACCTGGCTCCTGGCTTCAGATCAGCGCAGTGTGCTGGCCGCAGTGCACCAGCCACAGCGGCCGGTGTGGGTGTGTGTGTGTGAACCAACGGAAAAGGAAGACCTTTCTCTCAGTCTCTCTCTCTCACTGTCCACTCTGTCTGTCCAAAAAAAAAAATTTTTTTTTTTAAATCTATATTGGTGGAGGGAAGCCCAGCACTGTGGCATAGTGGGCTAAGCCTCCACTTGTGCCTGCATCCCATATGGGCTCCAGTTTGTGTCCAGGCTGCTTCTCTTCTGATCCAGTTCTGTGCTATGGCCAGGGAAAGCAGTAGAAGATGGCCCAAGTCCTTGGGCCCCTGCACCTGCGTGGGAGACTCAGAGGAAGTTCCTGGCTCCTGGCTTCGTTGCAGCCATTTGGGGAGTGAACCAGCAGATGGAAGTCCTTTCTGTCTCTCCCTCTCTGTCTCTCAAACAAATAAATAAATCTTTAAAAAAGAAAATCTGTATTGGGGTGGATATTCACCACACTGGTTAGGCTGCCACTTGAGCTATCCACTTCCTATGTATTACAGTGATTGGATCAAGTTCTGGTTACACTGCTTCTGATCCAGCTTCCTGCTGATGTGCCTGGGAGGCAGCAGGTGACTGTGCAAGTAATGGGATCCCTGCCACCCACATGAGACACACAGATGGAGTTCTTGGCTACTGGGTTCAGCCTGGCCTACCCTAGCTGTTAGAGGCATTTGGGAGTGAACTACTGAATGTTAAGATCTCTGTTTCTCTGCAATAAATTGAAAATAAATAAGAAAAATTACAGAAAAAATTCTAAGGGTGCAAGTGTTTGGCATACTGGATAGGATGCCTGGGTTCCAAAACAGATTGAGCCCTGATTCCAATGACAGCTTTCTGCTGTCACCTTCAGAAATACCACGTGACAGCTCCCACATGGAAGACCAGGGTTGACTTTCCAGCTCCCAGCTTTGATCTGCTCAGCCTCAGCCAATGTAAGCATTTGGGGTGCAAAACAGTGGTTGAGAACTCACTCTGTCTGCCTCTAAAATAAACATACTCTTTAAAAAGTCTGTATGGTGCTAACCAAAGGGATACTTAAACATAATTTTTTCAGATACTCAATTTACATAGCAAGGGGCTGTCACTGTGGTGCAGCCTACGATGATGCCCTCCCATAGGAGCACTGCTTTGAGTCCCAGCTGCTCCATGTCTGATCCAGCTCCCTGCTAATGTGCCTGGGAAAGCAGCAGAAGACAGCCCAAGTCTTTGGGATCCTGCTACCCAAGTGGGAGACTCAGAAGAAACTCTTGGCTCCTGGCTCAGCCTGGCCCAGCCCCAGCCATTGCAGCCAACTGAGGAGTAAACCAGCTGATGGAAGTCTCTCTCTCTCCATCACACCTTCTCTCTGTAACTCTGACTTCCAAATAGATGATTTTTTTAAAAAAAGGTATACAGTAATGATTACTGTTTGTTAAATACACTACCTATTATTCATGAGTAGATTCTCAAATCATCATCTATTTGATAACATATATTCAATCTAATTATACACAAATGTACCTCTCTTTACATGCCCTGTAATTTTCTCTAGGTATTCTCAAATTAATTCATACTTTAATAATATTTTAGTCAGACCCTCTATTCCCATGTTACACTAATACTAGTAAATCCACTTCTAAGGAAAAATGTTTTATAGTCATCTTGTAATAGTCTAAATTTATTGACGATGAATTACTTTTATAACTTAGTAAAAGATTATAGAAAGTATTGAAGTATTGCAGGCAGGACAGTCCCATATCCCAAGAACAAAGAAAAAGTCAAGAGATGAGAAAAGAAACTTAAACTTGATGATTAATTTTCCAACATAAACTAGAAATAGAAGCAAGGAAAGTAAATTATAGTGTTAGTTATTAGTTGTTAAAAAAAACTTAGAAAATTAAAAGGAAAAAGATTTAATGATACAACTCTGTGTTCAAGGACTCTTTTTAGTTAGTTATAAAATGTATCACCTATAGCTAAGGATACACTGATAATAAAATGACAATCAATTTAGTTTAGTGAAATATTCTTGGATTCTAACTTTGAGACTAATTCATAAAACTATGCTCCGGAAAGTGGGACCTAGGTGTCTATGTGCCTTAAAAAATTACCTTTATGTGCAATGCAAAGTGAATTTCTGAATAAAACCTCTTTTCAGTTTGACATAGCTATCTGACCTAAAAATTAAGTGAATTTTACATCAACTGTTAATTTTAATATATGTACAATTAAAATATACACACATATATATAATCCAGAAGCCAAATCAGAGAACTAAAGAGCTCAAAGATGGTATTTCTGTTGGTCTACCCTAGATAAATAGATTCCTACCTTAAACATCTCTAAGAAAGCAATATACTCCAACTTAATTTTTCAAGAAGTAGTCAGGGAAGTTTTCGATATTTTACCAAGATATTCAAATATCGCGTATTTTTGTTCAATATAGTATAAAAAAAAAATAAGTACCTCTCCCAAGAGCTGCTCTTCAGCAGCCGGGCTCTCCTCCCCATCACTCTGTGCTACTTGATCAGAGTCTTTAAGAGCCTTTGGTACACAAAACAATCACAGAGGAAGTTGAAGAACACAGCATTAAAAGATTAGTAACAAGGAAGACAAAAGACCCAATCAAACAACATCCAAAGCTAGTTTAATCATCAGAAGCAACATTGAATAAATCTGAGAAATTCCATTAGAGGAAAAGCAAATGTTCCCCCAGCAAAAAAAAAAAAAAAAAAAAAAAGGGCAAAAAAAATCTTCACCATAAGTATCTGAGCAGTCATTGACTGATTTTCTTCTTTTACAAAATTCAAAGATGACAATGCAAAGAATGCTCTGCCATTATTACATTTTATGCTGTTTTAAGATGAGAATTAGAAACTTATTAAAAGACCTAGAATCAGCACTTATTTTTACACATGAAGCCTAAAACAGACCAATTTCTTAAATAACATTTCCTTTTTCTGTTATGGCCTAACCAAAATTTTAAAGGCCTTCTTACCACATCAGCTCCATCCACTTTGTTCAAGGCCAAAGCAATCTGAAATAAAAATAACAACTCACCTACTAAACAAAATTCTATTTCAGGGTATACAGCTAATGTTCACCTATTACACCATTCTCAAGGGCAAAAGTCTACAAAATTCATCAGGGATAGTACGTTTAAAGCAAAGAATAGAATCTGTGCAGAACTGTTTCTTAATAGTTCTACTTTGGCTCACAGGGAATTCTACTGCACAGAGGTATCCTGTTCTGAAGCTCAGTGACAAAACCAACCTCAAAATGAACACGTTTTCTTCTACTTTGCTTTAAATAAAGTAACTATAATTAATTTTTAAAAATATTTCTTCAGGTACTCACTATGGAAAGAACTGCTATTAGAAGTATTCTGACAATCAGATTCTATTTCCTCATTTTTTGCTATCAGGCATGCAGCAAAACTTTCATATTAATCTCTGGCAAACCTAAAAAAGTTACAGTGTCATGAAGTTTAGGCTAATAAATAGTTAAATATAAAAACTCTAAAAGAGTGAGCAAGGACACACAGCTACTAAGTAGCAGGGCTGTGATGCCATCCTAGGTCTGTCTGACATCAAAGGAGCACTGATCAGTGCCTAGAATGCAGAGTATGCAACCTGTACCAGGTATGAACAACATTTTCTGCAATGCTACAGATAGCTAATCAATTCCGAAGAACCACCAAAAGCTAATTACAAGCTACACACTAAGAGAATATAAAATATTGCCTCTAAGGCTTGCAAAGTCAAGATGCTTTTACTGATATTGATGCTATTGATGTCAGCATGATAGAATACTAAGCCCCCTTTCTAGAAGAATAATACAAAATTGCAATCTCATTTCCTCTTTTAAAAAAGGTAATCGTTTCATAATTTAAGATGTGGCAAACTTGAGCCTCCTTTCCTCTCTCCCCCAAGGCCGCTGGTTACTGAGCACGTTATTAAAACTCAGTGCTATTTCCAGTGTTTGCGGCTCACAGTGTCTTAACATTCAAGGTTTGATTATTCCTTACAAGTCTGAGTTGATCTGGTTCTGGCAGCTTCTAAATCCAAGTATAATGCTTCATTCTGAATTTAACAATATGTATTTGAAACTTTGGCAACCAAACACAAATTCTTATTAAATGTTTATTGATTAGCTTGAGATAATCTGTCTAGAGTTTTATAAGAGTTTGATAGCTAAATATCTGTATAAGCACAGTCATTCAACCTTCCCGAGTTTACCTTCTTTCCGAGATCTTCTTTTCTGTATCCTAGAAGTTCAAGGTATTTTCCACGAGAATCATCCTCAAAGTTCACCTTTTAAAAAAAGACATAGCCTTAAAACAAAGGCCTAATTTAAAAGCCTTATTTTTATAAGAAATGACTAAATTCCAAGCAGAATTAGTAAAAAATATTTAAAATCTACCATATCATCTCGAAGATTTACTACTAGAATGAATCCAAAGGCCAGGTTTTTTAAAAATCTGTTATTTTTTTAATAATTAGTGTCACTGATAATTTACTATAATTAAATAAAACTTACTTTAGAACTATTTTTGTAAATACAAACTAACTCATGCTCAAAGGTTATAAGAATGGAAAGCTCACACTACATGAAATGATCTGTCCCAAAACTCTTGCTCAAAATTAATACTTAACTACAAAACATAAAAATACATTCTACAATTTTAGAACTTAACCACATCCTTCTTTTCCCATTATCTTTAACTGGATCTACTAAAGATATTTAAATAGTCTGTGTTTGGGGCTGGCGCTGTGGCGCAGTGGGTTAATCCTCCACCTGCGCCACTGGCATCCCATGTGGGCGCCAGTTCTAGTCCCAGCTGCTCCTCTTCCAATCCAGCTCTCTGCTATGGCCTAGGAAAGCAGTGGAGGATGGCCCAAGTGCTTGGGCCCCTGCACCTGCATGGGAGACCAGGAGAAGCACCTGGCTCCTGGCTTTGGATCGGTGCAGCTCTGGTCGTTGAAGCCATTTGGAGAGTGAACCAACGAAGGGAAGACCTCTCTTTCTGTCTCTCCTTCTCACTGTCTGTAACTCTACCTCTCAAATAAATAAATAAAATCTTTAAAAAAATTAGTCTGCATCTGTATTATATTAACCTCTACGTTATAAATTTAAAATAGGTCTGTGGGCGAGCATTTGGAACAGTGGTGAAGATGCTGCTTAGGATGCTTGCATGCCATTCTAGAGTGCCTGGGTTCAAGCCCTGGCTCCACTGATTCCAGCTTCCCACTACTGCACACCCTGAGAGAAAGCAGGAGTTGGGTCTCTGCCATCCACACGGCAGACCTGAACTGAGTTTCAGGCTCCTGACTTCAGCCTAGCCCAGCCCTGTCTGTTTAGGCATTTGTGGAGTGAACCAGTGGATGGGAGATCTCTGTTTCTCTCTGCCTTCTAATTAAATAAATAAGTAAGAAAAAAACCCTTTAAAAGTACTTTATATTAGGCTTTTCAAAGTAGAGAGGGAAGAACTCTAGAAATAAGATATGCTGTGTGTTCTTTATATGGTTTCTTAAACTCTATCATGAATTCCTGAAATCATATTTTTCTTGTTGTTTCTTTAATAAAAAAGATAGGTTCAGAAATAAGGGGAAAAGTTAAATTTGCAGATAATGAAATAAAATGGTTTTAAATACCAATTTTACCTTCAAAAAGGACCACACATTTTTCTCAAACTCAGTCTGGGAAGCATCAATCTTTTTCTGGCAGTAACTGATAAATCCTTGTGACTGCACGACCTGCTGAAGTTGGTCTGATCGGCTGAGGAATTCCTTTTCTGTTACAACCTGACTGATGAAGACATGATGCTGCTGCTGCTGCTCAGGCCCCTGCTGAGCCTGCACTTTGACATTCTCAAAGGTAACCAGTTTGCCTCCAAACTATGAAAGAACAAATGAATAAAATCAGTTTTAAACACAAGGAGGTATAATTAAAACATGTGCTTACTGTAAACCTGCAAGGAAAGAACCATGACCTTAATTTATCAATTGCATACCCATTTGGATGAAATTAGCTGACACTCTCCCATGCTCCACAACCTGACCCCAGTCTTCAATGACTATTCTTCCTCTTTCACAACCCACAATCAATTATTCCCTAAGCTTCACAATTGCTCAGCCATTTGGTTTTACTACATATCCATTTTGGGATAACTAAGCCATTCATTAACTGAATGATCTAATGAGCTCTGCTCTTATAATCTTTTTTTTTTTTTTTTTTTTTTTTTTTTTTTTGTGACAGGCAGAGTGGACAGTGAGAGAGAGAGAGACAGAGAGAAAGGTCTTCCTTTTGCCGTTGGTTCACCCTCCAATGGCCGCCGCGGCTAGCGCGCTGCGGCCGGCGCACCGCGCTGATCCGATGGCAGGAGCCAGGAGCCAGGTGCTTTTCCTGGTCTCCCATGGGGTGCAGGGCCCAAGCACCTGGGCCATCCTCCACTGCACTCCCTGGCCACAGCAGAGGGCTGGCCTGGAAGAGGGGCAACTGGGACAGAATCCGGCGCCCCTACCGGGACTAGAACCCGGTGTGCCGGCGCCGCTAGGCGGAGGATTAGCCTAGTGAGCCGCGGCGCCGGCCTCTGCTCTTATAATCTAACCACCTCTTATCAGGCCGCACTTCCTAACACTGTTGCATTGGAAACTTATAAGTGTCCAACAGATGACTTTTGGGAGACATATTCAAACCACAGCTGAAACAATCAACAGAGTGAAAGAGCAGCCTACAGAATGGAAGAAAATATGTGCAAGCCATGCATATGATAATGGATTAATATCTAGAATATACAGGTTGAGTATTTCTTACCTGAAATGCTTGGGACCAGAGGTGTTTTGGATTTATTTTCCTATACATAATGAGATATCGTAGAGATGGGGCCGGTCGACCCATGAAATTTATGTTATGCTTCATATATACCTTATACATATAGCCTGAAGGTAATTTTCTACAATATTTTTAGTGCACTTGCATTTTGACAGCAATCTATCAGAGAATTTTTTCTTTAAATATTTATTTATTTGAAAGGCAGAGTTACGGGGGGGGGGGGGGGGGTGTCTTCCATCTGCTGATTCACTCCCCAAATGGCTGCAATGGCTGGAGCTGTGCCAATGTAAAGTCAGGAGTGAGGAGCTTCTTCTAGGTTTCCCACGTGGTTTCAGGGGCCCAAACACTTGGGCCATCTTCTACTGCTTTCCCAGGCCATTATCAGGGAGGTAGATCAAAGTAGAGCAGCCAGGACTTGAATGGGTGTCCATATAGGAAGTTAATGCCATAGGCGGAGGCTTCACCTACTATACCACAGTGCCGGCCCCTGTAAAGAATTCTTACAGGGCAGACAGACAGCGAGTTAAGCTGCTACTTGGGACACCAGCATCCCATACTAGAGTGCCTGGTTTGAATACCAGCTACTCAGAGTTTCCACTGTTTCCCACTAATGTGTCTGGGAGGCAGCAGATGATGGCCAAGACCTTGTGTTCCTGACATCCACACAGGAGACCTGGATGAGTTGCTGGCTCTTGGCTTCAGCCTGGCCCAGCCCCATTTGTTGTGGGCATTTGGGGAATGAACCAGTGATTGGAAGATTTTTCACTCTTTTTCTGTCACTCTGCCTTTCAAATAAATAAATCTTTGAAAAAAGATAGATTTTTTGCTATACATATTATCAAAATCAGAAAAAAAAAGAGTATACCCTTTTTCTGAGAAATCATTTTGAATGCTGAGAATTCCATATCACATCTCAGACTAAAACTTCTTTACTCTGCATCATCCTACAGTAATACTTCATTATGAAAAATCCTCTGTGCTATGGACCATAAAAACAAAATCCACCTACAGAAAAAGAGGCACCAACAGGCCTTCGGATCCACTTGGGCGGCTTCTTCAGAGGCAGCACTATACTGTGCTGAGCAGTCTGCTGTGGAATTTGTAATGGAGGAAGGGGCTGTCCTGTGCCAAAAGGATCCAGATTCCCAAAAGATGATGAAAGCTAAAAACACAGAAAGGGAAAATCTGAGAAGTACACAGATTATGTTGCATTTCTTCAAGTCATACCCAAGAAACTTTTAAAATCTAATTACCCAAGTAATCAGTATTATTGATCAGTAAATCATGATCAAAATAACTACACAGTTTTTTCAGGTGTTATAATAAAAAATCATAATACTTCCATTACCTTATCAACTTGTTTCTGCCTCAAAGTATCTGTGCTCCCTCCCATGATAGAATAAACACTGATACGCCCATCAAACGAAGCAGCAGATAACACAGCAGGATTTCGGGGACACCACTGAATATCAAAGCACCATTGCGTGTTGGTGGGAAGTTCGTACAACACCTAGGCAAAAAAATCAGAAAAGAGCACAGTCATTTTAAAACAAAAATACCTGAATTGATATAGTCAACAAGTTCAGCTAACTTAAGCATTTTCTTCCAGAAAATGTCTTTAGTCAAGAAAAACAATAGTAAGCTATTTTTTTTAAGACTAAGAATGGTCCATTATGATGGTCTTTGATGATAACAGGAATGCTATTAACTTTTATTAATTTTCAACCAGATTTGAACTAGCACATCTTAAAAACTGAAGTTTTGGGGGCCAGTACATTGGTATAGCAGATAAAGCTGCCATGTTCAACACCAGCATCCCATAAGGGTGCCAGTTCAAGTCCTGGCTGTTCCACTTCTGATCCAGCTTCCCGCTAAAGAGCCTGTGAAAGCAGCAGAGGATGGCTCAAATGCTTAGGTCCCTGCACCCAAGTGAGAGATCCAGAAGAAGCTCCTGGCTCCTGGCTTTGGATTGGCCCAGTTCAAGCCATTGTAGCTATTTGGGGAGTGAACCAGGGATGTAAGATCTCTCTTTCTCTCCATCTCTCACTCTATCTCTGCCTTTCAAATAAATAACAAAATACATCTTTTCTAAAAAATTGTTTTCTATATTTACTGAACGGCAGTAGTGTATGCATTTGAACGACCAGAAAACATAACAAAGTCAATTTGCTTAACTCTAAAAGAACCAATGGTTTCCTGTCCAACTGCTTTTGCCTGGTAAGATCAAAACAGTTATTATTGGGGCCGGCGCTGTGGTAAAGTGGGTTAAAGCCCAGGCCTGCAGCGCCAGCATCTCATATGGGTGCCAGTTCAAGTCCCAGCTGCTCCACTGTTGATCCAGCTCCCTACTAATGCGCCAGGGAAAGTAGTGGATGGTCCAAGTCCTGGGGTCCCTGCAACCATGTGGGAGACCCAAAAGAAGCTCTTGGCTCCTGTGTTTGGATTGGCTTAGCTCCAGCCAAAGCAGCCAGTGAACCAGCAGATGGAAAACCTCTCTCTCTCTCTGTGATTCTGTCTTTCAAATAAATAAAGTAAATCTTCAATTAAAAAAAGTATTAATTATTTAAGTTATCTGAAGAAAAATTTTTTAAAGATTTAGTTATTTATTTGAAAATCTGAATTACACAGAGAGAGAAAGAGAGGCAGAGATAGAAGTCTTCCATCCTCTGGTTCACTCCCCAATTGAATGCCAACAGTTGGAGCTGTGCCGATTGAAAGCCAGGAGCCAGGAGCCAGGAGCTTCTTCCGGGTCTCCCACTTGAGTGCAGGGGCCCAAGGACTTGGGCCATCTTCTACTGCTTTCCCAGGCCATACCAGAGAGCTAGATCGGGAAGTGGAGCAGCCAGGACTTGAACCAGCACCCATATGTAAGATGCCGGCACTGCAGGCAGCGATTTTACCCACTATGCCACAGCACCAGCCCCTTGAAGACCAAATTTTAAAAATCAATCTTTATTTGATTGTCATAGTTACAGAGATTTTCCATCTACTGGTTCACCTCCCATATGGCTGCAACAACTGGGACTGGGCCAGGCAAAAGCCAGGAGCCAGGAATGCCATCTGGGTCTCTCCTGTTGGTGGAAATGGCCCAGTCACTTGGAGTATCTTCTGCTGCTTTTCCCAGGCCATTAGCGAGAAGCTGGATTGGAAGTGAACAGCCAGGACACAAACCGGTGCCATATGGGATGCTGGCATCACAGGCAGTAGCTTCATCTGCTATGCTATAATACTAACCCTAAAATCAATCTTAAGAGAGAAGAACTCGCTGAGAATCTGGCTTTAAGTCAAGAGGGGAAATGTGTACACACCTCTCCTACTGGCACAGAATTCTAACAGAGCTCAGCATCTGAAGCCTTTTTTTTTTTTTTTTTTTTTAAAGAAGAAAAAAAGACAATGGAAAAACTACAGAAGATGGCTGGTAGAAAATCTTTACAATATCATGATTGTAGCTAACTCAAATTTAGTGTGGTGATGCCTGCTATACATAGGAGTAAAAGTATAAGGCCTCAAGAAACAAGTCTGGGGCAGACAGACTAACCTAACAGTTCAGATGCCTGAATCTCACATTGGAGTACCCAGGTTCAATAAAGTCCTGGGTCCTGATTCCAGGTTCCTGCTAGTGTGGACCTGGGGAGGCAACAATGGTCACTCAAGTTATTGGATTCCTGCCACTCATGGAAAGATCTGGATTAAATTTCTGGCTCTTGCCTCTGGCCTTTGTGGGCCTTTGGGGAGCAAACCAGCCTAAAGGGCCCTCTCTTTGTATATCTGTCTCAAATAAATGAAAAGGAAAAAGAAGCCAGGAAAACTGGCTTCATGTGACATCTACAATGTTTTATTTTATAAGAAAAGATTTAGGTTAGACCTTGGGACATTCACACCTGTGACACAGCATCCCATATGGGTGCCAGTTTGAGTCCTGGCTGCTCCACATCTGATCCAGCTAATGGCCTGGGAAAGCAGTGAAGATGGCCCTACTGCTTGGACTCGTTACCCACATGGAAGACCTAGAAGAAGCTCCTGGCTTTGGCCAGGCCCAGCACCAGCCACTGTGGCCATCTGAGCAGTGAACCAGCTGATAGAAGATCTCTCTGTCTCTCCCTCTCTCTGTAACTGTGACTTACAAATAAATAAATAAATCCTTAAATATATATATATATAAATTATTTTATTGACTGTTTTTCTATTTAAACAGCTGGGTTTAAGATAATGTTCTTAATAAAATCTGCTGGATTAACATTTCGTACACATCTTTATGTACTTAAAACATATACTTAATTAATAAAATGCTTAAAGAATCCATATGGAGGTGGGCATCTAGACTAGACTAGTGATTAAAATGTCCTGGGGAATCTGAGCATGTTAATTGCTACCTGTTATGCAGGCAATCCATACTGGAGCAAAGGTTTGAGTCTCAGATGCTCCGCTTCTAATCCAACTCCCTGCTAATGCCCCTGTCTCCCTCACGGGAGACCCAGATAGAGTTCCTGGCTCCTGGTTTCGGGTTAGCCCAGCCCCAGCTGTTGAGGCCATTTGGGGAGTGAACCAGCAGACAGAGATTTCTCTTTCTTCCTCTCTGTAAGTGCCTTTAAGTACATAAATTAAATAAATAAAAATAAATAAATAAGAAGGATTGCCTCACTCCATATTAGAGTACCTGTGGTCAATACCCAGCTCCAACTTCTGACTGCAGTATTCTTGCTAATGCAGATCCAGGGGAAGCAACAGCAATAGCTCAAGTAATTGGCCTCCTGCCACCCATTGTGAGAGACCTGAATTGGGTTCTCATCTCTCAGCTTTGACCCCTGGCCCAGGCAGAGATGTTTTGGGCATTTGGGAAGTGAAGTAGCAGATGGGAGATCTCTCTTTCTGCCTCTCAAATTAATTAACTGTTTTTTTTTTTTTAATTAGAATCTATATGGAAAATTTTTTTAGAGTTCTTACAAATCACACAGAAATAAAATATACAAGTGGTATAAGGTTAAGAAACATTTCCTTCCCATACCTCTCCTGTGTTTGGGTTAGAGCAGAGAATCTTAGCATCTTTCCCACAGCTCAGTAACAATTCAGGATCTGCCATACTCCAAGCAATCGCCAAAATTCCTCTATGAAAAACACAAAGGGAGCAAGAAATTTTTAATTTTGAAAAAATCAAATCTCATATTATTTCAATCTAAGCTAACAGAGTATTACTTCAATCTTTCCACAAGGCAACTTGGTAATGTATCTGTTCTTTGGTTGTTACAGAGACACAAGATATCCAATATGGTGTATACTTTATGTCAGATTTATTTCATGTCTTTCTTCTTTTCTACATATATAAATGTATGGATATAGATAGATTTTGACCCTCTGAAAATTAATAGAAAAACAAATGCCCAACAATATGGTCTGTGTAACAGCAAATTAAAGCTATTTTGATGAAAAAGTACATAGATAAAAATTATTTGTAGAAATCTCACACAGTACTGATGACAAATGAAAAACTCCATCGAGGGGCGGTGTTGTGGCATAGTGGGTAAAGCCACTGCCTGCAGTGCCGGCATACCACATGGGTGCCAGTTTGAGTATGGGCTGCTCCACTTCTGATCTGGCTCCCTGCTAACATGCCTGGGAAAGCAGTAGAAGATGACTCAAGTCCTTGGGTCCCTACAGCCATGTGGGAGACGTGGGCTTCAGATCAGCCCCGTTCTGGCCATTGCGGCCATCTGGGGAGTGAACTAGTAGATGGAAGACCTCTCTCTCTCTCTTTCTCTGCCTCTCTGTAACTCTGCTTTTCAAATAAATAAGCAAATCTTAAAAAAAAGTTATCTAACTATATGTATAAATTATCAAAATGCCATACATATGTAAATTACATATGATAAAATGTTTTAACTATGAATAGGTAGGAAATTTTTCATATTTACATATTTACATATTTTTCTCTTTTTATTGATATTTTCTAGCTTTTTTAATAAGTCATTTTTATATAAACTTCTATTAGTTAAAAATTTAAAACTCTATCTCACAAAGAAGTATTAGATGTAAATTTCAAAGACTTGACTTCAGTTTCTTTGTGTTATAATAATTCTCAGATTCTTTTAAACTCCAGTATAAGCAAAGTAGTATTTTTCTGATAGTTCTGAAAACTCAGATTACCACAAAAAACTAAAACCTCCTGTACTATACCTTCCAAAGGAGGCCACTATTAACATTTTGGCTTTTTTATATTCATGCTTATGTTGTTCTGAGATCCTAGAAACTAGAATATACTTTAAAAAAAACTACAAAATACAATCAAGTTTGAGCATTTCTTAAAGCAAAGGGATGGGCAGTTGGCACAGTGGTTAAGCTGTTGCTCAGGCTGCCTGCCTTCCATATCAGAGTGCCTGGTTCAAATCCAAGTTCCTCCACTTCTGATCCAGCTTCCTGCTGATGGGCACCTTGGGAGGCAACAGGTGATGGCTCAAGTAATTGAGTCCTTTCCACTAATGCAGGAGAGCCAGACGCAGCTCTAGGCTCCTGGCTTCAGCCTGACCCAGCCCTGGCCGTCGCCGGTCTTTGAAGGGAGTGAACCTGTAGATGGAAGATCTATCACTGTCTGTCTCTGCCACTCTTCGCCTTTCAAATAAAATGAAAATAAATCATCTATTTACAAAAAGACCAACTAAACAAAATAAAACAAAATAAAAACTAAACAAAATAAAAACATAACAATTAAAGCCACTCATTTCTCCTGAAAACACTACAGTAGTTCCAAGCTGTATAGATTTTTACCTTTTAAAGTTCCAAAGTTAAAAAAAAAGTATCAACATCTGTGGTCTTTCTTTCCTCCAAAACTTGCTTTTAACTCAATCTTTTGGAATCAAGAAAATATGGTTCAAGAGAAAGATTCAATTTGTGTGAATAATATATTTTATTCCCAACATTCTATTTTTAAAAGTTCAAACATCTGTAAAAGTTACTTAACAGTGTGAAGTATACCTTTGTACCAATCACCTAGATTCCCTGATTTGGCCAGATTTAATTTATGTCTTTCTTCCTCTCTATATATACAAATTTAAGGACAGAGACAGACTTTGACCATCTGGGAATTAAAAGTTGCAGATATCATGACACATCACACCTACATTTATCTCCTCGGGTATAAACATTCTCTACACAACCACCACACAATTACATATTCAAATATTTATTATCTATTTGCAATACTATTTTAAAAATGTAATCCATATTCAAATTTCACCAACTATATCAATAATGTACTTTGTAAGTTCTCCCCTCACCATACATGTCAATAATTTCAAGACATCTCGAGTGACTTTTAGGGGAAGGGCACTGCAGTACAGTGGATTCTGCCACTATTTGCCACACCAGTATCCCGTATCAGAGTGTCAAGTGAGCCCCAGCTGCTCCACTTCCAATCCAGCTTCCTATTAATGCACTGGGAAGGCAGCAGATGATTGCCCAAGTGCTTGGGTTCCTGCCACCCACATGGGAGACCCAAATTGAGTTGCAGTCTCCTGGCTTAGGCCTGGCCCAGCCAAGGCTGCTGTGGCCATTCAGGGAATGAACCAGCAGATGGAAGATCTGTCTGTCTCTTTCAAAATAAATGAATAATTCTTTAAAAAAAAAAAGACTTTGAACAAAATTTATTTCACATGACCCCTCAGAGAACTTATGAGGTACTTTAAAAATATCACAGAGGCCGGCGCCGCGGCTCACTAGGCTAATCCTCTGCCTAGCGGCGCCGGCACACCGGGTTCTAGTCCCGGTCGGGGCGCCGGATTCTGTCCCGGTTGCCCCTCTTCCAGGCCAGCCCTCTGCTGTGGCCCGGGAGTGCAGTGGAGGATGGCCCAGGTGCTTGGGCCCTGCACCCAATGGGAGACCAGGAAAAGCACCTGGCTCCTGGCTCCTGGCTCCTGCCATCGGATCAGCGCGGTGTGCCGGCCACAGCACGCCGGCCGCGGCGGCCATTGGAGGGTGAACCAACGGCAAAGGAAGACCTTTCTTTCTCTCTGTCTCTCTCTCTCACTGTCCACTCTGCCTGTCAAAAAAAAAAAAAAAAAATCACAGAATTGTAGTACTGGAACTGTTTCATTTATCAGGCAAAGAAAACTGAGAACTAAAGAAGTTGATTTGCTCCTGGCAGCCAGCATAGCACCTTGCTAAACTATGACCACTTCTTAGTAGTAAAGTGTTGTGTTAAGATTCTGAACTAGGGCCAGTGCTGTGGTGCAGTGGGTTAAACCACGGCCTGCAGCACTGGCATCCCATACAGGCGCTGGTTCAAATCCCAGCTGCTCTCCTTACAATCCAGCTCCCTGGCAATATGCCTCCAAAAGCAGCAGAGGATGGCCTAAGTCCTTGAGTCCCTGCCACCCACGTGGAAGACCTAAATGAAGTTCCTGGCTCCTAGCTTTGGATGGGCACAGCTCTGGCTATTGCAGCAATTTAGGGAGTGAACCAGTGGATGGAAGATCTATCTGTCTTTCCCTCTCTCTCCCTCTATAACTCTGCCTTTCAAATAAATAAATACATCTTTCAAAAAAGATCCTGAACTCTGGGATCAGACTGGGTTAGAAACCAGCATGTAGCCGGTGCCGCGGCTCACTAGGCTAATCCTCTGCCTTGCGGCGCCGGCACACCAGGTTCTAGTCCCAGTCGGGGCGCCGGATTCTGTCCCGGTTGCCCCTCTTCCAGGCCAGCTCTCTGCTGTGGCCAGGGAGTGTAGTGGAGGATGGCTCAAGTGCTTGGGCCCTGCACCCCATGGGAGACCAGGATAAGTACCTGGCTCCTGCCATCGGATCAGCGCAGTGCGCTGGCCACAACGCGCCAGTTGCAGTGGCCATTGGAGGGTGAACCAACGGCAAAGGAAGACCTTTCTCTCTGTCTCTCTCTCTCACTGTCCACTCTGTCTGTCAAAAAAAGAAACCAGCAACCAGCATGTGACTTTGGGCAAGTTTTATTGAGCTTCAACTTCCAATCTAGAAAATGGACTAATAATAATATTTACACAATAAAGTTATTAAGAGGATTGATCAAGCTAATATGTACAGTGCTTGTATATTTTACATGTTATGTTGGTGCTGGTTGTCTTCTCACTATACTCTAAGCTCCCCTCTGTTTTGTTGCTAGATCTTAGTTCAGTTCCTGGTACAGAGTAGATGATCAATAAGCATTTGCTGAGTGAATGAACACAACCTTAAATAATACGGGGAAAGTTTTTATTTTAATTTATTTTTTTTTTTATTTTTTTTTTTTTGACAGGCAGAGTGGACAGTGAGAGAGAGAGACAGAGAGAAAGGTCTTCCTTTGCCGTTGGTTCACCCTCCAATGGCCGCCGCGGCCGGCGCGCTGCGGCCGGCGCACCGCGCTGATCCGATGGCAGGAGCCAGGAGCCAGGTGCTTTTCCTGGTCTCCCATGGGGTGCAGGGCCCAAGCACCTGGGCCATCCTCCACTGCACTCCCTGGCCACAGCAGAGGGCTGGCCTGGAAGAGGGGCAACCGGGACAGAATCCGGCGCCCCGACCGGGACTAGAACCCGGTGTGCCGGCGCCGCTAGGCGGAGGATTAGCCTAGTGAGCCGCAGCGCCGGCCTAATTTATTTATTGATTTATTTGCTTATTTGAGAGGTAGAGTAACAGAGAGAGCAAGAGACAGAGAGACAGGTTCTTTTATCCACTAGTTCACTCCCCAAATGGGCACAATGGCCAGAGCTGAGCCGATCTGAAGACAGGAGGCAAGAGCCTCTTTCCAGGTCTCCCACATGGGTACAGAGGCCAAAGCATTTGGGCCATCTTCTACTGCTTTCCCAGATACATTAACAGAGAGCTGGATTGGACGAGGAGCAGCCAAACTCTATCTGGTACCCGATGAGCTACTGGCACCACAGGCGGCAGCTTTACCCGTTATGACACAGTGCCAGCCATTGAAAAAAAACTTTTATATGCCTCAAAATCATCTCTTCCTTACTAAAAATTGATTGAGCATAACTGTAACAGGATTAAATTTTGACTAGGCTCTTTTCTTCTTTATAAGAAATTCAAGGGGCTGGTGCTGTGCCGTAGCGGGTAAAGCCGCCGCCTGCAGTGCCAGCATCCTATATGGGCCCTGGTTGCTCCACTTCCGATCCAGCTATCTGAAATGGCCTGGGAAAGCAGGAGAAGATGGCCCAAGTCTTTGGGCCCTTGCACCAATGTGGAAGACCCAGAAGAAGCACCTGGCTTTTGGCTTTGGATCAGGGCAGCACTGGCCAGTTGGGGAGTGAACCAGTGGAAGGAAGACCTTTCTTTCTCTCTCTCTGCCTCTCCTTCTCTCTCTGTGTAACTCTTTCAAGTAAATAAACAAATCTAAAAAAAAAAAAAAAAAAAAAAAAAGATATTCGAGGAAAGATGACAAACTCAGGGCCAGCATTGTGGCACAGCAGGTTAAGCCACGGCCTGACTCCAGAATCTCACGTGGGCACCCATGGGAGTTCCAGCTGCTCCACTTCAATCAAGCTCCCTGCTAACATGCCTAAGAAAGCAGTGGAGGATGACCAAGTTACTTGGGCCACTGTGCTCATGTGGATGTGTTAGGTAGGAAGTCAGATACGAGCTTATGTGTGTGTGTGACATAAAGGCCTAAAGAGTTGACATCTAGGTCCAGCATATGCATCTCAAAGTCATCCCGATAACGTTTCAGGGGCAGCCCAGTATTTGCATCCTGCCCAGCCCCCTTCTACCAGATAACCTGCCAGGTGGGGGTCCCTGCCCCTTCTGCCTGATAATTTTCCAGATGGCAGCCCAGCATCTGCACTTCAAATGCACCCAGCCTCTTCTACCCGATAACCATCCTTCCTCTAAGACTCCTCTAAGGCGGGGTGACGCCTGATAACTCCAGGGGGAAAACTCAGAGTTTTTCTAGTTACATCCAAGAAGTCCTTTGTTCCAAGAGGAGCAGAGGTGAGAAGACAAAGACCCATCCCCTTAAAAACCACCCCCTCCACCTCAGCCGGACCGCACACTCAGCCCTCTGCCTCTCTGCTGAGCCGCCCACCTGGCCTGCCCAGGTGTATTCACCACTCAACCATGTAATCTCACTCTCCCCTAGTCTGGGCGACTGGGCACTCTCTCTCAGGTTCTGTCTGGAGAGGTGCCCATCGTTCTTACGGATGTCCCTTCCCTAATAAGCCTTGCTATTGTATTTTCCACTGCTCTCTGTCTCACGCCTGAATTCTTTCTTGCGCGAAGACAAGAACCTTGCCATTCACCAGTAACAGATGGAGTTTCAGGCTCTTGGTTTCTGCCTGACCTAGCTCTGGCCATTGAGGCCATTTATGGGGGGTGAACCAGCAGAAGGAAGATCTCTCTCTCCCTTTCTCTGTAAATCTGACATTCAATTATAAATAAAATTTTTTTAAAAAAGAAAGATAAAAAATATTAAGAATCATTAAGACTTCTTCATATGCAAATAGACTATATGGAGATAAAAGGGTTTTAAAGCTTTGGGGTGTGTGTGTGTGCTGTCACACAGTGGGTAAAGCCACCACCTGCAGTGCTGGCATCTCATATGAGTGCCAATTCAAGTCCCAGCTGCTCCACTTCTGATCCAGCTCTCTACTATAGCCTTTCCCAGGCCATAGCAGAGAGCTGGATTGGAAGTGGAGCAGCCAGGACTCGAACTGGCCCACTTCTGATCCAGCTCCCTGATGACAGACTGGGAAAACAGCCGAAGATGGCTAAGTACTTGGGTCTGTGCACCTACATGGGAGATCCAGACAGAGTTTCAGGCCCTTGGCATTGGTGTGACCCAGCTGACTGCTGTGATCACTTGGGGAGTAAACCCGAAGATGGAAGATCTCTCTGTCTCTTCCTCTAACTCTGCCTTCAAATAAATAAGTAAATCTTCAAAGAAAGGAAAAAAAAAAAAAAGAATTGTTTCTATTGAATAAATATGCCTATGTTCTCTGGGCACCTAACTATCAGCGAAAGGAAATGTGTAAAATCACTAAATTCAACGATACTAACATGAGAAAAACTGAAAACTGGCCAGTGTTGTGGCATAGTGGGTATGTGCTGGCATCCCATAAGAGCACCAGTTTGAGTCTTGGCTACTCCACTTCCAATCCAGCTCTCTATTAATGGCCTGGGAAAAGTAGTGGAAGATGGCTCAAGTGTCTGGGCCCCTGCCACCTACATCAGATACTGAGAAGCTGGCCTAGCCCTGGCTGTAATGGCCATTTGGGGAGTGAACTGGGAATGGAAGATCTCTCTGTCTCTTCTTCCAAGTCTTTCAATTAAATACAATCCTAAACAAAAAACAAACAAAAACCACTAAAAACAGAATGAATCACCTACTTTTTACAGAATGTTTAATTTTAAATTAAAATAAGGGCTGGTGCCATGGTGTATGGGTAAAGCCACCGCCTACAGTGCAGGCATCCCATATGGGCACCGGTTCGAGACTGGCTGTTCCACTTCCAATCCAGCTCTCTGCTATGGCCTGAGAAAGCAGTGGAAGACGGCCCAAGTCCTTGGCCCCCTGCACCCACGTGGGAGACTTGGACGAAGCTCCTGGATCTTGGCTTTAGATCGGCACGACTTGGACTGCTGGTGCCATTTGATGAGTGAACCAGTGGATGGAAGACACCCCCCCCCCCTTCTGCCTCTCCTTCTCTCTGTGTGTAATTCTGACTTATAAATAAATAAATAAATCTTTAAAAAAATAAAATAAAAACTGGCCGGCGCCGCGGCTCACTAGGCTAATCCTCCGCCTAGCGGCGCCGGCACACCGGGTTCTAGTCCCGGTTGGGGTGCCGGATTCTGTCCCGGTTGCCCCTCTTCCAGGCCAGCTCTCTGTTGTGGCCAGGGAGTGCAGCGGAGGATGGCCCAGGTGCTTGGGCCCTGCACCCCATGGGAGACCAGGAAAAGCACCTGGCTCCTGGCTCCTGCCATCGGATCAGCGCGGTGCGCCGGCCGCAGCGCGCCGGCCGCGGCGGCCATTGGAGGGTGAACCAACGGCAAAGGAAGACCTTTCTCTCTGTCTCTCTCTCTCACTGTCCACTCTGCCTGTCAAAAAAAAAAAAAAAAAAAAAAAACAACTTAGAAATAAAAGTTGAAATGCTTCCTGGCAACAAATGTTATAGAAGACTCATCTTGATTAAATATGATGGACCCTAATAAAATGAAATATTTTAATAAATTCCAAGGCTTGTCCCCAAGTGCTACAGCAAACTAGATATTTGATCTATTATTAATTGAAATAAGTAGTAGAAAAATCCTTTAACAAACGATGTATGCTACAGTATGATCAGGTTACCAATTTTTGGTACAGAAAGCAGGATGACTACTGTTCAAAATAAAAACAGGAGCAGGCATTTGGCTGCGTGGATAAGCCACTAGTGACGATGCTCATGTTCCATGGTGTAGAACCTGGGTTCAACACCAGGCTCTGGCTCCTGATCCGGCTTCCCGCTAATGCACACCCTTGGAGGCAGTGTCAATGGTTCAAGTAATCGGATTCCAGACACCTGTGTAGGAGACTTGGCCTGAGTTCCTAGTTCCCAGCTTCAGCCCAGTCCCAATCATTGTGCACATCTGGAGTGTGAACCAGTGAACAGGAGCTATTTGTCTCTGTATCTTTCTCTCTCTGACTTTAAATAAATTTTTAAACTTAAAATAAAAATATTTACACTACTTTTTAACAAGTTAGAGACAAAGTAGACTCGCTAATTTTAAAAAATTATCTGACAATTCAAAATAATAAGTAGATATGTTTTTAAGAAACTAATCAAGTTTCTTGGAACAGTAACACGATACCTGGTATGGTTTTCCAGAACACGTAGTGGGGAAGAGGCAAACCGCAGATCCCACATCTGGATCACTGGTAATCTGTCATCCTCAGAGGCAAGGACCATCTGAGTAGCAATATCAGGATGCCACGCCAACCCAGAGCAATGCATCTGCGACAGTTAGAGCTCATGTTTTATTAATCACGTTACGTTATGAGAAACAAAAATGGAAACTGTGGATTGCTTCTATTTTAACAAACAACGTACAAAATCAGTTTAGGCTTAGTTTTTTAAAAACTTAAAACTATTAAATTTTATTAAACAGTGGTCTTAAAAGTAAAATGAATGCTTTCAATTCATCTAGCTATTTGATATATAGAAAATCAAAATGGGCCACAATAATTTTTTTTAAAGATTTATTTTTTGAAAGGCAGAGCAGAGAGAGAGAGAGAGAGAGTGAGAAGCCTTCCATCCACTGGTTCACTCCCTAGATGGCCACAACAGCCGGAACTGCACCTATCTGAAGCTGGGAGCCAGGAGTTTCCTCCAGTTCTCCCACATGGGTACAGGGGCCCAAGCACTTGGGCCATCTACTGCTGCTTTCCCAGGTCATAGCAGAAAGCTGGATTGGAAATGGAGCAGCTGGGACGTGAACCAGTGACTATATGGGATGCTGGCAATTCAGGTGGTGGCTTTACCTACTATGCCACAGCATCAGTCCTCACAATATTTTTTTATCAAAAATTTGAGTTTCAGTGCCAAAATTGTAACTAGAGGGGCCTGCATGTGGTACAGCAGGTTAAACCATTGTTTGCAATGCTGGCATCCCATATTGCTTTGAGTCCCAGGTGGCCTGCTTCCAATTCAGATCCCTGCTAATGTGCCTGGGAAGGCAGTACAAGATAACCCAAGTGTGTGGGAGACTTATAGAGTTCTGGGCCCCTGACTTCGGCCTGGCCTGGATCTGGCTGATGCTGCCATTTGGGGAGTGAAGCAGCAGATGGAAGCTCTCTGTTGCTGTCTTTCCATCTCTCTCTGTCGCTCTTTCAAATAATAAATAAATAATTTAAAAAAATTAAAAAAAAAGAGAAATACAAATTTAAAATACTTTCAGAAAAATGAAAATAACAAATTTTAAGAAAAAACTTTATACTTTTTTTCTACTTTATTAGTAAAATAAAGGGAAAATGTCTTAAGCAACAACTAACAAATATTCATATGGGATAAATCAGTATTATTACTGAAAATTAACTGGAATTACAGATATTACTAAATGTTTAAGATAAGTAAAATGCTTATTGTATTATTTTATTCCACTGAAAATTCTGTTTTAAAACTGATTCATTTAGGGGCTGGCGTTATGGTGTAGTGGTTAAGGCCACCCCATATGGGTGCCAGTTTGAATCCCAGATGCTCCATTTCCAATCTAGCTCTCTGCTGTGGCCTGGGAAAGCAGTAGAAGATGGCCCAAGTACTTGGGCCCCTGCACCTGCGTGGGAGACCAGGAGGAAGCTCCTGGCTCCTAGCTTCAGACTGGCCCAGCTCCAGTGGTTACAGCCATTTAGGGAGTAACCAGCAGATGGAAGACCTCTCTCTCTTTCTGCTTCTACTTATCTGTAACTCTACCTTTCAAATAAGTAAATAAATAACTCATTTGTTTGAAAAACAATACTCTGGGGAAGGCGCTGTGGCGTAATGGGTAAAGCTGCGGCCTGCAGTGCCAGCATCCCATATGGACGCTGGTTCGAGACCCGGCTGCTCCACTTCCTATCCAGCTCTCTGCTATGGCCTAGGAAAGCAGTGGAAGGTGGCCCAAGTCCTTCGGCCCCTGCACCCGCATGGGAGACCCAGAAGAAGTTCCTGGCTCCTGGCTTTGGATCGGCTCAGCTGTGGCCACCTCAGCCAATTGGGTAGTGAACCAGCAGATGGAAGACCTCTTTCTCTCTCTGTGTAACTCTTTCAAATAAATAAATACATCTTTAAAAAAAAGTACTCTGGAGAAAGTCTTTTTAAAGTTTTTTTGTTGTTATTGTCTTACAATTATGTATGTATATATGTATTCTTTGAGATAGGCAAACTTGTTTCAGAAAATGTAAAACTACCAATGTAATTAAAAAGAAAGAAATAAGAGCTCTAAATTTTGTCTTAATTATTTTATAGCACTTGAACATGTACAAATTTAAGGACTCTGCAAAGGCTCAGAATTTAATGTGCTCTACAGCAGAGTCTACTGAGGAAACAACAGAAAGTCACTAGCTCACTTTAGCAGGACCTAACCAGAAGAGATAAAGGAAGGAGTTTGGAAATTTCAAGTTTGCAGTAATAAAAATTTCCAATGGGGAATATGTATACATTCTGGGAGAAGCTACAGATGAATTAAAAAGTTACTGCAAGGCTTTGAAACAGCTAGCAAAACAAACCAATCAATGTAACTTGAAACAAGCCTTTTGATTAATCAATCTCTCTTCATCATTAATAATATCCAACATGATTTATTGGGACTCTTGTTATTTTCCCTAAGGGAGATAAAAACATTCCTTGCAACATGAGTGATCAATGAAAAGACAAGATTTGAATTTATAGAAATCTGACTGGTTGCCAACTCTGACAAATGATAGAGAATACTTCCTGCAGAACTGCAACATGTTCATCACACATCAGATAGTTACTTACCCTGTTACTGTGATCACTGACTTTGATGATCGGTTCATTTTTCCTAAGATCCCACACTGTTGCACGGCCACTAGGACTGGCTGATGCTAATATATGCTGAACTTGTCTGTTCCATGCAATGCAGCTGACATCTTCTGGGGGCTACAAGAATAAACTATTACAAACCATTTCTCAATGATAATAAAATTTAATTATGAAATGGATCCTTAATTTAAAAAATAATTATTTAAAAACCTGACCCACTCAATTTATAAATTTGCTTTACATTTCTACATTTTCATCATGTATAGCAATACTGTTTATAGCACAGGTATATGCCACTTCACGTATGTTATCTTTTTTAATATTATCTCACTCAACAAGCATTTATTGAGCTGCTATAAATCAAGTATTGTTTATTTTGCAATAACTGCAAGATAGATCACAGCCACATAGTAGGAACTGGTGAATGAGACAACGAGGCAGAGAAAAAAGTATAGCCTGGAATATTAGAAAAAAGTCTTTATAAATGTTAGGCCAAGTGTTATCATGATGAGATCTCCCATTATGTTGGGGCCAGTTACAATGGCTAGGGTGTCTTTAGGTAAGAAAGTCCAGGAAGAACTGGGGAAGACTGTTTTTACGCAACTTAATGAAAACACATCAGAAAAGAAACTGAGTGTTTTTTTTCTTTTTTAAATTAAGGTAGCAGGCAGTGGAGTAACAATCATAAAAAGACCAAAAATTACGCTGTATCTAAGAAAACTATTAAGAATCTTTGACTACTTGCTACTACAGTATGTCTGGTAGCATATGATAGTGCTGAATAAATATAAACCAGAGAAGAACTCACCAATACTTTAAACAAAGTATTAATACAATGGCATTTAACAACAATTTGTGTGAAAACATTTAAAACTGAAATAATTAACTACTTTGAGCTCTTTTGCTTATATTCATCAAAATCATACAATACCTGTGTTTTGGCTCCTGGTGTCATGGGAGCTGCAAAATTATTTAGATCCCAAATGTAGATTTCAGATTCATTAGCACCAGAGGCTACAAGATTAGTCTGCAAAAAGAAATCATTCATAACTAAACATAACTTATGAATGTTGAGAACTCAGAATAACAGTTCAGAGCTGGAAAGATGTTAGTTTCACACATACAATTTTTTTTATTTAACTGAAAAAAAACACATTTGCATTTGCATGCATTCCTATGTAGCTATACTTAACATTTCTTCACATTTTAATTAGGTTTTTAGAGAAACATAGTCTATAACTATTTAACTAAAAAGAAGTAGGGAAGCCAGCTTTGTGGCATTGTGGGTAAAGCCGCCACCTGCAACACTGGCATCTCAATATCCCAATATGGGCTCCTTGTTCCTATCCCCACTGCTCCACTTCTGATCCAGCTCCCTGCTAATGTGCCTGGGAAAGCAGCAGAAGATGGCCCCTGGTCCCCTGCTATCCATGTGGGAGACCCAGCTGAAGCTTCTGGCTTTGGCCTAGCCCAGCCCTGGCCATTGCAGCCATCTTAAGAGTGAACCAGCAGAAGGAAGACCTTTCTCTCTTTGTCTCTCCCTTTCTCTGTAACTCTGACTTTCAAACAAAATAAATAAATCTTTAAAAATAAAAAAAGGTCTACTAACAACAAACTAGTTTCAATGGATGACATCATAAAAAGAACAATTACATGAATAAATTTTGAAACAATCATTTAACCACATGGGGATTATTGTTTGTGGCTTCCCAGCAATCCTTAAAAAAAATCTTATTCTGGGAGACAAATAAAGGTCACATTTACTGCTTTCAGAAACAGCTGAGGGGCTGGCGCTGTGGTGTAGTAGGTTAAGCCTTGTCTGCAGCACCAGAATCCCATATGGGTGGGGATTTGTGTCCCAGTTGCACCTCTTCCAATCCTGCTCCCTGCCAATGGCCTGGGAAAGCAGTGGAAGATGGTCCAAGTGCTTGGGTCTCTGCACCCACATGGGAGACCTGGAAGAAGCTCCCAGCTCCTGGCTTCAGATCAGCCCAAGTCCAGCCATTGCGGCCATTTGGGGAGTGAACTGGCAGATGGAAGACCTCTCTCTCTCTCTCTGTAATTCTCTCAAATAAATTAAATCTTAAAAAAAAAAAAAAAAACAAACAAACAAAACAAAACAAAACAGCTGAATACTAAAAGTATGACATCTTTCTTAGGACACCTTTAAGCCAGCTTTCAGAGTTGGACTACAGAGGGATAGTGGTACCTGGTCTTAAATCTTCACATTTTTCTAGTTCATTTACATGTAATCTTGTTCCAGGCAGCAATAATTCTAAGTTATCACTGTTACATGCCTTTAGGGTCAAAAAGACCCTAAAACTGTTGCAGCCAGTTGGATAGTCAACCAGCAGATGGACAATCTCTCTCTCTCTCTCTCTCTGCCTCTCCTTTTCTCTCTAACTCTTGCAAGTAAATAACTAAATAATCTTTAAAAAAAAAAAAAAAGGAAAAACCTTCTATGCCACAGTGCTGGCCCAGGCTCTATTTCTATATCCTCAGGTTCTATGCATAACACAAGAAAAATAGCTATTTAAAACTTTTTTATTATTATTTATTTGAGAGGTAGAGTTACAAACAGTGAGAGGGAGAGACAGAGAGAAAGGTCTTCCCTCCACTGGTTCACTCCCCAGATAGCCGCAATGGGCGGAGCTGCACTGATCCGAAGCTAGGAGCCAGGTGCTTCTTCCTGGTCTCCCATGCGGACGCAGGGGCCGAAGCACTTGGGCCATCATCCACTGCTTACCCAGGCCACAGCAGAGAGCTGGATTGGAAGAGGGGCAGCCAGGACTAGAACCACGCTCATATGGGATGCCGGTGCCACAGGTGGAGGATTAACCTACTGCCCCACGGTGCCAGCCCCTTAAAACTTTCTTAATATGCTATCCATTTTTCTGCTTATTACAATCTAGAATTTTATTAACTCAAGATCTTTGCTAACCTATGCATTTATGTAATTAATATTCAATAATATTTATGAAGGCAACAGAAGTAAGAATCCTAACAGCCTATTTTTTTTTTTAATTTTTTTTATTTTGACAGGAGTTATAGCCGGGACAGAATCCAGCCCCCCAACCAGGACTAGAACCTGGCACCCATATAGGATGCCGGCGCCGCAGGCAGAGGATTAGCCAAGTGAGCCACGTGCCGGCCCCTTAACTGCCTATTTGTTAAATTTGTATTACATTCATATAATTTCTAATTATTTCATAGGGTAGTGATCTTTTTTTTTGACAGGCAGAGTGGACAGTGAGAGAGAGACAGAGAGAAAGGTCTTCCTTTTGCTGTTGGTTCACCCACCAATGGCCGCCACGGCCGGCGTGCTGCGGTCGGCGTACCGCGCTGATCCGAAGGCAGGAGCCAGGTACTTATCCTGGTCTCCCATGGGGTGCAGGACCCAAGCACTTGGGCCATCCTCCACTGCCTTCCTGGGCCACAGCAGAGAGCTGGACTGGAAGAGGGGCAACCAGGACAGAATCCTGCACCCCAACAGGGACTAGAACCCGGTGTGCCAGTGCCGCAAGGCAGAGGATTAGCCTAGTGAGCCGCGGCACCGGCCTGCAAACTTTCTTAATTAACAAAGTGAACTAACCCAGACAAAATACCACCACCCTAATGCTGACCTATCACAGACTTTAAAAGGCAAGATTTCCAACTCATAGTACTGCTAATGTTTAAAAAAGGTCCAGTCCAATGGTCTGATACCTCCAGACTTCTAGAAACAAACCTATTAGCCTGTTCCCTTCCATGGAGTTAATCATTTTCACCCTTATCCTAACTCTGAACCCACCAATCGTCACAAATGTACTCACTCATCAACCTGCATGTGGACACATATTGTGGCTTTCAAATTCATGACTGAGTCATAGTAGATTCATATACTTATCTGAAATGAGCAGTGTATATTTTCAGATTTATGAATACATGTAACAAAGTCTAACCTGGAAGTTGTTCACATCCAAGGCTCTCACTGGGCCAGTGTGCTTGTCATTCTGGGCAATCACAACCTCCTTGTTTCCAGCTATAATTTTAGAAGGATCATAAAGAATAATATTTCCATTTTCACCACCTGCAATCAGAACTCCAGAGACTTCTCCTTTGGAATCCATCTTATGTGGCCCCCAAATTAACTTGTGGTACCTTTAGGAGAAAATGAGTAAAATAATTAATTGCTGAAGTCAAAGAAATACTGATAGAATCTGAAACTATATACTGGATTTTTAATGCTCTCATCAATACTCCAAAAAATGCTTTCCCTCCAATCTGGTAACTGCACAAGTTTGATGAAATGTCACTTTATTTTTTATTTATCCAGAGGAAAAACTGTAGGGGCAGTGTACCATAGCAAAGCATACTTTAGTTGTCTACCATAAGACCGGTTGGAGAACAGCTTCTCCACTCATCTTACTTAGCAAAATAAACACATTCTGTTTGACTCCAGAAGTGGTCACTAACAAGTGGTCTGTTGAACAATAAAGGTGAAATTTTCTAAGAAAAATAATGTTTTCTGACAGTAGAAAAGCAACACCAAAATTATGTCTACTGTGACTAGTACCCCCAAAGGTAGTGCACAAGAAAATCCTAGTCTGGCATGGAGATGAAATACCAAGGTGGTATGCACATATCTGATGAGAAAGGGTTTTAACTAGAAACACTGAGGTTATCTGGGGCTCACATGAGATTGAGGGCTCTGCAAAGTATGAGAGATAGTCCCATGACATCCCATGATATGAGCTGCATTCTGTTAGCTAAGGTACAACCTCTTCAAAACCTGTTAAGATATTAAGGCAGTGAAGTTTATGTTATCACTCAAATGAAAAGTATCCTTTCTCTGTACTCTATTAGGGCACAAGTACTTAAATAGGATTATCCAAATATCTACTGTATCATAAATTGTATCAACAAAATCCTCTGCGAAATGAATTTCTAAATACAGATCAGTACAAAGGAGAAAACAAAAATAACCTGCCATTCAGAGATAGTCATTTATTAGTACTGTGATGAACATACTTATTTCAGGTGAGCAGCACATATTTTCAGAACTATGAAGAAATGTCAAAGTCCAACCTAGAAACTGGTCACCTATCTTTTTTTAATAAACAAGTGACACAGAGGAGATAGAAAAAGCAACCAAGTAAAGAAAATACTAGAAACTATGGCCTCCCCTTTCTATCCTATCAATAACAGCAAGCAAAAAATAGTCAATATAACATATAAACACTTCTTTACTTCCTTAAAAATCTACTTATATACTTTCTCACAATATATTTCATGTCACTGATGATTTATCTTGCAGTTTCTAATGATGACATAATTATACCAAAAATAGACACCAACCACAACATGTAAATAATCGTATGAATTTAAGCTGAACCTCATACCTGTGAGAAGAAGAGAAAGTAGCACAAGATTTCATATCCAAGGATGGATCAGAAAGGTCTAATTCAAATATCTCAAGGGAAGCATTGGTACTAAATGTTGCATCCAATTGCTGGGCAGATGTTCCTATAGAAAATACATTTACAGTAACCACATATGCAAATTAGAAAGCACAGAGAAAATTATACAAAATAAAAATCAAAAGCATGATTTTTAATTATCTTGCTCATGAATGCCACATGAGAGGCTGAAATCTCAGCACATATGCCAATGAACAGATGCTTAAATTACTACAGCAATGAGATTCTGGCACAGGGCTGAAAGACAGTATATATGAGAGTGGGCAGAGAGTGCAAAAAGTTTTTATAGTTCTCTGGGGGCCGGTGCTGTGGTGTAATAGGCTAAGCCTCTGCCTGCACTGCTGGCATTCCATATAGGCGCCAGTTCATGTCTTGGCTGCTCCTCTTCTGATCCAGCTCCCTGCTCATGGCCTTGGGAAGCAGTGGAAGATGGCCCAAGTCTTTGGGCCTCTGCACCCATTTGGGAGACCCCAGAAGAAGCTCCTGGCTCTTGGCTTTGGATCAGCCCAGTTCCAGACATTCAGCCACATAGGGAGTAAACTAGAAGTTGAAGACCTTTCTCTCTGTCTCGCTCTCTGTCTGTAACTCTGCCTCTCAAATAAATAAATAAAATCATTTTTTTTTTAAAAAAAAGCTCTTTGAAAACATGATCACATGATTTACTATATCTGCTTACATGATTTAACTCCACCTAATTTTTTTTTAGATGTATTTGACAGTGTTGTGACACAGTAAGTTAAACTGTTGCCTGCAGCTGTCATCCCTTATGGGTATCAGTTGGAATCTTAGCTGCTCCACTTCTGATCCAGCTCCCTTATAATATGCCTGGGAGAGCAATGGAAGATGGCCCAAGTGGTTGGGCCCTGCACCCACGTGGGAGACTCAGAAGAAGCGCCTGGCTTTGGTCTGACCCAGCCCTGGCCATTGCAGCCATCTGGGAAGTGAACCAGTAGATGGAAGATCTCTCTCTTTGCTCTGTCTCTTCCTCTAACTTTGCCTTTCAAATAAAGTTATTAAGTCTTAAAAAAATTTTTTTATTTGAAAATCAGAGTTACAGAGAAGGAGAGGGAGAGACAGAGAAGGAGAGGGAGAGACAGAGAGATCTTCCATCCACTAGTTCACTCCCTGGATGGCTGCAATGGCCAGGACTAGGCCAGGCCGAATCCAAGAGCCAGGAGCTTCATCAGGATCTCCTTCATAGGTTGCAGGGTCCCAAACCCTTGGGCCATCTTCTGTTGCTTTTCCTAAGTCATTACCATGAGGCCAGATTGCAGGTGGAGCAGTCAGGACACGAACTGCTGCACATATGGGATGCCCGTGACACAGGCAGTGGCTTTACCCACTATGCCACAACACTAGTCCCAAATCTACCTATTTTCATATAAAAACACTAGTATCAAATTACTATCAATGAATCAAAATTCATTCACATGAATTGGTATCTATTCACTGTCATTTACATGTCAATGATTAATACTAGAGGAATAAAGATAAAACAAAAATCCCTGCAAAGTAGGGAAGATACTATGCATGTAACCATAACATGATGAATGCTATGTGTACAGGACGCAAGGAAAGTCACTGCACTCAGCTGATACAGAGCACAGGGGTACCTTGACAGGGAAGGAAAGGCTTCCCAAAGGAGATAAAGCTTGCACTAATTTTAAAAGAAAAGCATGAGTAAGCCAGATGTAGAATAGAATAAATCAGGTTATTCATATCATCTTACCTCTTTTGAACTTACCTGTAGCTAGGTAAATGGGGTGATTCTGGGCAGGGCTCCATGCCTGCATGGCTGTACGATCTACTTCCTTTAACTTCATCCTGCTAAAGAGAAGAGTTTACAAAAAATATATTACACAGAACATAGAAACATACCAGACAAATCACCATAACATTCATAATTCCCAAATGCCAATAATTCAAATTGGTTGAAGTATCATTTGTTGCAAATGTTCAACATTAGAAAGAAGGCAAATTTGTAAAAATATTTTTTAAAGGTTTTTATTTATTTATTTGAAAGTCAGAGTTACACAGAGAGAGAAGGAGAGGCAAAGAGAGAAAGGTCTTCCATCCACTGGTTCACTCCCCAGTCAGCTGCAACGGCCAGAGCTGTGCCAATTCGAAGCTAGGAACCAGGAGTTTCTTCCAGGTCTCCCATGCAGTGCAAGAGACCTAAGGACTTGGGCCATTTTCTACTGCTTTCCCAGGCCATAGCAGAGAGCTGGATAGGAAGTGGAGCAGCCAGGTCTCGAACCGGTGCTCATATGGGATGCCAGCACTGTAGGCGGTGGCTTTACCTGCTACGCCACGGTGCTGGCCCCTGTAAAGCTATTTTTGAGACGCCTAGTGGACTATTTTAATTTTTTACAGACTATATGGGGTGAGTAGCCCTAATTTAAAATGCCTGGAACCAGAAGTACTTCAGATTTCAGTTTTCTGAATTTTGGAATATTTTTATAGACTTTACCATCAGTACTTGAAGAGTTTTGGATTTTGGAGCACTTTGGGTTTTTGAATTAGAGATTTTCAACCTGTAGTATTTTAGTTGGAAAAGTAGTCTATAAGAGAGTACAGGGTAGTATGTGAGAAATTATCTTTGCTATACAGGTGCTTCTCACACAAGGATGAGTGGCAGTGTATCAGAGGTGAAAGAAGCCACATAATAAACAAGGTCCATCTCCCAGGATTAGAAGTATTCAATGGTAAGAGCAGTTTTATTAAATAATTTTAGGGGGCTGACACTGTGGCCTAGTAGGTTAAGCCTCTACCTGTAGCACCAGCATCCCATATGGGCACCAGTTCGAGTACCGACTGCTCAACTTCTGATCCAGCTCTCTGCTAATGGCCTGGGAAAGCACTGGAAGATGGCCCAAGTCCTTGGGCCCCTGAACCCCTATGGGAGACCCAGAAGAAGCTCCTGGCTTCAGATCAGCTCAGCTCTGGCTATTGCAGCCATATGGGGAGTGAACCAGTGTATGGAAGACCCCTTTCTGTCTCTCCCTCTCTCTCTCTGTAACTGTGCCTCTCAAATAAATGAATCAATCAATCTTAAAAACACAACAACATAATTTTAAACAGACTTACTACAGAAAAGAATAAAGCAAGCCCAAAGATTTTAGAACTAAAGTGAAGTATTTAGAAAACTAGTCTTTCCAAGATATAATCACACATATAACTTCATTTATATATTAAGTCACTTTGGTGGAAAAACTCAGAAGGCATTATGTTATTTCTAATTTTTACATAAATTCATTTGTCGGGGCCAGCTCTGTGGCATAGCGGGTAAAGCTGCCACCTGCAGTACCAGCATCCCTATAGGCGCTGGTTCCAGTCCCGGCTGCTCCACTTCCAATCCAGCTCTCTGCTATGGCATGGAAAAGCAGCCGAAGGTGGCCCAAGTCCTTGAGCCCCTGCACCCATGTGGGAGACCTGGAAGAAGCCCCTGGCTCCTGGCTTTGGATCAGCACAGCTCTGGCCGTTGCGGCCAACTGGGGAGTGAACCAGAGGATGGAAGACCTCTCTCTCTCTCTGCCTCTCCTTATCTTTCTATGTAACTCTGACTTTCAAATAAATAAATAAATCTTTTAAAAAATTTTAAAAATTCATTTGCATGGCATACTACTCTATTCTTTCTTTCTTTGAAAGGCAGCGTTATAGAGAGAGGGAGAGAAAGAGAGGTCTTCCATCTGCGGGTTCATTCCCCAAATGGCCACAATGGTGGAGCTGGGCTAACCAAAGCCCTGAACCAAGAGCTTCTTCTGGTGCTCCCACATGGGTGCATGGACCCAAGCACTTGGATCATCTTCCATTGCTTTCCCAGGCCATAGCAGACAACTGGATCGGAAGTGGAGCAGCCAGAACTCGAACCAGTGCCCATAAGGGATACCAGCATGGTAGGCTGTGGCTTTACCTGTTATGCCACAGCACCAGCCCAACAAAGATTTTATTTTTTTAGAGCAGTATGAGAGTCACAGAAAAACTGAATGAAAAGTACAGTTAGCATCCTTCCCACCATCCCCTATCCCCCATCTTAATAATGTTTCAAGTCACAAAACTACACTGACACATCACTGTTACCCAAAGTCCACAGTTTACATTAGAGGTCACTATTGGTGTTGCACATTCTATGGCCTTTGCAAACACAGAAAAGACATGTATGAGAATCCATCATGATAAGAGAGCATGCGGAACAGTTTCCTTGTCCTAAAATTCCCACACTTCACCTATTTATTCCTCCCTCTCTCCCTATATGTGGAACAGTATATACTGGGTTTCTGTTAGTTGTCCACAGAACCTAAAAAGAGACCTCTGGCTCTCTACTTTCAGGGTCTAGAACTCAATACATGCTAATCAAATCTACTTTAGTGATTTAATTGTTTTGGTCTTTTGCACCCACATTTCTTGTCTACTTGATGTGTCTTGAACCAGAGCCACCTGTTAAAAGTCCCCTAATATCAATGTATTTGTGCCTTATTTCTCTTGGTAGCTCCTGAAACTTCTGCTTTATGAAAGTGACTTTGTTGGGGCCAAGGCTGTGGCGCAGTAGGTTAATCCTCTGCCTGCAGCACTAGCACCCCATATGCGCACCAGTTCTAGTCCCAGCTGCTCCTCTTCCAATCCAGCTCTCTGCTATGGCCTGGGAAAGCAGTAGAAGATTGCCCAACCCTAGGTTCTAGTCCCGGTTGCTCCTCTTCCAGTCCAGTACTCTGCTATGGCCCAAGAAGGCAATGGAGGATGGCCCAAGTGCTTGGATGCCTGCACCCGCATGGTAGACCAGGAAGAAGCACCTGGCTCCTGGCTTTGGATTGGCGTAGCTCTGGCTGTGGCGGCCACTTGAGGGGTGAACCAACGGAAGGAAGACCTTTCTCTCTGTCTCTCTCTCACTGTCTATCTGTCAAATAAAAAAAAAAAAAGAAGAAGATGGCGCAAGTCCTTCGGCCCCTGCACCCACGTGGGAGAGCAGGAAGAAGCACCTGGCTCCTGGCTCCTGGCTTTGGATCTGGCCATTGTGGCCATTTGGGAAGTGAACAGATGGAAGACTTTTTTCTCTCTCTCTTTTTCTCACTGTCTGTAACTTTACCTCTCAAATAAATATAAAAAATCTTGAAAAAAAAAAAGTGACTCTGTCATATGTAAACATCTGGTACATATTCATAGCATTAAATATTCACTGTCAAATGCACATTTATGAAGAATCTTTGCTTCACATAATGCCTTTGGCCTGAATTCTACCCTGTCAAACATTAAGATCAATTCCCTAGCTTTCTTTATTTGCTTTTTCCACACATACTTCTACCCTTTTCAATTTTTAAAAATTTTTAAAATTTAAAATATTTAAAAATCTTTTGCTGTTGTCTATTTTCATTCGGTGTAAACTTTTTTTTTAAAGATTTATTTATTTATTTGAGATGCAGAGTTACAGACAGTGATGGGGAGAGATAGAAAGAAAGGTCTTCCTTCCGTTGATTCACTCCCCAGATGGCAGCAATAGCCGGAGCTGTGCCTAGCCAAAGCCAGGAGTCAGGTGCGCCTTCTGGTCTCCCATGCAGGTGCAGGGGCCCAAGGACTTGGGTCATCTTCTACTGCTTTCCCAGGCTATAGCAGAGAGCTGGATTGGAAGAGGAGAAGCCGGGACTTGAACCGGCGCCCATATGGGGTGCTAGCGCTGCAGGCAGAGGATTAATCTACTGCGCCACGGCGCCGGCCCCGGGTGTAAACGTTTTCCTGATAATCGAGATATTTGCATTTTTCCTAATATACACCTCTGGTTCTAACTTTATAATTTTAAATAATGTTACTTAATGCCATTAATCCTCTATTTCTTTACACAGTTAACAACTGACTCCCTACCAATAGTACGAATGAAAGTAGTCTGTATAATCTCACTGCCCTTCTTCCACTACAGTTAGAGTCAATGATATTATCTTTCCCAGTGTTTACTTTTGTACTGTTAAACAGGCTTATACTGCTACTAACTGATTTGTCAGCTTTAAAGGGTGTTCTTTGACTCCCAACCACTATAGAGATAGTAATCCATAAACCTCTTCTAACTCAGTTTTGTTTCTAGTTCTCTTTATTAGTTGTTTAACCAAATTCCTATGTTATTGAACATTTACATTGTATTTCTTCTTCTCTGTTCCCACTTTTGTTTTAATATCAGGTCTGTCTGTAGTTAAACATACTCAATGTGCTATAATGCTACTTTTGCCAGCTCCCTTAGGAGGGCCTGACATTAATAATATGCCCTGGATCTTATACATTCAAACTGTTTATTTATATTTGAAGATTTTTTCAGATTATAAAATTAAAGCAAGGAAGTTAAGAGAATCAGTACATGCTAGCAAGGAGCAGAGCCAAGATTTAAACTTAGAAGTTTAGTTCCAAGGTCCAAGCTCTTAGTTGTTACTTCCAATAAGTTCAGGCATTCTTTTTTTATATCATAGAAGCCGGGGTTTGGGTATTACTTCTGATGTCAAAAGTCCCCCATCAGGTGGGAGGGGAGCTCCCAGCTGTGGGGTCTGGGCACAGGGCAGGGGCTCCACCACCATGGACTTCTGTGATGCTGAGTTGCAAGGAGTGTGTAGATCAAATTCAAACTCCAGACTTTGCTCAGCTGCACTAGAGCCCTGGTGGACTGGATGGCAGCTGGGCTTGAATCCTCCAACAGCAGAGTGCTCACTGCCTCCCTGCTCAGTGGGGAAGAGGACGACACAGAGAAGACCATGGGGTGGTCCAGGATCACACAGCAGGTATGAGAAGGAGTCGGGGCAGCAACCCAGCCCCTACCCTTTGCCTTCTCACCCAGGACGAGCTGTAGCCTACAGGCTGTTTGCCTGGGGAAGGCCTGTCCCGAGGAAGCAGATCTCTGGCTTAGGGGCTCACAGTGTGATGGGGGTAGCAGGTAACTGTACAAGGTCAAGCACAGGTGACAAAGCCCATGGTGGAGGGAGCCTAGGGCATGTGTGGCATGGGAGTCGTGGAGGACTTCTGGGAGTTGCACCAGCATTGGAGGAAGCACCTAAGCTTTGTGGGTGGGTTTCAGGCAGACAGCAGCTCACACTCCACTTGTTGCTGTGCCTCAACCCTCCTTCCCCCCACCTCTCAGTCATCAAGCTGCACCACAGGCTCCACAGGGAAATGTGCCACCGTGGGTGTTGCTCAGACACCGTGGGGGCCCAAAGCAGGGAGCCCGCTAGGTTTAGGAAGAGGGAACATTGTGTCCACACCAGGAAGACTGAAAGGTTGCCCGTGAGTGTGGGGAGCTCAGGGCCAGAACGCCCAGCGTTGCCTGTGAGGAGGCCACCGTGGGGCCAGGCTGAGGGGCTGGGCCCTTATCCTGGGGAGTCTGGGAGGAGCAGGGCAGCTCTGGCTGTGGGAGGACCCTCCTGGGCCTGTGTGGCTGAGTGATGGTGCGGGGCTGCACTGTGCAACAGGAATCAGTGAAAGCCGCTCAGGAGGACTGTGTGTTCTGGACGTCAGGGTAAGAGCAACGAGGAATGTGGGGTCTGTGTCAGCCCTGACTGCCTCACTTCCCGTTCTGCTGACTCGTACTAAGCCTTTAAATGCTGAGCGGCCACTCCGCTTGCCTCTGCCCCAGTCCAAGTCCGCTGACGGCTCCCACATGAGATGGGGCAGGCCCAGAAGAGGCAGGACTGGCACAGGACAGCGTGGGCACTCGGCTGGGCATCAGGATGCTTGCAGGAGGGATCTGGAGAGCAGCAGGTTTGGAGAAGGTGTGGGCTCAGGGTGCCGGGAGGGATGTGTCATCCCAGGGACAGATGGGGGCTGCTGGCAGCCAGGTCCCAGGACCCCATGTCCTGCTCTGGCCCGCAGATAAAAAGTAATAATAGGTCGGCACTGCGGCTCACTAGGCTAATCCTCCACCTAGTGGCCCCGGCACATGGGGTTCTAGTCCCAGTCGGGGCCCCGGATTCTGTTCTGGTTGCCCCTCTTCCAGGCCAGCTCTCTGCTGTGGCCCAGGGAGTGCAGTGGAGGATGGCCCAAGTGCTTGGGCCCTGCACCCCATGGGAGACCAGGAGAAGCACCTGGCTCCTGCCTTCGGATCAGCGCGGTGCACTGGCCGCAGCGCGCCAGCCATGGCGGCCATTGGAGGGTGAACCAACGGCAAAGGAAGACCTTTCTTTCTCTCTGTCTCTCTCTCTCACTATCCACTCTGCCTGTCCAAAAAAAAAAAAAAAAAAAAAAAAAGTAATAATAATAATAATAATAAATCTTGGGGCATTAAAAGTTTGGTTCCCAAAGTCTTATGCTAATCATAGTAAGAGGACAGAAACTCAATCCAATTATGGTGTTTGGAGGTGCAAATGTAGAGGGGTGACTGGCTTGGAATGGCTCATTAGGATGCAGTCCCATGATTAAACCCTGGTGGCTTTGTAAGAGACTGCAAAAATACACACACACAATTTGCCGCCTGCCACGTGACGCTCTGTGCCACCACCATCATCAGTGGCCAAACCAATGGAGTTGCTAGACCTTAGATTTGAAGCACCAGAACCTTAAACCCTTTTCCTTTATAAACTTAGATGCTTCTGGTATTTCATTTTTGTAACAAAAAGCTGATTAATACAGATTAATAAAGAAGGAATATTAACATTTAGAAAAAATGATTACGGACAAAGCACTACCATACATAACTGAAGTTAAGAGTGAAAAAGATGCATTTTAGAAGCTGTGGAATTAGGACACTGTATCACATGGTCAACACCATGGTCTCTGGAGTCAACCCTCAATTTGACCACTGGCTCTGCTACTTACCAGGTCTGCTACCTTGGATACATTATCAAGCTCTCTGAGGCCCAGTTCCTACATTTGTAAAATGAGAATAAGAGTGACTAACTCATGGGATGTTGTGAGGTTTAAATGAGATCACATATTTTATACAGAGCCAATGTGCCTAGTACACAGGCTAGTGTTTTAGTATGTTTGCTATTTTAAAAAATTATTGGTATCAGGAAATTAATCAAGAAAACTTCATAACTAAGCTTACTCAGGAGGGAAAAATATCTAGCTTTGAAATATGCAGGGGCCGGCGCCGCGGCTCAAAAGGCTAATCCTCCGCCTGCAGCACCGGCACACCGGGTTCTAGTCCCGGTGAGGGCGTCGGATTCTGTCCCAGTTGCTCCACTTCCAGTCCAGCTCTCTGCTGTGGCCCAGGAAGGCAGTGGAGGATGGCCCAAGTACTTGGGCCTTGCACCCGCATGGGAGACCAGGAGGAAGCACCTGGCTCCTGGCTTCGGGTTGGCGTAGCCCGCCTGCTGTAGTGGCCATTTGGGGGGTGAACCAACAGAGGGAAGACCTTTCTCTCTCTCTCTCTCACTGTCTAACTCTGCCTGTAAAAAAAAAAAAAAATGAGGAAGGTGAGTCGGCTCTGTGGCAGAACAGGTAAAGCCGTCGCCTGCAGTGTATATCCCATATGGACACCAGTTTGAGTCCTGGCTGCTCCACTTCAGATCTAGCTCGCTCGCTCTCTCTCTTTTTCTCTCCCTCTGCCTCTCTGTAACTTTGCCTTTCAAATAAAATAAATAAAAAATATTTAAAAAAAAATAGGGAGAAAAACTGTTAGGGGGAAAATAGATTACAGATGCCTTCAGAATTTCTAAAGGTGAAAACCAAAATAACTAAATTAAAAAAAAAAATTGAATAGCATTGCACTATCTCCAGAGCAAAGGTACAAGGGCTACCTAATTCTTGAACACTTAGTTAATGTGTAACATGTACTGAAAGACAGAGACAAGTTTATAAGAACACAAATTGGTTAAGTGTCAATTCAAAGCATTTATGAATTTATTTCTTAGCCCTAGTACTCAGTGTTCCACTAGAAGCAGTTCCACTTACTAATCTGTACAGAATACCAGGCCTCGGTGCTAAGTGAAAAGATAAATCGCCACACAATGGCTTAGAACTATATTATACGATCTGAATCTAATTAAAAAACAGTGCCATAATCTACCTGCTACAATCATTCTCAAAATTACGAAGAATGCTATAAAAATGTAAGTTGAGACACACGTGTATTTCCTTCTCTTTGAGAGGATCATCCACTCAGTCATAAATGATTTTCCTGAAAACGTTAAGGTTTAAATTAAATCATATCCTCCCAAGACTTGCTTTAGAAACTTTGTAATTTTTAAAACATGTGATTAGAATTCACAATACACATGCTCGTTTCATTCAAGACTCACTATGAAAATATAAAGAGCAAATTGTGAGGACTGTGGTTTGCTCACATCCATCATCTACAAGACAGTATCTACAGCGCAGCTGCTAAAGCCCAGGGCCTGAAGCCAATACCATTCACTGGAACACCTCGCTCTCACTTTGGTCATGAAACGTTACTTTTCTGTGTCTTGGCTCCATCCTCAGTAAAACAAAGATAATGACAGCGATGCTATGGTGCAGTGGGTTAACGCCCTGGCCTGAAGCGTAACGCCCTGGCCTGAAGCGCTGGCATCGCATATGGACACTGGTTCAAGTCCCTGCTGCTCCACTTCTGATCCAGCTCTCTGCTATGGCCCTGAAAAGCAGAAGATGGCCCCAGTCCTTGGGCCCCTGCACCCGCATGGGAGACCCAGAGGAAGTACCCAGCTCCTGGCTTCAGACTGGTGCAGCTCCAGCCACTGGGGAGTGAACCAGTAGATGGAAGACCTCTCTCTCTCTCTCTCACTCTCTGCCTCTCCTTCTTCCTCTGTGTAACTGACTTTCAAATAAATAAATCTTTTTTTAAAAAAAAGTTTTAAAAAGTTTATGTTCTAGACAAGAACTCTCTTTTTCATTTATCTTTCTCTCCACAACTGCATTCATGTAAGTGAAAACTTTTCTTTCTGCTCATTTTATTAAAATGCAAATTTTGTGAAGTAATGTTAAAACCCAAGAGTACTTTGCAATGCTATAATTGGAGCTGACACAGACCTCAGTAAGGAAAAAGTGAAAGAACAGAATTGGAACCTCAGACTCCCAAACCTAGAAATGAGGAGAGTCCTCAAGAAGTTCATTAAAAAAATATTAAACAATAAATTTATTTTGGCATAAACAATTTTGAAATCCATATATCCCTTAAAATCCAGGGGAAATGCATATTATGGGGAAACTGCATATCTTTAGTGTCTTTTGACATTGCCTTTAGTAAAAACCCACCTTCTGTGGGCAAAACATCTCATTAAGGATGACATTTGTTCAACAGAATCATCAATGTTGTAGGCACATCTCAGGCAACTAACCAAGTCAAAGAAAACTGCTCACTGGTCACACTGCATTATTAAGGTGTCAAAATAATCTGCAGTATCACAAAACTTTTTTTAACTGAAATTAACCTAATAATGGCAACATTTTTAAAAACAATATAAAAAAACTTTAACAACATTGTGACTTCACAAGAATTTTTAATTTGGGATTTGTAAACCTCTTGAAACTAGCAAATGTGTGTGTGTGCCTATACACACATTTTTCTGGAAAAATGATCCAGTGTTTCATTAGAGTCTCAAAAAGGAGTGGAATTCCAAAAAGTTCGAGAATCGCTGCTATTCACAGTTCACAAATTTCTTTGTATTCTTAACGTTAATTTCAGAAATGAACCTGTTCACATAAAATTAGGCAGTATAATTCTAAATGCACCTCAAAATTCCTCAAGTCCCAAACAACTGTGAATGTGTGCAACAGAAATTCACAACTACAAAAACATTTCAAGTTACCCCGAAGTTCTCCGGGTCTACAAGCCTTTCTCAGAGAGGTAATTATGGGGTAACGAGAAGGAGCAGACAGGAACCACTAGAAAAGGAGAGCCTACGTTGACCACCTCTTGAATAATCAGGATGGAGGGAAAACAGAGGATATTAGAGAACAAGGACAAACCTCTAAAAATAGAGCGAATTGTTACAACTTCCGACAGAGAAAACTGAACTTCAGTTCTCTGTCGCTAAGTTTATGAGGAAGGATCTGTCACACAAACCATCGCAGCCCTGCAACTTCAAAGACCTTCGTCCTCCCAGTTTACTCAAAAGTTTACAACAACGCCCACATCGTCCAGACAATACAAGTACTTTGATTTTTTTTTACAAGCGCCTTATAATTTAATTTCTTATTGTAACAACTTAGTAGCAAAACTACTTCACGAGACTTCCTTCCAAGTATAGGCTGCGACTGGCGACTATTGTCCTTAAAATAATCCAATCCCGGTTAAAATGACAAGCAGCCTTCAGTCCAAACCTACGAACCTTTAAACCTGGCATCAGTTCAAACACAAACAAGAAATTCTAATCCCAGTCGCCGGAAGGAATCCTGAGGTTTGTTTCCTCTCCTCGCCCTTGGAGACCGCACCTCTTTTGTGCGCCAAGGGTCTGAAGGTCTCCCGAGCTCAAAGTGCAGTGACCAGCCCGGCCGCGACTCCCCGGCAGCACCGCCCGGCTGAGCCTCGGGCCGGCGCCTGCCCAGCGGCGGAAACGCCGGCGGACGCCGACGGCCGCGATCACCGAAGGGGTCCCGACGCCAGGCGTGGTCCCGCCGGGCCCGAAAGCAGCCCCAGGGGCGCGCCGTCACCGGAGACCGGGCCTCAGGCTGGCGGGGGCCAGCAGAGACAGAGGCCGGGGTCCCAGCTTCGGCTCGGACCCTACCTCTAAGCTCGACAGCCGGCGGAGACAGCAGGCGGCCACACCTGGCGGAGACCCGCGGGGATCAGCTCTCGTCTTAGCGCGGCGCCCGTTGGACTCTCCCAGAATTCGCCGCCGCCCCTCCTCCCGGGCCCAGGGCCACCTCCACGTTCCGCTCCAACGTGGCAGCCGCAGCCCCGCCTGCCGGCTGGCCGGCACTTCCGGGTACACGTCTCGCCCCGCCCTCCCCGGCGTACGGCCCGCCACGGCACTTCCGGGAGCGGTGGCCGGCGGGGCGGGGCAGCGGTGCGATTCCCTGCGGTGCCTCGCGTCCTCGCGCACGCGACACTGGCGACCTTTTTTCTGCTGGACTGCGCGTAGGGTGCGGTAGCCAGGACCACGAGCAAAAGACAGAGGCCTGCGGGGGCGTTCCCAGCTGGCTGAGGAACGGTCGGGGCCCACAGGAACGCCACGTAGCGCTGGTCCTGTGAGGCGTCAGCAGCCTTTGGCGACACTGCCAGCACCAGTCCACGCGAAAACCGGGCTGCAAGGACCTCCTTATTGCAGTTTGTAGTCGACTGGGTCCTTGATACGGCTTACAGCGTTCTACTGTCTTGTGTTTTGAGAACTTACATAAAGCCAAACGATCCGGCCACGTCCACAGGGTATCCTGGACACACTTGGCCTCCGCAGTGAGGCAGAGAGGGGCGAGGTGTTAGTATCCTTTGATGCGCTCGCCCACGGCCACTGGGCCATCTAGCTTCCCCGGAGACGGAAATCTAATGAGGTGCACTGCCTGCGTGTACTTTGAGCTTACAGTTATTTTACATTGAAGCCAGGACGATCACTTGGTGCAATAGCAAATTGAGCCCCGGTCTCCTTATTTATGGATTTCTCTTCCCCTTACCTCTTGTCGCCTTTCTTAACGACGCTCTCACTGGAAATACTGTTTCCTTTTTGTATCCAAGAGATAAGTAAAATACTGCAAACTCTCATTTTAACTACTAGCCTAGAAACATGTTTGCCCCCTTTCAGTATCTTACACATGCGGTTCAATCACAAAAGTGAGTTTATGTAGGATCGAAACAGACCCACTCAAGCAGATTACCAGTTTACAGTGGCTAATTTATAATGGGTTCTAAAAGGCTTTCCACTTTCTGGCTACGCTACAAAATTAGTTTACCTTTGCCAATAAAAATATGATTTAAGGGCTGACGCTGTGGCACAGCTGCGTAAGCCGCGGCCTGCAGCGCGGGTGGGATGCCGGTTGGTGTCCCAGCTGCTCCACTTCTGATCCATCTCCCCACTAATGTGCCTGGGAAGACAGAGAAAGATGGCCCAACTGCTTGGGACCCTGCACCAATGGGAGACCCGGAAGAAGCTCCTGGCTTTGTCCTGGCCCAGCCCAGGTCTTTGCAGCCTTTTAGGGGAGTGAACCAGTGGATGGAAAATCTTTAACTCTGCCTTTCAAATAAGTCTTAAAAATTCCCTGATTTAGGGAGTATAATGGTGAAGATTCTGCTGGTTGGGATACCTGTATCCCACATGGGGTGCCTGGGTTCGAGTTCCAGCGCCATTCTTGAATCTAACTTCCTGCTAACGTGCACCTTGGGAGGCAGCAGGGGATGGCTCAAGTGCTTGGGTCTCTGCCCTACACATGGAAGTTCTTAGCTCCTGGCTTTAGTCCTTGAGGAGGTTGTTAAGAATTTTCAAGGTAAATCAGCAGACTGCAGCATTCTTAAAAATAGAATCTGCGACTTAGAGGTGACACCATCATTTGAGCAAAGAGAGTATGTTAAACTTGTGAACTCTCATCTTACTGTCCCACCTCCAAAAGTCTCAGCTACTTGCAAATGTGCACTGACATGAGAAAAGGGCTCATTGGAGTGCCTGCTCTCCCTCAAGGTAATGATTTATTCAGTGGTTGGCTTCTGGTATCATCTAATGAAACGTTTGTGTATGTTCCTCTTGCGTTAAGTCTGCAGACTACAAAGCTCCCGCCCCCACTGAAGACCCTGGTTTTTGTATTTTTAAACAGTGGGGGAGAGGGAATCACACGACTTGAAAATTACATGAAACTTACATTCTAGTGCCCATAATAAAGGTTTATGGAAACACGTCCATGCTCAGTGGTTCATGTGTTGACTCTGGCTGCTTTTGCTGTATGAGGGTAGAGCTGAATGGCTGCCACAGAAATCAGACAGCCCTCAGAACCGAAAATACTCATCAGCCCTTTTTAGGAAAAACACTATGGGGACCAGTATGGGACACTCCAAGCCTATATCCTGTATGAGAGTTTGTGATACAGCTTCCTGCTAATGTGTCTGGGAGGCAGCAGATGATGGCCCAAGTACTTGGGTTCTTGCTATGCCTATGGAAGCCCCAGCTTGAGTTCCTGGCTCCTGGCCTGACTGCTGCAGGCAGTGGATGGAAGATACCCGCTTGTCTTTCCTCTTTCAGATAAATAAATCTTGAAAAATAAAATGCAAACAAGACATTCAATACCATGAAGTTTTATTTCAGAGCTTTGATATAGCAGCATACAAAGACAATCTGCAAAGGAAATATAAAATTGTAACTAATTCCAAGGATAAAACATAGCTGTTTGTAGACTCGCTAGCAGTCCTGGCTTTGACCATGCAAGGATAAACTGCAATGCATTCTTACTCAATGGGAAAATTTAAGATTGTTCAAACTTTAATATTTGTCAAAAGATTAAAAACTCTCATTACTTGCCATCTTTTCTATGTCCTGGCAAAACAGCTCTATGCCTTTCCAAGTTTGGTCAGTTTCCAAAATGTTATCCTTTGCACTTTCCGTGTCAAGAAATACCTCTGAGAGTTTCTTAAATACCAAGTTTTCGGTTGACATCACTTCCTAAGACATACTCATGCTTTGCATCCCAATCACTTTCCTCATTTATGCCTACAGGTTCACCTTCAACAAGTTTCCCCGGCTACAGAACTACAGCTGCCTCTTTAATAGCAGCGTGCTAACATTCTCATAGACAGCTCCATCTTCTACTACGTTCCCTCTGTACCTGCAGGATGATCTCAGACTACTGGCAAAGCAGGACAGCCTGTGATTCTGGAATCACAGTGCAAATTTCATGGGAACATCTTGACCTGAGCTTGCAGCTTCACCAGAAAGCTGAACATTATCAGTCCATGCTGACCTCTGATGATATCAGCTTTTAGTGGCAGGAAAATGTTATTTTTCAGTCTTATATTTACCAACATTTTCTTTCAATGTAGCAACTAACATGAAAGTTTTGGTCTGAATCTTAGCTAAACTGATTGAATCTTGCTTTAATTAGTTCAAGCCAACATAGAAATAAGCATTCCATTTCAACCAAAAGTGACTTTCTATTCCTAGTGCAATTTAAACAAGATGTTGAACCAGCTTTAACCCTTTTTTTTTTTTTTAAGATTTATTTATTTTATTTGAAAGAGTTACAGAGAGGAAAGGCAGAGAAAGAGAGTCTTCCATCTGATGGTCCACTCCCCAACTGGCCACAACAGCCGGAGCTGTGGCGATCCGAAGCCAGGAGCCAGGAGCTTCTTCCGGTCTTTCATGCGGCTGCAGGGGCCCAAGCACTTGGGCCATCTTCTACTGCTTTCCCAGGCCACAGCAGAGAGCTGGATCAGAAGAGGAGCAGCCAGGACTAGAACCGGCACCCATATGGGATGCCAGCGCTTCAGGCCAGGGTGAATCTGCTGTGCCACAGCGCAGGCCCCTAACTCTTCTTTTTACATTCATCTGACTTTTTCAGCAATTCATACTGTAGTTTCATGTAGGCCTAAGCCTTGGCTTATCTTTGTTTTGCTGTCATTATGTTCACATCTTTCTAATCACATCCAAGTTCACTTCCAGCTATCACTTTTTCTTTGCTAACCTGCCATTTTTGTTGACCAATTCTCTTTTGATGCGCAACTGTCACATAAATTTAACCTCTGGAAAACAAGGAAGCAACACACTATGTATTTTGCTGTGCTGTGTGAACCAAGTAACATGCTCTGTTACTGAGTTCACATATCTTATTTGCATAATGATATGAATGGCTAATAACAAAGTTTATGCACCTATTCTCAGCTCATATTGTGAAACTGAAACGTTAACCATGTTGGGGGATTCATATCATTTACTGAACTGATATAACTAATAACATACTGCAACTGTGCAAAGCAAGGACTCCTGTACGTGACAGGAACTCAATAACACAGTAGTCAGTTAACTACTAACCAAGCTTAGTCCTAGATCAAATGAAAACGAAGCTTTTCTGAAAGAATGTTACTTTTAGGACTGAACTACTCACTGGAGCTAGAACAAGTATTTACAGATAATTTAATGCAGAATTCTTCAGATTGGGTTTTGCAGGTGGTCTAAAGACATTCTTTTGAGAATTAGGCCTCCTCCCCTCCTTTCAACAACCTTGAGGTCTCCAGCAGTAAAGTTCTACAAAAAAGAAAAACAAAGAAACAAAACCATCACAGGACTGGCATTGTGGCGTAGTGGGTAAAGCCTCCACCTGTGTCACTGGCATCCCTTATGGCTGTGGTTCGTGTCTCAGCTGCTCCACTTCCCAGCTAGCTCCCTGCTAACGGCCTGGAAAAAGCAGCCGGAATATAGCCCAAGCATTTGGGACCCTGCACCCATGTGGGAGACCTAGAGAATCTCCTGGCTCCAGCCTGGCCGATATACACATCACGGGAAGTCAAACAGTAGTTGGCTCATCTCTCTCTTTCAAATAACTATATCTTAAAAACAAATAAAAAAAAACAAGGTACAGGATGGTATGGTATATACATCTGACTTGTTCCACAGTAATCAACACTATGTTTATAGTTCGGCCAAACAGCAGCACCTATTTCATTCATCTTTTATGATTTTTGAATGCATTTATTCATAAATCTTTTTGTTAAAGGCTATAAACAACATTTATATCAACTTTTAGGTTTCTAGAAAATTTTTTAAATGATTTATTTTATTTATTCGAAAGAGTTACAGAGAGAGGTAGAGACAGAGAGAGGTCTTCCATGCTCTGGTTCACTCCCCAGATGGCTGCAACAGCCAGAGCTGCTCTGACCCAAAGCCAGGAGCCAGGAGCTTCTTCTGGATCTACCACATGGGTCCAGGGGCCCACATACTTGGGCCAGCTTCCACTGCCTTCCCAGGCCATAGCAGAGAGCTGGATCGGAAGAGGAGCAGCCAGGACTAGAACTGGAGCCCATATGGGACGCCAGCGCTTCAGGCCAGGGCGTTAACGCACTGTGCCACAGCAACAGCACAGCACATTAAATTTGTAGAAATTTAAGAAACAGAAAATTAACTTGCCAACATGAGTATTCCCAAGAATTTTCCCACTTTAATGAGGCTTCACATTTGAGAAATGTCTACAAGATGCCTAATCAATGACACAACTGAGATTTGTGATGTCCAGATTCCTACCACCTTCCCATCTACTGTTTTTTAACTAAAGCTGTAAGATATAGGACAGTCAGATATTGGTGTAATTAAGAGTCATTTATAAAATACCCAATAGTTTAGTAAATTTAAACCCTGGAACATAAGACCTCTAAGGATTTCAATGGAGGTTGGCACTTGATACAGCAGTTGAAAAGACAGTTGGAATGTGTGCATCCCGTATCTGATGTGGCTGAGTTCAAGTCCCGGCTCCACTCAATTCCAGCTGCTTGAGGTGCACCTTGGGAGGCAGCAGATGCAGCATCAAGTGGCTGGGACCCTGCTGCCCACATGGGGAGTTCCCACTTCCCCAACATCTGGGCAGATAGGAGCTCTCACCGTTTCTCATCAGGGGATGAAAGGATTACGTCGGTATTTCTAAGAGAAGCTCCCCTTCAACTATCAGTCCTGAATATAATCTTCTAACTTGGAAAATCATAGTAATGCTAACTTTGAAAGCTAAAAAGGGAACATTTTTAGTTCAGGGTATAATGTCTACATTATGCCAACGTTAGCTACATTCTAAATGTCAATTTTTTCCTCAGTTGTGACTTTTTCTGTGCTTTTGACAAAACCAGCAAAATTATAAATCCCTTACCTTTACTATATAAATCTTCAAATTCTTGATCAAATAAATCTGACAAATGATGTTCTCTAAAACACTCTTCGATTTAATTCCTAGAAGGACAAACAATCAGATAGGCCAATCAACGCACAGAAAATTAGACCAGATGCACATACATAAGTCTCCTGATTATTTTTAATGTCCTCATCCACATACATTAATCACAATCAGTCATGATGTGAACAGCAGTGGAAAAAGTTTAATCATTGGACATTTCTATTCATAAGGTTTTTATTGCTGAGCTCTTTAAAAATGTACATTAACAAACTATATTTTAGTAAATTTCAATTTTCTAATGTACAGCAGTTAAGGCTTCCAATTATAATGACTGGAGAAAAGAACAAAGATTATTTCAGGGGCAGATACAGTGGTTAGGACATCAGTTAAGACTGGGGAGTGAACCAGCAGATGGAAGACCTCTCTCTCTGCTTCTCCCTCTGTCTGTAAACTTTGCCTTTAAAGTGAATAAATTAATCTTTAAAAAAAAATTAAAATTAAAAAAAATATGCTTATACCTGGGGCCAGGGCTGTGGCATAGCAGGTTAAGCATCCACCTGCAGTGCCAGCATTCCATATGGGTGCCAATTTGAGTCCTGGCTGCTCCACTTCCAATCTAGCTCTGGCTGATGGCCTGGGAAAGCAGCAGAAGATGACCCAAGTGCTTGGGTCCCTGCACCTAAGGGAGGGAGACCTGGAAGAAGCTCCTGGCTCCTCCTGATAGGTGCAGATCCAGCTGCTTTGTAGCCACTTGGGGAGTGAACCAGCAGGTGAAGACCCCTCTCTCTGTCTCCCCCTCTCTCTGTAACTATGCCTCTCAAAAAAATAAATACATCTTAAAAAAAAAATATTCTGGGGGCCAGCGTTTTGGCCTAGTTCCAGTTGCTCCTCTTTTAGTCCAGCTCTCTGCTGTGGCCCAGGAGGGCAGTGGAGGATGGCCTAAGTGCTTGGGCCCCTGCACCCCCATGGGAGACCAGGAAGAAGCACCTGGGTCCTGGCTTTGGATTGGTGCAGTGCCGGCCATGGCAGTCATTTGGGAAGTGAACCAATGGAAGGATGACCTTTCTCTCTGTTTCTCTCTGTGTCTATAACTCTACCTGTCAAATTAAAAAAAAAAAAAAAAAAAGATTCTTATACCTTGCATAACAGAATGTCTGGGTTCAAGTCCAAGATCCGCTATAGATTCCAGCTTCCTGCTAATGCATGCCCTGGGAGGTAGCAGGTGATGGTTCAAGTAGCTGTGTCCCTGCCAACCACATGGGAGACCTAGATGGAGTTCCAGACTCCTGGCTTCAGCCTGGCCCAGCCCTGACCATCCTGAGTGTTTGATGAGTGAACAGATCGATGAGGCCTCTCTCTGTCAAATAAACAAATAAATTCAAATAAACAATTTTTAAAAGATTATTTCAAGTACAATATGTATAGATTATCTCACACTAACTTGGAGATGTCATGTTCTTAGCATCAACCCTAGTAGAAGTTAACCATACCTTACTATATTCTAATGCTGGTTAGTCCTTGCTTTATAAGTACTGCTATTCTTATTCAGTAGATTTTCAACTATCACAAGCACTGAAATTAGATGAAAAAGAGGACAGTTATTACTGCTAACAAAGAACTTTTGCGTGGTGATGAAAAGATAAGATTCCAAAGTTTACAAATCCCAGGCACTAATTAGTATTTTGCCTATGAGGTATACTTTGATTGTCTGACAAAGTCCACTTCTCATGAAGGGGGGCAGAGGTTACAGGGGGAGAGGAGATGCAAGTACTTGCAAAATATACACATCATAATGGATAAAAATCAAGTTTAAAGGAAAAAGGTCAAACTGTTCAAGGATGCTGCATTTAGTTAACTGAACTACATTCCTTACACGTAAGTAATTGTACCATATTCATTGAAACAACACTAAATATAAAGTTCCAGTCTTTCCAACTTAGTACCATCACAATCAAGAAAGTATTTAATTAAAGTATGGTGGCCAGACTCCAGGTTAGTGTCCCAAATGACTGTCCCCCCTTTAGATACCCCCCCCTTGTACAGTCCCTTCCTACCTGTACTAGGACAGCCTCTGTGAACAACAGAGCAAGGCAGAGGTGACATGTCCTTCCAGAGTTTTAAAAGGTAAGCTTCTATCTTGGACTTTTTCTCTTCCATCTTTCCCTCTGCGGAAGGCCAGCTGCTGAGTTCAAAGACAGCCTATGAAGTTCACATGTCAAAGAAATAAAATTCTTCAGACCAAAGCTAGCATGGAACCAAGGCTTGTTAAGTTAAGAGCTTGGAAGCTGGTACCCTACTGCTACCAGGTCAACTCTCCAGGCACCAACTGCATGAGAACACCATAGATCAGAACCACAGGAACTTATCCGCAGATTCTTGATCCACAGAAAGTGCCAAGTAAGTGTATGTTTTTCTTTAAAGATTTATTTACTTATTTGAAACTCAGAGTTATACACCGAGAGAAGGAGAGGCAGAAAGAGAGAGAGAGGTCTTCCATCTGCTGGTTCACTCCCCAATTGGCTGCAACAGCCAGAGCTCTGCCAATTCAAAGCCAGGAGCCTGAAGCTTCTTCTGGGTTTCCCATGTGGGTGCAGCGGTCCTAGGACCTAGACCATCTTCCACTGCTTTCCCAGGTCATAGCAGAGAGCTAGATTGGAAGTGGAGCAGCCAGGACTTGAACTGGCCCCCATATGGGATGCCAGCACTGCAGGCAGCAGCTTTACCCACTACACCACAGCACCAGCCCCAATGTGTGTTGTTTTATAACTAAGGTTAACTAACACAGAGGATCAATCCACATCCATATCCAAAAAGCACAAAGACCAAATTAGGAATTAATGAAAAAATTCGGGATTTTTAAAAATTTGGTCACCAAAAACCTCAATAAATGAAAGCTTCTAGTAGAAACAGCCAGGAATTTGACAAGAATAGTTCCAAAAACCAGTCCCAGAAAGTAAAAAGTCTGTATTGGCTTTGTAAGGTTATTGTGAGATAATAGAAGTCCTCAAAAACCAGAGAAAATGTGTATTATGAAAAACTGTGTGAATTTCAAAAGCTTTTGCACCCAAATAAACATCTTTCAAGTCCATTTTCCACACTTTTTGAAGTACCCTCATAATTCATACAAGGTTAGCAAAATGAATGACATACAATACAATATAGCTATTATTATTCTCTCCCCCAATAGCCTAAATTAGAGACTCTGTATCATAAAATAGATTTTCACCAAAGCCTTTATCAACCCACTTTTACTTGAATAATCTTCCATTTCCAAGTCACTGCTTTAGATGCAAAAATACATAATATATTTAAAACTGAAAGATAAGGGTGAGTGTCTAGTGATTAAGATGTCGGTTGAGGGGCCAGGGCCGTGACACAGTAAGTTAATCCTCCTCCTGTGGCACCAGTACCCCTTATGGCACCAGTTCTAGTCCCAGCTGCTCCTCTTCCAGTCCAGTTCTCTGCTGTGGCCTGGGAAAGCAGTAGAAGATGGTCCAAGTGCTTTGGCCCCTGCACCCACGTGGGAGACCCAGAAGAAGCTCCTGGCTCCTGGCTTTGCATGGGCGCAGCTCCGGCCATTGCAGCCATTTGGGGAGTGAATCAGTGGACGGAAGACCTTTCTCTCTGTCTCTCCCTCTCACTGTCTGTAACTCTACCTCTCAAATAAATAAAATCTTAAAAAAAAAAAAAAAAAAAAAGATGTTGGTTGAGATGCCTGTGACCCACGCTAGAGTGCCTGGGTTTAGTACCCAGTTCCAGCTCCTGATAGTGCAGAACCTGGGAAGCTGATGGCTTAAGCACCTGGGTTCCTGACACCCACATAGGAGACCTGGATTGAGTTCTTGGCCCTCAGCTCTGACCCAGCCCAGCCGTAGCTGCTGTGGGCACTTGGGGAGTGAAAAAGCAGACAGAGACTGCTTTCTGTCTCTCTCCCAAATAAGCAATTTTCTTAATAGCAAAGATATAGTACCTTTCCCACATATTTCCAATAATTATCTTCCAAGATCAACATCTCCAAGAGAACAGCTCCTGAAAAGAGATTTTTAAACAATTACAGTTGTCAACACCTTTTGTAAATCACAATTATCTTTATGACTTCTTACATATCCTCATTTAAGTTTTTGATAATCACAGCGGTTCATTATGTGAACAGCAGTGAAAAGGCTTAATCACCGGATATGAAGTTACTAAAGCAATACTGTAACCAAAGGATCAGGTCAAGGTCACCAGTAAAACAAATTAAACAATAGTAACAGAAAGCATATAGAAATTAGAAACAAATGTAATGATACACAACTCAAATGGTTCCACAAGGGACTGAATACTCCTTACCCAGATGTACACCAAGAATATTTCGTGCAGTGACCTCCTGTGGCTTCTATAAAAGTGAGTGATTTGTTTTCATTCAATCAGTCTATGGTGTCTGTTATGTTAAAAAACCATTTTCAGTAACTCCTTTGCAATTAATCATTAGGAGCATGTTGTCAGAATAATGTGAGAACCACACTGTTTTATCTTTTCTAGGAGAGCTAAAGTAACTGGACCCAATTAAGCAGGAAATAAAAAACTGTCATCACTCCAGAGGCTGAGCTGGCAGCAACACTCACAACGCCTGTGTTAAGGGAATGGCAGATGGTGGCCACATTCCACTCCCCTCCAGGCTCCCAGCAGGTCTGACTACTTCTGAATCCATTTTAACAGCAGTCCAGCAGCCTGGACTCTCAGTTCCATCTGTAGCATCTCACATCCATCAGCCCAGCTCTGTAATGCTGGCTATGGCAGTCTCCATTTAAAATCATCTTCAATGGAAGGGGGGGAAGGATAAAAGTACCCCTCAGGTACTAATCGCTGTTTCTTTTAATTTTGGTAATCATCAATTTGCATAGGTTTTGATCAGTCTACCCCATAATGATTTTTCCCATAAGCCTTCCCACTTTCAGGAAGTTTTTTTCAGAAACACTTGTGGCACAGCAAAACACATGTGCCAGAGACTCAAACTCACTATAGACATTGTTTCTGTATTCAAGGTACACCCTCCAACAGGTTCCTTAGCGACTTTTGAGGACTTAAAAAGGCAAATACCACAGTAAGATACCATTTCACTTCACACTTGTGAAAGTGAGTTGATACTGGAACCTGTGGATGGAAGCTCTGTCTCCCTCTGTCTCTCAAATAAAAATAAATCTTTTAAGAAAGCAAAAATTGTTAACCACCTAAATGTCTACCAACTGATAAACGGATAATTATCATGTGGTAAGCCCCCACAATGCAATATGACATCAGGTACAGGAATTACACACCGAAAACTTGCTATACCAAGAACTCTGAAAACATTCTGCAAAGTCAAAGATGTTCACAAAAGATAATGTATTACGGTTTACACGAACTGTACCTAATAAGCAAATTACAGAAAGTAAACCGGGGGTTTCTGGGGACTGGAGTGAGGGAGGATGAAAGGAGACAGCTAGTAAGAAGGGATTTTCCTTTTGGGGTGGTAAAAATGCTCTAAAATTAACCGTGGTGATAGCTGCACAACTATGTGCATTTGTCCAAACCACTGAATTGTACATTTTAAATCAGTTTTGTGGAAAATAATTTCAAGAAAACTACTGCAAAAAAGGCAACCAATTTTCTCCTTAAAGACAACTGAAAAGTTTTGTTTTTATCTCAATTAGGTATTAATTGGTCGAACACTATCAGAAAAGCATCTAATAGTCTCATCAACTGACCCTACTTAAACTCAAGCCCTATCTTCTCACAACCAAGCCAGCATTTGCCTCGCATCCCGCCCCCCCCCCCCCGCCACCCCCCAACCAACTTCAAGTTCACGGACTACTCTCAAGAGTACATGCCTTAAGAAAAGGTAAGCAAAAGCTCTGTTAGCGTCACTCGGATTAAGATAGAAGCGTAGCATAAGGGCAAGTGATACCTTGAGATGAATATTTTTGGCTAGAATCTGGGCAAAAGTGAACACAACAGCAGAAAGCAGAAACCTCGCTAGGCCCATGGATCCGGAATCGTTTCGGTGAGCTGGAGAAGGAAATAAAAGTTACAGACACTATTGCTTGAAAACAAAATGACACAGAGAGAAAAACAAACGTATTTAATATTTTCTCAAAAACAATGTCCTACATTGACCTAACGTTTCCGTCTGTGAAAAACTGGAATCTCGAAGCGTAAACGCGGCGCGCTTGACTGAACCAGTGTTCGCGCATCTTCTCACTCCCCAGACTGGACACGACGCCCCTTGCCCACCCCACACCGTCCTGCCCCACGGCCGCACGGAGGAATCCTCACTACGCGTGGGCTCCACACAGCCCCAAGCACCCGATCTCATTCCCTCGCCGACTTCCGCGCTGGGATGAGGCTTCCACGCGGCGGCCCCTCTCACCAGCCCGCCACTCTGCGTCTCCGGAACATGCACCTGCAGCCCACAGCTCCTATGTCTTCTCCGCCTCAGAAAGCTGCAGGCCTCTCAAGTCCCTCGTTTTTAGCTCGACTTTGTCTTCAGGATTTCCACCGCACGGCGTCTCGTCCCTCACGCTTTCTTCCAGGTCCAAAGATCGCACCCTGAGACCCATCGGCACGCCGTCCTCAGTCCTCTCAGTTTGGGGCCTGCTCCTCTGCTTCGCGTCCTCAGGCTCAGTCTCAAAACAAAGGCGATGGCACCGGATTGAACCAGAACGGGCGAATAGCCCTGGAGAGCCCAGCGTTAGCAACAAAACCAGCTACCCACCCTCCAACAGAGAGGGAGGCGTGGCCAAGCGCACGTCTCAACTTCCCTCCCCCCGACCTTTTCGATTGGTCGCTGCGACGCGACGTGGCTCACGATTGGCTACGGCGCCAAGCGCGGCGCCTACAGAGAGGAAAAGGGGGTGGAGTCCAGCGCCTCCAAAGCCCGCCTTCCTGAATAAATAAAGGCCGTAGCGGCCGAGTCAACGGGCGGAGCTAAGTTGTCGTGATTCAAGCTGTCGCGGGAACCCCGAAGGCGGAACCCCACGTAATTAGAAGATGACCCGAAGTTGCTGCGCAGTGGGCTGCAGCACGCGGGACACCGTGCGGAGCCGGGAGCGCGGCCTCTCCTTCCACCAGTGCGTGTGAGAGCAGCCCGGGAGCCAGCACTCTCGCCGCCGGGCCTGGCGGGCTGTAGGCCGAGGCGGGGCCCGGGCAGTGCGTGGCGCCGCGCACGTGACGCGATGCGGCGTGGCGCGGGGCGGGGGAGCCCAGAAAGTTGAGGTCTGCTTAGCCCCAGTTTGCCGGTTCTGTCTCCCTCTGCCTGCTGCTCGCCTAGTGGCGTTTAACAGGGTTACTGGAAGGAAGCCTGCCTTTCTCTGGGTGCTCCTACTGCACCCAGAGAGACCGGGGAGGGAGGGAGGTTGGGAGAACTGAGGGGCCCGGGTGAGCACACGTCAGGTTTCGTCTGTCCTGCCTTGACGTTGCAGGTTGTTCAGTGCGGTTAACCTGGCCGTACTCTGGCCGATCTGGGCATGGAAGTGTCCTTTGGGCCAAGAGTGGGGCAGAGAGGGAGGAGTTGGGAAGTGCAGGTTCAGTGTAGAGGAGTGGGAGGCAAAGACTTGTGTTGCGGGATTAAGGAGTTTGGACTATGTACGGTAGACCCGATTTACTTGTTTTATTTGAGAGGCAGAGACTGAGAGAAGTATTCCATCCGCTGGTTCACTCCCCAGATGGCCGCAGCGGCTGGAGCTGAGCCGATCCAAAGCCAGGAACCAGGAGTCTCCTCCGGGTCTCCCATGCAGGTTCAGGGGCCCAAGGACTTGGGCCATCTTCCACTGCTTTCCCAGGCCACAGCAGAGAGCTGGATCAGAAGTGGAGCAGCCGGGACTCAAACCGGCGGCCCTATGGATTACCGGCACTGCAGGCCGCGACCCCACTAGTCATTTTTCAAAACCTAGGGCTGATTCCGGCCCTCGGTGTGTTAGCAGTTGTATGGCTTCCTGTCTCCCTTGCCATGTTCTCCCTTCAGTAAATTCCCCTACTCTTATTTTAAACTGCTTTATCTACTGTTAGTTCTGAGAGCCAGTAAGCACCCTCTTGTTACTCCTGCTTTTAAACACAGCTCGATCCTGTGTACCGCCTTTCACTGCCCTACCAGTCTCCTCCCTTTATAACCAGGCTCCTGAAAACTGTGTGCACCGAGTCCCACGGGCTTTTTTACCTATCACAGCCAGCTACCTGCCCCCGCTGCCCTAATAAAATAACGCTGGCAGAGGGTCACCCGCGGCCTTGCCAGATCTAGTTCGTTCTTAGTCCTTCCCTGGACCTGTTTTTAACCTGTCATCGTTTGGACTGCTCCATGAGAAGCCCCGCGCTCTCCCAAGGCTAAATTCTTTCCCCTTCTTTTCACCTTCCGGGTTTCCTGGAAGCTCTCTTTTAAATGCAAATTTTTTTCTTGGTGTTCCCCTTGAGGCTTTTCATTGTCTCAAAGCCTGAATCCTGGTTCCTCCGTGAGGACTTTCCTCCTGGAACCCCTCCCAGTCTGAATTACATTTGCATTCCCTCCGTGTGTTTCTGTTACTGTACCCTTGGGCTGAATGAACACATGTTTCTCTGTGATTGGGAAGAAGGCATTTTTGTCTTGCTGACTCTAGGAAGTTGTAAGGAGAGAACAGATACAGGAAAAGGAGTTAGAATACTATTGTGTTAGTCCCAGCAAGGGGTTCTAATAAGGAATTGAATTAAGGGCTCAGTAAAAGGGGTGATACCGGAAGGGCAGAATTGGACAACTTGCCATTGCTGTGACTTTTTTTTTTTAAGATTTATTTATTTATTTGAAAGAGAAAGAGACCTTTTATCTGCTGATTCATGCCCCAAGTGGTGCAGTGGCCAGGCCAGAGCAGAGCCAGGCCCAGTCCAGGAGTCAGGAGCTTCTTTCAGGCTTCGCATGTGGGAGGCAAGGGCCCAGACACTTGGGCCATCGTCTGCTCTCCCAGGCCCATTATCAGGGAGCTGGGTCCAAAGTGGAGCAACCAGGACACCATACGGATGCCCAGGCGGCAGCTCTAGCTGCTGTGACACTACACGGGCTCCTGCTGGGACTGTCTGATCATGGAGCTCCCTCCATGAAAAACTGGCCAACCAACCTTGAGCACTTAAATGTGTGCAGTGATTGTTAAATTCCATATGTAAAGTACTGTATTGATAAAATAATTAAAGGAGCGGGCAAAACTTACAAAATCAAATTCCCAAGTAAATATGGATGCTGTCCTGCAGAAGATGGCACATCCCTTTCTTGGCTATTGACCTGACAGATTGGATCCATAGCTGCCTTTTTTTTTTTTTTTTTTTTTTTTTTTTTGACAGGCAGAGTGGATAGTGAGAGAGAGAGAGAGACAGAGAGAAAGGTCTTCCTTTTGCCGTTGGTTCACCCTCCAATGGCCACCACGGCTGGCGTGCTGCGGCCGGCGCACCGCGCTGATCTGAAGGCAGGAGCCAGGTGCTTCTCCTGGTCTCCCATGGGGTGCAGGGCCCAAGCACTTGGGCCATCCTCCACTGCACTCCCGGGCCACAGCAGAGAGCTGGCCTGGAAGAGGGGCAACCGGGAAAGAATCCGGCGCCCCGACCAGGATTAGAACCCGGTGTGCCGGCGCCGCAAGGCGGAGATTAGCCTGTTGAGCCGCAGCGCCGGCCGGATCCATAGCTTTTAAGGTATACAAGACCCTTTGTGATCTGGCTTCTAGCTGCCTCTCCAGTCCATCAATAACCACTCCTTGCTACCTCTGTGTTCCTCTTCCAACTTTCTGGAACTTACTTTTTGATGCTTTGTGCTGTCAGTAAGATCCAAGTAATTATTTTCTATTTTTATTTCCTAATTATTTGCTCTGTGTGGTCACTATGCATGGAAGATTTCTATTGAGGCTTCAACTCTAGTTATTTTATTTCCTCCAAAGCCAGCACCACACTATAGCTGTAGATGAAGTAGCAAGGACAAAGGCTGTGGTGTTAAAATTACCTAAAGGTCAAGAGCATTGGTGCCCTATCAAAAGCTTATAAGAGGTGGTTTTTTGTGTGTGTTTGTGTGTGTGTGTGTTTTTTTTTTTTTTTTTTTTTGCCTGCATCATGTTGAAATGAATTCTGTTTTTAAGGTTTGAATTATGCAATGTTTCAAACATTCTAACAAACAGAAAATGATATATAACAAACACCTATTGTGCCCATCACTTGAATGAAGCAAATATTAACATTTGCCTTGTTTCAGATCCCACACAACCCCCCTTAGAACAAAGCTACAGGCACTTAAAGCCTCACTTCTCAATCCCTTCCCTTCCTCCCCAGAGGTAACTATTGTAGAAAGGGTTTGTTAGCCACCATTCTGGAAAATATTTTATGTTCAGAGAGCCAAAGGTAAATTTCCGCCAGTCTTGTAAAAGCCTGGTCACAAGGAGAAAGAAAACAGGATGCTGTTACAGTGTAAACCAGTTCCTTAGTGTGGATGTGAGATGATGACTGATTTGGGATTTTTCTTCTGTCAGAGGTGGCTTTCTACTGTGGAGACATGAATCCAATTTCAGCTGTGTATTGGTGGCTATGCTTGGCTCTGGTCTTGGTTTCACCTTCTCTAAGAGAATAAAAGCCTGCCTTACAGAGTCTCTGTAGAGCTGAGTATTTAAAATATAGTTATAGCACAAGGTAAATGCTCTAAAAGAATTATCACCAATTTAATTTTGCCCATTATACTCAAGCCAGTGAAGTTAAACAATGCTATTTCCCACTAGAAAATAACTCGGTGAAAAGAGATTTGCTTTACCTTCATTGGAAAACCAATTCCCTGTTCATTCTCTCTCTGTTAAGTAGCATCATCTTCCTGGAACAACAAAATGGAAGTTCCAGAAATGGAAATAAACTATAGATAGTACAAAGTGCTTGTTCCGCAGCCCTGGGAGGAGGCTCCAAGATGAAGGGCTGTGGCTAATACCACACAGCAGGAAAGGGTCCCCACTGCCCTGCTGACCCTATGTTCTTTCTCTAGGTGACTGAGACCGCACCTGAGAATTAGGTTTTGCCATACTACTATATTCTGTAATAATTGTCAGCCATCTCTGTTTTGAAACACTAAATGCTTTAAAATCCAAATTAAAGAGCACAAAAGACATCCTAGCTACCTATAATTCTGTCTCCAAGTCAAAGAGAAGGGAGCAAAAAGAGTACTTCCGTAATTTTTACTGTTTACTTCGTAAGTTCTTAAACAGCGATTTGACTGGCATTGAAAAATAGAGAAATGCAAGGTAATGTTATATTCAAGGCTAGGAAAAAATAGTGTCTTCTCCCAAAAATGAGAAAATGGAGTGTAGTAAATCTACTTGTTTTCTGTTGTATAACAAATTGAAATTCAGAGGAAACATTATGATCTTGCACATTTCTGAGAGCCAGAAGTGAGTGAGCTGGATTTTACAGGGTACCTCCTAAGACGGCAGTCATCCCAAAGCTTGAATTGAGGCTGAAGGATCTAATTTCGAAAAGGCTTCACTCACGTGGCCTTAGGGCTCACCAAGTAGGCCTCTGCACAGAGCTGCTTGTAGCATGGTAGGTAACGACCCCAGAGCACACTGTCCGGCAGAGAGAGCAAGGAGGAAGCCTGGGTCACTCCTGCCTTGTTTGTTCTTTAGCAAATCACTAACTCCCTCCCTTGCTCAAGGGTGGTGGAATTGGGCTCTACCTCTTAAAAGGAGAAATACCAAAGAATTTGTGAATGGGAAAGAAAAAGGTACATATGTTCTTGAACCATTTAAATTTGAGCAGATTCTGTTCCGTATAGGCAGGGAAGACAGAATACGGTAGGCTCTTTAGTAGCAGAATTGCCCCCACAGATGGAAACGATAAAATCACTGAGATGCTGAACTTGTAGGTTTTAAAATCAAAGTTTTGACAAATGAAATAATAAATTAAATTTTTAATTGGGTTTTATGTAAAGCAGGTCAATAAATGGCTTTGTATAGTATTACTATAGTATTACTCTAATATTTTCATGTTAATAGAAGTTTAATATGATTGCTATAGATTTCCAACTGATATCTTACTGCGCTCAAAGTGGATCAGGGCTGTTAATCGTGTGGACCCCAGAAGCAAAAAGATTTGGATCCCAGGACCATGTGCTATGCTATGTTCCAAACATTTTCAAGAAAGTGACTTTGAATCATATGGCTTGAGAAGAAACCTGAAAAAAGGATCCGTGCCCTCTCTTTATCTGCACAAGGTACTCAAATCTAGTTGTAAACAAAGCTAAATTTGAGAGTCTTTAAAAATCAAGATTGCCCACATCATAGCTAGAATTTGCACAGAGAATCCCGAGACTTAAAATAAATCCAATAATAGATTTTAAATGCATTGATATTCATTTTAAAAATCTATATGTAATAACATTCTGTTCTGGAGAGTTTTAAGTATATACATGCAGATCATTTGTACATACAGAAAAGTTACTAATTGCAAAAATCAACTAAAAGGTATAAATGCCTTAGAATCAGGCTCTTGTTTAGTACGAGACCTTTCTTAATGCTTTGAAATAATCTACCCTTTTTGGCCCCTCCCAACAAAGTTATTTATCTTGACCAAAAATATGTCTAACATTAGTTTTGCTACAGGAAGAAATATATGAAAAATATGTGACTTTCTATGAGTGAGTCACCAGTACTGGGATTACAGACTTATGTTTCTTTCAGTGGTTTTTACTTTTATCTTTTTATCCTTTAACCACAACTCTCATACATGACTTTTAATTTTTACATACTCTGCAATAGTCACCTAACTGTTCTTACTCTAACATCTTCCAACAGATTGCAGTTGTCTTTTGGGGTGGTTCTGTCTCAGTGCCCTACTCAGAAGTACATAGTTGGTATCAGATTTACTCATAGCAACCAAGAGCTTTCTATTAATTGATTCATACATTTCTAACTAAACTCTCTTTTCAAACCACATACACTTAACCTTCTTTTATGTGTCTGTGCAAAATCAGTGTTAGTGATGATGATCAAGGCCAACAGTGGCCCAGGCTTTGCACTGGGAAGTTTCGTATCCTCGTGACAACCCTCTGTTATCTGCATTTTACAGGTGAGGACACAAAGGACTGTAGTGCTTAAGCGATAGCTAGTAAGAGGGAGCTGGGATTCAACCTAAAGCGGTCTATTCCAGTGCGCCTGCTTTGTCTGCTCTTCTCTTTTTGGTCAAATAATTGCCCTGTCTCATCCTTTAAGCCATGCTGCTGATCCTCTATAAGCTATTCAAAACTCACTTCCATGAAGCATTCTCAAATTACTGTCACTTTTCTCTAGTTACTTTAATCATTTCAGAAGATTTCAGCATCACATTAATATAGCAGTATACTTGCACGCACCAAAAAAGACTGTTTACACTGTTCTATAGACTGTCAATTTAGAAAATTCAGAGTCCTTGGCCTTTCATATATAATTCCCCATCAACCAGGTGAGTGCTTTGTAATCAGTGGTATTTTTATAGCAATCTGTGAGATGATTTCTAAAATAACTTTTATTTCACATTTCTGTGATAGGTTCCTCAAGGTATATGCCCTAAAGGTAAAGCAAGACAGAAAATCCTGCAGCAGCCCCTTCCAGCTGATTCTGAAGAGACTGCTACTGAGGACCATAACTATAGTTTAAGGACACCTCTGACAGTAGGTGCAGAGAAGCTGGCTGAAGTGCAGGAAATGCTGCAAGTGTCCAAAAAAAGACATGTCCCCGTAAAAAACTATAGGATGATCAAGAAGAGAAAGGGTTTACAATTAATTGATGCACTTGTAGAAGAGAAACTGCTTTCTGAAGAAACAGAGTTTCTGCTACGAGCACAATTTTCAGGTATTACCCCGCCCCCCATAATTTATATGATACTTAATAGCTCTTTATTTTTTCAATGCCATTAAATATTTACTTTGCTACTGCCCATGTAAACATGTTTTCAGTTGTGAAGTGAAAGGTCTCAATCATTTAAGCAAGAATAATGAAAAGTAACCAAAATACTTTTTATATTTCATGATTTCCCCCCTATTATGAAATTAACATGTTTATTCTAGGAAAAGAGAAGAAATAACTAAGTGATAAAATGGCACATAGCCCCACCACACAGAGATGAGAACATGTGGTTTACACAGCTTTGTATTCTGGGCTTTTGCTTTTTTATAATAGCTTTCACGCATGCTATTGCAAGTTAGCAGTTTTTAAACTGCTGTGTAATTTACTACCAAAGTCTTTTAAGAGTGGGGTTGAACTATGTAATGTGCAGAGTCTCTTTGGTGAGTCCCTATTATTTTTCTTTAAAAGTTCTCTAGTATAGATACCTGTGCAAATTCATGGATGGACCACCTGGTCCTCTTTGTGAGCAAAGATGTTGAAGAAGGGCAGAGTAAGAGTTGCCAACTTACATTTTCATGAAAACAGCTGAAATGGTGAACTTACATTCTGGGAAAAAGAAAAATATTCTGTTTGTAGAAGAGTAAGTGTCTCCAGAGGGAGGGAATAGATTAAAGAAATAGGGGACGCCACCACGAACAGAGGGTATTTTTCTTCTCTCCATGGTGGGCATTTCTGTTCAATATGAGCAGTACCCTTACCCTGTCCCTAGAAAATGTCGCTCCTATCTAATTTTCACCTTTGAGTGGTAACCAGGGAACAAATAAGACAAATTAATGTCATAAGCCCAAGACTTAATTTTATCCAGTTGTTTAATTTACTTTCCTGTTCCTCTAAAATCTTCCAGTCTGGCTGCCAATGAATAATAAAACATGAATCAAGTTGAATCTGTTTTCGTCCCTTTTGGCAGCAAAATGATCCATGATAAATAGTCAAGGGGCCCTATAGAAGATGTTAATATCCGAATAACTAGAGTTAAAGTATGACTAAATTTGTCACATTTTTGATGGCCAGTGTATTTTACATCCAAATATGACGATCTGTTCCTGAAAATGTTGCTAGTCAAGGTTTCACCACAAAAGTGAATAAATGTCAGGGTTAGCATTGTGGCGGAGTGGATAAAGCTGCCACCTGGGATGCCAGCTTCCCATATGTACAGTAGTTTGTGTCCCTGTTGCTGCATTTCTGATCCAGCCCCCAGCAAATGTACCTGGGAAAGCAGTGGAGGATGGCACAAGTGCTTGGGCCCCTGCACCCACATGGGAGACCCAAAAGAAGCTCTTGGCCCCCAACTTCCACTTGGCCCAACTCCATCATGTAGCCTTTTGGGTAGGGAACCAGTGGGTGGAAGATCTTTCTCTGTCTCTTCCTCTTTCTATAATTCTTCCTTTCAAATAAATGATAAATCTAATAAATAAATGTATGGCTGGTGCTGTGGTGTACTGAGTAAAGCTGCAGCCTGAGATGCCAGCATCCATTTGGGTCCTGGTTTGAGTCCTAGCTGCTCCTCTCTTGATCCAGCTCTCTGCTTATGGTCTAGGAAAGCAGTGGAAGATGGCCCAAGTCCTTGGACCCCTGCACCCCTGTGGGAGACCCAGAAGAAGCTCCAGGCTCCTGGCTTCAGATCGGCCCAGCTCCAGCCATTGCAGCCATTTGGGGAGTGAACCAGCAGATGGAAGACACCTCTCTCTCTCTCTGCCTCTCTGCCTCTGTAACTCTGCCTTTCAAATGAATGAATAAATCTTAATAAATAAACGTAACTTTAACAGATTTTCGCTGGGAGCAACATGACTGGAAGGACACAGCTGCGTACTCTACAGAAATGAAACAGTTTGCTTGTACACTCTACCTGTGCAGCAGCAAAGTCTACGACTATGTAAGAAAGATTCTTCAGCTGCCTCATTCCTCCGTCCTCAGAACGTAAGTGAATTACTCTTTAGATGTTAAGTGAATGAAACAGACACGGTGTTCTTGGATTGTATTTTATACGTTAAAGCTTTTAGTATTCATGCTCAAATGTATGCATTTCAAAATTTTTTGCCCCAAAATAAAATTATCTTTTAACTTAATTTTCCACAATCTTTTTGAAGTGGCCTCATACTCCTATTTATTAGCCCATTTTTAAAAAGGTTCTAGGTGGCATTTATGTATTATTTTACAACAGTAAAATGTTCACCAATAAAATGAAGACACATAGGGGCCAGTGCCGTGACACAATGGGCTAAGCCTCTGCCTGAAGCACAGGCATTCCATATGCATGTCAGTTTGTGTCCTGGCTGCTCTTCTTCTGATCTGGCTCTCTGCTTATGTCCTGAAAAGCAGTGGAAGATGGCCCAAGTCCTTGGGCCCCTGTACCTATGTGGGAGACCCTGAAGAAACTCCTGGCTTCTGATTGGCTCAGCTGTGGTCACTACTGCCATTTGGGGGGGTGAACCAGCGGATGGAAGACCTTTCTCCCTTTATTTTTCTAAAACTCTACCTCTCAGATAAATAAATAAATCTTAAAAAAAAATCAAGACACATAGGCCTGACAAGGGAGACACTCAAGGCAATAAATTTTTTTTTTTAAGATTTATTTTATTTATTTGAGAGACAGAGAGAGAGAGAGGTCTTCCATCTGCTGATTCACTCCCCAGATGGCCACAACGGCCAGAGTTGAGGGGCCAGGAGCCCACTGTGGGTCTCCCACGTAGTTGCAGGGGCCAAAGGACTTGGGCCATCCTCTGCTGCTTTTTCAGGCATGTTAGCAGGGAGCTGGATCAGAAGTAGAGCAGCTGGGACTCGAAGCAGTGCCCATTTGGGTTATCGGCACTGCAGGCCAGGGCTTTAACCTGCTATGCCACAGCGCCAGGCCCAAGGCAATACAGTTTCAGTCCTGAAATAATGGAGATTCTTATTCACATCAGTAATTCTAACATCTGACAGTTCTGGATTGATTGGTAAGGGACAAAGCACAGAAATCTGCATTTGCTTTTTGGTGAGCACTGCAGTTGATACCAATGAAGGTTCCCTAGGGACCAGATTTTTATAAAGAAGGATTTGTGTTTATTTAGAATTCCCTTAGCGTGAGGCAAATAATATAATGATCTTGTAAGGTCTTAATTAATTTAGTTTTTGTCACTGGTTTTTATTTATTTATTTATTTATTTATTTTTGATTTAATTTATTTATTTGAGAGGTAGGGTTACAAAGAGAGGGAGAAACAGAGAGAGAAGTCTTCTGTCTGCTGTTTCACTCCCCAAATGGCTGCAATAGTTGGAGCTGAGCCCATCTGTAGCCAGGAGCCAGGAGCTTCTTCCAGGTCTCCCACATGGGTTCAGGGGCCCAAGCACTTGGGCCATCCTCTGCTGCTTTCCCAGGCCTTCAGCAGAAAGCTGCAGTGGAAGGGGAGCAGCCAGGACTTGAACCTACGTCTCTATGGGGTGCTGACATCACAGGCAGAGGCTAAGCCAACAGAACCAGTCTTTGTCACTGGTTTTACAGATTCTTTTTTTTTTTTTTTAAATGAATGAGATTAAATTAAATTGAAATAATATTATATTGAATTAAAATACTACTAATGAAAGAAATGGGAGAAAAGGAAGGAACATTCATTCATTGTTCCTAGTTATTATGTTCTTATAAACAATTGCTGTTAACATTTAGTGTATTTCCTTCCAATCTTTTTTCTGGGCTTAGATTCACTGGATTTTACGTAGTTGTGATCTTTGGTATATAAATTGCCAGACTGCCTTTTTTTTTTTTATTATTATTATATGTGCTTTTTAATCTGTGTTATTTTGAACTCTTTATTTAAACAAATTTTAATGGCTGCATAATGTCAAGTAGTTCTCTACTATTTAACTCTGGTGTTCTCCAGTTATTGGGCCTTAGTGTTATTTCCATTTTTTGGCTGTAATTGTTAACACTTCTTGGCCTTTTGGGTAAGATCAAGTATGGTTGTAATTGCTATTTAGTAAGTTGAGATGAACATTTGTATATAAGGGCACCTACTGTATCCCATAATATGACTTACCACTCAGACTAAATATTATACTTACTTATAAATGTGTACTTTCTGCTAAACAGAAATATTTTTATAAGATACTGCATTGATATTTCTTTTGTGCCTTTCTTAATATAGTCCTCTCTTCTGTACTTGCTCTACGTAAAGCGTTGCTGACTGCTTTTTCACCATGGTTCATGTAAGACTTCTTGGCTTTTTTGTGTTTCACGGTTTTCGTCACTTCCCATTGTTCTCTGTCAGCGTCTGGACTGAATCTTCCCTGGCAGTTCAGCTCACACTCACCTTTTCTCTCTTCATGTCTTGCATTTTGTGACCTTTGCTATGACGTTATGTATTTAAGTTTCCAGTTCTGGTACTCAAAACAGCTGCTTGTTTCTTTGGCTACTTTGACTGGAACTCAGGTACATTAAAATAATATATAAGTAGATAAGTACCAGAAAGTGAAATACACAATACTTCACTTCTCCTAATGTCACGAAACAACTGTTGTTAGCAGTTTGGTATATATCCTCCCAGATATTTTTTAAAACTTTAAATAAAATTTTGTTGTAATGGCCATATGTTATTAGTACATGCATTTTTTTAAATTAATTTATTTATTTGAAAGAGAGAGAGAGATCTTCCATCCACTGGAATGTCCCAAATGGCCACAAGGGATGAATTGGGCCAATCTGAAGCCAGAAGCCAGGAGCTTCTTCCAGATCTCCCACTCGAGTCCAGGGCCCCATCTGCATGGTCAGACATTTGTGTTTGATTACATTTACATTCATTTTCCCATTAAAAAAATTTTTTTAAAGATTTATTCATTTATCTGAAAGAGTTAGAGAGACAAGAGGCAGAGAGAAAGAGAGATCTTTCATCTACTGGCTCACTCCCCAATTGGCCACACTGGCCAGAACTATGCCTATCTGGAGCCAGGAGCTTCCTCCTGGTCTCCCACGCAGGTGCAGGGGCCCAAGGACTTGGGCCATCTTCTGCTGCTTTCCCAGGACACAGCAGACAGCTGGAATGGAAGTAGAACAGCTGAGACTCGAACTGGTACTCATATGTGATACTAGCACTCAGGTAGCAGCTTTACCCACTCAGCCACAGTGCCTACCCCTATTCATATTTAGATTTTATCCTAAAAATGTCTGAATGGCCAAACATATTTGTATTTATTACATTTACATTCATTTTCTCATTAAAAAAATTTTTAGTGAATTATTTATCTGAAAAAGTTACACAGAGTGAAGGAGAGGCAGAGGGAGAGGTCTTCCATCCACTGGCTCACTCCCCAGTTGACCACACCAGCTGGAGTTGTGCCAATCCGAAACCAGGAGCTAGGAAGGAGCTTCTTCTGGGTCTCCACATGGGTTCAGAGGCCCAAGGACTTGGGCCATCTTCTACTGCATCCCATACAGGATGCTGCCTGTGCCTTTACCTGCTAAGCCACAGCGCCAGCCCCCCCTGTATCTGTTCTTAACACAGCTTTGCTTAGGTATTAGATCTTAAAAGTAATTATATTTGCTATTCATTGATTGAATACATATCGATCAAAAGCAGCCAGTGCGGCAGGAGATAAACAAGGAGACTGCGGTAGCCTGGAAGCCAAGTGTAGGAAGTATGTCAAGGAGGGAGTAGTCCACTAAATCGAATGCTGCTGGGAGATCAGGTAAGCGGACAGAGAATTGCCCTTTGATTTTTTTTTTTCAAGATAGCAGTCATTGATAACTAAGACCAAAGCAGCTACAGTGGAGTAGTAGAGAGGTAAACATAGTTCAGGTGGGGTCCAAAAGAGACTGGCAGGTGATGAAGCAGAGAAAACAATTATGGACTCTGCAGGAGCACCGTAAAATGAGTGTGAAGCTGGAAGGGAACATGTGTTGGTGAGGGATGTTTGTTGGGGTTCCAGTGTGTTTGCATGCTCACGGGAGGGATCCTGTAGGAAAAAGAAAATTGGTGATGCTCAAAAGAAAGTATGCTTGTAGTAGGATTACATCCACCACTGTTGTGGAGGAAAATCTGAACGGAACAGGGACAGTCCAGTCATTGAAGCAGAAAGAAAAATGACTATCCAGACAGTAGTTAACAGATTTGGTGGTAAGAGACAGTTTTTATTGGATTGCTTCTGTTTTCTCAATTAAATAAAATCATCAGCTGAGAGTTGAGGAGGGAGACATTAAAAATTTGGGGAGAAAGGGAAAAAAAGGTGAATAGTTAGCTCAAAGACCAGGGAAGCAAAAAATCGGGAAAACAAAGCACCAGGATTATAGTCAACATGATTGTTTTTCCTCCATAGTGATGGAGCAGCAGTTAGATGGCCAGCAATTAGATTCGATGAGGACAAACCAAGCCAGACTTAAATAAAAAAAAAAAAACAAAAACAAAACCTTGCTTTGTTTAGATAGGTACTTCATTCACTAATTTCATCTTTTTCTAATTTTTTTTTTAAAGCTTTATTTGTTTTTATTTGAAAGTCAGAGTTACAGAGAGAGGAGAGGCAGAGAGAGAGGTCTTCCATCACTGGTTCACTCCCCAATTGGCTGCAACGGCCGGAGCTGCGCTGATGCGAAGCCAGGAGCCAGGAGCTTCTTCCGGGTCTTCCCACATGGGTGCAGGGGACTAAGGACCTGGGCCATATTCTACTGCTTTTCCGGGCCACAGCAGAGAGCTGGATTGGAAGTGGAGCAGCCGGGTCTCAAACCGGCGCCCATATGGGATGCTGGCGCTTCAGGCCAGGGCATTAACCTGCTGTGCCACAGTGCCGGCCCATCTTTTTCTAATTCTTAGCTACATCAGACACCACTCTGGTTTTCTCTGTTAGATCCTTTCTCAGTTCTCCCTGAATTCCTTATGTTCAAAACTTTCTCAGAACTGGCCTTCTTATAACTCTAGTACTTTGGGTCTTTTATAGTAAATTGTTGTTAGAAATTCCTTGGAATTACTTAGCTTTGCTTGTTATAACAGTGATAGATTTTGTTTGGTTGTAGTCATAGAAAGTGCTGGCACAATTGTTACTATTTATATTTTCTTTGTTCCTAACATTCTATGTTTAGATTCATGACAGTTTAGTAAATTAAATTAACTTGCCCTATAGATAGATGATCTAAAAGATTCAAAAGTAAATAAGGCGGGCCAGTGTTGTAGTGCAGCAGGTTAAACCTTAGGTTGCAACTCTGGCTTCCCATAAGAGCGTGAGTTCAAGTCCCATCTGTTCTGCTTCCAATCCAACTTCCTGCAAATGAGCCTGGGAAAACAGCAGATGATGGTTCTTGTACTTGGATCCTGCCATCTCCCCTGGTTGGAGCTGCCCCAGCTGTTGCAGCCATTGGCTGATTCACTCCCCAAATGCCTACAGTAGCTGAGGCTGGGTCAGGCTCAAGCCAGGAGCCCAGAATTTCATCTGGATCTTCCACATAAATGGGCGGGACCCAGCTGTTTGAACCATCATCTGCTACCTCCCAGGGTGCGTATTACCAGGAAGTTGAATGAGAAGTGGAGTACCCAGGACTCCAACACAGGCATCCCAAGCAGTGATTTAGCCACCATGCCAAATGCCTGTTTTTTGTTTTGTTTTGGTTTTTTTAGACTCATTTAGAGTAAAACTTCTACATAAAGGCATCAAGTAGTTTCATTACATCCTTACTGCGTATGCAAATTTGCATTTTGGGTGTTGATTTGAGAATCCTAACACAAAAAAATTTAATTATAATTTGGTGACATAATTGTGAAGGGTTTTCAATGTGCTAGTGCACTATAGCACCACTGAACTGCTTTCTCATCATCTACTATTTTTGTCCTCTTCTGAAACACAGCAGGTAATGGGGTTGTGGCACAGCTGGTTAAATTGCTGCCCACGATGCCAGCATCCCTTACGAGCACTGGTTTGAGTCCTGGATGCCCCACTTCTGACCCAGCTCCCGGCTGATGGCCTGGGAAAGCAGCAGCAGATGGCCCAAGTACGTGGGCCCCTGCTACCCACGTAGGAGACCAGGATGGAGTTCCAGGTTTCTATCTTTGACCTGGCCAGTCCTAGCCATTGTGGCCATTTGTGGAATGAACCAAGTGGATGGAAGATTCTCTCTCTCTCTCTCCCCTTCTCCCTCTCTCTCTCCCTCTGTCTCTCCCTCCCCTCCCCCCACTCTCTCTTGTGGCTCTGCCTTTCAAATAAATAAATAAATAAATAATAAATATTTATTTTTGGAATAATTAAATAAAATACAACCACCAATAAATGCTATTATTTGTCTCTTAAAATAGATTATAAGCAATTTATTGTCAAAGGATAGATTTTGCATTCTATTACCATTTTTTTCAAAGCCATTTGTGTATCATGAAATCAGTTTAGTGTATCAGTATTGCCACATAGAGTATATGTATTTCACACATGTGAAAGTAAATGGCATGTAGTAAGAGTATATTTTGCTTAGGGTCCATCACTGTGGAATAGTGGGTTAAGCCTCTGCCTGCAGCACCGGCATCCTATATGGGTGCTGGTTCAAGTCCTGGCTGCTCCACTTCCAATCCAGCTCCCTGCTAATGGCCCAAGTCCCTGAGCTGCTGCACCCACATGAGAAACCAGGAAGAAACTCCTGGCTCCTGGCTCTGGATCATCCCAGCCCTGACCCTTTTGGCCATTTGGGAAGTGAACCAACAGATGGAAAACCTCTCTCTGTCTCTCCCTCGATCTCTCTGTAATTTTGCTTCTCAAATAAATAAATAAACCTTTTTTTTTTAAATAGTATATTTTGCTTATGAAACTGTTAGGTTATAGCTAAAATATTTGGAAAGCCCTATCCTAAAAATCTTAAGGAAATACATAAAAATCTCCACTAAGTAGAGGTCAGTTGTCCAAGAAGAAACCTTGACTGCCTAGAAAATAACCCCAAATTCATAAATCTAAATAAAAAAAGACCTCTGAATTATGAAAGTATACTTCTGTTATAGATGAGTACCTCAGTTTCTCCGTCAGCCTCCATTTTCTTCTAATTTAGAAAATATTGTAATACACATACCTGTTTTCTGTCCTGATCCTCAGTACATTAGGAGGCATACATTAGAGGAGTTCTGAAGATAGACCAAAGAGTTGTAGGAGAGAATAATTAGCAAAATGATAAGGAAGATCAGGATATGAAAGGACTCCTGAGGTGCCATTGTATTAGTGTCCCTGCAGGCATGGTTTGATGCTGTAAGAAGTGATAGAAGCATTGCACTGGGTTGAGCATGTATTCCTAACTGGCAGCACAGTAGGACCACCTCGCCTAACTTCTCCCTCTGTCCCAGTTTCCTACTCTATAAAATAAGGCTGATGAACTAGATGTTCTCAGTGGTTCCTTCCTGTTCAACAATATTCTCATGTCAGTGAATTTATAGGTAAGATGATATATGGTATACAAATTCGAACAAACTGGGTAATTGATTTGTATACTTTCTGAAGAATGAATGAGAAATTACCAATCATGTTATAGTATGTTTGCATCGTAAAATACTATTTTGTGTTTCCAAGCTCTTCTGTTTTCTTGGCTATTTCGTTGTAACTGTATAAATATATGCTTAAAAATGCTTGCAGATTTTGGCTAGTTGGCTTTATTTCTAGAGGAATTTGAGACTATTTTTTAGACCACTTAAGGCATGTTTCCCTTTTATCTTTTTATTTCTTCATTCAATTTCTATATTTTTCTCTTTGTATATTTTCTAGGTGGTTATCCAAATGCAAACCCAGTCCAGGTTTCAACAGCAACATTTTTTCTTTCCTTCAGAGAAGAGTAGAGAATGGAGACCAGCTGTATAAATATTGTTCACTGATAATAAAAAGTGTCTCTCTCAAGCAACAACTTCAGTGGGATCCCAGCAGTCAGAGTTTGCAAGGTTTCATGGATTTTGGCCTTGGAAAACTGGATGCTGATGAAACACCACTTGCCTCAGAAACTGTTTTGTTAATGGCAGTGGGTATTTATGGCCATTGGAGAACACCTCTAGGTTATTTTTTTGTAAACAGAGCATCTGGATATTTGCAAGCTCAGCTACTTCGTCTGACTATTGGCAAACTGAGTGACACAGGGATCACAGTTCTGGCTGTTACGTCTGATGCCTCGGCTCACAGTGTTCAAATGGCGAAAGCACTGGGGATATGTATTGATGAAGGCAACATGAAGTGTACATTTCAGCACCCTTCATCTTCTAGCCAGCAGATTGCATACTTCTTCGATTCTTGCCACTTGCTGAGATTAATAAGAAATGCGTTTCAGAATTTTCAAACCATTCAGTTTATGAATGGCACAGCACAATGGCAGCACCTTGTGGAGTTAGCAGCACTGGAGGAACAGGAGTTATTAGGTATTGGAAGACTCCCAAGTAAACTTGCAAGTTCGCAGAAACACATACTGAAAATGAACTGTGCTGCCCAGGTCTTCAGTGAGAGTGCTGCCCGTGCATTGGAATATTTGCTGTCACTAGGCCTGCCTGCTTTTCAAGACTGCATTGGCACCATCAAGTTTTTACGTCTAATTAGTAAGCTGTTTGACATTTTTAATAGTAGAAACTGTTATGGAAAGGGACTTAAAGGACCTCTGTTGCCTGAAACTTTTAGTAAAATAAATCGTGTATTAATGGAAGCCAAAACTGTTTTTGTTACATTCTCTGACACTAGCAATAATCAGATCATTAAAGGTAAGCAAAAACTAGGATTCCTGGGATTTTTGCTTAATGCTGAGAGCTTAACATGGCTCTACCACAATTATGTTTTCCCAAAGGTCATGCCTTTTCCATATCTTCTGACTTACAAATTCAGTCAAGATCATCTGGAATTATTTCTGAAGATGCTTAGGCAGGTATTAGTCAACAGTGCCAGTCCTACCTGTCTGGCATTCCAGAAGGCTTACCATAATGTGGAGAGCAGATACAGATTTCAAGATGAAGTTTTTCTAAGTGAAGTAAGCACCTTTGACATTTCAATTGCACGAAGGAAAGACTTGACCCTTCGCACGGTTCAGCGTCAGTATGGCATCAGGGCCGTCAGGACTCTCTTTCCTAAAGAAGATGTTTACCAGGACTGGTCTAGTTGTTCACTAAGTGCAGCACTACTGGACCTGTCAGATCATAGGCGAAATCTCATCTCTTGGGCCGGTTACATTGCAAATAAATTGTCAGCTCTGTTAACTTGTGAGGACTGCGTCAGTGCTCTGTACACTTCAGACCTCAAAGCCTCTAAAGTTGGGTCACTGTTATGTGTTAAAAGGAAGAGTGGTTCGTATTTGCCTTCACAGAGTCTCTGCCGAGTCATAAATACCTGTGAGCAGGTTGTAAGAAGCCATTCAAACACCACAGTGTGTGAACTAGGGCCTAAACAGAGAGAATCTTATCTTCAACAGAAAATACTACATGAGCTTTTGGGGCACCTTTCTCTTTTTGTGGATTTAGATGAGCATCTTTTTGAGGGAGAACCGTGTGCCATCAACCACTTTGTAAAATTGCTGAAGGATATAATTATCTGTTTCTTAAACATCAGAGCTAAAGATGAAGCTCGGGTCCCTTTAAAACATCACTCAGAAAGACCTGAAATGAGAACCAGGAAACTGGTCATTATTGGGTCACACATGTTCAAGTTTGGCTAATAACAGTAAATTCAGGCATTTAGTAAGTAACGGTGGATATCCATTCAAATGAGACCAGAAATGTGTTAGCATTTTTATGAACATACTTTACACCTGGTGAAGTTCATGTCACCATATTAGCAGTTAGCTGTTCTGCACAGTGAACAATTTGCAGTTCTGACATGGAATTTCTAATGCATATCATAAAGATCTCTCATACTTTGGTATGGCCTGTGGCATTTATGAGTTTTCCAAAATGTAGAAAGCAATAAGTCTGGAGGTGCAGACCTGACCAATAGGTTCTGTCTTTGAAGATACGACTGTAAGACAGAACAGACTACATTTCCTAAAAGACCTTTGGTTTATGATTTTTAAGATTATTAACAGAACACCTGTGGAACCTTGGAAATAATCTTTACCTAAAAATAAAAATTAAGTTGTGATTTGGAAATCAGGCTGAAGCCAAATGTCACACACCACAAAACTTCCTGGGTTCAGGACACATTAAGATGGAAGTACTTCTGCTCTGTTAGGCAGAAGGTTAAGTACATGGTCACGGATTGTTCTGGTGCTGCAACCGAGATGTAGTGTAGTCTGGGAAGGACGTAGGAACACGGTTTTCACTGCCTGAGTCCTGGACTTCGAAATACTCCTTTTAAATAAGAGAAGGTGATCACTTAACCTGACTCCTGTTGGAAGAGCCTGGGGGCTCAGCAGAAAGCCGGAGGACGCCTTTATTCCAACTTTGCCCTCTCTCAGGTCTACTTGTGTTTGCAAGGGGCTAAGGTAATGTTACACATATATTCAGTGTTGAACTAATACTGAAATATCACTGCACGTGTCGGTAACTTGTCAAAGGACAGGAACCAGCATACAGTGGATGTTTCAGAAATTGGAAGAAATTGAATCTGCAGATGGAAACATCTTAAGGAAAGTTTTCTCCACTGTGTCACTCAGATTTAAAAAGTAAATTAAAAGAACCTACGTATATGTACTTTCCCAAAGCTGAATATTTTAGTGAGTAAAAGAAGAAACAAGCACATTATTCATTTGTGTTTGTAAAATGTCATTTTGTCATTGAATGTTTGAAAACTTTAAGTGGTAAAAGTTGAGTCTATGAGGAGAAAGCCTTTGGCCTAGATCCTAAGCACCTCTTAGGATCCCTGCGTCCTGTATCAGAATGCCCGGGTTCCTGTTCCACCTCCAGTTTTGATCCAGCTGCCTGCTAATGCGCTCCCTGGGAAGCAGCAGGTGACAGCTCAAGGACTTGGATCCCTGTCTTCCACGTGGGCTCCCTGGTGACAGGCACTTGAGGAGGGAAGCAGCAGACAGAAGATCTGTGTCATTATTTCTGCCTTTTAAATAAACAGTTTTTTAAAAAAGAATATTTTGGTATGCTTGTTTACCTCAACACAAAGGCTTAAGTTTTAAAATATAACCAGTGTTGCTGAGAAGTCTGAATTTTGTTGTTATTTTTGCCGATAAAACCCATTTTAAATAAACCTTAAAGAGCCTGCTCATAAATCACCACCTTTAACTGTATGTTAGGTACAAGTTTTGTACCTGATCTTTATTTAAAGTAGGTCCACATCTGTAATGTCTAATGCTCTTTGCTGTTGTGCTTGACAATGCTAGTATGTTTTGTATTTGAAGAAGTAGGTGTTTTTGCATTGTTGCCTTAAATGCTGGATAAATAGGGAGGACAGATGTTGGAGACAAGAATACTTCCACCTTACATTTAGCACAGCTAATGTCCCTTGCACCTGTGAAAGGTTTATATCGGATTTACTTGGTATGATATGCTTGACAGTGAAATATGTTATTCACATTTGATGTGATTAGGGTGATTTGGTTATAATTTCTACTCATGAAAGGAAAATGAGTTCCTTTAAAAAACCTACCTTCCTAGGGCAGGCTTTATGCCCAGTCATTGGGCTGGTTAGAATGCTCATCTTACATTGAAGTACTGGGTTCGATCCTCAGCTCTGGCTGCTGATCCCAGCTCCCTACTAATGCAGACCTGAAGAGCCAGTGCTAATGACTCAAGTACTTGGGACCCTACCACCCACGCGGCTTTCCTGGTTGCAGCCCAGCTATTGTGTGTGTTTGGGAACTAAACCAGTGGATGGAAGCTCTCTGTTGCTCTGTCTCTAGGAAAACAAAACCAAACAAAAACAAACTTGATATGAAAAATAAGACAGGAAGAGACCATGTTTAACCAAGTTTAAGATACCTGCATCCCACATGAGAGTGCTTGGTTTCCATCCCTGGCTCTGATTCCTAATGTCAGCTTCCTGCCAACTCGGACCCTGGGAGGCAGCAGTGATGATGCCTGTAAGTAGATTCCTGCCACCCCAGGGGGAGACTTGGGTTTTATTCCTGGTTCCTGGTGCTGGCCTGGCCCAGCCCATCACTACATGTATTTGGGGCATGAACCAGCAGATGAGAATTCCCTATCTGCCTCTCAAAAAAAATTCAAATGTATCCTTCCTAATTTCTAACTAGTACTAGTACTGTTGGGTAGCCACACTCACAAGAACTCAAAGACCTACGTGTAAGAGGTAAATCTAGAAAGCTCTGAAGAAAATAGGGTAACAGATGGATTCGTTGGTGGTTTCTTAGATGTCACCCTCACAATAAAGGAAAATAAAATCAGACCTCATCAGAACTGGAAACTTGTGTTTCAAAGAGATACCATCATGAAAGTGAAAAACAATCTCTTGAAGGAGAACTTTGCAAATCATTTAATAAAGGACTTAACTAGAGCATACTTTAACTCAATAATCAAAGGACAACAAATTTTAAAATGGGTAAAGGGGTGGGCATCTTGGCACAGTAGTTAAGACATGGGAATGTGTGTAGTTAGTACTGCAGTGGCTGCATTTGAATCGTGGCTCCGTATTTTTTTTTTTTAAGATTTATTTGAGAGGTAGCGTTACAGACAAAAGACAGAGAGAAAGGTCTTCTGTCCGCTAGTTCACTCCCCAAATGGCCACAACGGCCGGAGCTGCACCATTTCGAAGCCAGGAGCATGGAGCTTCCTCCAAGTCTCCCATGTGGGTGCAGGGGCCCTAGGACTTGGGCCATCTTCTACTGCTTTTCCAGGCCATAGCAGAGAGCTGGACTGGAAGAGGAGCAGCTAGGACTAGAACCAGCATCCATACGGGATGCCAGCTTCTCAGGCAGAGGATTAACCTGCACCACAGCGCCAGCCCGCTGGCTCCATTTCTGATTCCAGCTTCTTGCTAACATACACCTTGGAAGGCAGCAGGTGATGGCTGAGGTGATTAGGTCCCTACCACCCATTTGGAAGCCCTGGATTGAGTTCCAGCCTCCTTGCTTCAGCCTGGCCTGGTCCCACCTGTTGCAGACATTGTGGGGATGAACCAGTGGATAGAAGATCTCTCAAATTTAAAACTCAATTATTATAAAATATATAAACTATATATACGTACATAATATAAATTATATAGATAATTAATAAATAAATAATATGAATAGGTATTTCTCCAAAGGAGATATATAAATGCCACACAGCACATGAAGATATGTTCAGCATCATTAGCCATTAAGGAACTACAAATCAAAATCATGATGTCACATCACTCCTACGAGGATGGCTGTGTTAAAGAAGAAACCTGGGGAAATTGAAACCTTTCTCTGTTAGTGAGAATGCAGAATGGTACAGCTTACTTTCCTCAAAAGGTTAAAGTTACCTATGATCCTGGAACTCTGAAATATAACTCAGAAAAATGGAAACGTGCACACAATTTGTATATGAGCTTCACATTGGCATTATAAATAGCCAAAAAGCAGGGGAGAGAGGACTAAAGTGTTCACCAACTGATGAATAAGTAGAAATATGCTATATACATAAAATGGGTCATACAGCAAATCTATATTTAACCTTTTAACAAGCCACCCAAACCTCCTGCAAGTGCACCGTTTTGCATTTCAACCAGCAATGTGTAACAGTTCCAGTCGGTCTGCTTCCTTGCCAGCATTTGGTATTGTTAGGTTTTTTTTGGGTTGGTGGTTTTCTTAAGTAGCCATTCTAGTGGGTGCGTGGTGCTATTTCACTGTAGCTTTCATTTGCATTTTCCTAATGATAACGATGCTGAGCCCATTCATACACTTATGGTCATCCATTTCTCTTCTCAGGGGAAATGTCCATGTAGTTTGTCCACATTTTGGAAGGTTGATTGTTTTTATTTATTTATTTATTTATTTGAAAGGCAGAATAACAGAGAAGGAGCTTCTTCCATCTGCTGGTTCACTCCCTACATGGCCACAACAGCTAGCTGAAAGCCAGAAATTCCATCAGGGTCTCCCACATGGGTGGCGGGACCCAAGAACCCAAGTACTTGGGCTATCATCTGCTGCCTCCTAGGTGCACTGGCAGGGAACTGGATGGAGAGTGGAGCAGCTGGGACTCAAACCAGCACTCTGAGATTTGGGAGTCCCAAACAGCAGCTTGACCTGCTGCACCACAGCACTGGCTCCTCGTTGCTTTCTTATTGAGCATTAGTTATACAAAGAGGCTTAAAGTTCCTGTAAAATGTGCATGATGAAAAACTTGTATAGTTTTCCATTTGTTTGCAACAAAATAAACATCTTTTAATTCTGCTTTTCCACAAAAACTTTTTTGAAATTTTTATTTGAAAGGCAAAGAGAGCACCCATCCACTGGCTCACTCCCCAGGTGCCTGCAGTGGCTGGGACGGGGCCAGGCCAAGCCAGGAGATAGGAACTCAGTCCAGGCCTCGCATGTGGTGGCAGAGACCACGGGACCTACATTGCCTGCTTTCTCCCAAGGGGTGCATTCATAGGCAGGCAGAACCAGGAGAGGTGCTGGGACGTCAACCCAGGCACTCCAGTACGGGAAAGAGGCACCTTAACTGCTCTGCCCAAGGCCTCTCCCACTCTCTCCCCTCCACTTTTTGATGTAACCTCTTATTTTCTGAATATAAGCCCATGATCACATGTTGCAAATATTTTCCCTCTGTGGCTTTTTATCTTCTAGTCTTTTGCAGAGCATATCATAATTTTGATAACTATAATTTTCATTTTTTCTTCTTTCAGGGATCATACTTTTTAGTTTATATGAGAAATCTTTGCCTCGTCCAAGGTCTCAGGGATTTTTCTTCTAGCTATCTCTGGTAGCTTTAAGTATTGCATTTTTTTTTGAAAGATTATTTCTTTGAAAGAGTTACACAGAGAGAGAAGAGGCAGAGAGAGAGAGAGGTCTTCCATCCGTTGGTTCACTCCCCAGTTGGCTGCAACGGCCAGAGCTGCGCCAATCCGAAGCCAGGAGCCAGGAGCTTCTTCCGGGTCTCCCATGCGGGTGCAGGGGCCCAAGGACTTGGGCCGTAGCAGAGAGCTGGATCGGCAGTGGAGCAGCCGGGTCTTGAACCAGCGCCCATGTGGGATGCCAGCGCTTCAGGCCAGGGTGTTAACTCATTGTGCCACAGCGCCGGCCCCTAAGTATTGCATTTAAGTCATGATGGCTCCATTTTCATTCCACTTTGTGGTATAGTATGATCTGAGGTCCATATTTGTACATATGGATATCCTAATACCCTTCCCCCACTGAGCTACCTTTGTGCCCTTGTCAAAAGTGACCACGTGTACATGCACGTGCATCTGTTTCAGCATGCTGTCTTTATTCCACCGATCTACTGTTTCACCAACACCACAGTCTTGATCATCCTAGCTTTATGTTAAGTCTTGAATTTAGGGGCGTGTCCTCCAACGTAGTTCCTTTTCCAAAAGCATTTTGGTTAGGGGTGTGCATTGTGGCACAGTAAGTTGAGATGCTGCTTTTGATGACTGCGTTTCCTACTGGAGTGTCTGGAATCAAGTCTCGGCTCCAGTTCAGATCCCGCTTCCTGCTAATGCAGCTGGGAGGCGGCAGATGGAGTTCATTGTCCTGACTGCAGCCTGGCCCAACCCCTGCAGTTATGGGCATTTGGGGAGAGAGGAGCAGTGGATGGAAGATGCAACTGTCAATCTGCCTTTCAAATAAAATAAATAAAACTTTGAACAAAAAAAGTCTTGACTATTATGGTTGTCCTTTTTCATACAGATTTTATAATTAACTTGTCAATTCCTATAAAAATTCCTGCTGGAATCTGGACTGGAGTTATATATTGAATCTCTAAGCCAACCTGAGGAAACTGCTATCACTTCCAATCCATGAGCATGGGGTCTCCCTCTTTAGTCTTTTTTGATTATTTTCCATCAATGTTTTCTACTTTTAAGCATATAGATATCATAAATACTTTTGTGAATTTTAAGTTTTCTGTTTAAAGATTTGCTTCTAAATGTTCACTGTTACTATGTAGAAGTATAATTGACTTGCTAAACTCACGTATTAGTTTTAGTGGCTTTCTCCTAGATTTTTTTGGCTTTTCCATCAGATCACTCATCTCTGGGCCTTTTTTTCCTCCCTGCCTGATTGTATCAGCAATACAGTAACCTCAGACACAGTGCTGGATAGAAGTGCATTGTTCCCAGTCTTAAGAGGGAAAACATTCTGTCTTTACCATTAGTATGTAAACTGTAGGCTTGTTTTCTTTTTATAAATGTTTTCAGGTATATAAATATTTTAGTTTGAAGAATTGTTTTTTAGTCATAAATGGGTGTTGACATTTCTATGCACCTTTTGACGGAAAATTTTTGAGATGTCATTCACATAATTCTAAAGCATACTGCTCAGCAGTTTCTCATACATTTGCAAAGTCATTTTCTGCAACTTTTGAAATGATCACTCAGTATTTCTTCTTTTGTACGTTAATACAGTGAATTACACTGGCTTATTTGAATGTTGGGCCAACTTTTATTCCTCTGATAAAGTCCATTCAATCATGATGTATTTTTTTATATACTACCAGATTCCATTTAGTAGTATAATAAATTAGTTCCATTAATATCCTTGTGATCTTATAACAAACATTACTATGAATACACTTACTGTTTCTGAACAGAATCTAAGAATGGCTTAAATGCTCCCACAAAATTTACCATTTAGGAAAATTTTAATTAAAAAAATTCTGTATAGTTTTCCTCATAACATCAATTGGATCAAATAAAGCTACATATTACTCCACAGATGATAAGACGTGTATGATGAACACACACACACATACACACAGGCCTTAAGTAACTTACATAATAGAAAATGACTCCAATAGTACAGAAGTTGGCGAACTGGCTTCCCCCCGCTTTGAGTGGCTGCTCTGGAATTCCAATATAAAGTTGTTAAGGTAGGGCTGAGGACCTGGTTTGACGCTAATTACATAACAGGTAATCATTTTCTTAACTATTTATGTTACAGAGTAATAAAAATAGAAAAATTTTCTAATGGTATTTTTATTTGCATTTTACATAAGATTGAGAATATGTCAGTTGTCCAATACCCAAAAATGTGGAAGCCAAAACAGTATGCCCCCTGCCCTCCCCAGATCACTGCGCCGCTGTTACTGCTAAGGTTCAATTTTCCAGAGCGCAGAGGTGAGATCCACAGGCTGCTTTTACTTCTTCATAGAGGAGGGAACAAAGAAAGGTGGTCTTTGTGACACAAGAAAGTGGATGGAGTTTCTGCATGTAAAGTGGAGAAAATATATACTCTCATTTCAAAGCAATTTAATCAGGCAAAATTTCCGTTGTTTTCAAAAGTAATGTCAAATTTACTTGAGAATTAGATAATATGAAAGGGTTCTTGTATGTGGTTAAATGTGGTGTATTTAAACTGAAGAAAAAATGCAAAACTTCTTTTTTTACAGAATAGTATAAATGTTTATTTTTCTGTATGATTTTTCTTCACTGTCCTGTTTTTTACAATATAGAAAAGTGTATTCTTTGAATAGCTCTAGTAAATATAAATTTAATTTTTCTACTTTGGGGTGTAAATAGAGCTAAAAAATTATATACCCAACCCTCCCCAAAAAGTCTTTTAAAATTGTTGAGTTAATGTGGCTATTAATCTTGTTCAGCAATTTGATGCAAATGCCTAAATACAAAAAGTCATTTAGTAAGTACTACCCAGGAAGGAAAAAAGGCTTAATACTTAAGATAGCTTCTTCTCGAAAATCAGAAAAACTAGTAGCATTTGATTGCACCTTCAAATTTTTACAAGCAAAACATTCTCAAGCAATGCCATCATACATAATCTACAAATGGAATTGAAATTCCACAAACACTTTCTGCACACTGTATATAAATACACATCACAACAGGGCAATTAGAATTAACACAGAGTATATACAAAATGAACAAAATTTAAGTTTAGACCAAAAACTTATTGCAATCTTTTGAAAAATAACTTGATTAGATATTACTTTATTCTCTTACACTAATTTACATTTATACAAATTTTAATTAAACAGACTAGATTGAGGTGCTAAGAATGTTTGCACTATCTACACTTAGAGTTACTGCACTATAATCTTATAAATCCAAATTTCAAAAGGAAGATATTTTAATGAATTAACGGAGTCCTCTTTTGGATTACTTATATCTACTGCCTATATCTTGCATGTTCACAGGAACATATATACACAATACATCCACCTGTAGAGTCCTTGTAGAAGTGTCATAATCACACACTAACAGTTACTGAGGAGTAAGGTACCGAAGGAAATGCCTGAATTCCAACATCTGTTTTCTTGTAGTAAAATCAAGAGTCCTATTACAACAGGCTCCTCAATTCATAGTTTTTGAATTTCTGAAACTGATTTAGGTTATACTGGTGATTCTATGAAAACACGCCCTCAGCGTACTGAATCACTGGCTAACTAACAATGATGTCCTAACTAAACTTTCTTCCAGAGGGAGTTTTCCTATAATTTTGAAAGCTTTATCAGGAGGCCGCTTCGGGAAGTCAGCTACGGGTCGGGCAGGGGTTTGAAACCGCTGAACTTCAGTCTACAAAGAGGTATGTGTAGGTGGAAAACTCTCCCCTAAATTCATCTCTTACAGATCCAATATTCTTTATTTCTCCATCTGAGCCAAATTCTATACTTGATAATGATGTGAGGTTCTGTTATACTGTGTAATAAGAATCTACTTACATTAACAAGCACCTTTCATTTTAATAGTACCCAGTAATCACTCAATTTATTATCATTTCAAAAATATACCACCTCTTTGAAAGAAAATGGAGACATCCTACAGTATTTATCTAGAAACACAATGCCCATTCTCTGAGAATTATTTACTGTTCCTTAATGTTTTATATATTTAAAAAAAATAACCTTTATTTTAAAAGTGTGCCTGGGGACTGCTTCCCCTTTTGAGAATCTCAAAGTGACAAGATATTATTTGAGAATCTGCCCTAGAAAGCTGATTTTTCTTAAAACAATAGTGCGTTTCTCAACACAGCATGTCATCAGGAAACGTTTCATAAGAATTTACGTAGACAGTCTATCTGTATACGCTGTGAATCTAGTACCAAAGAATGACTGGGTAATGCCAATGCTGCTTTGGCTTTTTCTACTGAACAAAGTCATACAACGCCATATATTATAAATTATATTATAGTAATTTATAAATGTTCTTTGTCAATAGAATCAGAAGGATAGAACATCTAATTCTTAGGAAACCCAAGCAAGTTAAAACTCTATAATACAACAAAGAAAAATTCAATTTAGAAGGGGCATAAGGAGATTTAACTAAGATTTAAAATGTACTAATTTCCTCATTAAAATTTCCTCTCTTTCAATATTATAAGTTCAGGTCTCTTAAAACAAGGACTGAATTAAAATACAGTAATTGCTGAACTGTGTTCCAGAGGATCAATGTCCCTGCACCCTCAGTTTGCTGTGCAGTCCCGTGCAGCCGGCTCCCGCGCAGGAGTTAGCAGTTCATGGCACAAGGGTCACTTTTTGCTTTTCCTGCAGAGTTGATGACGCTCATCAGGCATCGTCCGAATTCCTCAAGTATCATCCGTTCCGCTGCGGCCTTTGATTTTCCCTTCTTGTCTGCCTGCTCGGCCTGGGCGAGAAGGCAATTACACGTGGCTTCAGCTACTTCCTTAGTGACAAATGTAAACGGCAACCTGAAGAGATTTTCGAGAGAGAGAAATAGTTGATGACAGTGCTGAGTAAGAACAAAAGTGGGCAACAGTCTTCTTTCATCTCAAACTCTGGTGACACCTGCACAGTGGGTGTCACAATTTGCACAAGGAGCACGAGCACTTTCCAAGGTCGATCTGACTTTATTACTAAGCATATTTTAAGGATATTGTATAGGAAATAGAACATTTATGACTTATTACCTAGACAAGGTTACCTTTAACTAAAAGATGTAATTCTAAGGGTAGACTAAAATTTCTATAACTAAAATCCGCCCATGAATTTAAACTTCATGGGTCCATGCTTTGTTTAATGTTGTGTTATTCACTGTTTCCCCAGCGCCTAGAATAGAGCCAGGCCATGAATATTTGCCGAATGAATAATTAATATTGGATCCTGGAAGCCTTTCTCCCACAACACTGAAAACAAAAAACAAAACCCCTCATATTTTTTTTTAAGATTTAATTATTTACTTGAAATCAGAGATCCTCTGTATATAAAGATAATTAAAAAAGAATCTTAATGAAGAATGGGATGGGATAGGGAGTAGGAGATGGGTGGTTATGGGGGGAAAAACCGCTATAATCCAAAAGTTGTACTTTGGAAATTTATATTTATTAAATAAAAGTTTTCTAAAAAAAAAGAAAAAAGGGAAAAAAGAAAGTTACACAGAGAGAGAAGGAGAGGCAGAGACACAGAGAGAGGTCTTCCATCAACTGGTTTATTCCCTAATTGGCCACAATTGCCATAGCTGTGCCGATCCGAAGCCAGGAGCCAGGAGCTTCCTCTGTGTTTCCCACGCAGGTGCAGGGGCCCAAGGTCTGGTGCCATCTTCCGCTGCTTTCCCAGGCCACAGCAGAGAGCTGGACAGGAAGTGGAGCAGCCGGAACTCAAACCGGTGCCCAATGGGATGCTGGCACTGCAGGATGCTTTACCTGCTACGCCATAGTACTGGCCCCCATCATGTTGTTTGTAAAAAAATAAACAGAAAAGGGCTGGTTGGCTATACTGGAGCCAGGCCACGCCTTAAAGCCTGAAAGAGGTTAAATCAGGAAAACTAACCTAACCACAACCTCAAGAACCTGTTTGTGAGCAATCACTGACAGAAGCAAGCTCAATGCTAAATAAAGGCAGCTGGAATCCAGGCCATTATAACGAGGGGGTAACTGAGGATTCAGGCTACCTACCATACAGCTGTAGGGAAATCTTTAACATGCAGAGCAGCACTTTAAATTAGAAAACATTGTAACAGCTATAATTCATTTTATAACAATGTTCATATTATATCATTGCATAATTATTATTGCTGCATAATAAAAATGATTATAATAAATCATTTGGAAACTATAGAAAAGTAAAAGGAAAGGAAAATAAGTTGGGGCCAGTGCTGTGGCGCAGCAGATTAAAGCCCCGACCTGCATCACCGGCATTCTATATGGGCATTGGTTCGAGTTGTGGCTGCTCCACTTCCGATCCAGCTCTCTGCTAATGTGTCTGGGAAAGCAGTAGAAGACGGCCCAAGTCTTTAGGCCCCAGCACCCACATGGAAGACCCAGAAGAAGCTCCTGGCTCCTGGCTTTTGATCAGCTGAACTTAAGCCGTTGCAGCCATTTGGGGAGTGAACCAGCAGATGGAAGACCTCTCTCTGTCTCTCTCTCTGCCTTTGCCTCTCTGTAACTCTGCCTTTCAAATAAATAAATAAATCTTTAAAAAAAATGATAATGACATGCTATGAAAAACAATAATTCAAGGGTTTTGTCATTCAAAACAAAAGCTTAACCTACTAGAATACTTACAGTTTTTACACACTTTTGATTATCCCAAATAATTTTGAGTTCTCACAACATATCATGAACATTTTCCCCAAGTTGAAACATTAATTATAAATATTTTTATTAGCAATTTTTAATTCTTTCAATATTTTTCATATTTTACTGTAGCTCTATCTATAGTCTCCACATGGAGGTGAGATTTAATAATCTAAAGGATTATTAAAGACCAGAAAGGATTCCATGTAACTGACGTATCCACCCTTTTCCACTTTATTCAGTAGAGTACCACTTGCTGATATTAAGTTGTAAGTGATCTTTAGAAATACTATCTGAAACATTTTCTACCCCCAACAAAATCCTTACTTAATCACTAAAATTTTTTCTAATATGGATCCAAGTGCAAATTACAAACTACATTGCATCAGGCTGACAATAATGGGAACAGAAATGATCACCAGGAAAGGGCTTTTTTTTTTTTTTTTTAAGATTTATTTATTTGAAAGAGAGAGAGAGAGTCTTCTATCCAATGACTCACTCCTCAAATGGCATGCAATGATCACAGCTGGGCAGATCTGAAGCCATGAGCCAGGAGCTTTGTCCGGGTCTCCCATTTGGGTGTAGGGGCCCAAGCACTTGGGCCACCCTCCACTGCTTCCCCAGGTGCATTAGCAGAAAACGGGATCAGAAATGGAACAGCTGGGACTCGAACCAGCACTCATATGGGATGCCGGTGCTGCAGGCTGTATGCACTAAGCCACAGTGGTGGTCTTGAAAGGGCTATTTTAAGAATAAGAAAACTGAGGCCCAGGAAGATGAAGTGTTTAATTCACAAACTACTAGAGGCAAAGGCAGTATGAAACTCAGGTCTGCCTGACTTCAAGGGTTACACAGGTCTCACTAGGTCTCTGTTTTTCTCTGCCTTTCAAATAAAATGGAAATAAATACATTTAAAGGTCAAGCTTTTTTACTCCAGAGCTCAGCAGTCTAGAGAAAAATAAAATAAAGGACTATGATATTATACAGTGCTGGGTGGTCCAACTACTAGGGAAAGTACTCCAAGAACCAGAAAAGGCAAGAGAAGGTAAGAAAATGCAAAAATGTGAACCATTATGCCATCAGGTATTAAAAAGCTGGCTTTCTTGGGGGCAGTGCTGTGGTCCAGTAGGTTATGCCTCCACCTGCAGTGCCAGCATCCCATATGGGCGCCGATTCTAGTCCCGGCTGCTCCTCTCCAATCTAGCTCTCAGCTTTGGCCTGGGAAAGCAGAAGAAGCTGGCCCAAGTCCTTGGGCCCCTGAACCAGCGTGGGAGACCCGGAAGAAGCTCCTGGCTCCTGGCTTCGGATCAGCCCAGCTCCAGCCTTCACGGCCATTTGGGAAGTGAACCAGCAGATGGAAGACCTTTCTGTCTCTCCCTCTCACTGTCTGTAACTCTACCTCTCAAATATGTAAATAAAATCTTTACAAAAAAAAAAAACAAAAACACCTAGGTTTTCTTATGGATTTCTCTACAGATGTGCATGTTTATTTGAAAGGCTAAGCAACAGAAGGAGAGAGGGGGAGAGGCAGGGAGGGAGAGAAGGAGAAAGAGAGAGAGTAAGAGAGAGACTCTCCCATCTGCTGGTTTACTCACCAAATGAGCCCAACAGCTTGGCAACAGCCAGGTCTGGGACAGACCAAAGCCGGCAGCCAGAAACTCCACCTGTGTCTCCCACATGAGTGGCTGGGGCCCAAGTACTTGGGCCATCCTCTGCAGCCTCTCCAGGCACATTAGCAGGAAGCTGGATTGGAAGCTGGATAGGACTGAAACCAGCACTCCCACATAGTGCCCATGTCATAGGCAGTGGCTTAGCCTGCTGTGCTACAACACTGACCCTGGGAAGGTTCTCCACCCCCCCACATAAATCTTTTATTTAATGAGTATGAATTCATAAGTACAACTTTAGGAATATAGTGATTCTTCCCACCATACCTGCTCTCTCAGAGCAACTCCCACCCCACCTCCTCCTCCCTCTCGCATTCCCAGTCCCATTCTCCATGAAGATTCATTTTTAATTAACTTTATACACAGAAGACCAACTCTATACTAAGTAAAGATTTCAACAATGTGCACAACACACACACACACACGAAACTGAGAACAAGTTTTACAGTTAATTCTCATAATACAACTCATTGAGTATAAAAGTCCTGCATGGGAAGTAAGTACACAGTGACCACTGTTGTTAATTTAACAATTAACACTTATGTATGACATCAGTGATCACCCAAGGCTCTTGACATGAGCTGCCAAGGCTATGGAAGCCTTTTGAATCCACAATCTCCATCACCCTGGAAAGTTCTTCATCTTAGTAGGGAAAAATCCAATTAAATTAAGCATGGCAAACTAAAGCATTACCACGCATTTTAGAATTACACAGTCTGACAGTGGTTTTCCTGTTACCTTTAAATTCCCTGACAACAAGTAACTAACAGTGGAAAGAAAATGCAAACCACAAGTTTACAACAACCAAAAATATGAACTCAAATTTGCCCAAAAAAAGGAAACTTTTCCAAAACTAAATATTTGAGAGATTCTATAAGAGAGACAAATATTGGCTTAGACTTACTTCCCTCCTCCACTGTTCAAAGTAGGTGCTGGCCTAGTGAGCAAGTCCGAAATTTGGGAGGACAACTTGGTCTTCGCTGCCGTTTGCTGCTGCACCCGGACTTCAGCTGCATCCGCCAAGTGCATCAGTGTCTTTCTTTCCGGGCTTTCTTCAAAATTCTTACAGCCAATACATTTGCATATTGAGGAACACATTATTTTTGCCTAGAAATTTATAAAATAAAGTTTCCATAAGCAAATAAAAAAGTTGCTGCAAGTACATTTCACAATCAAATGAACAGCTTAAGAGTATTTCAAAAGTTCACATAGAAAACTGGAAAGTAAGTTTATTCTACAGTAAAATTATTCTTTGTGAAGTAGCCTCAAAAATAGCAGTATCTGGTCAACCGGCATAGGATTCGATGGAAGTAGCTCTTACTGACAAACTAAATGGGCTGACTATACACATGAAGAGGTCAACCTCTCTGAAGTGGAGGGCTGGCTGAACAGTGTTTATGCTTGAGTCCTCCCATGTGACCTTCTCTCCCCCAGGAATTAGATTTTTCTTCCTGGTATGAATAACATGTATTTCATAAAGAATATGATTGATATAATATTAAAAATAGGGGTTACTCAAAATCCAACCATCTTGATCAAATCAACATTAATATATTGGTGACCCCCCCCAATTACATAAATATACACATAACTTCCTATTAAAGGCATTTCACAGATGCTTTTTTTTTTTTTTTTTTTGACAGGCAGAGTGGACAGTGAGAGAGACACAGAGAGAAAGGTCTTCCTTTGCCGTTGGTTCACCCTCCAATGGCCTCACTGATCTGATGGCAGGAGCCAGGTACTTATCCTGGTCTCCCATGGGGTGCAGGGCCGAAGTACTTGGGCCATCCTCCACTGCACTCCCTGGCCACAGCAGAGAGCTGGCCTGGAAGAGGGGAAACCGGGACAGAATCCGGCGCCCCGACCAGGACTAGAAGCCGGTGCGCCAGCGCTGCAAGGAGGAGGATTAGCCTAGTGAGCCGCGGTGCCGGCCCACAGATGCTATTTTGATTATGGTTACTTTCCTTCCGGAATTCTCTCCCCAGACTCCCCAAATTCACATTAAAGCAGTCTTTCCTTCCATGTAAAAATACATAAAATGGAAGTATATTCATACATAGACCGTCTATACATATACTAACAGAGAATTCTTTTCATTGTTTTAATTAGTTTCACAAAATCACATGCCAACTTTTCTGCATCTTGCTCTTCTTACAGTACAACTCTTGGAAATCTTTCCCTCGAAATCATTTGTCAGGGCCTGAATTCATTCTACCTGATGCTTGGGTGTCAAGGCCTGGAAGATGTGCCACATTTCATTGGGCACTGATTGCCTGATCGATGGGTATTTGTTTCCAGTTCCTGGGCACCTACCATAAACAAGGTATAGAATGATTTATGTTTTTATTTCTCCAAGCAAGATTTCTAGAATTAGATTCACTCACCCAAAGGTATATGTATTCTAATATTAAGAAATGTGGCTACATTGCTTTTCCCAAAGGCTGTGACACCTCACTTCTCATTAGCAATGGATTAAAGGAAGCCTTTCCTACATTCCCTCCCACAATGGCTATTATAGCTCTTGATAATATTTTCCAATCAGATTAATCTACATTTCCCTGACCCATAGTGACTCTGAGTATCTCTCATCAGCTGCATTTCCTTCAGTGAGTTCAAGTCAATTTAAATTAACAAAATGACTGTCCGTGCTCTCTGTACTGCCTAGCAACAGAAAAGTACTACATTACGAGCAAATTTACTCTGTTCCTTTTTTTTTTTTTTTAATTTTAATTTTTTTTTTTTTTTTGACAGGCAGAGTGGACAGTGAGAGAGAGAGACAGAGAGAAAGAAAGGTCTTCCTTTGCCATTGGTTCACCCTCCAATGGCCGCCGCGGCCAGCGCGCTGCGGCCGGCGCACCGCGCTGATCCGATGGCAGGAGCCAGGAGCCAGGTGCTTTTCCTGGTCTCCCATGGGGTGCCATAAAATCCACTTCCCAAAGGAATAAATGGATATTCATTTGAGTTAACTGGGTACCATGAGCCAGTCTAGGAATCTAACTAAAGCAACTTTTAATAAGCATCTTCTGCTGAAGACAGAAACTTTCTCACCTCAAGGTGGGGGAGACGTACTAATCATACTCATTTGGATCACGTTTTCTGTTTTGTTTTTCTTTTTAAGATTTATTTATTTGAAAGGCAGAGTTACACCAGGAGCCTGGAACCTCTTCCAGTTCACCCACATCAGTGCAGGGGCCCAGGGACTTGGGCCATCTTCTGATCGGAAGTGGAGCAGCCGCTACACTCAGTGCCAGCCGCTACACTTGAACCACTACACGACAGTGCCAACCCCTGGATTGTTTCAAAACCATAAGAACCATACTCATAATGTCTACCAGGAGCTCAGGAGGGAGAAGTTATAATGACAAGGCATCCACTGAGCTTTGCTAATACAACCTCTCCTGAAGCATAAAGGACAAAGAAACCCAGAGAGGAAAAAGGTCACAAGAAAAGATACAGGGGTCAGTGACGTGGCGTAGTGGGTTAAGCTGCTGCTTATGACACCAGCATCCAACACCAGAGTGCTGCTTTGAGTCCTGATGCTCTGCTTCCAAGCTAGCTTCTTGTTAAAGCTCCTGGGAAGGCAGCAGAAGATGGCCCAAGTATTTGGGTCCCCGCCATGCATGTAGGACACCTGGATGGTGTTCTTGGCTCCTGACTTTGGCCTGGCCAGACATGGCTATTGCAGGCATTTGGGAAGTGGATGAAAGATGGATCTCCATCTCTTCCTGTCTTCTCTCTCTCCCCACATTATTCTGCCTTGCAAATAATAATAAATAAATATTACCAAAAGAGAGACACAACCATTTAAATAATGTGGACAGCCACCTATCCAATCAACAAAGCTGAAGGCATGTGAAAAGAACATGAATGTGTAGTCAGTTGAAAACCAACTGGACCAAAAACACAACTCAACTGAAGCTGAAGACCCAGGTGTCAAAATAACAGTAACTGGGCTGGTGCCGTGGCTCACTAGGCTAATCCTCCGCCTGCAGCACCAGCATTCCGGGGTTCTAGTCCCGGTTGGGGCGCCGGTTCTGTCCCGGTTGCTCCTCTTCCACTCCAGCTCTCTGCTGTGGCCTGGGAGACAGTGGAGGATCGCCCAGGTCCTTTGGCCCTGCACCCGCATGGGAGACCAGGAGGAAGTACCTGGCTCCTGGCTTCGGATTGGTACAGCGCGCCGGCCATGGCGGCCATTTTGGGGGTGAACTAATGGAAGAAAGACCTTTCTCTCTGTCCCTCTCTCTCTCTCACTAACTCTGCCTGTCAAAAACAAACAAACAAACAAACAGCACAGTAACTGGATACAAGCTGTCAGATATTGCAGCTAAGTCTTTGTGAGCCACTTAGTTATTCATAGTTTTGTATATATTTCAGCTTTCCCCACTTTTTGAGTCATGACTTTTGGAATGACCAATTACTTCTAGACATTGTATCCCTCTATGACACAATTTCCACTAGAATAGATATGGGCAAGTTTTTCTCTTTGAACACTACCTTTTCTACTTCTAATTAATTCACAAATTTGTTAACCAATTCAATGATTAGTTCATATGTTTGAATTTCATATGCCCACCATACCACTGATTGTTCAATGCCATATATATGAAGGGGCGGTTTTGACTTTCTCACTCAGCTTTTTATCAATTTCCATTTTTTCCTTTTTGTGGATTTGAGAGCTTACCAAAAGAATTGCTTACATGTTAATTCTTATATATATTCATGACAACCTTTGTATGGTATGGTCTATAAACACGAGCCAACATTGATCATGTATCCAAATGGAAGAGTCAAAACATTCCAACACTGGATGAGAACTGGACTGCTGGACTTTTGCGATGTTATTTTTAAGACTTTCAAAAATAATCCTGACTTTATAGAAATTTCATTCCTATTAATGATAGTTAACAAGATGTTATTCTACTATATTATTTTACTTCTGAAGTATAATATTTGACCTTTTACATAGATAAATTAGAGAAGAATTCATAACACAGAAAATACAGCACATGAAACCTTTAGCATGACACGTGCTATTTGGGGAGAGGATGTGGAACCACATGACGTGCTCCTGAAGCAGGGAAACCTGACCAAGGGAGCATGCAGTCACTGGTGGAGTCACTTTCCAAGTGCAAGCCTAGGCTTTTTGCCAAAACTACAGGGAAAAAAAAAAGCCTCCCATGAAGAAATAAATTCACAAGAATGAAAATATAATGAGAGGAGAGGAGCCAGCTGTGGGAATGACTCAACTCAGAAGACTGTCAGTAGAGTTTGCAGCGTACCAAGAAGCCAGTTATGGTAACCTAAGGTTTATATCAGGCATTAAGCTTTGCAAATAAAAATGCAAAATCAGATAGCACATTTTCTGAAACATGAAGGGGATGATTTACATAGCATCTGTTAAAGTCGAGTTTTTCATTTTTTTGTAAGATTTGTTTATTTATTTGAAAGAGTTACAGAAAGAGAAGAGGAGAGGGAGAGGGAGAGGGAGGGAGAGAGATCTTCTATCCACTGGTTCATTCCCTGGATGGTTGCAACGGGCTGGGTCTGGGCCAGGCTGAAGCCAGGAGCCAGGAGCTTCTTTGGGTCTCCCACAAGAGGCCCAAGCACTTGAGCCACCTTCCTCTGCTTTCCCAGGATCTTAGAAGGACATGAACCAGCATCCAAATGGGATGCCAGCAATGCAGGCAATGGCTGTACCTGCTACACCACAATGCCAGCCCCATTTTTATTATTGTTATTATTTTATTTATTTGAAAGACAGAGTTACAGAGAGAAGTAGAAAGAGAGAGAGAGAGAGAGAGAGAGAGAGAGAGGTCTTCCATCCACTAGCTCACTCCCCAAATGGTTGCAACAGCCAGAGCTTGACCAATCTGAAGCCAGGAGCCAGGAGTTTCTTCTGGGTCTCCCATGTGGGTGCAGGGGCCCAAGGATTTGGGCCATCCTCTGCTGCTTTCCCAGGTGCATTAACAGGGAGCTGGAATTGGAAGTGGAGCAGCTGGGACTCGAACTGGTGCCCACAGGGGATGCCAGCGCTGAAGCTAGGGCTTTAACCTGGTGCCACAGCACCAGCCCCACCAGCCCCACTTTAAAAATATTTATTTGAAAGGCAGAGCAACCAAGAGAAGGAGGAAGGACAAGAGACAGAGCCAGAGATAGAGGTCTTCCATATGTTAGTTCACTCTGCAAATGGTCCCAATAGCCAGGGCTGGGCCAGGATAAAGCCAGGAGCCAGGAACTCCACCTGGGCTGCCCATGTTGGGGGCAGGGGCCCCAGTATTTGGGTCATCATCTGCTGCCTTCCCAGGCACATTAGCAGGGAGCTGGACTGGAAGTGGAGCAGCAGAGACTTGAACTGGTGCTCATAAGGGATGCCAGCATCACAAGCAGTGGCTTCACCCACTGTGCTGTAACACTGGCCTCTCAAAGCAGAGTTCATCTCTTCCAGAAAAGATGCCTGGCCCATAAACAACAACAACAACAACAACAAAACAGCTAGCTGTGTGGGACACTAAAATAGGGAAGTGGATGCAATCACCTCACAGTGACCAGTAACCAATGAACCAATATTCTGTACTTATCTTTGCCTATTGTTTTGCTCACAAAGCAAACTTAACACTATTTAGTTTAACTTCCCACAGAATAGTATTTTTTAAAAAAAAGATTTATTTATTTTTATTTGAAGGTCAGAGTTACACAGAGAGAGGAGAGGCAGACAAAGAGAGAGAAAGAGATAGAGTGAGTCTTCCATCTGCTGGTTCACTCCCCAGTTGGCAGCAATGGCTGGAGCCGGACCAATCCAAAGCCAAGAGCCAGGAGTTTCTGCAGGTGCAGGGGCCCAAGGACTTGGGCCATCCTCCACTGCTTTCCCAGGCCATAGCAGAGAGCTGGATTGGAAATGGAGCAGCTGGGACTCGAACTGGTGCCCATATAGGATGCCGGCACTGTAGGCAGTGAGTGGCCTTACCCGCTACACCACAGTGCCAGCCCCAGAACGGTATTCTTTAAGGAGGCACTCCTGGCCTTTTGGTTTAAGATAACCATTACTTTTAGCACTACCCTATGGAATGGAGGCTAGCTTGTATGCAAGTACCTCCTAGAAGTCTGTGCAGAGCAGTAGGGAACACTCGCCCTCAGCTGAGGACCAATGTTGCAGAGTCCAATCCACTTTGAAGTTAATACTTTTATTGAAAATCAATATACTGGTGCTCTGATTTGCAACTTGCCAGGTATAATGACCAAGAAGTTCTGAACTGGTAACCAACTGGTCCCAAGCCATGGGACCTCTGCAGCCTGCCTGGGAGGCTAGGAGACCTTCCTCATGCAAGGACCCCTGGGCCAAGTGGGCACATGTTCAGACTGTAGGAGCAAGATGATTTCCTAATTTGCAAGCAGACTGTTGTAGTATGTCTTTATAAAACAGCTTTCAGAAGGTTGTTAGATCATTTTCCCCAGCCAGCATCTCACCTCATAGCATTCACAGTAGTTTTTAAGACATCCCGATCGCTTGCAATTACATCCTTTGCTATGACGTCGATCTGATTCTCCCTCCTTTCCTTTCCCGATCTTAGGCTTGAAGGCTTCTGGATTTCTGTCCAGGCATGCCTATCAAAACAGATCAAATAGCAACTGAACTTGAAGCACAGAATATTACATTTAAACATTACAAAGGGAATTAATATTTTTCCTTATAAAACAATTGCATTCTTCAAAAAACAAGTGAAACTGGAGATTCCTTTTAGATGAAATTTAAAAAAAAATCACCTTTATTGCTTTTTGTCTTTCATTTTCATGTTCCAAATTATTATAACAATTAGTACAATTGCAGTTGTTGCAAAATTCACCGTTTGCAAAGCAATCACAATATCTGAAAGGTAAAAATCAGTATAAGGTTAACAGTCATTAAACAAAACTAGTAGTTACCTGATGACATATGCATGTATTTTGTAGACATAGTATATATGTGGTAATTAGAAACTATAGTCAGGTCCACCTAGTTACAGAGTTAATACATACTGTCAATGACACAGTAAGGCTTAAAATTTAAGTCACCAACTAGAATGTTGGCCTAGAAACTGAATAATAGTTGTCAACACAAGAGCTGTGTGATTTTCTGTGGTCCCAAAGTAAGTTATTCCAAAATCCTGAAGAAAGAAAAATACCGGTTATGGACCTGCTCACTTGAGCTAAGTAGTGCTTCTCCGGATCCTAGGCCCCCTGTGAGAGCAACTGCTCCACATCTGATCCTTTAGTTTAGTGAAAATAAGCAAATTAATCATCCAAAGCCTTTCAAAACTCCCCAGGGGGTGAGCATATATCTTAGGCATTAAGACAGGGCTACGGTGTCCCTGTCCCATCAGCGTCCTGGAGTCAAGGCCCAGCTCTGCTCCTGACTCCAGCGCTCTGCTCACGCACACCTTAGGAGGCAGCGGTGATGGCTGCAAAGGTTGGGCCCGCCCCATCCACTGTGTTAACTCCCAGTTCCTAGCTTTGTAAATTAAAGAACAAAACCAAAAATTACCCTCACCTGGGATTCTGAATACAAAGGCCAGAGATCAACTCAGACTTATTATGAAGAATAGAAATGTCATCTGTCTCGTGCTCCTGTGTCCCTGATCCCCACACCAGCGGCTCATGCGAAAACTCTAAGACTTTTTTCCGAATGAGAGGATATTTTCCCACTGCCTTCTGTGCTCCAGCACTCACTCGGATGTTCACTTAAATGACTTAGACTTATGAAACCAGTTTGCTAAGAAGTTTTAGTTAGCTTTCATTTATTTTTAAGAGTACTTCCAGTTATATCAAATGAGCAAACACTTACAATTTCAAGCACAGGGATTTTGTACAATTACACGGTTTTCTGGGCCGACTTGCAGACTCTGATGGGATTATGCTGTACAGAACAGAACGAAGACACACGTTTTCATCAATTAAAGTATCTACTTAAAATTGAAAAGTCTCTAAACCGTAATTCTTCCTAAAATAAATCTGTGACACACATTCATCTCTAATAAAAATTTGCCATGTTATTTCATGTCCACTAAATTCAAAGGCAAGTTGTAACATGAAAAGAGAGGTGAAGAACCAAGATCTGGAATAGCTTTAAAAAAACAAAGGGGTAAGTTATTAATAGGTGACAAAGAACACTCCACACACTCTTGTGAGACCTGAGCCTGGATCAAGGTGTAACTATTTTTAATTAGGCCTCCATCTTGTAACTTGGGCCTGACCAGGTCCTGAACCCTAAGCCAGAAGCTCCTAAAAGTAAATAAATGAACTCCCCTTGCAATAAACTCTCCTAGCAACAGCCGATTAGCAGGTAACAGAGAAATACCTAGAGTTCCTGGTGTCTTCTCAGGGCCGATAAGGTCATTAACAGCTTCCTGAGACCCTGCAGTTGGGCACGTACACCCCAGCAGCTCAGACCCTATGCCTCGGCCAATCAATTCAGAAGGCATCAGCCCCAAAGCCATTCAGCCACCTTTACTAGGTCTGTTCGCGCCACTGGATGCACTAATCAATTCTAAGAGATGGCCTTTGAATTTCCCGCGGGATGAGATGATTTGCTAAATGGTACCATGATGTATAGAATGTCTCTGAAAACCCTATAAAAACCCTGTTAAGGCCGGCGCCGCGGCTCACTAGGCTAATCCTCCGCCTTGCGGTGCCAGCACACTGGGTTCTAGTCCTGGTCGGGGCGCCGGATTCTGTCCCGGTTTCCCCTCTTCCAGGCCAGCTCTCTGCTGTGGCCAGGGAGTGCAGTGGAGGATGGCCCAAGTACTTGGGCCCTGCACCCCATGGGAGACCAGGAGAAGCACCTGGCTCCTGCTGTCGGATCAGCGCAGTGCGCCAGCCGCGGCGGCCATTGGAGGGTGAACCAACGGCAGAAAGGAAGACCTTTCTCTGTCTCTCTCTCTCACTGTCCACTCTGTAAAAAAAACAAAAAAACAAAAAAACAAAAAAACAAACCACAACACCCTGTTCACTGAAGGGTCGGGGCTCTCAATTCAGACCCCCTGCGTTGGTGTTGACTGAGAGCCCAGGCCCGGACCTGCAATAAAGCTCTCGTGTGCTTTACAGCGGTATCGGCTCCTTGGTGGTCTTTGGGGACAACTGAACTGGGCATAACACTCTTCCTTCTGAGAAAAAAGTTCAAGCTTCCTTAAAACTCTCAGGGTTCAAAGATAAGAAGTAGTTAAGGTAAAGAGGTACACAGAGAAACTGGAGGTGGGGGTACGGCCTGGTGCCATGTAATTAACTAAGCACTGCATCCAAACTGGTATTGCTAAGGCAGCAATTAGCAGATTAACAAACAACAGCAACAAAAACCCAAGGACCCAACATAACGATTTACAAACAGCATCCTCATGGTAAAACGCTACTCAGAATGAACAATAAAAATGTGGTACAGCTGATGAATCTGCCACAGGGCACTAGAGCTGGGTGATTATTTAAGTATACATTTAAGCCAATTCAACAACTTCACTTAGATATTTTCAAAATACTCACCCATTGAACGGGAGCCTTGCCTGGGTCTGCACACCAGATGTGCCAGTGAAGTTCGAGTTGCTTGCTATAGACACATAGGAAGACTGCTGGAGCTACAGGTAAAGGAAGGTGACTTTAGACCATATTTGCAAAAACAGACTATCCTCTCACATATAATCACCAGGAAGAAGCCCAAATTCAGCTACTAACATAGGAAAAGCATAATGGAGAATTTCATACAAACACTTGCCTGTGGAGTTCTCTTAAAGACCCTCACCAATTCTAGAGGTGAAAATAATGTGAGTATTTGACAGTACTATGTGGTACAAATACAAGAAATTATTTCCTAGAGAAGTATGTCAGAAACTCTTGATGAAAGCCCTCAAAGTATTGCAATGCTTGTATTGGCTAGACCAATGCAATGTGCCTATTTGCAAATAAAATAGATACTACACTGATTGTCCCCTTACATTTTTTTTTTTTAAAGATTTATTTATTTATTTATTTGAAAGTCAGAGTTACACAGAGAAGCAGAGGCAGAGAGAGAGAGAGATAGAGAGAGGTCATCCATCTGCTGTCACTCCCCAGATGGCTGCAACAGCAAGAGCTGCGTCGATCTGAAGCCAGGAGCCAGGAGCTTCTTTCACGTCTCTCACACAGGTGCAGAGGCCCAAAGACTTGGGCCATCCTCTACTGCTTTCCCAGGCCATAGCAGTGAGCTGGATCGGAAATGGAGCAGCCGGGACTCAAACCTGTGCCCGTATGGGGTGCCAGCATGGCAGGCGGCAGTTTAACCTGCTACACCACAGCGCTGCTCCCCCCTACATTTCAAATCATAGAGAATGCATAATATTTTCTACTGATTTCTAAACTTTAGAAATGTCAATGATAAAAATATGGAATCATTATTCATCAGTAGCCACATTTCTCCAAAGTGCATTTCAGTATACACGTTAAGTTTCTGTTTCTCTCTCTCTCTCTCTTTTTTTTTTTTTTTTTTGACAGGCAGAGTGGATAGTGAGAGAGAGAGAGAGAAAGGTCTTCCTTTTGCCGTTGGTTCACCCTCCAATGGCTGCCACAGCTAGCGCGCTGCGGCCGGCACACCGCGCTGATCCGAAGGCAGGAGCCAGGTGCTTCTCCTGGTCTCCCATGGGGTGCAGGGCCCAAGCACTTGGGCCATCCTCCACTGCACTCCCTGGTCACAGCAGAGAGCTGGCCTGGAAGAGGGGCAACTGGGACAGAATCCGGCGCCCCAACCGGGACTAGAACCTGGGGTGCCGGCGCCGCTGGGTGGAGGATTAGTCTATGGAGCCGTGGCGCTGGCTCTCTCATTTGTTTTTAAAATATTTGTTTATTTGAAAGGCAGAGTTACAGAGAGAGGGGGAAAGAGAGACAGAAAGAGACAGACAAAAAGATAGCCTCCATCCACTGGTTCACTCCCCAAATGGCTGCAACGGCTCAGGCTGGGCTGACCAAAGCCATGAGCTTCTTCCACGTCTCCTATGTTAAGTGCAGGGGCCCAAGCACTTGGGCCATCTTCTGCTGCTTTTCCAGGCAGCTTAGCAGAGAGCTGGATCAGAAGCAGAGCAACTAGTATATGAACCAGTGTCCATATGGGATGCCAGTGTCATAGGTGGCAATTTAACTCACTGCACCACAACACCAGCTCGTTTCTCTTATAATCTGGGTCGATCAATTCAATGCTTTAGATGACGGTGCTAATTTGCCTGCACGCATGAGACTTCCATGTGCTTCATGGAAGCAGCACCCCCATCCCAAGCCAGCCAGCTAGTACCTGACTTTCCTCCTAAAGACAACCAGATGAAAGGGTCAGATCAGAAAGCAAGTCACCCACAAATGCGTCTCACGGCTTATCTTCCAGGCAATGTCAGAGCCATCGTATTTGTGTCTTTACGATAGTCATTCTTAAAAATTCATTTGGGCTCTGCTGAAATAATTTCAGTGTTATTTTTTCTCCTATCTATACTATTACCCTCATCAAGCTGTTCTTAGGTCCCAACTATCTTACTCCTGTATCTGACTTGTATCATATATTTCTAAGTGCAGAAGACACACAGAAATAAACCCAGAAGTTTTGGCTGACATTTTCAGATTTTGAAAACAGCATTTTAATACCGAGTTAAGCTTTAGAACGTGATAGTGCTAGACATCTGAGACTCAGTTCTCCTTGCTGACACACAGTGGCTTCATTTTTCCCGCATACCTGAGTAACGTACTGAGCTGGAAGCACTGCATAGCCCACGTTCCCTGTCCCTGGAGCTGGTGCCAGCACAGTGCCTGGTGGCAGGTTGGTGAGGTTGGGTTGGATCTGTGGCAGTGGTGTGGCAGGCATGATTAACCGCTGCTGGGGCTGGCTAGTAGTCACTATTTGTGAACTTGGATTGATTGGCTTGGGGACGACCTAAAAATAAGGGAAACATCAATAATAATACCGTATTTTTACAGCTGCTTAGTTCAGTAGAAGTCTCTTGCACCTAACTCCTAACTTTCAATGTGAACAGTAAATTGTTTGGAAGAGACTGAGAAGAAAAGTCGCATGATACTCACTTGTTTGACAGTCTGAGCTGGAACAATTGGAACTGACATCCGCACTGGGGTAGTATTAACAACCACTGGCTTTGCTTTTTTTTAAAAAGGAAAAAAAAATGAACAATTTATTTATAGAAATAATACTCAAAACAGTTATAAATACTTAGCTTTCTTGTGTTATCTTCATGAAGGAGCTAAAGAATTCCACTTGTTTCCTACTATGAGCAATCTCTAATCAGGATAGTGGTTCAAAATCGATCCTCCCGAGGTCGCTGCAGTCTATCCACTGTAAGAGGGACTCTTTCGGGGGCCCGCACTGTGGTGCTGAAGCTTAAGCTTCCACCTGCAGTGCCAGCATCCCAAACAGGCACCAGTTCAAGTTCCAGCTGTTCCACTTCCAACCTAGCTCCCTGCTAACGCGCCTGGGAAGGCAGCACAAAATGGCCCAAGTATTTAGGCCCATGTACCCACATTGGAGACCCAGCTGGAGATCCTGGCTCCTGGCTTTGGCCTGGCCCAGCCTCAGCCATTGCAGCCATTTGGGGGAGTGAATCAGAGGATGGAAGATCTCTTTCTCTCTTACTCTACCTTTCAAATAAATGAAATAAATCTTAAAAAAAAAAAAAAAAAAAAAAAAGAGGCTTTAAAGTCCTAAGATCTATAGGGCTCAACCCCCAGCTCTGCTACTTTCTAAACACATTTACTTTCTTTGCCTATATCCTCACCTGCAGTATGGGCAGTATCTACCTTATAGAGTATAAGGATTAAGTGTGTTAGTTCATGAAAATTGATTAGAACAGTGCCCAACAAATAGCAAGTGCGCAACAAGAGTTGCCATTACTGTTACTGTTGTTAGTATTACAGCATCACTACTATATAAATGGCACTGTAGCCATTGTTCTGGGGAAGCGAAAATACAAGGCACCTGCTCTCAAGGAGATTACACTCTAGTCCAATTGATTAGGCAAGTACCCAAATGCGATCAACACGACTAAAGATGAAGCGCTGTGGGAGTTCACAGGAGAGAGACTATTCATCGCGCTGCCCAAGGCTGGGACAAAGGAGACAGTGCATGGAGGGTGGAATATGGAGGTGGGCCCTGACCCACAGGCAGGCCCCAGAGAGGGCACACAGCCGGAGAAGGGCATGCCAGGCAAAAGCAGAGGCCTAAGTGCAGGCACAACCCTGGGAAGCTGCAAAGCATCTTCACACGATGCTGCTGAACAGACCAGTCGGGCTGGGACCTAGAGTTAACGCAGACAAACATGGGCAAAAGGCAGACGGCAGGCATTCTGTTGAGGACCTTGGATGTCAGCATGGAGGTCTTTGTGTTTAATCCGTTTTTGTAGTTCAGTAGGGAATGAGAAGTTTCTGGGGACATTTAAGTACTGGAATATTACTGGACTGGTACAGAAAGAAACTTATTTGACAGCAGTGTGTAAAATGAGATTGAGTTGCAAGAAATAAGACAAATCAGAAGAGCATAAAAGTATGGGTTTGGGGTAACAGCACTAGGAATGAAGGGAGCGAGCAGACCCAAGAGATCTGGAACACGACTTAGTAACCACTCAATGTCGGCACCAATGGGCATCTGCGAAGGATGAGTAAGTCGTTGCCAAGTGACTAAGCAAATGACAGTTATTTGAATAAAAAACTCAAGGACAAGCTGACTTGAAGGGAGGATGAAATCTGACCAGGAGAAATGCTGGGATGAAATGCAGGAAAGAGGTTGGTACCATGTGTTCAGATGTAAAGAAGAGCAAACTTTAAAACCGCTCATGGCATTCCCAGTCTACAGGAGGGACCTACAAGGGTAGAAAGGACATCTCTTCAGCTTTCATTTTTGCCAGAGTAAGGCCTGGAGGTTGATCTGAGACAGAAGTTGAGATAAGGGAATCTAAATTGCTTTGGACAGTAAGTGAAAATGAATAGACTTCCTTGGACAGAAAGGCTATTGTGGCATGATCAGACTTTTGACTTCTGAGAGGAATTGGAGGGTTGATGGCTAAAGATAAAACTGAGGGGCTGGTGCTGTGGCACAGCGAGTTAAAGCCCAGGCCTGCAGTGCCAGCATCCCATATGGGCACCGGTTCTAGTCCCGCTGCTCCTCTTCCGATCCAGCTCTCTGCTATGGCCTGGGAAAGCAGTGGAAGATGGCCCAAGTGCTTGGGCCCCTGCACCCATGCAGGAGACCCAGAAGAGGCTCCTGGCTCCTGATAGGCACAGCTCTGGATGTTGCAGCCATCCGGGGAGTGAACCAGCGGATGGAAGACCTCTCTCTGTCTCTACCTCTCTCTGTAACTCTGTCTTTCAAATAAATAAAATCTTTTTTTAAAAAAGAAAAAGATGGCTGGCGCCGCGGCTCACTAGGTTATTCCTCTGCCTGTGGTGCTGGCACCCCGGGTTCTAGTTCCGGTTGCTCCTCTTCCAGTCCAGCTCTCTGCTGTGACCTGGGAAGGCAGTGGAGGATGGCCCAAGTGCTTGGGTGCCTGCACCCGCATGGGAGACCAGGAGGAAGCACCTGGCTCCTGGCTTTGGAATGGCGCAGGGCCGGCCATAGCAGCCATTTGGGGAGTGAACCAAAGGAAGGAAGACCTTTCTCTCTCTCTCTTTCTCTCTCACTGTCTAACTCTGCCTGTCAAAAAAAAAAAAAAAAAAAAAAGATAAAACTGAGTCCTGGAAGGAAACATTAGAAAGAGGGTACTCTGATCAAAGAGGCAGCAGGCTGCGCAGCAAGGCGACAAGCGAGAGAATAGAAGTACCCCAGAAAATGAGGGCTGCACTGCTCTGTGAAGATACTATAGTCCAGGACACTGCACACTTTCAAAAGTGAATGCTGGGGACAGCGCTGTGGCGCAGCGGGTTGATGCCCTGGCCTGAAGTGCTGGCATCCCGTGTGGGCGCTGGTTCAAGATGCGGCTGCTCCTCTTCCGATCCAGCTCTCTACTATGGCCTGGGGAAAGCAGTGGAAGATGGCCCAAGTGCTTGGGCCCCTGCACCCACGTGGGAGACCAGGAGAAGCACCCTGCTCCTGCCTTCGGATGGGTGCAGATCCAGCAGTTACAGCCACCTGGGGAGTGAACCATCGGATGGAAGACCTCTCTCTCTTTTTCTACCTCTCCTCTCTCTGTGTAACTCTTTCAAATAAATAAAATAAATATTTTTTAAAAAGTGAATGCTTTGGCATGCATGAATTATCTCCCAATAAGGGTGTGACTCACAAAGAGCATATGACCATGAAGTATAGCAGCAGTGACATATGATAGGAATTTGATGTCGTTCCTGTTCTGGTTCTCTTTGCTTGCAGCCAAGCATCAGGAAAGTTCTAATAACCATTGCAGATGAGACTCCACAACATTAACAAGAAGTGAAAGGTGAGCCAGAAATCACGTGGTCGCACAGGAGAGTGTACTCCCTCTTCCACTTGCTTCCTGGAGAGGTGACGATGTCACTGTTCTGAGCACACAGAGCCATATGTAGTGAGATGTACTAGCTCCTGGTCAAAGGGGCCTGACCTGCCCTGGTCACATCACACAGGGGTAATGTCCCGGCTCCCACCCTGCACAGCATCACACACACACATACACACACTCCCCTAAAAAACCCAGGAACTCAAGTTTACATAGGCTTGGCATCTGTACACTTGGGGGAAGGAAGACAACATGAAACAAGGTGGTCAGGAAAGAGAACACTATGAACACGCCGGGAAAGGGCTATTACATAACTGAGTCCTCAGCCTGTACTTTCTCTTCTTCCTCACCTTAGTGCACAGAGTTAACTATCACTGCAGTTGGCATGATCTTCGACATTTTTAGTATTTAACAGGAACGATGGGCAGTCTTTTGGAACATCCTGTTTGCAAATTTTGGAAACCATAACTGCAAGTGTTGCAGGTTTTTAATATCTTTAAACTGATTTCCTCCCTCTCCAAGATGGAGTCTCCTGCGTTCCAGTATGCTACTTGCCACAGAACCAGGAAGAGCAGGCTGGAACCTTTGAACACTGGCTCTTGTTCAGTTTTCTAGGGAAGCCCAATCCCTTTTGGCATTTAAGTAAGCACCTCTTGGGAAATTAGGCCCTCAGAAAGACACATCAATACATTTGGTGAATTAAAGCAACAACATAATGTATCTTCAATAAAACTGTAAACTTAAATTATTATTCTTGCAAGATAACATATACTATATATATCCAGACCTTTTATGGCACAGGAGAGAAAGACAAAAATATAAGTGGATAAAAGAAAAACTGCATAGGTGGGTGAGTGGGTATAGAGAGAGGGAGGTGACAGAAACGGGAGGCAGTGAGAACAGAGATGATATTGGAACACAAAAAGGAAGATACAGGATGGCAGAAGCAGGGTGAGGGACCGCCAAGACGCAAACAGAGAAAGAGGGGAGAAAGAGGCAGAAAGATAGGCATGAAGTTGGCAGAGAAGTTACCAGGAAATATATTAGAATTATGAAACATCCAACCACCTCTCTACTCTCCCTACATCTCCAGTTCCCTACTGTAGTATACCCAAGGTTTAGTCCAGTTATTGAGTAAACCAGTGTGAGCATCACACTGGAAATGGGTTCTCAGGGTTCTGTACCCTTACACCCATACACACACACACACACACACACACAATATAACCAACTGGATGAGTATCTCATGACTGCTTTAAGTGAATTGGATTTGCAGCACTTCTCTTAGGGCCCTGGTAAGTGTAAATACTGAAAGAATATAAAACTTGCCTTAGCAATATGCAGATTTTCCCTCTCCCTTATTAGGATCACTATGATAAATATTTTCTTCCAAAGTTAGTTTGAAGGGAGATTAAAACACTATTGCTTGATATGTAGAATTTAATAGAATACATGACAAAAAGAAATAGCTTTTCTCTCCTGTTGTTTCTTTCAGGTGAACTAAGCATCAACAATGGGCAGCTCCAAGCTTTTGAACTTTTAACAAAAATGGAAAAGTAACCATCTGGTCCTTAATTCCTCTATTCATTTTCTATAAACAATAAATCATTCACTTGCCATCAGTTGGTTTTTGAAACTGCCGAACAGAAACCAGTCTTTCAAGGAAAAACTTATGCCATAACCTGATCCTTTAAGCTCCCCTGATCCTTTTAAGTCATTCAATTTTTTGAAAAAGAAGACAAATAAGGAGAAAGGTTATGTATGTGTCTGTATATCAGGTGTAAAAATAGTTAAATACAAACAAGAAAACAGAATGACAACAAAGAAGAACACCCTCTAGGAAAAATACAACTGAGTAACTAATAGTGCATTGTAATTGCTTCTTGTTAGTAAAAGGTGAATGATATTAGGTTCTTATTTATTTCAACTGACCCACACTTTATCAAGGGGCTACATAGTTAAGAAAACAAATAAGTTGGTCCGTCTAAATCTGTCCCACTGGCAAAAATCGCATTTTTTAAAGGTTTATTTATTTGAAAGGCAGAGTGTCAGAGACAGAGAGAGAGAGATTATCTTTTGTCTGCTGGTTCACTCCCCAAATGGCACAACAGCAAACGCAGGGCCAAGATGCAGAAGGAGCCAAGAACTCCATCTGGGTCTCCCAAGTGGGTGGCAGGAACTCAAGCACTTGAACCATCATCTGTGCTTCCCAGGAACATTAGCAGGGAGCTGGATTAGAAGTGGAGAAGCCAGTATACCAATCGGCACTGAGATATGGGATGTGGATACCCAAGTGGCAGCTTAACCCACTGCACCGTAACGCCCGCCCCCAAAATGGCAGGTTTGAAAATCAGCACTAAAATGGATAACCACAAATTAATGAATCATTATGATCATCCTGTATTACAGAACAGTGTACCCAACTCCAGCAGAATGAAATACTACAGTTAGATGCAACCACAATTTTTAACTGCCTTCTACAACCACAGCTGACTCAAACTGCCCGCTGAAGTGCCACACTTACCCAGGATTTCAGCAAGAAAAGGACCACATTCTGCAGTCATGTTAAAACAGTATGTACTATCTGGGGAAAAACGGTTACTAACCTTGCTGAAGCGGCTGCGTATTTGTACTGGGATTCTGACTGGCTGGCTGTGTGGAGCTACTGGCTGTTGTGGCAGTAACCAGGCGCACATAATGAAACTTGCTTCCAGGCACTTGAATCTGCTGGACATTGGGAGCAGTTGCCAGAGGAATGATCGTCTTAAACTGAGAGGTGCTCACGCCTCCGACAGTGATGGTCTGCACGGCTGACTTCACCGCCTAGGAAACAGTACAACACAACATGGTTTTTGTTCATCTGGAATCTCACTTTTCTTCTGCTTTTAACTTAGGACACTCGCCCAAGCAATAAAGTATGCTCCCGTATTTCATCAGAAGCTGTTGAAAGGAAATCCTGTTCAAAGAGAAAGGAAGACAATAGTAATGAATACAAGTTTGAAACCGAAATTAAACTTCCTATCTTGATATTCCACCAGATTACCAGGTCAAGTGACTTGTTATAAAGAAATTATTACTTAATTTGCAAGAACTAGTTTTGTTAATATCAGGGAAAACAAATAAACTTATAAACTCTCAGAATTAAGTTCCACTTCAATAGGAAGAAAATAAAGATACTTGGCTTTATTTCTTTTGCTTTATTTTTTAGGAGGGAGGGGCTTTATTTCTACCCACCTAATTAACTAAACATATTTTATATTCACATGCTCTAAAAGCGAAACTCAAAAGAAAAGCCCACCTTCCACCCTCCTTCAGTCTAGACAACTGTGAAAGGCTTGTAATACTTCCTAGATACAGAATACCTATTAGCATACAGGCAGGAAGCCAAATTCAGTCCACAATTAGCCCAGTTTTGGTTGTATAAGGGACAGTTACCAATCTTGGGTAGATCAGACCTGAGTCAACACAATCGTTTTCATTAATTTTAAGCCTTTCCTTCAGTCTGACAGAAAGCAGTGGGTCTTCCTCAAAATCTGCATGAAACATCAGGCAAAGCAAAGCAGGAGTCTCCTGATGTCCTACTGTGCTGCACTCTGTCATCCAAAGCAAGGCCACAGGATACGCTCGAGCAGCACAGCATCACCTGTATCTTACGACAGACCTGTAATCCACACATGCATGTATAATTACAGGTATGTAACTGCATTCACATTATATCCCCACCTATTCCACAAGAAGCCCTCATGCTAAAAGACAAGGGACATATGATGGAGGAAACATGTATTCACTACATGCATAAGCATTTATGAAGGAAGAATTCTGACATTTTTAAAAATTCTATAAAAGCCCAGGGGGAAAACTACAAATGCTATTTAGTAAGGATATTCTCTTGCAGTTTCAGAGGATTATTTCAGCATCAAATAATTCACGAAGTATTAGGTTGAGGCACCAAAAAGCAGTTTCAAAATAAAGGTAAGAATGACCAGAGCAGTCAATGAGTTAAATGAAAACCAAAAGGCAAGAGATAAAAGTATAAATTTGCAACCTACTGAACAAGCAATCGGCCTACAAGACAAATATGTACAATGGCACAAGAGTCAGTCTCTGTCCTCAAGATGGAAAAAAAAAAAATCACCATAAGATATAAGGTGCTTCAAATATAATAGTCACATTTATTAGCTATTTAATACGCACCTAGGATGGTGCTAAAAATTTCTACAGAAGACTACCTGATTGAAATCTAGCCATAACATTACTAGGTAGACATAGTATTGTACAAGTATGGGGCTAATCAATTTTGCTTGGTTTACTTTTGCTATCTCTTCCTTGAAAAATAAGTTTTATCGTGTATATTTAAGTAGACACATGAAGCAAAGGGATACAAATAGATAATAAAATGGTTACTATAGTGAAGCAAGTGAATGTATCCATCTTCTCACACAGCTGTTCATTTTTGTTTCTTTTTGTGGCAAGAGCAGCTAAAATCTACTCACTTAGCAGGAAACCTAAATACAATACCATTTTATTCCTTACGGTCCTCACTTTGATCACTGCATACATCTGCTACTTTATATCCTCTGGTTGTTATCTCCTGCCCCCCAACATACTTGCTACCTATTGCTCTACTTTCTATATCTGTATATTTGACTTTTTTTTTTTTTTTTTTTTTTTTTTTTTTTTTTTTTTGACAGGCAGAGTGGACAGTGAGAGAGAGAGAGACAGAGAGAAAGGTCTTCCTTTTTGCCGTTGGTTCACCCTCCAATGGCCGCCACTGCAGCCGGCGCACCGCGCTGATCCGATGGCAGGAGCCAGAATCCAGGTGCTTTTCCTGGTCTCCCATGGGGTGCAGGGCCCAAGCACCTGGGCCATCCTCCACTGCACTCCCTGGCCATAGCAGAGAGCTGGCCTGGAAGAGGGGCAACCGGGACAGAATCCGGCGCCCCGACCGGGACTAGAACCCGGTGTGCCGGCGCCGCAAGGTGGAGGATTAGCCTATTGAGCCACGGCACCGGCCTGTATATTTGACTTTTGAAAAAAAAAAAGAGTTGGGGCTGGCTCTGTGGCGTAGCAGGTAAAGCCGCCACCTGCAGTGCTGGCATCACTGGTTCCAGTGAAGCAGAGGATAGAAGACCTCTCTTTCTCTGCCTCTCTAACTCTGCCTTTCAAATAAATAAATAAATCTTTTTTTTTTTTTTAAAAAAGAGTTCACATATATAAGAAATAATGCAATATATTCTTTGCATGTCTAACTTATTTCACTTAGTGTAACACTCTCCAGATTCCATCATGTTATGGCAAATGGCAGGACCTTATTAAGACTAAATAATATTCCATTGTATGTGGCAACTTCAAAAAGTTTAAGGAATACAGAATTAAAAGATGCTTATTTTGGTGCAAAAAATTTGAAATCCATGCAATTTTTCATAATATGCATTTTCTACAAACTTTTGGAAGACCCCCTTGTATATAATACCATACATTTATATCACACACACAGTTTATTCATCTGTCAAGGTGTGTTTCAATCTTGTCTATTGAAAATGCTGCAATGAACATGGGAGTGCAGATATCTTTACAAAGTACTGATTTCACCTTTTGGGGTACACACCCAGGAGAAGGACTGCTGGGTCATATGGTAGCTCTATTTTTTTTTATCTCTTTAGAAACCTCCATACTATTTTCCATAATGGCTTCAACCAATCTACGTTCGCACCAACAGAACACAAGAGTTCTCTTGTAGCTAGTGCTGTGGTGTAGACGGTTAAGTCTCTGCCTGTGGTGCCTGCATCCCATAAGAGTACTGGCTTGGTTGCTGGCTGCTCTAGTTCTGATCCAGCTGTCTGCTATGGCCTGGGATAGCAGTAGAAGATGGCCCAAGTCCTTGGGCACGTGTACCCGCATGGGAGACCAGGAAGAAGCTCCTGGCTCCTGGCTTCGGCCTAGGCCAGCCCTGGCTGTGGCAGCCATTGATCTCTACCTCTCTCCCTCTCTCCGTTATTTCTGCCTTTCAAATAAATTTTAAAAAATAATATATTAGGGGCTGCTTCTGTGGAATGGCAGGTAAAGCCGCCGTCTGTAGTGTTGGCATGCCATATGGACACGGGTTTGAGTCCTGGCTGCTCCACTTCTGATCCGGCTCTCTGCTACGGCCTGGAAGGCAGTCCACATTCTCACCAGTACTTATCTTTTGAGGGTTTGTTAAAACCATCCTAATGTAAGATGGTACCCGACAGAGGCTGGGGCTTGCACTTCCCTGATGATACTGAGCACTGTTTCATGTCCATTGACTGTTTTCAGGTCTCCTTTGGAGAAATGTCAATTCAGGTCCTTTGTCCATTTTTTTAATCAGTTTATTTTTCTTCTATTGAGTTGTATAAGCTCGTTATAAATTTTAGATTTTAACTTCTTATGAGATATATGATTGCAAATATTTTTCCCATTACCACAAGGCTACTGTTTCATTTTGCTGTTTACTTTGTTGTGCAGAAACTAGCTTGATGCAGTTCCATGTATTTATTTTTGCTTTTGTAGCATGAATTTTGGTGTGATAGCTCAAATAGCATTGAAAAATGGTCACAATGCCAGACCTTGAAATGCCTTTTAAAATTGCGAAAATGTTTATACAGTTTATCATCATGAGTTTGTTTATATAATCCTAATTTCCAAACTTAGGTTGCTGCAATAAACAAACATACCAAGAAGCAAATTTTCAAGCTTTAAAACATTTGTAGGGGCTGGCGCTGTGGTGTAGTAGGTAAAGCCACCGCCTGCGGAGCCAGCATCCCATATGTGTGCTGGTTTGAGTCCTGGCTGAGCTCCAATTTGGATCCAGCTCTCTGCTGTGGCCTGGGAAAGCAGCAGAAGATGGCCCAAGTCCTTGGGCCTCTGCACCCACGTGGGAGACCCAGAAGAAGCTCCTGGCTCCTGGTTTTGGATCAGCGCAGCTCCAGCCGTTGCGGCCAATTGGGAAGTGAACCAGCGGACAGAAGACCTTTCTGTCTCTGTCTCTCCTCTCTCTGTGTAACTCTTTCAAATAAATAAACAAATAAATCTTAAAAAAAAAAAAAACATAGCTGTAAGGTACTTATTTGCTGTTTTTTCATGGTTACTAACACAACTTATATTTTACTCGCAGCTATGAACAGTGGTGACAGGGATGACTAATGTAAGTGTGATGTTTTAGCATCCATGAAAGCAGTCATGGAAAGGGTCAAATGACTACGGAGGCAAAATTACACAAACTGCTTCATAAGGCATCATAACCAGACACCAGCCTGATTCAGGAATAAGACAAATTATCAAAATAGAATAAATAAGATAGTATGTGACTAGCCTAGGAACAGAGTGCTGAAGATCAAGGGAACAGATAAAAAAAATCCACATATAGAAATGTTCCTAGGGGCCGCTGCCTGCAATACATCCCATATGGGTGCCGGTTTGAATCCTGGCTGCTCCACTTCTGATCCAGCTCTCTGCTATGGCCTGGGAAAGCTTTGGAAGGTGGCCCAAATCCTTGGGCCCCTGCACCCACGTGGGAGACCTGGAAGAAGCTCCTTGCTCCTGGCTTTTAGATCGGTGCAGCTCCGGCTGTTTCAGCCAGTTGGGAAGTGAACCAGTGGATGGAAGACCTCTCTCTTATCTCTGCCTCTCCTTTCTCTCTGTGTAACTCTTTCAAATAAATAAATAAATCTTAAAAAGAAATAAAGAAAGAAATGTCCTTGATGAAAGCTGGCATTTCTATGGAAAGCCAAGACACTCTGTCAAAAAAAAAAAAAAAAAAAAAAAAGATCTAAATGAAAGATCTCTGCGAGTGAGATCCCAGTGGAAAGAACAGGTCATCAAAGAAGGAGGTACCTTTCTCTGAAGGGAGGAGAGAACTTCCACTTTGACTACGACCTTGTCTAAATATGATCAGAGTCAGTGAACTCATGACAAGAGCCTCAGGTGATTACTGATGCCATAAACAAGAGTGTCAATTTGTTAAGTCAACAACAGGAGTCACGGTGCACTTACTCCTCATGTAGGATCTCTGTCCTTAATGTGTTGTACATTGTGATTTAATGCTATAACTAGTACTCAAACAGTATTTTTCACTTCGTGTTTCTGTGTGGGTGCAAACTGTTGAAATCTTTACTTAATATATGCTAAACTGATCTTCTGTATATAAAGAGAATTGAAAATGAATCTTGATGTGACTGGAGTGGGAGAGGGGAGGGTTGTGGGTGGGAGAGAAGTTATGGGGGGCGGAGCCATTGTAATCCATAAGCTGTACTTTGGAAATTTTTTTTTTTTTTTTTTTTTTGACAGGCAGAATGGACAGTGAGAGAGAGAGACAGAGAGAAAGGTCCTCCTTTGCCGTTGGGTGATCACCCTCCAATGGCCGCCGCGGCCGGCGCACCGCGCCAATCAGAAGGCAGGAGCCAGGTGCTTCTCCTGGTCTCCCATGGGGTGCAGGGCCCAAGGACTTGGGCCATCCTCCACTGCACTCCCTGGCCACAGCAGAGAGCTGGCCTGGAAGAGGGGCAACTGGGACAGAATCCAGCGCCCCAACCGGGACTAGAACCTGGTGTGCCGGCACCGCTAGGCGGAGGATTAGCCTAGTGAGCCGTGGCGCTGGCCTGGAAATTTATATTCATTAAATAAAAGTTAAAAAAAAAAAAGAAAGCTGGCATTTCTAATCAATAGATAATGATGAACTATTTAGTAAATAATGTGAATTAACTATCTGGTCTGATGTAATCTCCTAAAAAGTAAAATAAAAACTAATATGCAGACATAACAGGACCAAAATTGTGGCATAGGGGATAAAGCCACCACCTGTGATGCCAGTATCGCATGTGGGCATTAGTTTGAGACCTGGCTGTTTTGCTTCTGATCTAGCTCCTGCTAATACACCTGGGAAAGCAGTGGAAGATGTCCCAAGTTCTTGGGCCCCTGCACCCACGTGGCAGATCACGAAGAAGCTCCTGGCTTCAGCTTGGCCCAGCCCTGGCTTTTGCAGCCTTTTGTGGACTGAACCATCAGATGAAACACACACACAATCTCAATCTCTCTCTCTCTCTAACTCTGCCTTTTAAATAAATAAATATTTTTTAAAGAAGACATATAGAGAATAGAATAGAATAAACAGTCCAAAAAAAAATGTTTTTCAAATGTTTTCAACAAGAGTGTCAAATTCATTCAACAGGGAAAAGACAATCCTTTTAAACAGATGATGATAAGATAAGCTGACATCCACATGCAAAAAAAAGAATGGAGTTTGATCCTTGTCTAACACTATACATGGGGCCAGCACTGTGGCATAGCAGGTAAAGCCACCACCTGCACACCACCTGTGTACTGGCATCACATATGGCTGCCGGTTCGAGTCCTGGCTGCTCCACTTCCGATCCAGCTCTCTGCTATGGTCTGGGAAAGCAGTAAAAGATGGTCCAAGTCCTTGGGCCCCTGCACCCATGTGGGAGACCCAGAAGAAGCTCCTGGCTCTTGGTTTCAGATCCACTGGGGAGGGAACCAGTGGACGGAGTACTTCACTCTCTCTGCCTCTCCTTCTCTCTGTATAACTCTTTCAAGCAAATAAATAAATAATGGCAGCCATCTGGGGAGTGAACCAACGGAAGGAAGACCTTTCTCTCTGTCTCTCTCTCTCACTGTCTGTAACTCTACCTGTCAAATAAATTTTAAAAAGAAAGAAAGAAAAGCCTGGTTTAAGTCCTGGCTCCTCTACTTTTTTTTTTTTTTTAAGATTTATTTATTTATTTGAGAGGCAGAGGGAGAGGTAGAGAGATCCTTCATCCACTGGTTCACTCCCCAAATGACCACAACAGCCAGAGCTGGGCCGATCCAGAGCCAGGAGCCAGGAGTTTTTTTCGGGTCTTGCATGTGGGTACAGGGGCCAAGGTCTTGGGCCATCTTCTACTGGTTTCCCAGACCATAGCAGAGAGCTGGATTGGAAGTGGAGCAGCCAGGTCTGGAACTGGCGCCCAAATGAGATGCCAGCACTGCAGGTGGTAGCTTTTACCCTCTACACCACAGCGCCAGGCCCTCCTCCACTAGCTTTCTCTTAAAGCATATCCTGGGAGGCAGCAGAGAGATGATGGCTCAAATGGTTGGGTCTCTGCCACCCATCTGGGAGACCCAGAATGAGCTCTGGGTTCTTGGCTCCAGCCTGGCCCAGGTCTAGATGTTGTAGGTATTTGGGAAATGAATCAGCCGATGGGAGTATTTGCTATCTCTCTCTCAAATAAAATAAATAAATCTTAAAAAAAAAAAGTGGAAACATTCTTTACAGAAAATTGTTAAAATAATAAACCTTAAGTATATTTTGCCACAACAAAAAATGAGAATATTCATTTTCAAGATGAGTTATGAAAATCAGAATAAAAATGATAGATTTGTAAACTTATCAAGACAGACATTTAGAACTAGATCCCAAATCAAGGAGTCAAAAATAAGATAGGGAAATGTGAACACTAACTAACTACTTACTGATATTAAAGGAAGGTGGGTGAGGTTTTTTAAATTTTTTTTAAATTTATTTATTTGAAATGCAGAGTTACAGAGAGAGAGGGAGAGGCAGAAAGATTTCTTCTATCTGCTGGTTCACTCCCTAAATGGTCTCAATGGCTAGGGCTGGGCCAGGCTGAAGATAGGAGCCTGGAGCTTCTTCTGGGTCTCCCAGATAGATGCAGGGGCACAAGCACTCGAGCCATCCTCTGCTGCTTTCCCAGGCCATTAGCAGAGAGCTACACTGAAAGCAGAATAACTGGGGCTCAAAACAGCACCCACATGGCATCCAGGCAATAGCTTAACCTGCTGTGCCGCAATGTTGGACCCAGTAAGTTTTTTCTTTTTTTTTGTTTAAAGTATTATTTTATTTATTTGAAAGATGGAGTTACAGAGAGAGGTAGAAACAGAGAGAGAGGTCTTCCATTCTGCTGGTTCACTCGCCAAATGACTGCAACAGCCAGAGCTGAGCCAATCTGAAGCCAGGAGCCAGGAGTTTCCTCCAGGTTCCCCACACAGGTGCAGGGGCCCAAACACTTGGGCCATCCTCTAATGCTTTCCCAGGTTATAGCAGAGAGTTGATTCGGAAGAGGAGCAGCCAGGACTCAAACCAGCACCCATGTGGGATGCCAGTGCTGCAGGCTGGGGCCTTAACCTACTGTGACACAGCACTGGCCCCACAGTAAATTTTTTCTTAAGTGCTCATAACTTTTAGAAAGTAATAATAAATCCATAGATGAAATTATACAATTAAAAATCATATATAAAAGCATAAAACAGTTCTAATATATATATATAAAACAGAAGAAAGAAATTTCTCATTCGTTTATTACTTCTACTCTTTTACTCTTGCTAATAGATTTGAGGACCTATGTACAAAATAAAAATTCAAGTAACAGAATAATTAGAGCCCTTATCCTGTAGTCATCTCAGTTCCAACTCTTACAACGATCTGTCAGTTTATTAGGAAAACAGATTCCGTCCACTGCACCACAGTTCAATCCTGCACGAGTTTCAGAGCAAAAGGAAAAGCAATCAACTCCTGAAACCACTTCCCTAAATCTGCTCGAATATTCGACTTTGCAATACTGTCATTGCCCGATCCCTTCCTGCCTGGATATCCGCAAAACACACTCACAATCAGCCTTCTGATTCCAGTCTTTACCTGCCTTGAATGCACCTGCCACACAGTGCCTCAGAGTTTGCTTTCACTTCCTGCTTTTGTTATAGCGCCCCAGGTGTCTTCATTTGATGATAAAATGAAGCCATCTTTGTTTTGCTTTGAAGATTATCCGTATCTGGCCTTAGGTTTATATTCTCCCCTTTCCTTCCAAAGCATGACTAATTCCAGTCAAAGGGGCTGCCACCTGTCCCACGTGCGCGTGGTACCCATCTCACCTCCCGATCGTCACTCTCGTGGTGACACGCGCTCTGCCTCACAGCTACGTGAGCTCGGCGGTGCGTTCTCCAGCCACCCCCACTGTGGCTGACTCCCCTTTTGCCATCACCTTTCTTTTCTCCATTTTCCAGCACTTGTTAGTTACTTGATTCATTTCTATCACCCATACACGTCAGGTTCTATGTGTCTTTTTTTTTTTTTACTGTTCCCCCACAAAGAGCACATCCTAACCCCCAGTAGGCCTTCAACAAATACTTGCCGAATGGAGAGTGAAGGAACACCGGGACTTCTCCATCTTTGCTCTGGACATATTTTCCCTCGGAACATTTCTATCACCTGGTCTGTATCACACACTATAACACGTATTTCATTACTCACTGTTCTATTTGCAGTCAAGTTTGTCTGCCTAACCACCATAAGCGCCTCTGTAGTTCACACAGCCTCAAGAGAGGGGCACACAGGCCTCAGTAGTTGATAGTCACTGATAATTACAGCATGGAAGAATGTCTCTTTGTAACAGACAGCTTTCATCATTGTTCAGGCTCTCATTCTCTGCCTAACAAATGCCAAGCATCTGAGATAATGTTACACTTTTATGCATCAATATAGACGATTATGCAACAGACTCCTTGGTGCTAATTAAAATCCATATTCTCTTCTGTTCCCAGCGCAGAATCATCTTGTATTTCCTAGCTTTTGTGCTAAGGTCAGGCCATGCAACGGAGCTGTAGCTGGTGAAACGCATGGATCCAATAGGCAACACCTGCAGGTCTGGTTCATAAAAGCCTCCCCCACATGCCTTTTCCTCTCCCAACTCACCGCCAGGGAGATAACCACCAGGGAGATGGACATTACTCAGCCAACTGCACTTCCAGCTTCTTGTAAATATTAGTTTTATAAGATAAAACTGCTCCACCACTTTTTAAAGTGTATTCAATGGAATCAAATCAACATAGTAATCTGGTGCTCACCATTATCCACTGCATCTGTTTAAAAGATTTATTTATTCAAAAGGTAGAGCAACAGGGTGGGGGAGTGGGAGGGGGGTACTGCGAGACAAAGAGAAAGAGAGAGATATCAATCCATTTCCCATTCGCTGGCTCACTCTCACAATGGCCGCAACAGCCAGATCTGGGCCAGGGCAAAGCCAGGAACCAGAAATTCCATTCTGGTCTCCCCATGAGTGGCAGGGGCTCAAGTACTAGAGTCATTTCCCACTGCCTTCCCAGGAGCATTAGCAGGGAGCTGGATCAGCGTGGAGCAGTCGGGATTCAAACTAATACCAATATGGGAATTCAATTCATACCAATATGAGAGCGCTGGCATCACAATCAGCGGCTTAGCCTTCAGCATCGCAACGCTGGCACCTACCCAGTGCATTTTTTAAAATACAAATATTGAGGGGAACACAGAAAGAAGAGAGAGCTTCGGACAGAGTGCTCATCTGATAGTTTATTCCCCAAAGACCCGCAACATCTGGATCTGGGCCAGACCAAAGCTGGGAGCCGGGACCTCAGTTCAGATCGCCCATGTGGTTGGCAGAGACCTAACTACTTAAGCCATCACCTGTTACTTCTCAGGGTCCACACTAGGAGGAAGCTGGAAGCAGGACCTAGTGTTGAGACTCAAATCCAGGTACTCTGATATAGGATGCAGCTTCACCACTAGGCCAAACACAACCAGAAACTTAGATTTTTTTTTCCCTTTCCTTGTGTGAACTTGTATTTCAGTTCCATATCCTCTAAAAATTTTATTCTAGTGTATTAATTTTATTCTTAAAATAATTTAATTATTCGTCTCTGAAACAAAAATATATATATATAGCTTTAATTGCATCTAGAATAATGACAATTATTGTACACAATTAAGAAACAAAATGTATTATAAGTTGTGATTGTTATAGTATAAAAATATTTTGTTGAAACGCATCTCTTAATAGATGAATGAGGCCGGCGCCGCGGCTCACTAGGCTAATCCTCCGCCTAGCGGCGCCGGCACACCGGGTTCTAGTCCCGGTTGGGGTGCCGGATTCTGTCCCGGTTGCCCCTCTTCCAGGCCAGCTCTCTGCTGTGGCCCGGGAGTGCAGTGGAGGATGGCCCAGGTGCTTGGGCCCTGCACCCCATGGGAGACCAGGAAAAGCACCTGGCTCCTGGCATCGGATCAGCGCGGTGCGCTGGCCACAGTGCGCCGGCCGCGGCGGCCATTGGAGGGTGAACCAATGGCAAAGGAAGACTTTCTCTCTGTCTCTCTCTCTCTCACTGTCCACTCTGCTTGTCAAAAAAAAAAAAAAAATAGATGAATGATATTCATCTTTAAAAATTACTTCTTGGGGATGGCACTGTGGTGTAGTAGGTCAACCCTCCGCCTGCGGGGTGGTCATCCCATATGGGCACTGGTTCAAGTCCTGGCTGTTCCACTTCTGATCCAGCTCCCTGCTAATGGCTTGGGAAAGCACTGGAGGATGACCCAAGTGCTTGGGCCCCTTCACCCATGTGGGAGACATGGAAGAAGCTCCTGGCTACTGGCTTCAGATTGGCCCAGCTCCAGCCATTACAGCCATTTGGGGAGAGAACCAGAGGATGGAAGACCTCTCTCTGTCTATAACTCTGCCTCTCAAATAAATAAATAAATAAATTAAAAAAAAAAAAAACAAAAAACTACTCCTTGTATCCATAGATGAATGTTACATAGGACTTGAGTGAGACTGACATCAGCAACAATTATATTCCTGCTCTTAGAAATACAAACCTCAGGGGGCCAGTATTGTGGTGTAGGTGGAGCCGCCACCTGGGATGCTGGCATCCCATGTGGGCACCTGTTCCAGTCCTAGCTGCTCCTCTTCCAACCTGGTGACCTACTAATGTGTCTGGGAGAGCAGCAGAGGATGACCCAAGCACTTGGGCCTTTGCACCCATGTAAGAGACCCGGATGAAGCTCCTGGCTCCTGGTTTTGGCCTGGTGCAGGCCTGGTCTTGTGGGCATTTAGTAAGTGAACTAGTAGATGGAAGATCTCTGTCACTGGATCAAGTGATCTATTTGTCTCTCAAATAATCTTTTAAATTTATTTTTAATTAGCTGAGAACAAAAGACTTTTTACCAAAAATTATTAAATAAGTGCCTGGTTTATCCTGATACGTTTATAAATAGTTGGGAAACATATTTTTTAATTGTTAAATACTCAGACAATAATATTTCAATCTTGACAGAGTAATTTGGGTTGCATAGATGTACACATTTTATCTGAACTCATTCAACGGTACCTTGAAGATCTGCGTACATCAGTATACCTAAATTTCATCTAAAAAAAAAAAAAAACCAAAATTCTCTAAATTGGGGGTGGGGAACCTCTGGCCCATGGGCCATATGAGGCCCATGAAATCATCTGGGCTTTCCCTATCAAGGCTACTGCAGGTAGAACTTGAAATTCAATAGGCTAATTTTTAAGTTGATAATTTTGTATAGCCTGAGAATGATGTTATAAATATCCAAACGGCAGTTGGTAGAAGAAAAGTTCCCCAGTCCCGCTCTAAATAAATAGAGAATTTTGGTTAGCCAATGAGAAGCTTGATGAGCTCTCTACAGAAAAGTATACTCAGTATGTGCAGTTTACTTTGAAATGTATTAGAAAAATAAGATAATTAATGGATGCAAATTTAGATAAACATGTAATAAAGCAACTATAATAAAATATTGAATAGAGAATTTAATTATAGAAACTTCATAGAAATCTCCCAAGCTACTAGACCTCGAAGCAGGAAGAATTCAGTAAGTTAACCGTAGGGGCCAGCACTGTGGTGCAGCGGGTAAAGCTGCCACCTGCAACGCAGGCATCCCCCATGAGTGCCAGTTCATGTCACGATTGCTCTACTTCTGCGCCAGTTCCCTGCTAGTGGCCTGTTTTCCAAGAAAGCAGTGGAAGATGGCCTGAGTTTTGAGCCTCTGCCACCTGCATGGGAGACCCAGAGGACGCTCCTGGCTTTGGCCTGGCCCAGCGCTGGCTGTTGTGGCCATCTGGGGAGTGAACCAGCAGATGGAAGATCTCTCTCTTTCTCTGTAACACAACTCTGACTTTCATATTTTTTTAAAATATTTATGTATGTATTTGACAGGCAGAGTTACAGACAGAGGAAGGGAGAGACAGGGAGGTCTTCCATCCACTGACTCCCCAATTGTCTACACCAGCTGGAGTTGTGCCAATCCGAAGCCAGGAGCCAGGAGCTTCTTCCGGGTCTCTCACTGTTTCCCCAGGCATCAGCAGGGAGCTGGATCAGATGTGGAGCAGCCAGGACTCGAATCTGCACCCATCTGAGATGCCAGCACCACAGGTGGAGGCTTAACCTACTATGCCACAGAGCCGGCCCCAACCCTGACTTTCACATAAATAAATAAATCTTTAATCTTTAAAAAAAAAAAAAAAAAAAGACAGAAGAAGTAGTCAGTAGTGGTTATAGAAATCCAAGAAGTAAAACACTTCTTTTTAACCATATGAATGCACCGAAGTTCCTCACATGGCAAACAAGTACATTCTGAACTGTAATCAGCTATGTGGCAGTTCACTTACTTATCACAGGCAGAATAAACAAGAAAGATTTATTGCAAAACAAACAAATAAACAAAAAAGGCTGAAAAAGAATACACTGTTGGGAAGGAGAGAAAGCAAATCTGAGATGAAATGTACGTAAAGGGTGTCCAAAAGAATTTGCATTGACTCTCTCTAGAGTAGGATGTTCTTAAGAAATATTACATGGGCCGGTGCTGTGGTGTAGCGAGTAAAGCCACCATCTGCAGTGCCGGCATCCCACATGGGCACTGGTTCTAGTCCCAGCTGCTTCTCTTCCGACCCAGCTCTCTGCTATGGCCTGGGAAAGCAGTAGAAGGTGGCCCGAACCCCTGGGCCCCTGCACCCATGTGGGAGACCCGGAGGAGGCTCTAGGCACCTGGCTTCAGATCAGCACAGCTCTGGCCATTGCAGCCAATAGGGGAGAGAGCAAGATCTCTCTCTCTCTCTCTCTCTCTCTCTCTCTGGCTCTGCCTCTCCTTCTCTCTCTGTGTAACTCCAATTTTCAAATAAATAAATAAATCTTTTCTTTTTTTAAAAAAATATAAGTGTGACCAAGCCTTACATTGAAGGAATATTTACTCTTGGTAACACCAGTATTTGAGAGAAAGAAGGACTCTAGGCTACTCATCCTCATTTCCTGTATCCAATCTTCCAGAAACTAAGCTCTGGAAACCATTCGGTTCTCCAACAGCTCAAATATCCTAAACTCTTTCTGATCAAATTGCATATGAAACACCAGGTGGGTTCACTCTGTGTGCCAAATCACCTACTTTTAATGCTCTACTGGTACAAACTTTAACATTTTTTTAGAATTTAATTTAAAAATCCAGATGACCATTCCAGTAATGCGAGCCAAACTTAAAGATGACCCAGATATTACAACTATCAGATAAGAACTTTAAAATAACTACATTAATATCTTAACAGACCTCATGGGAAAGGTGGAAAACACACAATGAAAACAAGGTAACTTTCAGCAGAGAGACTGAACCTATAAGAAACAGGCAAATGGAAATGCTAAAAATAAAAAAGAAATTATCAGGTGAAAAAGTCCTTCATCAGGCCCATTGGTAGACTACACACAACTGAGTAAAGAAGCAATACATTTAAAGATATGTCAATAGAAACTATCAAACTAAAACAGAATGAGGAAAACATCCCGGAGAGGCAGAACTACAGACAGCCCTCCATCTCCACATGTTCTGCATTTGTGTATACAACCAACCACAGACTGAAACGATTTGGATACAAATTGCGTCGTACTGTACAGGTACTGAACATGTACAAATGCTTATTTCCTTGGTATTTCCCAAGTAATATAGTAACAATTATTTATATTGCATTTAGATTGTATTAAGCAGTAGAAGCAATCTACAGATATTTACAGTACATGGGAGGATCTGAGTAGGTTTTATGAAAATACAACATCATTTTACAATGGGACTTTGGCATCTATAGATTTTGGTGTCCTAATGAGAAGAGGGAAGTCCTGGAGGCAGAACTGTGGGTTACACAGTCTAACGTCTTTGAAAATGGAGTCTTAGAGTGAGAAGAGATCAAGAATGAGGCAGAAGAAAGATTTCAATAACAATGGCCAACTTTTCCAAAAGCTGAAGACATCAATCTTCGACCTAAAAAGCTTTCAGCTCAGGATAAATATATTTAAAAAAGAAAACTACAATAACAAAACACATTTAGATGCACCATGGTCAAACCACAGAAATCCATTTACAAAAAGAAAATCTTAAAAGCAACCAGGAAAAAAAATGAGAAAAAAATTTAAACACTGCAGTATCCCTCCCCCCCACCTTTTTTTTGCCAGAAACTATGCAATCCAGAAGGAAAAAGATGATATCTTTAAAGTACTATCAACTTATAATTCTTTACTCATTGAAAATATTTTTCAAGAATAATGGCAAAATAAGAATTTTACAAAGAACAATTTGGGACATGCTCAATCAAACTTGCCCCAAATGGTAGTTAGAAACATGCCATGGGATTCCAATTTAATCCCATCAAGGTGGCATGTACCAATGCCATCTCACTAGTCCAAGTGATCAATTTCAGTTCACAATTGATCACACTGATAGGACTAAGAGTCAAAGGGATCACATAAACAAGACTAGTGTCTGCAAATACTAACTGATAGAATTAAAAGGGAGAGAACACTCCAACATGGGAAGTGGGATACACAGTACACTCATAGAATGGCAGATGTCCTAAACAGCACTCTGGCCTGAGAATCAGCCCTTAAGGCATTCAGATCTGGCTGAAGAGCCCATGAGAGTATTTTAGGCATGGAAAGCCAAGACACTCTGGCAAAAAAAGAAAAAAGAAAAAAAAAACACAACAAACCTAAATGAAAGATCTCTGTGAATGAGATCCCAGTGGGAAGAACAGGCCATCAAAGGAGGTACCTTTCTCTGAAGAGAGGAGAGAACTTCCACTTTGACTATGACCTTGTCTAAATAAGATCAGAGTCAGCCAACTCAAAAGGCCTCCATAGCCTTGGCAACTCATGACAAGAGCCTAGGGAGATTACTGACGCCATAAACAAGAGTGTCAATTTGTTAAGTCAACAACAGGAGTCACTGTGCACTTACTCCTCATATAGGATCTCTGTCCTTAATGTGTTGTACATTGTGAATTAATGCTATAACTATTACTCAAACAGTACTTTACACTTTGTGTTTCTGTGTGGGTGCAAACTGTTGAAATCTTTACTTAATATAAACTAAACTGATCTGTATATAAAGAGAATTGTTTTTTATTTTTATTTATTTATTTATTTATTTGACAGGCAGAGTGGACAGTGAGAGAGAGAGACAGAGAGAAAGGTCTTCCTCTGCCGTTGGTTCAACCTCCAATGGCCGCCGCGGCTGGCGCGCTGCGGCTGGTGCACCGCGCTGATCCGGTAGCAGAAGCCAGGAGCCAGGTGCTTTTCCTGGTCTCCCATGGGGTGCAGGGCCCAAGCACCTGGGCCATCCTCCACTGCACTCCCTGGCCACAGCAGAGAGCTGGCCTGGAAGAGGGGCAACCGGGACAGAATCCGGCGCCCCGACCAGGACTAGAACCCGGTGTGCTGGCGCTGCAAGGCGGAGGAATAGCCTAGTGAGCCGCGGCACCGGCAGAAGAGAATTGAAAGTGAATCTTGATGTGACTGGAGCGGGAGAGGGGAGGGTTGTGGGTGGGAGGGAAATTACTGGAGGGGGGAAACCACTGTAATCCATAAGCTGTACTTTGGAAATTTATATTTATTAAATAAAAGTTTAAAAAAAGAATTTTACAAAGAAACAAAAGCCAACAGAATAGTAGTCTTTCATTAAAGGAAACATTACAAACTTTCTTTAGAGAGAGGTTAGATACCAGACTGACAATGGGACCTATATAAAGAAAAGAAGTGTGTAGGGTATGGTTAAAAGGAAAGTAAATAAAGTATTTTCTTCTTTTTTAATACTTTAAAAGGTAATTTGAAAATAGATCATGGGGCAGGCTATATGGTGCAGTGGGTTAAGATGTCACTTGGGATACCTGCATGCATCCTGTTTCGAGTACCTGTGTTCAAGTTCCTACTCCACTTCTCTCTTTCTCTCTCTCTCTTTTTTTTTTTAAGATTGTATTTATTTATTTGAGAGCTAAAGCCACAGAGAGTGAGAGGAAGAGACAGAGAGAAAGGTCCTCATTTTGTTGGTTCACCCCCACAAATGGCCACAACATGCCAATCCGAAGCCAGGAGCCAGGTGCCTCCCCCCAGTCTCCCATGTAGGTGCAGGGTCCCAAGCACTTGGGCCATTCTCCACTGCCTTCCCAGGCCACAGCAGAGAGTTGGATTGGAAGGGGAGCAACCGGGACTAGAACCGACACCCATATGGGATGTCGGCACTGCAGGCAGATTAACCTACTGCGCCACCATGCCAGTCCCCCCTACTCCCCTTCTCATTTAGATTCCTGCTAATGTGCACCCTGGGAGGCACCAGCTCAAGCACTTGAGCCTATACTATCCACATGGGTGACCCAGAATGAGTTTTGGGCTCCTGGATTTTGGCCTAGCCCTATCCTAGCCATTGTGGGCATTTGGGGAATGAATCTATAGATGAAAGATCTCACTCAATAGACAGAGAGAGACAGGGAGGGAGGTAAGAGGGAGAGAGGGAGAGAGGTAGAGAGAGAGAGAGAAAAAGAGAGAGAGAGAGAGAGAGCAAGATAAATTGATCTCACTATATATACCAAGTAAAGGCCAGTTTGAGTCCCAGCTGCTCTGCTTCCAATCCAGCTCCCTGCATGTGCCTAGGAAAGCAGAAGATGACTTAAACACTTGGGCCCTGTCACCCATGTGGGAGACCAGGGTGGGAGTTTCAGTTTTGCCTGGCCCAGTCCCAGTTGTTGCAGCTATTTAGGAAGGGAACCAGAGGATGGAAGAGTCTCTCTCTCTTTCTCTGTCACTTTGTCTTAAAAATAAATAAAAAATAAATCTTAAAAAGAAAAAGAATAAAAAATATTTAATTAACCCAAAAAAAGAAGAAAAAGGCTAAAGAACAAAGTATAGCCGGGGCAAAGAAAGATTTAAACTAATCTATTAATAATTATATGAAACACAGGGCCGGCGCCATGGCTCAATAGGCTAATCCTCCACCTGCGGCACCAGCACCCCAGGTTCTAGTCCCGGTTGGGGCGCCGGATTCTGTCCCTGTTGCCCCTCTTCCAGTCCAGCTCTCTGCTGTGGCCTGGGAAGGCAGTGGAGGATGGCCCAAGTGCTTGGGCCCTGCACCCCATGGGAGATCAGGAGAAGCACCTGGCTCCTGCCTTCAGATCAGTGCAGTGCACCAGCCACAGTGCGCTGGCCACAGCGGCCACTGGAGGGTGAACCAACGGCAAAAGGAAGACCTTTCTTTCTGTCTCTCTCTCTCACTGTCCACTCTGTCAAAAAAAAAAAAAAAAAAAAAATTTTATATGAAATACAAATGGCTTGGGGCCAGCATTGTGGCACAGTGGGTTAAAGCCCAGGCCTGAAGCTCCGGCATCTCATAAGGGCAAAGGTTCTAGTCCCAGCTACTCCTCTTGTGATCCAGCTCTCTGCTATGGCCTGGGAAGGCAGTAGAGGATGGCACAGGTGCTTGGGCTCCTGCACCCATGTGGGAGACCCAGAAGAAGCTCCTGTCTCCTGGCTTCAGATTGGCGCAGCTCCAGCTGTTGTGGCCATCTGGGGAGTGAACCAGGGATGGAAGACCTCTCCCTCTGTCTTTGCCTCTCCTCTCTCTATATAATTCTCTCAAATAAATAAATAAATATTTTTTAAAAATTAAATGGCTTACAAATATTTTTATATTGATCAGGTATCCAGTAGGCTAGCTAGATTTATTTGTTAATTCCAAATAATTAACAAATAATTAATTTGTTAATTCCAATAGTTTAATGGCAAATTTTGAAATTGTATATTATATATAATACATAAATATATATTAAATTTTATATATTATAATAATGCAATGTATGGATCATGACAGTGTTATACACTGTCTTACTGCATTAGTTCACACCTGAAAGGGGAACTCAACAAGAATTCAAAGTGGAGGCCGACACCATGGCGCAGTAGGCTAAGCCTCTTCCTGTAGCACTGGCATCCCATATGGGTGACAGTTCATGTCCCAGCTGCTCCTCTTCCAAACCAGCTCTGTACTAAGGCCTAGGAAAAGTAGTGAAGATGGCCCAAGTGCAGGGGCCCCTGCATCCATATGGGAGACCTGGAAGAAGCTCCTGGCTCCTGGCTTCAGACTGGCTCAGCTCCAGCTGTTGTGGCCATCTGGGAAGTGAACCATCAGATGGAAGATCTTTGTCTCTCCCTCTCTATGTCTGTAACTCTACCTCTCAAATAAATAAAATCTTAAAAACAAAAGAATTGAAAGCAGTTACCCTTGTTCAACGTTGCCATTACATGAAGTTTGATGTATTTTTTTCTGTTTTTAAATTATGAAAGTGTCCTTTTACTTCTGCTGCTTCAAGGATTTTTTAACCAAAATGGAAGTTAAATATTATCAGGATTTTTCTGCATATATTAAGATCTTTATAAAATTACTCTTTTTCTATTAATGTAAATTAGATGGATAGATTTTTAAATGTTAAGCCACATTGTATTTCTGAAACAAACTCAAAATATGCCATGAAAAAAAAAAACAATACTAACAGATAAGAATAAGATTACAGAACAAAAGACAGATTAAAGACCAGAAACTAGAGGATAATAGCTTTGTTAAAATCTAATGTGAAAAAAAAAAACTAAACCAAGCAGAATCAAGTTTTTTTTAGTTTAATTACTTGCAAATCTAATAAATATTTTTAAGATTTATTTATCTGAAAGGCAGAGTTACAGAGAGAGGGAGAGGCAGATCTTCCACGCCCAGGTTCATTCCCTAAATGACTACAATGGCTGGGGTTAGGCTAGGCCGAAGCCAGAGGCCTGGAACTCTGTCCAAGTCTCCAATATGGGTGGCAGAGACTCAAGTACTTGGGCCACCTTCTGTTGCCTTCCCAGGCACATGAGCAGGAAGCTGGATCAGAAGTGGAGCAACCAGGACTTGAACTAGCATCCATATGGGATGCCAGTGTTGCAGGCAGTGGCTAACCCACTGTACCACAACACTAGTTCCAAGACTAATATATATTAAATAAAACTGGAGATTAGCAAACATACAACATACTGGAAGAAATGATCCTTTAATATAAAATGAATACTTGCTTCCCCACAATGAACCTGGTTAACAACAGATTAAAAGATGGAAGAGGCAGTGAAAATGGCCTGAAACTGCAATGAAAAGCAAAAGGGGTCAGTGCTGTGGCACAGTGGGTTAAAGCCCCAGCCTGCAGCGCCAGCATCCCATATGGGTACTGGTTTGAGTCCCAGATGCTCCACTTCTGATCCAGCTCTCTGCTATGGCCTGGGAAAGCAGCAGAAGATGGCCCAAGTCCTTGGGCCCCTGCACCCATGTGCGAGACCCAGAAGAAGCTCCTGGCTCCTGGCTTCAGATCAGCTTAGTTCTAGCCATTGTGGTCATTTGGGGAGTGAATCAGTGGATGGAAGACCTCTCTCTCTCTCTGGCTCTACCTATCTCTATAATCTTTCATATAAATCAAATAAATCTAAAAAAAAAAAAAAAAAGGCAAAGCAAAGGAAAAACGCATCCTCTACCTCCAAGCTTGGTGGTGCACAGGACTGCAGAGAAACGCAGCCACCACTCAACAGGTCTGCAGCAGGAGCGGTATCCTTTGGAGAAACAGAAGAAAAAAGGAACTCGCAGTGAAAAGGGAAAAGGTTTGGGAGACTTGATTATGAAATCCAGTGGGGAGACTGCAAGAGGGGGTACATAGAAAAGATACTGAGAGCCTTAAGGGGATAAGATGTGGGAGATGACAGAGTCTAGGAATCTGGGCCGTTTGGTTTTATCCAGCATAAGCAGAGAGACATGATGAGAGATTCTGGCAGATTCAAGGCAGACAGTGATGGTCAGATTGGGAACATCGGCAGAGAGGAAACAGTGAGTGCCTGGGGTCTCCTTCTGCTCCTATCAGTGGGAGCAAGGAGATCTCCGGCAAATTCTGTTTCATTTGTTCCTAACTGACTTTTCCATGATATCTGAAACTGTGGCCCAGCATCATTCTTTTTTTTTTTTTTTTGACAGGCAGAGTGGACAGTGAGAGAGAGAGAGACAGAGAGAAAGCTCTTCCTATGCCGTTGGTAAGCTCTCCAATGGCCACCGCGGCCACAGCTCGCTGATCCGAAGCCAGGAGCCGGGTGCTTCTCCTGGTCTCCCATGGGGTGCAGGACCCAAGCACTTGGGCCATCCTCCACTGCACTTCTGGGCCACAGCAGAGAGCTGGACTGGAAGAGGAGCAACCGGGACAGAATCCGGCGCCCCGACCAGGACTAGAACCCGGTGTGCTGGCGCCCCAAGGCAGAGGATTAGCCTAGTGAGCCACGGCGCCGGCCTCCAATATCATTCTTCACAACACCCTCCCTCACATTCCCTGTAGTTTCTAATACTACCTTTCCTATCATTCATTCTCTTCCACTGGTTCCTCTTCTTCTCTTAACACTTACTATTCTATGGTTCAGTCCTACTTTTTTTTTTTTCTTTTCACCTTACATACAACTGAGGCAGGAATTGGGCAATTTCATCTAAATGCAGTTCTAGTCTCTGTTTCTACTCAGCTTTCCAACGAGCACTCTCCTCCAGATGATCAGTGGGGACTTCAAGGACAGACATGTCCAAGAACTAAACATTTGTTTGGCCAAACCAGCTATTCCTCCTCTAGTCTCTCTGCAGTTTAAGAGATAGCTCAAAATTCAGCTGAAATGAGACTGTGAAGCTGAGAACCACAAATGATAAACCTGTCCATACTCTAAAGAGAAGGGCAAGATATCCAGGCCAGACTTACTAAACAGAAGATAATTTGAAAACACCGAGGATGCTGGAGCTTCTTTACATCCCTTGAGAACCAAAGCAGGAATTCTCCAAGCAAACCTGCAGTGCAGACTGGGTGCAACTGCAACACGACACAGACCCCTGAGTTGCAGGCTGGCAACTTACTAAGATGAAGGAACTCTTAAACCCATTGTGGTCTGGTCACCAGAAATGAACAGGGTAAAGAGTCCTTAGCAGAACCTGACACATCCTCAGGAACTTTAGGGACTACTAAGTAAATACAGAGCCTAGGCCCAAGATGGACGGAGCTGTCACAATGACAGGGCAAAAGACATACAGGACTACAGTTAGGCAAGCTGTACTTCTACCACTGGGTTTTATAGGTTTCCCATTGGCCAGGGAGTGGCTGGGACATCCTCTGGGTACCTGCCAAACACATATGCCTTCTGGAGTAAAGGCACTGAGCAAGAACAGGCTATAGGGCCGGCTATATGAGGCAACAGCTATGGGGAAATTGCAAAGGGCAGTGGGAGTGTATGCGCTACTTGAAAGGGAAGAGGGCAATGTAGACACGGAGGGCATCCCAAAAACCACCCTAAGTACACTTCAGCACCGCGCTGATCCGAAGCCAGGAGCCAGGAGCCAGGTGCTTCTCCTGGTCTCCCATGGGGTGCAGGGCCCAGGCACCTGGGCCATCCTCCACTGCACTCCCAGGCCACAGCAGAGAGCTGGCCTGGAAGAGGGGCAACTGGGACAGAATCCGGCGCCCTGACCAGGACTAGAACCTGGGGTGCCGGCGCCGCAGGCAGAGGATTAGCCTAGTGAGCCACAGCGCCAGCCCTAAGGCTTGATCTTAATAGCTCCAAGTGAACTCTCACCAAGAGATACAGAAAGAAGATCCCAAACGGTATGGCTCAAGTCAAGGACAGGAGAAAAATAAAGCTAGCTCCTCCTTGCATGTCGCCAGATATAACCCAGCTATCAGTGGCATCTGTCCACAGGGCCACCATCTACTGTGACAGTCAAGTCAGAAATCAAGCAGTCATCCTAGATTCTTACCCTCCCCAAACTCCTGATGTCCAGTCATTGATCCTTAAATCTCCTTCAACACATCTCTTCCTCCTTAGCCCCCCAGCGACTAGTCAAATCTGAGGTAATACCATCTAACTTAGTGATTCTCTACCCTGACCTACACCTCAAAATTTTAAACCTTTAAATCTAATACCAAGGCCCAGATTAAAGATTGTGATTTACATGGGGTATGGGGCCTGCCATTTGTTTTTTCAAGAGGTCCCCAAGTGCTTCTAAAGTGCAGTCAAGACTGTGGTCACGAAGTTAACTGGCTTTGCCCAGAACCCAGGCTTCCCTTCCCCAAACTACTTTTCACAATAGTAAGAATCATCTTACTGGGGTTGGTGCTGTGGCACAGCAGGTTAAAGCCCCAGTCTGCAGTGCTGGCATTCCATATGGGCTCTGGTTTGAGTCTGGCTGCTCTACTTCTGATCCAGTTCCCTGCTAATGCGCCTGGGAAAGCAGTGGAGGATGGCTCAAGTGCTTGGGCTCTTGTACCCATGTGGGAGACCTGGAAGAAGCTCCTAACTCCTGGCTTCAGATTGGCTCAGCTCCAGCCATTGCAACCATTTTGGGAGTGAACCAGTGGATGGAGGATCTCTCTCTGTCTCTACCTCCCTCTGAAACTGTCTCTCAAGTAAATAAAAATTAAAAAAAAAAAGAGAGAGAGAGAACAACCCACATGTTCTTCCTAATTATCCACACACAATTTGATAAAATATAATTCATTCATGATTAAAAGGAAGAACTTTAAAAAAAAAAAATCATCTTTTGGGGCCGGTGCTGTGGCACAGCAGGTTAACGTCTCGGCCTGAAGTGCAGGCATCCCATATGGGTGCTGGTTCAAGACCTGGCTGGTCCACTTCCGATCCAGCTCTCTGCTATGGCCTGGTAAAGCAGTGGAGGATGGACCAAGTCCTTAGGCCCCTACCCCCATGTGGGAGACCTGGAAGAAGCTCCTGGCTCCCGGCTTCAGATCAGCGCAGCTCCAGCCATTGCGGCCATCTGGGGAGTGAACCAGCAGATGGAAGACCTCTCTCTCTCTCTTTCTGCCTCTCCTCTCTCTGAATAACTCTGACTTTCAACTAAATAAATAAATCTTTTAAAAAATCATCTTTTTAAAAATGGAAATCTCACATTATTTACAGCAGTAGATCAGTAGTTCTCAATCTAGGCCAACTATGAGAATCACTTAGGGAAGCTTAAGAAATCCTGACCCCAGGCCAAAGGGCAAACAGGTAAGGACAGAGTCTCTGGCGCTGAGAAGCAGGCAGCAGTATTATTAAAGCACCCGAGATGATTCCAGGGTGCAGACTAGGCTGAGAAGTACTGACTCAGAAGCGACGGAAAGCCACGTAAATCTTTAAGAGCAGTAAAATCCCAACTCCCTTCAAGATAATGAGACATTGCTCCACTCTTAGCTTCCTGAGCTCCCACACTACCAAAGCAATTCAGCTCCTCTGAGAGTCACACACAGACACTGTTGTGCAAAGAATGAGCTCCTTCCATAGAGCCCCTCCACTTACCCACAGCTAACTCCCACCCTAAGGTGCAGCCCTCTCAAGAACTGCTGCTTTGCCCAAACCTTCTCCTGTGGCACTCCTGGAGCAGTGCTCCTTGAGCCACCTGTGACCATTACTGTTCTGTCGGGTAGGGCGATTGTTAATGTCTCAGTCTAACTCCCTTATTGAACTCCATGAAACTAAAAAGTCTATCTTATCCATGTTTCATCCCTAGTGCCTATCACCATGCATGGCCCATAGGAAGCACTCAAGTATCTACTGAGTTCACTGCATTTAGGGGAGAAAAAAAAATCTTGATTATTATGTAGACAGAACTCCCCTTTAAAAAGAAAAACCACAAGGGGCTAGTAAAGCCGCCTGCAGTGCCAGCATCCCATGTGGGCGCCGATTCGAGTCCTGGCTGCTCCACTTCTGATCCAGCTCTCTGCTATGGCTTGGGAAAGCAGCAGAAGATGGCCCAGGTCCTTGGGCCCCTGCACCCATGTGAGAGACCCGAAGGAAGCTCCTGGCTCTTGGCTTCGGATAGGCACAGCTCTGGCCATTGCGGCCAATTGGGGAGTGAACCATCGGGTGGAAGACCTCTCTCTGCCTCTCCTTCTCTCTCTGTGTAACTCTGACTTTCAAATAAATAAATAAATCTTAAAAAAAAAAAAAAGAAAAAGAAAAACCACAAGATACATCAAATTTATACATTATATTCAGGTCTCACTAAAATAGAAACCAACAGCTGGACTTTTAAACACTTTAAGGCAAATGTTTAATATTTGTTCTATTTATGAACTAGAAAAAAATCAAGGAAGAAGGCAGGTCTGTTTCTAGAGTCCCAAGGGTGGCAACTTACAGGATAGTAATGCTTGGCTTTCTATTGAAAAACCACATCTTTTAAAACATACCCCTTCAACATGCTGGTGCTAACATAATGACACCTATATGCTTTAGTAAAGTAAGTTACACTACTGACTTAATCTGGAGAATAAAATGATAGGTACTTGCCAGCCAAAAATGAAAACAAGTTGTGAAGAGATTTTGAATGCTTTGAATGAAAGTATTCAAAAAAACTCATAAAATAATATGGCTACCAGCATCTGATGGCAATTTCTACTACTCTGCATCCTGTCACCCAGCAAAGAAACCAGATCTTCATTTTTCAAAGGTTACATTTAACATTTTCTTTCTATTTATATGGTTACTACATGTGCCTTACCCAAAGACAATAATTCTGCTAAAATATTAATGGAAACTAAAGACCAATACAGTGTACTTGATTCGAAAGACTGTCATGTTAGCATGCAAAATGATTACGATGCTACTATGTGTTTAAAGTAAGTTCTTTATCTGTTCAGTATCCTTGATCACTAAATTAATCCACTATGAACTGAGTGTCTGAAACTTGCTTGGGAATATATTAAAATTGAAGTATATGAAGTGACCAGTAAGACAAATAAAGGTATCAACCACAATATTTGGCATTTGTGGCTAATTTTTTTTACCTTATTTGGCGATTTCAAAGGTGAGATGGCTATTTTATTTGGTGTCTGTGTTGTAGAATTTAAAGTTGATCCAATAACACCACTTTCAGATATTGTTATGGTCTTTGATGGAGTCCCAGGAGTAGACTGTGAAAGAACCCTACCTGCAAATGAGAGGCAGCACATCAGTTTGACTTTTTTCAATAATAGTATAAAAATTTATGTGATGATGATCTACACCCACAAGGAATGTAGTATATGTTCACTACTCATATTTCATATGTATCAACATAGGAAATTAAACACCTGAGTCCCTAATGAATTGTTTGGTGAACCTAGGCAGAATGGAACAAAGCAATGCTTCTTCTAATACTTAACATCTAATCATCAGTTTACAGAAAGTCTACAAAAACAGTTCTAGTCACATTCTTATCAATATTGTTAAGTTAAAACCATCAGAAAGCAAGTTGAAGACAAATATTAAGCATGCCCTGTGTTAATATAGCTCCTGAAAGTCACAATCTGAACCTAAGTCTTCAAACTTTAATCTCTGTACTCTACAGTGTCTTCCTATCTGAACTTGAACCATGAAGGTAAATTTAAATCCACAACTGAAAAACAGTTCTAGGAAGGACTTGGGCACCGTCAGGTTTAAAACTGATTTTAGAGACTGCCAAAAGCAAAAGTGTGTCCCTAGCTACCCTGGCCAGATTCCACACTGTGCTCCATTCAGGACAAGATCCCTCAGGAACAACACAGAAAAACAAGTATGACTGGATGGCTCAGGGAATTACAAATCCTATCACAATGAGCTGAAACACCAGGCACGTTCCTAGGCAAGAAGGGAATACAGACATGACAGATCTCCAGATTCTTTCCAGACTGTCTAATCGTCGTTAGTGCATCACTCTGGGTCTCCCCCATTCTGAGCACATGATAGAACCGCAATTGCACTTCCTATCTCCCCACAATCTCATCTTACAGTTTAGTCAGGGTCATGTGACTAGTTCTGGCCAATGCGTAGCAGACCTGACAGATGTCCTGTCTGAACCAGAGCATTTACTGTCAATGCAGGACCTCCCAAAGCTACCTCTGAGACAGTGGCTCTTCTGTCAGCCACTGTGTGACTAAGAGAAGAGCTCCCTTTGGAAGCCACAGTGGACATGTAATCATGAGTATAAATTAAACAAAACTGGGGGAGGTGGGCTGGCATTGTGGCACAGTGGGTAAAGCCCATGCCTGCAAGGCCAGCATCTCAAACGGGCACCCGTTCTTGTCCTAGCTGCTTGACTTCCAATCCAGCTTCCTTTAATGGCATGGGAAAGTGGCAGAGGATGGCCCAAGTACTTGGATCCCTGCCACCTACATGCAAGTCCCAGATAAAGTTCCTGGCTCTTGGCTTCGGCCTGGCCCCAGCTCTGGCTGTTATAGCCATTTTAGAGGTGAACCAGTGGATGGAAGATATCTCTTTCAAATAAATAAATAAATCTTTAAAAGACAGAACAAAAATAAAACTTGGGGTGTTTTTAGATTTCTGAGATTTGGAAACTAATTATCCTGACTGATTCAGGCTGTCAGGTTGAAGAATTAGAATAAGTCTGTATTATAGGAAAAATTTCAGCTCAGTACTGAGAAAGAGCTGCAATCAAACTTTCCAATTGAGAGGGAGGGAGAAAAATATTGTTATATTCTTAGAATTGTATCTATGAAATACATTAAATCTGTCCTCTTTATATTAATACATTTTTTAAAATCCATGAAAAAGATTTCCAATTGAAATGACTATTTCTGGTCACCGAAAATATTCCAAGCAGACACTAGAAAATCAAATCCACTGGCTAAAGAGGGGGAATCATGCATCTGAGAGGAGAGGCAGAAAACGAAATTATCTCTGAAGTCCCCTCTAACTTTAGATGCTTTGACCCAGTTTATAGACATAGGAATGAAGAAGCGGGGGCAGGAGAGGGAAGGAAAAAGACAAAGAATGGTGCTTCCCTTCTTCCCCTCTCATAAGAATGCCTTAGTATCATTTATTTTTAAAGCAAATCAACTTTTATTCTCATTTGTGAATTTAAAAATTTTAAATAGTTTTCAAAATGTCTTTGCAGTACATGATTGCATTGATTTTATATATATTCCTTGCTGAATTTCAGTTGAATATTTTTTACCTGAATATATCATAATTAAAATAATTCTAAATAAACAGAATGAATCTACACCAAATATCTTACAGAGCCATCCTAAAGTGTTGGGCCTGCCTAAAGTGACATGTTTGTCTACTCTGGTTTCCAAAGTGAGTAGCTGTGGGATAAGGCTGAAGCTCTGACAACCAGTATGTCAAGAGGTTACTGTATCAAAACAGATGCATTTTCATAAAATGCTCATCATTTATAATTATCACTATAATTTCATTTGTTGGGTAACATAAATGATACCAGAAAAAAAGGCACTTAAGGTGAATTCACCTCCAACATGAACAAGTTTCATAATAAATAAAAACACTAAAACTTCCTTGTTTTTGGCTTTTATTTTTTAAAACTTTAGTTTGTGACTGTAACTATACTAACTCTCAAAATGAAGAAAAAACCAAACAGCTGTTGAGTCTTGGGGAGAGGTTCTTTCTGACAATGCATATGACAGCACAATGCTCGACAGGCACCTCATGATTACACAAAACCCAAGTTCTGCCAAAGTAGCTAGCATTTCATAGGCTCTCCCAAGGACCTCTACATCCTTTGAAAGAAAGAAGTTAGGTCTTCTTGGGTTTCATCCAGATAGCATTTTTGATTACCTAATCTAACTTCATATCCCTACTTATTCTTAATTTCACAGATTTAAGCAAGTATGCAAGTTATATGATTTCCCCTTAAAATCAATTCATAAAACTTTTCTATTCTATTGTCAGGTATTGTCCAAGAATCACGAGACAAACCAGGGCACGCATGTAGCCTAGTGATTAGACATCAGTCAGGGTGCCCATGTCCTGCAGCAGAGTTCCTGGGTTCAATTCTGGGCTCTGGTCCCTGACTCCAGCCTCTTGGAGACCCTGGGAGGCAGCAGCGATGGTTCAAATGATTGGGCCCATGCCACCCACGTGAAAAACCTGGACTGAACTCCCAGCTTTGGCCCTGGCCCAGCCCCAGCCCCAACTGTTCCAACTGTTGCAGGTATTTCTCTCTCTCTCTCTTTCTCTCTCATCTCTCTGCATCTCAAAAAACAAAATCAAATACACACACAATCAAAAGCCACAGACAGAATAACCTGGGGTAGGGAGCTGGCATATCTCAGCAAGGACAAATTCTGTAACAGATTAACTCATTAGTGAATGTTCTTACACTGCTATGAAGTTTGTGCTCGTGAAGCAACTTTGTACCTTTGGGAGTTCTCAGAACAGGGACCTCTGTATCTCAAAGAACCTCTCAAAAGCCTTGTGAGGTGGTTGGTATCTACACTTCACAGAAATAAGATGAACAAATAATTTATTTATCCAAGATCACACAGAAAACCACTACAAGAGCCAAACTTAAAATCCCAATCACCCAACAGCTACCTACCATTATCACTGCACTGTCTCCATGAAAAACACATTCAACCAACAACAGACATTCGTGGAACCACACCTCAGTGCCAGAAACTGTGCAGGGTACTTAAGGGGATGAGGAGGGCAGAAGGAACAAAGGGAGGGAGCGAGGGGAGCACAAAATTAAAGACAGACTACAATATGGTAAACACATGTGGGCATTTCAAAAAGGCATACTCCCCAAATGCCCACAACAGTTGGGACTGGACCAGGCCAAAGTTGGGAGCCAGGTATCAATCTAGGTCTCCCAAATGGGCACCAAGAACTCAGCTACTAAAGCCCTCAGTGCAGGTTCAGTATTAGCAGGAAGCTGGAGTCAGATGCCAGAGGCAGGCATTAAATCCAGGTACTCAGACATAGAATGTGGGCATCTAAATTGGCATCCCAACAGCTAGGCCAAATCCCTGCTCCCAAACTGATCTTTACATTCAACCATCAACTTTTAAAAGTAACTTCATACAATGAAACATTATTCTATCTTAAAAAGGAACAAATTCTGACACAGGCTACAACAGGGATGGATCTTGAAGACATTACCCAGAACAAAATAATGGACAGGAAGGAAAATGGTGGTTGCACGGGCTAGGCACCGAGAGGTATAAGGAATGATTGTGTAAAGAGTACAGGGTTTGAGCTCTGTTACGATGAAAAAAGGGCTGGGGATGGATGGCAGTGATGACTGCACAATAACCTGACTAGACGTAATGTAACTGAATGACACTCTCACAAATGGTTACAATGGTCAAGTATGCTATGTATGTTTTACCAAAAAATTTTTTAATTAATTTATTTAAGGAAGAACTAGATGGCAAACTAAAAACAAACTACCATCAAGAAAAATCTTATGTGTGGTAGGAGACAAACAAGGAAATCAAGCATGTGACTAAGCTAGTATGATTTGACAGAGTTTCATTAAAGACAATTATCTGTTAGATACAATCTAGTTTTATGGGAACACATAGGAAATGCACCTCAAAGTCAAAAACCGCCAGGATGGAAAAGGTAGCTGTGAGGAACAGCAAAGAAAGGAACCGTGCCAAGACCCCACGCCTGAGAGGACATGATCTATCTAGTGACATGGAGCCAAAAGGAGGGGAAAATGAAAAAGGTATGCGTTAGATCGTAAATGCTTTCAATGTCAAGAGACCACTGGTATTTTAACTTAGTCCTGATGGGTCAAAATGGATAAACTCAAGAAAATTTTAATCAGATGTTCATTTTTAGAAAAACCATTGTATACAAAAAAATGTTCATCTTGATCAAAATGTAGAAAAAGATATTCAAGACCAAAAGTCATTAGTAAAGCAGTCTCAATGTACTTTGAAAGAGTACTTCAGGGGCTGGCATTATGGTGTGGCGGGTAAAGCCACCATCTGCAACACTGACATCCCATATGGCTGATCCATTTCCAATCCAGTTCTCTGCTATGGCCTGGAAAAGCAGTGGAAGATGGCTCAAGTGCTTAGGCCCCTGCACTCACATGGGAGACCCAGAAGAAGCTCCTGGCTCCTGGCTTTGGCATGGCCCAGGTCCAGCCATTGTGGCCATTGGGGGAGTACAAATGGAAGCTATCTCTTTTTCTCTCTGTCTCTGTAACTCTGACTTTCAAATAAATAAATTTTTAAAAAGTTTTAAAGAACGAGCACTTCAGCTACATATAATATATAAATGGTGGAACTGATTTATGATACAATTCAATAGGACTGCTACTTTGGTGGTTTAAAATTTGGCTTATATGAATTTAAAAATGCTAAAAGGAGTTAAAAGCAGAAATTATCCCTCCAAACTAAACTTAATGACAACAATTCCAGTGAAATTTAACAGAGATCTGCCTCTATGCACTTTAGTAAGGCTGCTGTCTGTCAGCATTTAAAGGAAAGCTACAATTAAGTCTCCAACACATTACAGATGACCCAAAATCCACGTGAAGTCATCTATGACAGCCAAGGTGAATTCTTGACATTAACCCAAAATTCACTCAGACACTTCTGCAAACACCACAACTGATTAGGATACAATCCTTTCCTCCATTGGTCAACAAAAAATTTTTCGGGACTCCCTCAAACTCAAAAAATAATAAGGAAAACTGAACTGAGACATAACTTCCAGCTAATTCCTTCCACCTACTCAGAACCTCACATGGGCCTGGGGGCCCCTTTTTCATCAATACTTCCAAGTTTTGCTCACTTCCTAAATAAGCTCCAAACCCAAACTCTTTCCAGTCTTTCCTCTGGGGTTATGGCTGGCAACCATGACAGCCCTCCTATTTTCTTTACTTCTCCACTGAGGGTCCCTAAAGAAAGAGAACTCTCACTCACCCAACACTGTCCTCTTACTACAATCTTTCCATCTCTTCTCTCACTAGCAAAAATGAGAAGTGTCCCTACATACAATACAAAACCTCTGGAAAATGACACATCATTACCACTGACTTCAGAATTGTCAACTATTACGTCCGTAAATTTACTAAGCAAAAATTTTGATATGCTAGGGGTCATTAGTTAATATCTGAAGTATCTTTATTCTAGGGATGGGTAATGAGCACTTGAAAGTCTCTAATCAAGAGTTTACCACTAGGGTCAGTGCTGTAGCAAAGCCACCGCCTGCAGCACCAGCATCCTATGTGGGCGCCCGTCCAAGACATGGCTACTCCACTTCCGATTCTGCTCTCTGCTATGGCCCGGGAAAGCAATAGAAGATGGCCCAACTCCTTGGGCCCCTGCACCTGCATAGGAGACCCAGAGGAAGCTCCTGGCTCCTGGCTTTGGATCAGCTCAGCTCGGGCCATCGTGGCCATCTGGGGAATGAACCAGTGGATCAAAGCCCTCTCTCTCTCTCTCCCTCTGCCTCTGCTTCTCTGAAGCTCTACCTTTCAAATAAATAAATTAATCTTAAAAAAAAAAAAAAAGAGTTTATCATCCAGAGGTGTTTCCATAAAAGCCTTTAGCATGCTGTAAATTATAATCTTAGCCGGCGCCGTGGCTCAATAGGCTAATCCTCCACCTTGCGGCGCCGGCACACCGGGTTCTAGTCCCGGTCGGGGCGCCGGATTCTGTCCCGGTTGCCCCTCTTCCAGGCCAGCTCTCTGCTATGGCCAGGGAGTGCAGTGGAGGATGGCCCAGGTGCTTGGGCCCTGCACCCCATGGGAGACCAGGAAAAAGCACCTGGATCCTGGCTCCTGCCATCGGATCAGCGCGGTGCGCCGGCTGCAGCGGCGGCCATTGGAGGGTGAACCAACGGCAAAGGAAGACCTTTCTCTCTGTCTCTTTCTCTCACTGTCCACTCTGCCTGTCAAAAAAAAAAAAAAAATTATAATCTTGTAACTGATGAAGAGTAATGTTAGGATGGCTCTGAATTAAGGACCAGTCACCATGGCTTTGTGATTTTCCTGAAGAACTGAACTGTTGGGGCTGGCACAGTGGCTCACTTGGCTAATCCTCCGCCTGCGGCGCCAGCATCCCATATGGGCACCGGGTTCTAGTCCCGGTTGCTCCTCTTCCAGTTCAGCTCTCTGCTGTGGCCCGGGAAGGCAGCGGAGGATGGCCCAAGCTTGGGCACCTGCACCCCATGGGAGACCAGGAGGAAGCACCTGGCTCCTGGCTTTGGATCGGTGCAGCACGCCAGCCATAGCAGCCATTTGGAGGGTGAACCAATGGAAGGAAGACCTTTCTCTTTCTCTCTCTCACTGTCTAACTCTGCCTGTCAAAAAAAAAAAAAAAAAAAAAAAAAAAGAACTGAACTGTTTGTTTGTACAGCTGCTTGCCAGGTAAGGAATAAGAGGCTGGACTTAACCAAGCCATTACAGATACAGAGAAAAGACAATCAATCGTGTTTGCAAGGGAGTAATCATGATGAGTCATGAACTCCACATTGACAAAGGAAGAATCTGAGAACAAAAGGAAGTGAGTATTAATGAGAAAACAGAATCATCAATGGATGAGAAATTTCAAACTCAAAGCACTGCTGGATTGTGCATACAAAGGCAGGTACCTACCTCATGGGATAGCTGGAGAATGATGAAAGCCACTACATGTAAAGCACCCAGAATGGTGCTTGGCACACAATAAATACTACACAATTATTAAGTAGCATCAATAGTTTAAAACTTTGCTACTCTCATGGTAAATCTCTACCAAAATCTAAAAAGACTAAATAATGGGCTGATTTTGATTTAAAGCATTTTGCCTGAAGCATTCGTTTAATAAGTGTAACATTTCTTATGAAGCAGTTTGGTTTATAATAAGCTGTACTTGTTGCATTCAAACATTTTAAGGTGGCAGAACAGCCATTTGTAAACCTAAAAGGAAGATAAGTATGTAGCTTAATAAACTATAAAGAAATATAACCTGCAATGACTGGTGGTGATACTTGAGTTGTCTGTCCTGTAACTGCTTTACTATTAATTGGTTTTGCAAAGATCAGCTTCGTGATTACTGGACCAGAGGTTGGTGTTCGAGGCTTCTTAGCAATCTGAAACATACAAATAACTATGAAGACCATGTGTTTCTATAAAAACATCTGTTCAATCAAAATTAGAAAAAAAAAGGTTTATACACAATAGTAAATATGAAACCAACTCATTTAAGAACATATATCTATGTATTAATGTCAAAAACAATTAAAACGAAGCCATTCATTAAAATATTGGAATGATCACATTCTCAAGGCCATATTTAATAACACCTTTGCATTTATTATAAATCCTTATTTTAGTCTCTTGAACAGACACATATGACATAAAACAAATTAATGTTTAATAATTAAAACACTGTGGCACAGCAGTATCTTTTCCAAAATAACCAATTATTGGTAATAAAAAACTGGAGTAGAGTAAGTTAAGAAAGCACATAGTGCAAACAATGGAGTCACCTAACATTCAATTACACTGGTCAGTGGGTGCAAAAAAACACATATACATTAAAGACTGGCTTACAATTAGGTTTTCAACTTTAGATGTATATATCAGGAGTAGATAAAGGAAGAACTGAGTATGTTAAAGACCCAGGATATAAAAAACAAAACAAAACAAAACAAAAACAAGTTTGAAGGAACAAAGACTATTATAAAGGCCAAGGTTCCAAGATGCTGTTTACTGAAATTCAGGTTACTGTGCTGTCAACTCCGTGAAGGCAGGGTCTGTATTTCATCCACCTCCATTCTGAAGGCATATATTGGCACACTGCTGACCCAAATTAAACGCTCCTCAAGTCAGGGAAGGTAGTTACCAACACTTTTATGTTGAAATTATCACCATATGCAAATACATAGCTTATTCTAAAAGTCAGAAGCAAAAATTTACCTATGACAAAAATTTTAGAGCTGTGAAGGACATTCAATATTAATTTTATCTCTTCCAAGATATGAACACTGAGGCCCTAAAAGTTTTATTACTAGAAATATGATTCAAATGAATAAAAATAACTGACTTAAATGACAAAAAATACCAGAAACAAATTTTTAAATTAAAAAACAAGACATATACCAGAAGCTATCATAGATCATAGAACGATGTGTTCATCAGTTCTTTGTGCTCAAATTATAAATTAAATAACATAATCTTATATCCAGATTACTTTCTTACACTCAGAATATATTATGGACAAAACAAAATGCACATAAAATACAAATCACTCAAAAAGTGACCCATTATCATATTACAAAACCAAGTTTACAAACTATGACAGATTTAAATAAATCCATAATTATATTTTAGGAAGATGATGCAATTTAAAAACATAAAGGGAAAATATTTTCCAAATGTGTGTACAGGCCTAAAATTCTAAAGTGAGCCAGAATTCATCTACATACATAGTATCAATGATCTTGAGAGGCAGAAGTATTGATATTCTTAGAAATCCATATCCAGCATAAATAACTTTACCTATAAGGATTAAGAGTTCAAAGTATTTCCTCTTTTTTGCACAGCCATTTGATTATATAAATACTTACCAATAAGGAAAAAAATATAAACAGTACAGCCAAGAACACATTAACTATCCAAATGAACAAGCTCACCTTGCCTTTGAGGTTATGTTTCTTTATAGAGCACAGCTGAAAAATCTCCAGTTCCATTTAGGAACCATGATTTGTTGCATTTTGAATCCTAAACTACTCTGGTACATAATTACTACCAACTATAAAAGCTCATTTTTAACAAGTTTATCCAATCAAAAGTTTAAGACAAAAATGAAGAGAAAGAAAATTTACAAATAAGGTAGCCAAATGTATCATCAAATAGTATATGGGATCTTCAGCAAGTTCATAGAACAATGCAAACTATGAAAATAATATGCATGGATTTCATATATTTTTGTACCAACAGAATCTTATGTTTTAATTCTAGTTTGCCATAAACATTTCTGAGTAGCCCTGACTCTGCCAACAGTGTTGGATGGTGTGTTGGACAGAAGCAGGAGCTATTAAGGGGCTATGTTCCCACAGATGTTAATTATCTCCTGTTCTTTCATATTATGCACGTAACACACGAGACAGTGTTTATAAATCTGGGATTAAGTGTAACTAAACATCTCTGACTGCCTCTGGACTCAACTGTCCCCTATTCTCATCATTTTTCAAGATGGGCCTCCTTCTACCTACACCTGCTGTCCACACCCAACAATTTCAATACTCTCACTAAATCTAAGACAATGCTAAGGTTTGTATAGGAAAAAAAAAACCAGAATCATATACTCCAGGTGATACTAAACTAAATATTGTTGTCTAAAAAGGAGAATTACAGACATAGAGTTTTTTATTTGTTTTTTTTTTTCCCTGTGCTACAGAGCTTTGAAGGTTTCCTGAGTTGAGAAATTTTGAGTTGCCTAAAAATAATTGGACAAGTAGAACAATACTCTAAGTAGATTTCTGTTTTTCTTTTTTAAAATAGAAATTATATTTTAAAAATTGGAATAAAGTTTTATAAAAGTAACAATAAAACAAGAATTAGACCCAAATCTTTGTTTTTATTGCCAGTATTCAGGGAATTATAGTAGAAAACTAGTGGTTTACAAGTACACCAGTCATTGAAACAATATATATACATTGCCTGAATAAATGAAAAAAAAAAATGAACATTCTGATTCATGCTATCAGGTTCTTGTGAACATAACTGTGATCCACAGTACCAAAGCCAGATAAACTCTGGAAAGTCAATCAAAGCAAGTTTCCAAACTGAGGACGAGATGCCTGATGGTGACAGACTATCTTATTCAAGAGATTCTCCACAAAAATGAGGAAAAGGAAGAGATAAGTGACTGATGACACTGAACAAGAAAGAAACGGGCACTAAATGCCTAACAGTGGCAGAAGAGACATGGGCAAATTACAAAGTACGGAGTTCTCAAGTGCAAAGCCCATGAAAAATAAGTTTTTTATTCTTTTGTCAACATGGTAACCAAAACATTACTTCCAATATCAGCTAAGAGGGCTCAGTTCCACCAAACACTTCTACTCTTCCTTCACTACTTTAACTCACACCTTTTCTTTTTTTCTGAAAGGCAACTGTTTCAAATGAGGAATGAATTTTTGTTTTCTGGATATAAATGGATCACTCTACTCCGAAGAGCAATGATGGCCTGAGAGAGTCCTATTCATAAAAATAGGTAAAATTTTGAAAGAGCTCCAATTTCTTGGAACTATACAGTACTATATATTTCATCATGATCAAATAGCCATCTTACACTAAAAGTCAAAAATTAAGAGAAATAACCTCCCGCGAAGTTCCCACAGCTGGTTGGGAAATACCAAGGTAATTCAAAGCCCCAGTTGGTTCAACTGCAAAGCCTACGTCATCCTCCATCATATGTCACTGTCTTGCCCATAATCTAAACACAAGTGATGACAACAGAGTAACTCCAAAAACCAGGCACACTCTGGCGAGCATGTGCTTTTGCTAGCATCAATGGTTTCTAGGAGCAGTAAAGTTTTCTTAGCCTTTGGCTATCTGTTAGCAGGGGAAAAAAAAATGAATTGACTTTCTGGTATCCCTGCAGCAAGTCTGGCTTCTTAATACAATCAACACATCCTTATAATCAAACTACCACTAAGAATAAAATGCATTTTTAAATGAGTAAAAGGCTATAAATAAACTAACTTGGAATTTTAACCAAAATTTAATTTGTTCTAAGTTCTTTAGCAGAAATTTTCATAAGTATCAGACATACCAAACTTAAAAACAAAAATCCCACACAATTACTCAAAGCAACATTCAAAATAATTTAGTAACAACTGAGCAATAACCCTAAAAACACAACTATGAAATCAGTTAAATTGTTTTAACATGCATTTTAATTAATAAGCCCCCTTTTTTTTTTTTTTTTTTACCTGCACTGTTTTTAACTGTTGGGTCTGTAACACAGAGGGCTGAGTTGTAGTATTAATCAGTTGACTTCCTGGGGTCAGTGCTGAGACACCAATGACAGGTTTCACCTCTGGCCTCCCTCCAATGGTAACTACTTTAATTTGCTGCGGTGGTAACTTAGCATCTCCTGACTGGGCCTGAGTTGTAACTTTCTGAGCCTGGGGTAGTTGGCTATGGGGTAGTGCTAAAACAATTGGTGAACCAGACTTGCCCAAAGTTGTTAAAATTAACTTCTGTCCATCTGGTTTAAGGGTCTGATTGCCAAGTTTAAGATCAGATGTCTGTGATACTTTGTTTAAAATAATCTGATTGGCTGATATAGTCACAGGAGTCTGAGCACCAAGTTTTTGAAGGCCACTTGGAAAAGCTGGTTTCACTGTGGTATTAGAATCTGCTTTAGTAATTGTGGTATTCACTGCAACTTGGTTAGTGTGGTTACTGTACACTGTGATTGGTTCCGTGGAAATGGGCGTGGCTGTAGATTCGCCAGTAGAATTTATGTTGACAATTTCTTCCAGTTCTGTCTCCATGGGAATTGGGGATGAAACAATAACAGCCTCAATACTATCATCATCCACTAAAGTTATACCAGTGTCCATTATCTCCTCTGGAAGCAAACTATTCACCTCAGCTGGCACCACCTCCATGATCGTTCTCCTGCTAGAAAGTTGATCAGGTGCTGCAATGAAAGTTGAAAAATGAATAAGTTACTAGGTTTCAAACCAGATTTAAGAAAAAGAAATTCAAAGCAAAATGCAAATGACAAAATAGCTTTTTTTACATTGATGCATAACTGAATAAATCATTTTCATATATCCTCAACCTTCAAGAATCTGAAATTCAAGTCCTATGGGACACAGAAGTAGAAGCACACATTCTTTTATTCACTATATCTCAGTCCAGAAGAAATTCCACGCTTAGGCAACACTAAGTCACATAATCACACAAACCACCTTTCCAATTCCTTCTCATAAAACTTTTCCATCTTTGATGTGCCTGATCATCTTATTTCTTTCCAGTTTTTCTTCCCCATTTATTGACCAACTTTTTTTTTTTTTTTTTTTTTTTTTTTTTTTTTGACAGGCAGAGTGGACAGTGAGAGAGAGAGAGACAGAGAGAAAGGTCTTCCTTTGCCGTTGGTTCACCCTCCAATGGCCGCCGCGGCCAGCGCGATGCGGCCGGCGCACCGCGCTGATCCGATGGCAGGAGCCAGGAGCCAGGTGCTTTTCCTGGTCTCCCATGGGGTGCAGGGCCCAAGCACCTGGGCCATCCTCCACTGCACTCCCGGGCCACAGCAGAGGGCTGGCCTGGAAGAGGGGCAACCGGGACAGAATCCGGCGCCCCGACCGGGACTGGAACCCGGTGTGCCGGCGCCGCTAGGCGGAGGATTAGCCTAGTGAGCCGCGGCGCCGGCCCTATTGACCAACTTTAAAACTGCTGATTCATACAAGAAAATAAGGCTTTAAATTAACTTATTTGACAGTATCTTCAAACCATTAGTGAGCTAGGTCTCAAAATGAAGGTCCTATACCATTTATTAAAATCCATTCAATACCTAAAGTAATGTTAAAGCAGTTTCTAGAGTAACCCATCTCAGGAAACGCAGATCAAATAGCCTATTTGGCCCAAGTTTGATGAATTATCTTCATACCAAGGAAATTTTTATTTGGAAAGAAGATTCTGAAATCTTCCTTAGCCATTTAAAATATCAAAAAGGGATCGATCCACTGAAGAGGTATAGAGTCGGTCTCCATAAAGAAAAGAAATAGTACCAATAAGAAAACAATTATGGACAAATCAGAGGTGTGATGATTTTGGCCAAAAGTCAAACAGAACTTCCAATAAAACAATCAGTTCTATTATCTTCATGGACCCAAGACAGCATATCCTGTTTGTGATAGACTAAATAGCAATAAGCTATTTACCCAGAAAATATCAAAGATCCATATGAACCTAATCAATAACTCTTCCTTTTCTTCTCCTTTTGAAAATATAAAAACAATACCCATTCCAAGATTAAGAGGGGTTCAAGTGGAAAATTATACTTATTAGCACTGGCAAATACTACTACTCTACCAAAATAAACCACCACTGAGCACTGATAGTGATGACATAACTTATCCTCACCACAACTCTCAGGTAGGTAACATTATTCTCTTTGTTTTACAGATGAGGAAATTTAGAAAGGTTAAATAATTTTGCCCAAGGACATATAGCCAATGAATGGTAGCACTGACACAAATGCACATTTTTAAGATGCCAAAATTGGCCGGTGCTGTGGCTCACTAGGCTAATCCTCCGCCTTGCGGCGCTGGCACACCGGGTTCTAGTCCCGGTCGCAGCGCTGGATTCTGTCCCGGTTGCCCCTCTTCTAGACCAGCTCTCTGCTGTGGCCAGGGAGTGCAGTGGAGGATGGCCCAAGTACTTGGGTCCTGCACCCCATGGGAGACCAGGAGAAGCACCTGGCTCCTGCCATCAGATCAGCGCGGTGTGCCGGCTGCGGCGGCCATTGGAGGGTAAACCAACGGCAAAAGGAAGACCTTTCTCTCTGTCTCTCTCTCTCACTGTCCACTCTGCCTGTCAAAAAAAAAAAAAAAAAAAAAAAAAAAAGCCAAAATTATTAACTTTAATCACAACATTGCCTTAAATTTTTACCACTATTTTTTTTTTTGGACTGGCAGAGTTAGACTATTGTTTTAAAATGGAAAAAAAAAAAGTCTATTCCTTTACAGCCAATCCTCCATCTCAAAATGCCAATCCACGCAACTACTCATCTGTTCGAAAACTATGAATTAGTTTTGCGGCTAGTGCCGCAGCTCACTAGGCTAATCCTCCACCTGCGGTGCCAGCACACCGGGTTCTAGTCACAGTTGGGGCACCGGTTCTGTCCCGGTTGCTCCTCTTCCGGTCCAGCTCTCTGCTGTGGCCCGGGAAGGCAGTGGAAGATGGCCCAGGTCCTTGGGCCCTGCACCCACATGGGAGACCAGGAGGAAGCACCTGGCTCCTGGCTTCGGATCGGTGCAGCGCGACAGCCATGGCAGCCATTAGGGAAGTGAACCAACGGAAAGAAGACCTTTCTCTCTCTCTCTCTCTCTCTCTCACTGTTTAACTCTGCCTGTCAAAAAAATAAAAATAAATAAAAAAAATTTAAAAAATGAATTAGTTTTGCCTTTTTGCTCATTCTAAAACTTCATATAAATGATGTGCAGATGCTACCCAATTTATGATGGCCCATGTCTTGATAAACCCAGTAAACTGAAAATATCATAAATTGAAAATGCACTTGCTATAACTAAAGTTCCAAATATTCCTGCTTAGATACACACCCCACAGAATGGGATGGGCTCTTTCCCCATGATCACTTGGTTGACTAGGAGCTGCAGCTCATTGCCACTAAACAGAATTATAAGAAAATATTGTACTAGATAGCACTAGCCTGGGAGAAACATCAAAACTTAGGCCGGCGCTGCGGCTCACTAGGCTAATCCTCCGCCTGCGGCGCCAGCACCCTGGGTTCTAGTCCTAGTCGGGGCGCCGGATTCTATCCTGGTCACTCCTCTTCCAGTCCAGCTCTCTGCTGGGCCTGGGAGTGCAGTGGAGGATGGCCCAAGTCCTTGGGCCCTGCACCCGCATGGGAGACCAGGAGAAGCACCTGGCTCCGGACTTCGGATCAGCGCAGTGTGCTGGCCACGACAGCCATCGCGGGGTGAACCAGCGGAAAAGGAAGACCTTTCTCTCTGTCTCTCTCACTGTCTAACTCTGCCTGTCAAAAAAAAAAAAAAAGAGAGAAACATCAAAACTCAATACTTGAAATATTGTTTCTATTGAATGAGTATTGTTTTTTCATCACCATAAAGTTGAAAAATCTTAAGTTGAATTTGAACCAATATAAGTTAGGGGCCATCTGTATAATGTATTCATGACAGAAAAGAGTCATAAGGTAAGGTTTTTGTATCAGTATGCTTTTTGAGATTTTTTTAAAAGTTTTATTTGTTTATTTACTTATTTGAAAGGTAGAAAGAGAGAGAGAGAGAAATGGAGATCTTTCATCTGCTAGTTCATTTCCCAAATGGCTGCAACAGTAAGAGCTAGGCCAGGCGGAAGCCAGGAGCCCAGAACGCAATCCAGATCTCCCATGTGGGTGGTAGCAGCAGAGGTAAGTACTTGAGCCGTATCTGCTGCCTCCCAGGTGCATTAGTGGAAAGCCGGATCACAAGTGGAGGAGGGACTTGATCCCAGGCACTTTGATATGGGATGTGGGTGTCCCAAGCAGCAGCTTAATCCACTCTGCCACAATGTCCACCCTCGAGATTTCTTTTTACTGCTACACTTACTAGTATTCTGTTCTCTTTTTTAATTGCTGAGTAACATTCTATTGTATGAATCTATCACAATTTATAAATCCATTCATCTGTCAATGGACACTTGGACTGTTTCCAGTTTCAAGCTACTATGAATAATCCTGCTATGAACATTCCAAGGTTTTGTGTTTTTTTTTTAATCATTTTGTACACCCACCAGCAATGTGTGAGAGAGCTCTAGCTGTTCCACATCCTTGACAATTGGTACTGTCAAGTCTTTTGTCGGTCTTTTTCATTTCAGCCACTCTAGCGGGCTTGAAGAGATATCATACTGTGGTTTTAATTTGCGATTCCCCGATGACTAATGTTGTGGAGTATCTCTATGTGCATACTGTCTATTAGTTTATCTTCTCTTGAAAAGTGTCCACTAAAGTCTTTGGCTTTTTTTTTTTCTTAAATGCTGGGGCTTTGGTGTTCTTAGTGGGTTAGATGAGTTCTATACATATATACTGCAAAATCATCATCATAGTAACTTGTAGCTCGAAGCAATCCCCAGCACCTTGAGACCCCAAAGTACCAGCGCTTCCTTATGTGCTAGTACTTTACTCTTCCTGCTCAGGGGACTCCCCTCTCACCCGTGTGCTGGTCCTTATTCTTCCTCATGCGCTAGCTCTTCCTTATGTGCCTCCTTTTTCTTCCTGCTCAGGAGAATCTCCTCTCACCCTTAAGTACTCACAGTACAGGCACATAGAAACACCAGCCTCAACTACACATTAAGAAACAAAAGTCATAACGCCAGCATGTGACAAAGGGCCCCCCTCACAAAGTCGCAGACATCTGCCCCCCTACCCCCCGGCAAACCTTGCCCGAGTCCATCATCAGTGGATTTGATGCTCAGCCCCAGGGAATGAGGCAGGACGATGACTTGAATGCCTGCATCCTACAGGGCCAGAACATTTTCACCCCCTCCCCTACCTAGAGCTACCCCCAGCATACTCAGAAGCATGGGTTTGGTCTTTGGTCTCTCTTAAGGACAGAGAGCTCTTAAACCCAAGGCCTCAGCCGGCATCACAGCTCACTTGGCTACTCCTTGGCCTGCAGCACCGGCACTCCGGGTTCTAGACCCGGTTGGGGCGCTGGATTCTGTCCGGGTTGCTCCTCTTCCAGTCCAGCTCTCTGCTGTGGCCTGGGAAGGCAGTGGAGGATGGCCCACGTGCTTGGACCCTGCACCCACACAGCACCTGGCTCCTGGCCGTAGCGGCCATTTGGGGGGTGAACCAACAGAAAGGAAGACCTTTCTCTCTGTCTCTCACTAACTCTGCCTGTCAAAAACAAAAACAAAACCCTAGGCCTCATTCATCCTTCTCCTTAAAGTACCTGAGATCATGAAGTGGGGGAGGGAGATAGCGTGGCTCCACTCCAATCAGCAAAGGTTTCCATTTACTTTCAGTTTCAAGGACCCACTCTTGCAGTACAACCAGACTTCTAAAAGCCTTTCAGGTCACTCCTCACTGGACACCCTCACTGCTGACCCCAGTGTTACAGCTTTGAGGGCCCTGACAGCAGTTGTTAGCCATACTGCCTTTCCACAGGGCCCTGGACTCCAAAGCACCACTCAGGTGCCTCACTGTTACCCTACCTCTCTCTCAGCTAGGCCACTAAGTGCTCCACAACGAGTGAACAGTGCAAGGCTCTCAGTCCTCCGTCACCCCTGCCCTTGCCCAACACCTGGGTGAGACCACTCACCCTGAGATGCCAGGGGGTCTTTCCACCGTCCCCGACCTTATCCATCCTCATGCAGAAAGCCATGTTTCTTTCAGCACTCCATCCTCAGAGCCAAAATTGTCAGGGACTGCGAGGGCTCTGAGGTGTGATACCCTCCTTGCAAGCCAATAAAGTAACCGGTGGATCCTGGCAGAAGATACAGCAGTCCTGAGTCAGAGAAAAAGACTTTTTACTCACAGCAAGGAACATGCGAGAAGCCGTGTCTCCACAGCCCTGAGTTCCACAGGGCAGAAGGCATGCAGTGGCCCAGGTAAATGTTACAAATGCCAGGAGAGCATCGTGACTGAGGACCCCAGAGCTGAGAGAACGCCAATCTTTCCTAACAGGTTGCAACAAATCTTCTCTGTACCCTCCGACAGGCATCTACTCTCCTGTAAGCACGGAGAGCTTCCGTGGGAGGCGCTAGCTTCTCCATCTGTGGCTGTTTACTACACAAACACCCTTGAATAGATCATTTAAAACATAAGAGCTCAGGGCCTAGCACTGTGGCACAGCAGTTTAAGCCACCGTCTTTGACACTGGCATCCCATGTGGGCACTGGTTTGAGTCCCGGCTACTCTACTTCTTCCTGATTCAGCTCCCTGCTAATGCACCTGGGAAAGCAGAAGAGGATGGTCCAAGTGCTGGGCCCATGCACCCATGTGGCAGACCCACATGGAGTTCCTGGCTCCTGGCTTCAGCCTGGCCCAGCCATGGCTGTTTGTGGCCACCTGGGAAGTGAACCAATGGAAGAAGACCCCCCTCTCCATTCCACTGTGTCACTTTCAAATAAATCTTTTTTTTTTTTTTTTTACCACTTTACTTTCAAAAGTGCAAAAAGTTTGTGGAAGTTGGAATTAAGATACTTTCTTTGGAGCAAAAAAATCTGAAATCCACACATAGTTTTTCATAGCACTCATTTTCCATGAACTTCTTGAAAAGCCCTGGGTATCTCTTACTTGTCTTTCTCTGCAATGTTGCATACTTCAAGTGCATGTACATATTTTGCTAAATTTGCCCCTAAGTATTTCACATTTTTTATGCTATTATATATTGCCTTTTTTTTTTTCATTTCCCTACTTATTACCAATATACAGAAGTGCAGGTGATTTTTCTATAGTGTCTGTGTATCCTATAACTAACTAAACTTATTACTTCTAGTTTTTCAACATAGATTCCTTAAGATTTTCAAAAAAGACAATCTATTTTGTCTACAAGTAACACCTGCATTTCTTCCTTTCTTTTGTCTGGCTATCTGTGGCTTGCTGGGACCGCCAGTAAGACACTGACTCAAAGTGGGGAAAGCCCACATCCTTGCCTGGCTCCTAATCTTATCTGTTGGCCGTAGGTTTTTCCATAGATTTCCTTTACTAGGCTGAGGAAATATACTTCTATTCCTAGTTGGCGGAGACTTTTAAAAAATCATAAATATTGGGGCCAGCATTGTGGCGTAGCAGGTTAAGCTGCTACTTGCAGTGCTGGCATCCCATACGGGCGCCAGTTCAAGACCCAGCTGCTCCACTTTCGATCTAGCTCTCTGCTGCAGCCTGGGAAAGCAGCAGAAGATGGCCCAAGTCTCTGGGCTCCTGCACCCGCCTGCAAGATCCAGAAAAATCTCCTGGCTTCAGATCGGTGTAGTTCCCACCGTTGCGGCCAACTGGAGAGTAAACCAGAGGATGGAAGACTCTCTCTCTCTCTCTAACTCTTTCAAATAAATAAATAAATCATTTTTAAAGAAATCATAAATATTGGGGCCTGTGTCATGGACAATAGGTTAACCCTCTGCCTGCGGGGCTGGCATCCCATATAGGCGCTGGTTTGAGTCTCTGCTTCTCCTCTTCCGACCCAGCTCTCTGCTATGGCCTGGGAAAGCAGTGGAGGATGGCCCAAGTGCTTGGGCCCTTGCACCTGCATGGGAGACCTGGAAGAAGCTCCTGGCTCTTGGCTTTGGATCGGCGCAGCTCTGGCCATTTCGGCCAGTTGGGGAGTGAACCAGTGGATGGAAGACCTCTCTCTCTCTCTCTCTCTGCCTCTCCTCTCTTTGTTTAACTCTGACTTTCAAATAAATCTTAAAAAAAGAAGTATATTTTTCTACATTTTTAAATGGTTGGGAAGGTGGGCATGGGAGGATCAGTATGTGGTAAACTTATATAGTCTCCTAAGCTTAACATATGCTATCCGACCCTGCAGAAAAAGTTTGTCAACCTCTGGCTTAGATTACTTATTCTAAGCTTTTCCCTTTTTCTACAGTAATCTTTTAATAGAAAAAAAAAATTCCCTCCAGAGCTGCTAGATGATTTTTATTCATTTCTGTGAATTTTTAAAAAATATTTTATTTATTTATTTATTTTAGAGGTAGAGTTATAGACAGAGAGAAGGAGAGACAGAAGGGTCTTCTATCCACTGGTTCACTCCCCAAATGGCTGCAATGGCCAGAGCTGAGCTGATTTGAAACCAGGAGCCAGGAGCTTCCGCCAGGTCTCCACGTGGGTGCAGGGGCCCAAGCACTTGGGCCATCTTCTATTGCTTTCCCAGGCCATAACAAAGAACTGGATTGGAGGAGGAGCAGTTGGGACTAGAACCGGCACCCATATGGAATGTTGGTGCTGCAGGCAGAGGCTTAGCCCAGTATGCCCCAATATCAGTGATTTTTTAAAAAATATTTATTTGAAAGAGAAAGAGAGAGAAGAGAGGAAGAGAGGGAAAGTGAGGGGAGAGAGAGAGAATATCTTCCATGAGCTGGTTCACTCTTCAAATGGTTGCAATGGCTCAGGTTGGGCCAGGCCAAAGCCAGAAACTACATCTGGGTTTCCTTCATGGCGAGGCAGGGGTCCAAGCACCTGGCCATCATCTGCTGCCTTCCCAGGAACATCAGCAGGAAGCTAACACGAAGCACAGAGCTGAGACTCGAAATGGTGCTTCTATATGGGATGTAGAGGTACAAACAGCAGCTTAACCTGCTGTGCAACGATGCCAGGCCCTCGATACGTTTTTATCAGCACTCACTTCAAATGTTTTTTAATATTCCTTGTGATTTCATCTTTGTGCTAATTCCCAAGTATTTGGAGATTTTTCTAGCTATCATTATTAATTTGTAATTAATTCTATTATTGTCAGAGAACATGCTACTCTGTAACATTTCTATCACTTGAAATTAGAGATGTATTTTATGACTCAGAATACAGTCCATCTTTTCAAGGGGACACTCCACGTGCACTCAAAAAGAACACGTATTCTGCATTTGCTGAGGGTAGTATTCTATAAATGTCAATTAGGTCAAGTCGGTTGATAATGTCACTCAGCTCTTTGATATCCTCACTGAATTTTTACTGTTCTGTCAACTACTGAGACAGTATGCTATAACCCCCAGCTTTGGTGGTGGATTTGCCTATTGCTCTTTTGTGCATTTCGGCTTTATGTTTTGAAGTTCTGTAATTAGAAGAACAAGTGTTTTCAAACTGTTAGGATGAGGAGCTCCAGGAGTAGGGGTCTCCTGTGAACCAGGGGCAAAGCTCGAACTTGTAAGGAGAAAAGGGCTGACTGCGAGCCTGTGCAGAGCCCCAGCACAAGCACAACCCAGGACGCCCCGCAGGCCCTGAGCAGAGAGGACTGTGTGCTGGTCAGGCGCCCTTATCTGTTTCAATCAGGGTCACACGCAGGGCATGGTGGCCAATGCTAAAAAAACTCTCAAAAGGAACTGATGGGCATGGCAGAAAAAGGGTTTGGCACCTACTGCCATGAATCATCATCCTAATTTTATCCCATAGAGGAATGGAAGCTATGTACCAGCACATGCGACCTCATCATGGCTGAGTCGAGGACCACTCCGAGGAAAGGGAGGGTCTTCACAGAACAAAGAGCAGACGAGCCTCCGTCCACCACCCCTTGGGACGGCTTATTTGCGAGCTATGTGTGAGAGCAAGACTCCACCACTCCAGGATGGACAAGGCATCCCACATGCTTCCAGTATTTTCAGTTCATCAAATAAATAGAATTAAAGGCAAAATACATTCTTGGAAGCTGTTATGCCCAGTTCAGTTGTCCCCAAAGACCACCAAGGAGCCGATACCGCTGTAAAGCACACGAGAGCTTTATTGCAGGTCCGGGCCTGGACTCTCAGTCACACCGACGCAGCGGGTCTGAATTGAGAGCCCCGACCCTTCAGTGAACAGGATTTTTATAGGGTTTTCAGAGACATTCTATACATCATGGTACCATTTAGCAAATCATCTCATCCCGCGGGAAATTCAAAGGACATCTCTTAGAACTGATTAGTGCATCCAGTGGCGGGAATGGACCTACTAAAGATGGCTGGATGGCTTTGGGGTTGATGCCTTCTGAATTGATTGGTTGAAGCATAGGGTCCGAGCTGCTGGGGTGTACGTGCCCAACTGCAGGGTCTCAGGAAGCTATTAATGACCTTATCTGTTATCTGCTAATCGGCTGTTGCTAGGAGAGTTTATTGCAAGGGGAGTTCATTTATTTACTTTTAGGAGCTTCTGGCTTAGGGTTCAGGACCTGGTCAGGCCCAAGTTACAAGATGGAGGCCTAATTAAAAATAGTTACACCTTGATCCAGGCTCAGGTCTCACAGAAGCCAGCGCTTTTTTCCTCCTCACAGTCGAGCATGGCTAAATGGTTTAAGTCCAATGAGAGGGAAGGGGCCACTGATTTCATAAAGTCACATGATTTCTAAATGTCTTAAACGTATTAAACGACCTATCTACCACAGTACCCCTGCCCTCATCTCTACTGCTCCAGGGAATCCAACCTATTCACCTGGTTTCTCCATCACTGTATCTATCACACTCAGAAAGTTTTATTTGTTAATAGCCTGATCATCCCTCCCCCATTTCTTCAGACTAAAAGCTACATGAGGACAGGGACTGACTGCCTTCATCTCCACTGTACCTTGATCCCCAGTGCCTGGAACACAGCCAGTGAACACTCTCTCACCATCAATCTGAGGAGTGCCTAATTCAGTCATGGAGAAGGGGTAGCTCGCCGAAAACTCCAGACTTATTTACGCTGGGCTTTGAAAATAACTGCGGTCTATCTCAGTGGGATAGATTTACAAAATGTTCCAGGACTTAACACACTTGAAATAAATTAATAAACCCAAATCCCCATAAGGTCCACTAACAAGCTGAGAAACTCCTTTCAAATAAGTTTTTAAATACTCACATTCAGTTCTTAACCAATATCCTCTGCAACTGCATTATATCCTAAAATCTACCAGATTCTCTTAGTTTTTACTTAGCCTATGATGCTTATCAGTCATTTCATTAATACCTACTTACTGCTTCCCAGCTTTGTGGAGGGCAGGGGAATTAATGAAAGACCCTTCCCTGAAAGAAATCAGATGAGCAGCAGGATCTCAGCTGGGCCCTGGGAGAGCTACCCACATCTCAGGGCTGCCTTGGCCTAGAGGCAGGAAGATCAACTCTAAGGCTTTGACAGTAAATAGACCAAAATGGAAGGTCTGACAATGACAAAGAAGTAAATTAAATATAAATTTAAAAAGAATACAAGATAGAGATGACAAATGCTCTATGCTTTTACATTTTTAAAACCGTTTTTAATAGAATATTACCATTGCAAAAACAGTTATTTTCAGTTTCAGGAAGAGAATAATCTAGGTGAACAAATGTTTTCATTCTTGCACATAATATAAAGGGCTAACCTACAACTATATTACAGACAAATGAATAATCTGTGAGATGTCAGAAGTAATCAGTGTTGAAGGACTAGGCTTTTGTACCTAAAGTTTACCCCAAGCACTACCTAGTTAACTACAGTTTAGCTTTTTTTTTAAGATTTATTTATTAATTTATTTGAAGGGCAGAGTTACACAGAAAGAGGAGAGGCAGAGAGAGAGAGAGAGAAAGAGAGAGAGAGAGGCCTTCCATCCACTGGTTCACTTCCCACTGGGCTGCAACAGCTGAAGCTGTGCCAATCCGCAGCCAGGAGCCAGGAGCTTCTTCCAGGTCTCCCACACAAATACAGGTACCCAAGGACTTGGGCCATCTTCTACTGCTTTCCCAGGCCATAGCAGAGAGCTGGATCAGAAGTAGGGCAGCCGAGACTTGAACTGATGCCCATATGGGATGCCTGCCCTATGGGCAACGGCTTTACCCGCTACACCACAGCGCCTGCCCCAATTTTAGCTTTGATTTCTAAAATCAAACATCAGAAATTCAAACACTAAGCACAAAACCACATTTCTCAAACTAAACTGGCATCAATGGGCTGTAAGCCATGAATTCTGGTAAAGTTTTGAAAAATTTGCATTTGGGGGCCAGCTCAGTGGCACAGCGGGTAAAGCCGCCACTTGCAGTTCCAGCATCCCATACCCCATTTCCAGTCCAGCTCTCTGCTATGGCCTGGGAGAGCAGCAGAAGATGGCCCAAGTGCTTGGGTCCCTGCACACACGTTGGGTACCTGGAAGAACCTCCTGGTTCCTGGCTCTGGATTGGCTCAGCTCTATTCATCGCGACCATTTGGGGAGTGAACTAGTGGATGAAAGACCTCTCTCTCTCTCTGCCTCTCCTTCTCTCTCAGCATGACTCTGACTTTCAAATAAATAAATAATCTTAAAAAAGATTTGCATTTTAATTTCTGTAGTATATATTTTTAAGTATATTCTGGATCATTTGGATAATCATCTCATCTACAAAAATCTAGGGTATGAGAATTAGGGTGGACTAAAGAACACGACACAGAAAGGACTTCCAAAGTAAGTGACATGTTTATGTCAAGTGAAAGCCAAACCATTTAGCGTGTGGTTTAAGGAGAGATGCTCCACAGCATGCGAGCACAGGAAAGTGGTGTAGGAACTGAGTCATCCTACGGTGTGTAGCACCTGGAAAACTGCACATCTGTGTGCCAAGAAGACAACAGAACAGTCACTATGCAAAGAAAGACTTAGTTTCACAAAACAGCATCATCTATCACCTCGCATTTAATTTGTTCTACTGGTTTTATAGTCTCATTTATATTTCACTTATAAATATTTTTGCTTTATACTTGGTTATATATATATATATGAATTAAATATTTTAATAAAATAATTTAGGTCAATAGGGGATTCACAATACTTTTTCCTTTAAAAGGGAACTGTGGCCGGCGCCGCGGCTCACTAGGCTAATCCTCCGCCTAGCGGCGCCGGCACACTGGGTTCTAGTCCCGGTTGGGGTGACGGATTCTGTCCCGGTTGCCCCTCTTCCAGGCCAGCTCTCTGCTGTGGCCAGGGAGTGCAGTGGAGGATGGCCCAGGTGCTTGGGCCCTGCACCCCATGGGAGACCAGGAAAAGCACCTGGCTCCTGGCTCCTGCCATCGGATCAGCGCGGTGCGCCGGCCGCAGCGCGCCGGCCGCGGCGGCCATTGGAGGGTGAACCAACGGCAAAAGGAAGACCTTTCTCTCTGTCTCTCTCTCTCACTGTCCACTCTGCCTGTCAAAAAAAAAAAAAAAAAAAAAAAATATATATATATATATATATATATATAAAAGGGAACTGTGGGGCCAGCATTGTGGCAGAGCAGGTAAAGCCACCACCTGTGATGCCAGCATCCCTTATACATGCCGGTTCATTTCCCGGCTGTTCCACTCTGATCCAGCTCCCTGCTAATGTGCCTGGGAAAAGCAGAAGATGGCCCAAATGCTTGGGCCCTTGCCACCCAAGTGGGAGACCTGGATGAAGCTCCTGGCTCCTAGCTTCAGCCTGGCCCAACTCTGGCTGTTGCGGCCATCTGGGGAGGGAACCAGAGGATGGAATTTCTCTCTTTCTCTCTCTTACTCTATAACTCTGACTTCCAAAATAAACAAATCTTTACTGGAAAAAAAAAAGGAGGGGGGGAAGGAACTGTGTATTATTCACGCTTAACACCAACAAGGTGGGGTAAACATGGAGATTCAAATCTGAAAGACCCATTTCCAAACCTTGGTTCTCCTGGTTGTTCATCCCAGGCAACAGTACCTCCTCGGAGCCTTGGTTTACTTACAGGGCCACCTTGAAGATAGTTATGATGTACACTGTAACTTACATAAAATTCTTTTTTCTGTTTCTCTATTTAAGTTAACTTCTGAGTTCTCAATTTTTAATGGCATTCAATATTCTATCGAACAACAGGGCTTAAGCTCTTGTCATGTTAACATGTCTCTCCGTATAAACATTACTCTGTCATATAGCATACAGATTACACCTCCACAATAAGCCCATCCTACTGCAACCAACAGCGTCCAAATCTCCAAAGCCTGGAGCCTTCTGTGGCAATTTTACCTCCATCTCCTCCATCCCACGCAGAAGCTACAGGATTTATCTCTCTAGGTGTCTTCTACTCAAAGTTGTTTTGTAACTCTCAAAGCTTTGTCCAGTATAGACCCACTCAATCCATTCTTTCGAATATACAATGAGTCTAAAACCAGATGCTCCTGGGGCGATGACACTGAGGGTAGTTTAGGCTCTGAACCTAGCAAAGTTTATGACACACAACAGATACCCAATAAAGGTTGAGTGTCACTGACCAGAAATTGAGCATCTCTAACCCTAGAATCTGAAACGCAAAATGTTCTGAAGACCAGAACTTTGTAAACAAAGTACTTCGGAGCAGTTTGGATTTTGAGATCAAGGATGCTCCCTCCACCTGTAAAGTCTGTGCAAACAATCACAGTGTTGGAAAAAGTAAAGAACATCTGTAACGCCCCTCTCCCAGGAAAAAAAGGGCAGGACTATCCCCAGAGGCTTCGTTCCTTCCTAACAGGTTTTTGGGTTCCACAACAACTGGAAAACTGGTCTTTAAAGACAGTCACAAAGAATCACAAACAGACAATAATAGACTTCTGTGATTAAAAGAAAACAGCAGGAGGTCGATATTGTGACAGAGCAGGTAAAGCCCAGTTGGCAACACTGGCGCCCATAGGCACCCTATATGAGTGCCAGTTCAAGTAAGCCCCAGCTGTTCTACTTCTGATCCAGCTCCCCGCTAATGGCCTGGGAAAAGCAGTGAAAGATGGTCCAAGAGTTTGGGCCCCTGCCATCCATGTGGGGGACCCAGATGAAACTCTCTGAATTTCCTTCTCTCTCTGTAACTCTTTATAATAAATAAATAATCCTAAAATTTAAAAAAAATAGCAAAAAAGCATTTCAGCCTCCCTGCTTTAATTATTTTTAAAAATTCTCAATCTCATTATTAACTTAGCAGATTGGTTGGCATGGACCAAATAACCGCTACATAAAACCGTAATTTAAAAACAGTATTAAATTCCTACTGAATAATATAAGATCAGATTATTTTTCAAAATTAGTAATAACCATCATTAACTAAACCTTCTGAGTAACTCTCAGGTATATCCCCTAAAATTTTTTTGGTCTCTTTTTCTTCTAATGAGTGAAAGCCAGAAGTTCAAACTATATACACACATCCACACACAGTATATCTCATCTGCATACACGATATAATGTCATATAGTGTATGACATCACTCTTTGTAGGCAACCTGAATAAGAAAACTTACTGCCCATTATAAACATTACCAATGGGCATTTCTTAAACATTTATCTCTCGGCTGACTCTCACACACTCCATGACACTGATCCAACTCTAAAGCTGGAGAAAAAAAACCAACGTATAAAAATGTGATTCACATGTAACATTTCAGTAATATCACTGTTGTGGGTAAGGAAACAGACTCCTTAGAGATCCTGTAGCACAACCGAAACATACATGGATCTTTAGATGATCTACCAAAATCACAGTATGGCCATCATAAAAATCAATCCAATTCTCCTGCTCTCTAAACAAAGGACTGATAAATCCAGCATTTAGAATGTAACAGAAATCTCAATTTATCTTTACCGACTTAACAACCTCATATCAAATGCTGGCAGCAAGCCATCACAACTCTCCTTCTTAACAATGAAGGTAAAACTCATGACCAAAATAGAGCTCCCAGAGCTGTATTTCACTTGGATTGTATCCACAGCAAAATCTTCACAACTTAACTATCTGGATTCAAGAAATTGGACTGGGGGTGGGGGGGCAGGGGGTGAGGGCAGAGAAGAACTTCTCTGAAAAGCAAAGGTTATAAAATATCACTAACAGTATCTCAATTGTTATCAGCCAAATGGCAGGGGCAAAGGGGTCACTTGATGGATGACAGAGCCATGAAAGAAAAAAAATAACATTGGTAATGGCTTCATAGTGGTGCTTATGATCAAAAACTGTGAGCATCCAACACCCCAACAAGTTATAGGTTGTGATCCAAGACCTTAAATGCAGAATAAAATGCCAATGCTCTGCCTCCCGAAAGAAACATACAACCCCCTAAACTGGTGAACACCACCCAACCAACACCCGGCAGAGTGGATATTTTCAGTATCACATCAGGAAATCATGGTAAGTGCTAGCGGTTCCTCTAGGCCTCAGCAGCGCCTGAGGTGTAAGAGCAAACTCGAGCCCTCTTCACCCTCAAAGAATAATGTTGATGTCATGACGAGGCTACTGCTTCTTTGCACTCCGGGCAAGTCATGCCTCGATCCACAACGCAATTCTTCCCCCACCCGCCGGCACCCCTCGAAACGCAGCGATCTCTACCCAGAGGAGCCCTCGGGGTACCCCCAGCCTCCTCTACCTCCAGCGGCGGCCGCTCTCTCCTCCCTCGGGCTCCGAGGTGGGGGCTCCAGAAGGTCCCGGGCAATCCCGAGCCCGGGCGGTGCTTGTTTGCCTGACACGGTAGCTCCGGCCGGCCGCCTCCTTCCCCAGTTGGCCCAGACTGGAGCGCTGCAGGGTACCCGGGGGCCGGGGAGCGAGCCCGGGCGGCGACGTCGCCGCGGCCGCCGCCTCTGGTATGTCAGGGGCCGGGATTGTATTTCGAAAGATCCGCCATTTTCACCTCGTCATCACCATCACAGCTCAGCAGCTTCCCCGGCAGCCCGAGCCCGGGCCGCCGCCGCCGCCGCCAGCAGCCGGCCCCCCGCCTCCCCGTCCCCGCCCCGGCCCGCCCCTCCCGAGAGGCGCACACCCACATATCCGGGGAAGCCTCCCGCCGGCCCCGCCAACCTTCAAACGCACCCGGAGGAACAAGTGCTCACGGGCCACGCCAACCTTTCACCCCCGAACCACACGCCGAGCCCGGCGGCCCCGCCGCGGCGCCAGAGGAAGTCGCTCTCCCGGCGGGTCCCAAGTCCGGCATAGGCTTGTGTGCAAAGGCAGCCCAGCAGAAGGCGGCACCGGGACAATAAAGAGCCCAAACTCCCTCATTTTCACGAAACCAACTTGAGGGAGGTGGAGGCGTGGGCTTCTTTCGCGGCGTCCATCTCAGACGCTACAAACATTGTCCGCACCGTGAATGTCACTCACCAACTTTGACGTATTACTCTAACCGCAGAACTACTTTGACAGGACGAGCGATTTCCATATGCTAGCCCTGACCTCTCTGACACTTTCCTAAACTACAGGCACCGACCCTCAGCCAGGTAGGCGGTCAAAAACAAGCCACCAGTTAAAACCCAGGATCCGAACTGTTTCCCTCTCCACTCAACTTTAATCTGGTCACTTCTGTCCACGAACACTGTGACGACCGGACTTCAAAGTGCGACTGGATTTGAAATGTACTGATCCAATTGTGGAAACATTCACGATCAATTTCCAAAATACGGAAAATATAGCTCTAAGCTAAAATTTCTTGCCAAATGTTTTTAGGATCTAAGTCATCAAATTGAAAAACCATCTGCCGCTGCTGTTTTGTTCAATACAGTGAAAATAAACAGTTTGCTTTAGAATAAGACCCCAGTTGCCCCATACTCCCACCAGTTCCTGTCATCATTCAGTTTAATAAGCAATTAAAGGAGAACATACATATTTTCTAATCACCTAAGAAGAAAAACATTAGCTGCAAAGCTTCTGATGAAATCAGCATTTGGAAAAAAATCAGTTACCATTGTTAATTTCAGAAAGATCACCCCTTCAAAAGATAAATTCTATACCACTAAACCACGCCATAAGCTCTAAAGGACCTACGTAAAACAAGCAAATTGAACTTCAAGGTTGCGAATACAGCCACTCTCAGTGCCTTTTTTGAAAAGTTAGTCTGAGGAGAGGAAGGTGGAAGTGGAAAAAGCCATTTATTTCCACCTTGTGTGAAAGGCAACTCCATACAAAAGTCGGCGGCTCCAGGCGTAAACAAGTGCTATCCTCCAGCCGCTCCAACCCCCGCTTTCCTGTGCAGCCTGCTCGGCGCTCCGAGTCTAAAGTGTTCCCAATTCCCTCATCCTTAAACTTCACCAACCCACCGACAGCCCGGTCCACCCGCACCCTGCTGGGCTGTTTACCGTTGCGTGGCCAAGCTGAGCCCCAGCCCGCTCCCTTCCCCCGTGCACCGCGGGAACACTGTGACATTTAGCTGGTGGGCTTCGCGAGGAAAACGGACGCACACGAAGAAGAGTCCATACAAAGGGGCGTAGGAAGAAGGCGGCGGCGGGCAGCAGGCAAAGGAGGGGCTGATACCAAATGACACAGCAGCAAAACCGGTTCCCTGACACCGGGGCCCACACGGCCGGCTTCTCGGACCGCGCTGTGCGCCTGTCCACAGCCGTAGGAGTCCTTCCTCCAGTCAGCCGGGCAGGGCGGCCGGCACGGCGTTGGCCCTGCCGAGTGACAGCCGCCCTCCCGGGGGCCGGCGGGAAGGGGCCGTGCCCTGAGGATCGTCCGCCCCCTGCGGCCCGGGGATGGGGCGCGGCGGCCCCCAGGCGGCAGGTGCCCGCTCTCCGCCACTGCCCCGCCGCCCAGGCTCCCGGGGGGGAGCGGTTCGGCGCCCTCCGCCCGCGCTGCCATTCGCAGCGGAGACTGGCTCCCCCTTTCCCGCCCGCCCGGTAGCCCCCATCTCAGGGGCTGACACTCACCAAAGCCGGCGGCGCCGCCGCCTCCTCCTTGCGCCGCGCTCCCTGGGCTCCCAGCAGCCGCGGCGGCGGCGGCGCCTCCGAGGCACAGACCCGGGTTTGTTCAAAATCACGCGCCCAGCGCCATTCCACCGCCGCATCCCATAATACGCCGGGCCCTCCCCGCCCGCGCGCCCCTCTCTGCCCGCCCCTCCACTCCGCCCGCCCTGCCCCGCCTCGCTTAGCTCCCCGGGCCGGCTTCCTTCGCCCCGCCCCTTCCGCGGCGCCTGGCCCCGCCCCTTGGCAACCCGAGCCGCGTCATTCCGCAAGGCTCCGTGAGTACGCTCCGGCTCCACGTGACTCCGACTGGGCGCCTTGTCAAAGCTTTCGCACGGAATGTTCCATCTCGCCGAGCCGGGGGTGGGGGACGGTGATCCCGGATCGCGCCAGCAGTTGGCAGAGGCCGCCTTCTCGCCTCGCTTCCCTTGTTAGGAAGTCCATGCTGGAGGTGCGTCCTCCAGCATCCTCCCTGTTTGATGTGCTCCTAAGGCGGCGATTCGGCACAAAAGCCGAATCTCTTGGTTTTATAGGTACTGCTTTTGCAGGAGTCGCTAAAAAGCCCCTGGGAAACCACGCAGAATTAAACTTATTTTGTAAGGGACTTCTTGCCTTTTTTGCAATACTGTATACAGCTAAGACTAACGGAGTCAAATTTCTTTGTATTTAGTCATCTTTTCTATTATTATCCCCACTAGTTACAAGACATCCGAATGTGAAGTCGGAAAAACAGGCTGTGAAAGACCACTCAGTTAATAAATGCTCGGTGTTTGAGACGAGACTACACAGCAATAGAAAAGGTAAAAGAATGTAAATGTAACATGGTGTGCAACAGTATGTAATTGCCATTGGAGCACAGAGGACGGTCAGATCGATTTGAAATACCAGCTAAGGACCACAGTGGAGGAGACGAGAGAGGTCGCAGCAGAAGCTGCAACCATTTGGAATCAAGCATTCTAGTTTTAAATTGACACCTCCACTTACTGGTGTATAAAGTTTCTTCACCCATCTGCAAAATAGAAATAACAAAACTTCTCCCAGGATTCTGAGGGTTAACTAAGATGAGTGATGTCAAGTAGCTTCAGGGTCTCTGCCTCAGTTCTGCTGTGCCATAGTCAGTGCTAACTGGACTTCAAAGCTCAACCACTAAGACCTAGAAAGGCTGGGGTGGGCGTTTGGCCTGGTGGGTAAGACACCAGTTAAGGTATTTGCATCCTGTGTCAGAGTGCTCCTAACTTCAGCTTCCTGCTAATGTAGACCCTGGCTCAAGCAATTGAGCTCTAGCCACCCAAATGAGAGAACTGGATTGAGTCACTGGCTCCTAATTTCATACTATTGTGGGATACGGAGAGTAGACCAGTGAATGAGAGCGTTCTCACTCTCGCTCTCTTACTCTCTCCCGCTCTCTTCCAGTCTTTCTGACTGATAAATAAAGATTTAGCAAGGCAAGGGGACTGAAATTAGTAAGAGCTTGGAAGTGGGAAGGTATGTGGCATGTGCAAGCAATGTGGGAAAATCAAGTGATAAAACCGGCTTTTTGGGGGGTTCAATAGTATGACCCATTTTATGAAGAGCCTTAGGAGTTAGTATGACAAATCCTCATAGTCAAATGATTATTGTACTAGATAATACTACTATTATCTACCCAATGTGGGTTCACTTTTTTTAAAAAGATTTATTTATTTATTTGAAAGGCAAAGTTGTACACACACACACAGAGCAAGAGCGAGAGTGAGAGCAATAGAGAGAGAGAGAATCTTCCATCCTCTGGTTCACTCCCCAAATGGCTACAATGGCCGAAGCTGGGCCTATCCAAAGCCAGGAGCCAGAAGCTTCTTCCAGGTCTCCCACATGGGTGCAGGGCCCAAGGATTTCTTCTGCTGCTTTCCCAGGCCATTAGCAGGGAGCTGGATTGAAATGGAGTAGGTGGGACTCGAACTGGTGCCCATATGGGAAGCTGGCACCACAGGCAGCAGCTTTACCTGCCACCCTATAATGCAGAACCCACGTTCACTTCTTGGTAAGTGGAAATCAAAACCTTCACCAAAAGTAGTTGTCACTAAAGGTAATTTTTATATAATTTTTTATTATTTTTAAAAATTATTTATTTGAAAGGCAGAGAGAGAGAATGAGAGACAGAGATCACCCATCCTCTGGTTCATCCCCCTGAAACAGGGTTAGGCCATGAGCTGGGAATTCAATCCAGGTGTCCCATATGGATATCGGGGACACATCTACTTGAGCCATCATCTCCCAGCATGCACATTAGCAGGAAGTTGGAATGGGAAGCAGAGCTGGAACTTAAACTCAGGCACTCTGATATAGGATGCAGGTATCCCAAATGGCATCTTCACTGCTATTCCAATCAGGGCCTTCCACAAAGTAATTTTTATTTGTAGCAAATAATGACACCGTGGGGAATCATTTTCAAAGCTGCAGCTCCCTGAGCAAGGGAAATCAGGTACCTCTTGTTTTGAGTAGGAAATGACTATTCCAAAGGGGAATTTTGTCATTACATGTAGAGGTGTGTATAAGTTTGCATAGGTGCAATTTGGAAACACTCTTTTACAAACTCGTGGTATGGTAATGGGACTTAAGTTCCTCCTCGGTGGAGCTTTTAGCATTAACTTTAAGTAAAGGGTGACTTTTGGACACCTTTTGACCCATTTTGAGTAGGGTTTGGGCCACTTTAGGGTAGCTGGTGATTGCATCTCTCCTTGGAACATGACTAAAAACAAGTATGAAAGACAAAGTTTTGGAAGTTTCAGGGCTCTTAAGTAGAAATGAGTCAAGTTAAAGACTTTGAGCTGCTTGGAGCATTAACTCCTGAAGGAAAGGCAGAAGGGAGTGAGGTGGGCTGCCCAAACCAGACTCGATTTTGGGAGAGACTGGAATCCAAAACAGCGGAAAGTTTCCAGCTATTCCACAAATCTAGTCATTCTGATACCAAAACCTAAGACAGCATCAAAAAAGAAGGGAAATCCTTTGAGTCTCACTATGAGTTGTTAGACAAAATTGAGTATTGAAATGTTATCAGATCTAACAATGTGGTGGTAAAAATAATTCACACTGTGGCAAAGTTCAGTTTAGTCCAAGAATGGTGGTTTAACATTAAGAAATCTAACTTACAGATTTATGAATTGGATTAAAGAAGAAAAACCAAATTATATATAGAGGTGTATTGCTTAACATTCAGCAATCATTCTGATTTTTTTTAATTCTTAGTAGATATTAAAAAAGGTTTCTTTAATTAGGTCAAGATAATTATTACAAACCCAAGAAGGATGCAAGGATATAGCAGCTATTAAAGATTTTTCAGGGTGTCCCAGCCAAATGCAATTAAATAAGAAAAAAGGTCGGGGTGGGGTGGTATGGGAAGGGGTGGCAATTATTTAGCCTAGTGGTTAGGATGGCTGTTTAAGACTCCTGCATCCCACATTGCATGGAGTACCTAGGTTCGAGTCTTGACTCCAGCTTTCTGTTAATGCAGATCCTGGGAGGCAGTGCTGATGATTCAAGTAACTGAAATCCTGCCATCCATGAGGGAGACCTGGATTGAGCTTCAGGCTCCCAGCTTCACCATTTTAGGCATTTGGAGAGTGAACCAGTGGATGAGAGCACTGTTTCTCTGTCTCCGTCAAATAAGTAAAAAATTTAAAAAGGGACTGAAATTGTGGTGCAATTGTTTAAGCTGCAACTTTCAACATAGGCATCCCATATCAAAGTGCTGGTTCAAGTCCTGGCCACTCCACCTCCAATATGGTTTCCTGCTAATGTGCTTGGGACAGCAACAGAAGATGGCTGAAGTACTTGGGTATCTGCCACTCCTGTGAGAGACTAGTGTGGGGTTCTTGGCTTCTAGCTTCAGCCTGGCTCTGCCCTGGCTATTGTGGCCACTTGGAGAATGAACTAGCAAGATGGAAGATTCTCTCTCTCCCTCCCCCTCCCCCTCTCCCTCTCTTCCTTTCAAATAAATAAATCTTTAAAAAACATTTTAAAGAAATAAGAGGCACACTTACCTGGCAGGGGAGATACGATGGTCACGAAAGAAATAAGAGGCATTTGGGGCTGGCACTGGCATCCCATATGGGCGCTGGTTCTAGTCCCAACTGCTCTTCTTCCAATCTAGCTCTCTGCTGTGGCCTGGGAAAGCAGTAGAAGATGGCCCAAGCCCTTGGGCCCCTGCACCCACAGAGGAGACTTGGAGGAAGTGCCTGGCTCCTGGCTTTGGATCAGCGCAGTTCCAGCTGTTGTGGCCAATGGGGGAATGAACCAACAGAAAGAAGACCTTTCTCTCTGTCTCTCCCTCTCATTGTCTATAACTCTACTTCTCAAATAAGTAAATAAAATCTTTAAAAGAAATAAATAAGATGCATTCACATAAATGCTGGAAAGAAGAAATTAAATGGTCCTTATTAAAAGTAATCATAAAGAGCTGGATGTTGTGGTTAATTACTTGGCCTGAACACTAACCCTGGCCCCACCACTTCATAACTGTGGGAACTTAGGCAAGTTATTTTCTTCTGTCTTAGGGTTCTCATCTATAAACTGGGCTAGTGCATATATGGTAAGATTGTTACAAAGATTAATGAAGTTAAGATGTGGAAAGCACTTCAAACAGTGTCTGCCATACAGCAAGAACTCAATGGCTAAAAGCTATTAATACTCAAAACCATAATACAGAGTCAAATACAATCTTTCACTTCAGCAAAGAAAGCATTTTAGCTCCGAAGAGTCTCTGCTGTTCAAACATCTGTATTTCAGAAGAAAATCTTTGCTTTATATTTACATGGTCACTTTTCCAAATGAACTAAAAACTGAAAATATTCCGCAACTATCGTGGGTCATTTACTGGATTCCAAGCACTGTGCCAGGCCCTGGGAATGAAACGGTGAACAAGACAGAGCAGCTCTGTCCAGTGGATTGCTCTGCAGTGATGGAACTGCTCCGCCTCTGCCTCTCTGTAACTCTGCCTTTCAAACAAATAAATAAACCCTTAAATAAAGAGTTGCTTTCGTTTTTCAAATTAAAAGCCTACAAGGAGAAGATCCGCTGTAATGTTCTCATGTGCTTATCCTGCTAGAGGTGGAATGAGCCTTGTGGTTAGGAGTGGGTGTCCCCTTGTAGGAAGTAGATATTGCAAATGTCTGTCATCCTGAGGAGAGGCCCATCTCCAGACAGGATATGGGAGCTTGAAAGAAGAGCACAGGCAGACGGTGACAGAAATGCTGCCTCTTCCTAGGCCTCACCCATTTGGACCTGGACACAAAGACCTTTGTGTGAAGGAAGGAGAAAAATGACATCTGCCCCTAGCGAGACTGGAAACTCAATTGAGCTTCTATTACAAACCGTCTTAGAATTCTTCATGGCTTATAAACATTAGCATTTGTTTTCCTCGTGTGTTGGTTGGATTCACAGATCTAGACTGGGCTCAGCTAGGCCAGGTTGGATTCTAGGCTTAGAGTTGGGGTGTTACCTGTTCCACATATTTTAATTCTGAAGTCCAAGTATATAAGGCATTAGCTACTTGGGGCATGCTCTTCTTCTAGTGGACCACAGAAACCTTTGGGAATCAGTGTAAATGTGATATCCTTTTTTTTTTTTTTTTTTTTTTGAAAAAAAAAAAAAGATTTATTTATTTATTTGAAAGGCAGAGTTACAGAGAGGCAGAGGCAGAGAGAGAAGTCTTCCATCCACTATGTTCACTCCCCACATGGCTGCAGTGGCCAGAGAAGTGCCAATCCGAAGCCAGGAGCCAGGAGCTTCTTCTGGGTCTCCCACGTGGGTGCAGGGGCCCAAAGACTTGGGCCATGTTCTACTGCTTTCCCAGCCCATAGCAGAGAGCTGGATTGGAAGTAGAGCAGTTGGGACTCAAACTGGCATCTATATGGGATACTGGCACTGCAGGCATTGGCTTTACCCACTATGCCACAGCGCTGGCCCCGTGATATCCTTTTAATAAGGCTACCCTACCGCCAACCAACTGGTACATTGTCACTTCTGCCTACATACCATTGGTCAAAAAAACTCATAGGGTCAAACCCAGTGTCAATAAGGTGGAAGAAATACATTCTTTCTGTCCTAGTGAAAGGTACTGCAAAGGTACAGAGCAAAGGATGTAGATGCAGAATTCTAGTATAAAGAAGGGAATAAAGAAATAGGAGCAATGATGGATTGCATAATTTGACCAGAGTCTGTTTTAATTCCTCTGTACATAGTATATTTTCCCCTGCCTTTAAAAAATTACTTATTTATCTATTTATTTATTTGAAAGGCAGAGTTATAGAGTGAGAGAGAGAGGGCGAGAGAGAGAGAGAGAGAAATCTTCCATCCACTGGTTTACTCCCCAAATGGCTGCAATGGCCAGAATTGGGCCAATCTGAAGCCAGGAGCCAGGAGCTTTTTCTGGGTCTCCCACGTGGGTGCAGAGGACCAAATACTTGGGCCACCTTGTACTGCTTTCCCAGGTGCATTAGCAGAGAGCTGGATTAGAAGTGGAGTAGGGGCCGGTGCTGTGGCACAACGGGTTAACACCCTGGCCTGAAGCACCAGCATCCCATATGGGCACTGGTTCTAGTCCTGGCTGCTCCTCTTCTGATTGAATAAACAAATAAATCTAAATTGCAGGCTGAGGCTTTACCCACTACACCACAGCACCACCCTCCCTGCCAGCTACTTTTAAGATTTCAATTTATCTTTGGTTTTCAGCAGTTTGAATAGTATGTGTCCAGGTGTGTATATGTGTCTGTTCCATCATTTTGACAGTTTTTCTGAGATTCCCTGGATGTATTCTTTGCTATTTTGCTATTCTATCTTCTAGGTTTAATTGGTTGGTTTGGTTTTGTTTTGTTTTGTTTTTGACAGGCAGAGTTAGTGAGAGAGAGAGAGACAGAGAGAAAGGTCTTCCTTTTTCCGTAGGTTCACCCCCCAAGCGGCCGCTACGGCTGGCACGCTGCGCTGATCCAAGTGCTTCCTCCTGGTCTCCCATGCGGTGTAGGGCCCAAGCACCTGGGCCATCCTCCACTGCCCTCCCAGGCCATAGCAGAGAGCAACCAGGACAGAATCTGGCGCCGCGACCAGGACTAGAACCCGGGGTGCCGGCACCGCAGGCGGAGGATTAGTCTAGTGAGTTGCGGCGCCGGCCTCTAGGTTTAATTTTTTTTAATGCCTTTTCTTTCACTCTTTTCCTCTTTGGATTCCAATTACGTGTATGTTGGATCATTTTGTTCCACAGCTTCTGAATATTCAATATTCTCCCTCTTCCACCTCCTCTCACTCTTTCTTTGCCCTTTGGGCTTTTTTTTTTTTTTTTTGGAGATTTATTTATATATTTGAAAGGCAGTTAGAGAGAGAGTGGTATAGACAGAGAGAGAGATAAAGAGAGAGAGAGAGAGAGAGAGAGAGATCTTCCATCCACACCCTAGACGGGTGCAAGAGCCAGGGCTGGGCCAGGCCAAAGCCAGGAGCTTCTTCTGAGCCTTCCATATAGGGAGCAGGAGCCCAAGGACTTGGGCCATCTTCCACTGCTTTCTCAGGCCATTAGCAGGGAGCTGAATCAGAATTGGAGTGGCTTGGAAATGAACTGGCACCCATATATGATGCCAGGTGTCACAGGCACCTTTACCCACTATGCCACAATGTCAGTTCTATGCACACCCCTCACCCTCACTTTGGTTCTTAGTTTGAGTCCCTTCTATCGCCCTATTTTTAAATTCTTGGGTTCTTTCTTGGTTACGTTGAATCTACTCATGATTGCATTGAAGGAATTATTCATCTCTGTGATATGTCTATATTTTTACAATTTCCTTTTTACATTTTCTTTTAGTTTCCACTTCTCTGTTTTAACTGCTCACCTGTTCATTCATGTTGTCTTTATTGTCTTTTGAAGCTTTAATATATTAATCATAGTTATCTTCAGTTCTTCATCTGATAGTGCTAACGTTTTTAGATTGCTTTGTCTCCTGACAGTGTGATATTTGGGTGTTTTTCATACTTACAGATTGAATACTGTATCTCCTGTATGCTCAGGTAAACACTATTTATGCTGGGAAAGGGGCATGCGTCGTCTTGTGCTAGACTGTTGGTGTGAAAGGTTGAGTTAGTCTACAGGACTTGAGATGGGCTTTGGTTGCTATGGTGAACTTCAGCCCAGCAGAGTTTTCAAATTTCTTTTGTTACTTTGTGCCTAAAATAAAGGTTAGGTTTTATTCTCAATGCTGCTGTTCTACTTTCAGCTTTAAGCCTCTGTGCTATGCAGCTCACAGAGGATCCCTCTCCAAGCCCAGGACTTCCATCCAGTAGTAAACTGCTATTTGGTGTGGGGAGACTGGTTGGGATGTTGGAGGGAGGGATAGTTTCTCTGAAGTCCTATTCCAGCTTCAGTCTTAGGCAGGTTCCCAGTCCCTGGGACTTGCATGGAGTTTTCTCCATAATCCTGATTCCTCCCTGTCTATGATAGTCAATGGTCAGGGCTCTAGACAGTTTCCTGCCCCTGTCCCAGAGATAAAGAGTTTTTCCTTTCCCTATTCCTCCAGCTGCAATGGATCTGCACTGGTCTTTGGGGAACAATAAGGTTTGCCTCCTGCCTTTCTTTTTTTTTTTTTTTTTTTTTTTTTTTGACAGGCAGAGTGGACAGTGAGAGAGAGAGACAGAGAGAGAAAGGTCTTCCTTTGCCGTTGGTTCACCCTCCAATGGCCGCCGCTGCAGCCGGCTCACCGCGCTGATCCTGGCAGGAGCCAGGATCCAGGTGCTTTTCCTGGTCTCCCATGGGGTGCAGGGCCCAAGCACCTGGGCCATCCTCCACTGCCCTCCCAGGCCATAGCAGAGAGCTGGCCTGGAAGAGGGGCAACCGGGACAGAATCCGGCGCCCCAACCGGGACTAGAACCCGGTGTGCCGGCGCCGCAAGGTGGAGGATTAGCCTAGTGAGCCACGGCGCCGGCTTGCCTCCTGCCTTTCTTTCAATGGCAGCCACTTCTGTCCTCCAAGCCTGTACCCTTCAAGGAATCTTTCTCTTGACTTCTATCCTGCCATCAACCTTTGTCCTGAGTGCCCAGAGGAGCTCCCTGGGAAAGACTCTGTGAGTATATGTGAACTCCCCTTATGACTGAGGCTTCCATGGGGCTCCACAAGCATGCTAACCCACAGCCAGTCTCTAGCAATTTATTAGAGATTTAGCTGAATTTGCCTTTTCTGTTAGTATGGTGGTCCCATCTCCCCTCTCCTGCTCTGCTACTGGTAGGTAAGTCAATGCCTGCATCTCATATCTTTATAGAACAATCTGTCTTCTTTCCTTAGATTTTAGGTTGTTGATTGCTCTGTGACCTCAGGTCTCTGACTCAACCAAGGCTATGATTTTATAGATTATCTAGCTTACTGTTGTGGTGAGGACAATGCTATTCCCTGCTTTCTATACATCAGAAGCAGCAGAAAGATCTCAGGTGTTGTTTTATTAGGAGAGTCGGAGGGTCTCTATAAATCAACCACAGTAAAAGGCCCATTACAGTTCTTATGCACGACAGCCTTTCTGCTTCCTTTTCTAACTCGCCCCTTCCTACTTGTTTTTCTGGCTCTCAGAGCTCTTGCTTTCCAACCCAAATTCCACTGTGTGCTCTGATTGTTCCCACAGTTGATGGCAGATTTGGAACACCTTTTCCACCTTGTAGCCTTTACTTCCTACTCCACCCTTAGATGTGTGGACTCTGAACTTCATGCCAGTCCCAGAAAAGGAACATTTATATAAAACCGTAAAAGTCTTGGATTTTCCATACTTCCTCCTTATCCAACTATGTTCCCTACTTGAATTAACAAATATTTTTGAGTGTTACTAAATACAAGGCAACAATTGTGAGTGCCAGCTGGTTTATAATAATGTATCAGGTTGGGGCTGGCGCCGTGGCTCACTTGGTTAATCCTCCACCTGCAGTCCTGGCATCCCAAATGGGCACCGGGTTCTAGTCCTGGTTGCCCCTCTTCAGTCGAGCTCTCTGCTGTAGCCTGGGAAGGCAGTGGAGGATGGCCCAAGTGCTTGGGTCACTGCATCCACATGGGAGACCAGGAGGAAGCACCTGGCTCCTGGCTTCGGATTGGCACAGCACCAGCTGTGGCGGCCATCTGGGGGGTGAACCAACGGAAGGAAGACCTTTCTCTCTGTCTCTCTCTCTCTCACTGTCTATAGCTCTACCTATCAAATAAAAAAAAATAATGTATCAGGTTGTCACATTTCTTTCACCTTGCTCTCCTACTTCCAATTCAACTATGTGACTCTACAGGAAACATGAATACCTGAGTGCCATTAAACAGACACAGTGGGCACTAGATGGTATGAACGAGCCTAAGGGTGCAGTGAGTCTAGAGAGGGAGAGAACAATGTAACCTGTGATGATCCATGCACTTCCAAGCAGAAGAATGGTACCTGTTCTGGCACTCTTCCCTGTAGGACCTATCGGTTATCCTGACACCAGAGGAGGCGAGGAAGCAGACAGTTGTGCTGTAACGTCTCTTCCCCCCAGGCTAGAAGACCAGCAGTTTTTGAAATTGAGAAGCAGAGAGGCTACTTCCACGTAGCTCAAAGAGGAACTAACAATTTCCTACCAGACAGGGACTGCTCCTACCACCCATGACATTGCCACTTAACAGACTCCTGCAGCCAGATCTGAGCTCTAATGACATAGAACCCAGCATCAGAGTGAATAGGTAAAACACAGAGAACAAGTGGCTCCCAATAAAATAAAACTGCTGGAGAACACAATAGTTTAAGCCATAAATAAATACACAGATATAAGCACTTAAGACAAAATTCAATACATACACACAAGACTATGCATCAAAAAGCATGTCTGTTCCTTTTCAAATCGATGTTTTAAATTTGGTGAAGTGCACAGATGTTAATTCTATAGTTTGATGAATTTTGGTAAATCCATACACTCATGTGACCCATACTGCTATCAACATGTAGGACATTACTATCATCTCCTGTTACTTTCCAGTGAATTCCCGCTGGTGATTTTCCATTGCTCCCTCTCCAGACAACTTCTCACATTATGTCACCATAAATTAGTTTTGTCTGATTTAGAGCTTTATGTTGATGGGATCTTACTGTATTTCCTTTATGTCTGGCTTCTTTCACTCAGTGTTTTGGAGAATCATTCATTTTGTTGCATGTGTCTATAGTTTTTGCCTTTTTAAAATACTGAGCAGTATTCTATTGAATGAACATACCAAAGTTTGTTTACACATTTTCCTCCTGATGGACATTTGGTTTGTTTCCACTTGGGGCTATTAAACATAAAACAACTATAACATTTTAATATAAGAGTACTTGTGAAAATAATGATCTTTTAAAACATAAAACTTGTGCTGCGGCTTACTTGGCTAATCCTCTGCCTGTGGCGCCAGCACACTGGGTTCTAGTCCCAGTTGGAGTGCCAGATTCTGTCCCGGTTGCTCCTCTTCCAGTCCAGCTCTCTGCTGTGGCCCAGGAAGGCAGTGGAGGATGGCCCAAGTGCTTGGGTCCTGCACCCACATGGGAGACCAGAAGGAAGCACCTGGCTCCTGGCTTCAGATTGGTGCAGCATGCTGGCTGTAGCGACCATTTGGGGGGTGAACCAACGGAAGGAAGACCTTTCTCTCTGTCTCTGTCTAACTCTGCCTGTCCAAAAACAAAACAAAACAAAACAAAAAAAACCACAAAACATAAAACTTTATAGATATATTGAAGGAGAGTTATTGAATTGTGCCAAGAGGGCCGTAAAGGAGAAAAGTTATCACAAAACAGAATTCAAACATGTAAAGAAGTAGAAATCATGATGAAAAAGATAAATCATTTAGAAGATAAATTCAAGAGACCTAATATATTACTATGTGGAGTTTCAGAAGGAGAGAAAGGAATAGGAAACAGGGAGATGATAGTTAAATATTTAATTCTTAAAAATTTTTACTTGAAAAGTAGAAAGATACAGAGACAGAGACAGATCTTCCATCTACTCGTTGCTCACAATAGCTAAGGCTGGGAAAGGCCAAAACCAAGAGCCATAAACTCAATCCAGGTCTTCCACACGGGTGGCAGTGATCCAAGTACTTGAGCAATCATTGCTGTCTCTCAGGGTACCCAATAGCAGGAAACTGGAGTTGAAAGCAGAGCTAAGAGTTGAACCCAAGCATTTCAATGTGGATTCTGGCATCCCAAGTGGTGTCTTAAACATTGTACCAAATGCCCACTGCCCCCAGGTGAAAATTAAATGAACAATAATATAAATTTTTTCTATTAATAATACACTATTATTATTACAATGTAACATTATTAATTAATAGAAAATCCTTCTAAAGATACACTTGCATTTGCAGATGTTCCCAGGAGTTCACGGAGTTCCTAGGTAGCATCAAAAAGGCATAGATAGCTAGGTACGTCCTAGGAAAGTTCCTCCAAAGAGAGGATCTTAAAAATGTCCAAGGGGAAAGAACAAGATACCAATAAATGAGCTGATGTGAGCATTAAGTATATACTTCTTATAAAACTAAGAATAAGTAAAAATGAAAAGGATAGCTTATGATGGCCATATATGCTTACAATATAAGCATAGAATGATTATAAAATAACAGAAGAATGGGAAAAGAAAATGTAGGAAAATATTTAACTTTTCAGTAATCATATTGTGGTGGTATTATTGGTATTGGTATTCTGAAGCCTGGTATGTATAATGTGAGGTGGATAAAATGAGTAATTATGAGAGGCAGGCGTTTTGGCACAGCCGGTTAAGCCGTTGCTTGGGACACCTGCATCTCGTATTAGGGTTCCTGCTTACAGCCCTGGCTATTCCATGCTTCCGATACAACTTCCTGCCAATGTGCCTGGGAGGCAGCAGATGATGGCTCAAGTGCTTGGGTTCCTGCACACACATGGGAAACCTGGATAGAGTTCTCGCTTTCTGACTTCAGCCTGGCACAGCCCTGCTGTTGGGGGCATTTGGAGAGTAAGCCAGCTTATAGAAGTCTGTCTCTCCTCTCTCTCTCTCTCTCATTTTGCCTTTGAAATCAATAAAAAACATAATTATTAATATTCTAATGGTAAAATTCGTTATTATGTAGGATTTTTTAAAAGTTCATGGAAACTTTATATTATGAAAAAAAAGTTGTATAACTTTCAAAGTTTTTTTGCAACAAAATAAACTCGTACTAACTTGTTATAACAGGTCTGACAGGATCTAGTTGAAGCACTAAGAAGACATCAGTTTGAAAAGAGTCACTATCAGATTAACATGGATTCTTCTAAAATTGAAGGCAGAATGAACATCAGGTTTATGGTGAAGCTTGGTGGGAAAATGGTGAAATCGTTTATGCTTTACGAAAACTACATGGGCACAATGTCCCCCAGCAGTTTACCAATGGATAACTTCTTCGAAGAAGGAACCAATGTTGAAAATGAAGCCTACAGTAGCAGACCATCCACAGTGGTCTTGTTTATGCCCTAACTGAAGAGGACTGACCATTAATACAAGAGATTACAACTAACACCATAGGTACCTCGGTTAGTTCAGTTTACACACTTATGACTGAAAATTTAGAATGGAACAAACTTTCTGGTTGATGGGTGTCAAAATGGTCTAGTCCATCCTCCGGGTTTTAATGAAAAATTTCAACATATGGGATAAAGACTCTGAAACATTTCTTAGGAGATTGTAACAGGAGATAAATTCATGACTTTACCAGTACTATTCTACAGACAAAACACAGTCAAAACAATGGTTACCAACAGGCAGAAGTGGTCCAGTCAAAGCAAAAGTGGGCTGGTCAAGAGCAATGGTCATGGCAAGTTTTTTAGGATGCCCAAGGCACTTTGTTTATTGATCCTAAAAAGGAGAGCCAAAGAGCGGGAGCATCTGCTTATTATGGACAGTGTTTTGGAAAAGTTAGTCAAACCCTTAGCAGAAAAACACCTGGGAAAGTTTCACCAGAGAGTGAACGCTCCCACTCTTTCCTCTCATTAAATAAAGCAAATGTGGTGGGAGTTTTAATAGGAAGGCATTAGGCATTCATCTTGTAATCCCAATTTGGCACCTTCTGACTATTTTTGTTTTCTAATCTAAAAAATCTTTTTCAAAAAATCTTTATTTATTCAAAAATCAGGGTTACAGAAAGAAAGGGGGGGGATTGATTCTATCTATTGGTTTGGTCCCCAGATGGCTGCAATGGCCAGGGCTGGACCAGGCCCAAGCCAGGAGCCAGGAGCTTCATCTAGGTCTCCCAAGTGGGTACAGGGACCCATGTACTTGGGCCATCTTCCACTGCCTTTCCCAGGCACATTAGCAGGGAACTGGATAGGAAGTGGAACAGCCAGCACCCAAACTGGTGCTTTTATGGGATGCCAGCATTGCAGCGGCAGCTTTACCTGCTATACTACAATGCTGGCTCCAGAAAAATCTTTAAAGAGCACATTTGCTTCAATAAATAATGTAAAAAAAACCTTGTAATAACATGATTAAATTCCTAGGACCCTCAGCTATTTAGGGATAGACTAAATGGCTGCTATTATTGCTTACAAAAATGTCTTGAACTTGTTGGAGCTTATGTTGGTAAGTAAATTTATGTTATTTATTTATTTTAAGAATTTATTTATTTATTTGACAGTCAGAGTTACACAGAGAGAGGAGAGGCAGAGAGAGAGAAAGAAAGGTCCTCCATCTGAAGGTTCACTCCCCACTTGGCTGCAACAGCCAGAGCTGCACCGATCTGAATCCAGGTGCCAGGAGCTTCTTCCGGGTCTCCCATGCGGGTCTCCCATGGGGGTCCCAAGTCATTAGGCCATCTTCTTTTTTTGTGTGTGCTTTTTAGGACAATATATTTTTTTAAATTTATTTATTTATTTATTATTTCATAAATGTAAATTTACAAAGTGCAACTTTTGCATTGTTGTGGCTTTTTCCCCCATAATCTCCCTCCCACCCGCAGCCATCCCATCTCCCACTCCCTCTCCCATCCCACTCTTCGTCAAGATTCATTTTCAATGATCTTTATATACAGAAGATCAACTTAGAATATACTAAGCAAAGATTTCAACAGACTGCACCCACACAACCACACAAGATACAGAGTACTGTTCGACTAGTAGTGTTACCATTAACTCTCATAGTAAAACACATTAAGGACAGAGATCCTACGTGGCGAGCAGGTGCACAGTGACTCCCGTTGTTGATTTAACAATTGACACTCTTATTTATGACGTCAGTAATCACCAGAGGCTCTTGCCATGAGCTGTCAAGGCTATGGAAACTCCTTGAGTTCACCAACTCTGAACTTATTTAGTCAAGGCCATATCACAGTGGAGGTTCCTTCCTCCCTTCAGAGAAAGGTGCCTCCTTCTTTGATGGCCCGTTCTTTCTGCTGGGGTCTTGTTCACAGAGATCTTTCATTCAGGTCATTTTTGCCACAGTGTCTTGACTTTCCATGTTGGGCTATCTTCTACTGCTTTCCCAGGCCACAGCAGAGAGCTGGATCAGAAGAGGAGCCAGGACTTGAACCGGCGTCCATATGGGATGCCGGCTCTTCAGGCCAGGGTGTTAACCCACTGTGCCACAGCACTGGCCCCAATGTTATTTATTTTTTATCTTTAAATTATATTTTCCTATATCCCTTTTGAAATCCTCTCACTGCATTCGTAGCTTCTGGCTATGTCCCGGGCTCAGCCTTAGCGATTGCAGGCATTTGGGAAGTGAACCAGCAGATGGGAGCTCTGTCTCTCTCTGTCTCTGCCCCTCTGTCCCTCATAAAAAAAGAAGAAAAAATAACCTGGCTGAGGCCAGAAGCAAGGACATAGGGAAAGTTTAACAATTACTTATAGAGAGAACTGTAAGTGTGGTTACTTGCATCTGAGACAGTCTGGAAGCAAATAGCTAGAGTGGGGCTGGCGCTGTGGTGCAGTGGGTTAACGCACTGGCCTGAAGTGCCAGCATCCCATATGGCCACTGGTTCTAGTCCTGGCTGCTCCTTTTCCAATCCAGCTTTCTGCTATGGCCTGGGAAAGCTGTAGAAGATGGCCCAAGTCCTTGGGTCCCTGCACCCGCGTGGGAAACCTGGAAGAAGCTCCTGGCTCCTGGCTTCAGATTGGCGCAGCTCCAGCTGTTACGGCCATGTGGGGAGTGAACCATCGGATGGAAGACCTCTCTCTCTCTCTCTGCCTCTCCTCTCTGTGTAACTCTAACTTTCAAATAAATAAATAAATATTTTAAAAAATAGCCAGAATATTGGAAATACAGTAGGATTATATTAAAAAATAAGTTTAAAAAACACTGAAAAATCTGGTGGACAAAAATTCTCAACTGTTCAAGCCCAAGGGCATTCCCAAAGATGAAGTATGCTCAACATCTAGTTAACTTGCACACTGCTGCCCTGTTATCTGTGGTTTCACTTTTCACAGTTTCAATTATCTACGGTCAACCACAGTCTGAAAATACTACACAGAAATTTTCAAAAATAAGCAATTCTTAAGTTTTAAACTATATGCCATTCTAAGTAGCAGGATGACATCTTGCTCTGGTTTGCTCTGTCCAGCCCAGAACCAAATCATCTCTTTGTCTAGTACATCCATGTCATAGATTGTTAGTCCCTGGCTGTCTCAATGGTCAGATCTACTATAACCGTATTACAGTGCTGTGTTCAAGTAAACCTATGTTATTCAATAAAGGCCCCAAAGCACAAAAGTAGTGCTGTTGCCAATTCAGACTTACCAAAGAGAAGCTGTAAAATGCTTCCTTCAAGTGAAGAGATAAAAGTTCTCAAATTAATAAGCAAAAATAGTCATAGAAAAGGTGCTAAAATCTGTAGTATATTTTGAAAGGGACCACATTTATGTAACTTTTATTACAGCATATATAGTTGTTCTACTTCATTATTAGTTATTGTTGTCAGTTCTCACTGTGTCTAATTTATAAACTATTATAGGTACGTATGTTAGGAAAAGAACACAGGGGCCGGCACTGTGGCCTAATGGGTAAAGCCGCCACCTGCAATGCTGGCATCCCTTATGGGTGCTGGTTAGAGTCCTGGCCGCTCCACTTCCGATCCGGCTCTCTGCGATGGCTTGGGAAAGCAGTAGAAGATGGCCCAAGCCCTTGGGACCCTGCACACGTGTGGGAGACCCAGAAGAAGCTCCTGGCTCCTGGCTTTGGATCAGCAGTTCCAGCTGTTGCAGCCATCTGGGGAGTAAACCATCAAATGAAAGACCCCTCTCTCTGTCTCTGCCTCTCTGTAACCCTGCCTTTCAAATAAATAAATAATTTTTTTTAAAAAAGGAAAATAACATAATAAATGAGTCTACAGGGTTAACTACTTTTGGTGGTTTCAGGCATCTACTGGAGGAACTATCCTCTGCTGACAGGTTGGACTACTATATCCCAAGAGGGCAAAGTTTGGGCCCACAGAATACAATGAACAAAGAACATGTCAGAGAGCAGAATCAATGCTAACCATGGAATTTATTCTACCAACAGGGCAGTGGGCTTCTGTAATTCCTGCCCAGGATCATGCTGTTGCTACGGAACACTAACTGCTGTCCATCTCCCATTCTTCCTTTTTGAGATTTAACTGTGGTTGTTCCACTGTCGTTCTGTATTACATGTATAGGCATGGAGTACAGCATTTGTTTTATGTTCCTGGACCACAAAAAGCCACATCCTATTGTGATAGAATTGTGCATCACCAGACATCCTGTGTTTTGAGCTGATGAAGAAAGTGTTAAATAAAAGTTGCAGAGGCCATTGTTTTGGACTAAGCTCCTGCAACCAGGCCCCAACTGATCAGGCTAAAATAACGGAGTCACTCATGCCAAAGTTCTATGTCACTAAACTGAAACTAAGCAGTGTATTTGACTTCTGAGAAATCAGAATTTGATAACAACTGAATTTCCCAAAGAGGTCAATTGCAGTTAACATAATGAAGTTCCCTCTGCCTTAACCCTTCAGCAAAAGGGTAACCTAAAGCAACCTGATGTTAACCAATCATTTATTTTTTTTCTATTTTTCCATCTCTCTGACCACTTTACAAAGAAAGTAACTTGGAAATGACTTTTGTTTTCTTGCTTTTGCTTTCTTCAGCCCTGTTTTATGACTTTAAAAACCTCTCTTCTCCTCAGTTAATTGGAACATGTATTCTGTTTTTAAAAAATCTTTATTTATTTGAAAGGCAGAAATATGGAGAGAGAAGCAGAGAGGGAGAGAGAATGAGAGAGGAAGTGAGCTCTTCCATCTGCTGGCTCACTCCCCAAATGGCCACACCAGCCAGGGCTGGGCCTGGCAGAAGCTTCCTCTGGGTCTCCCACCTGGGTGCAGAGGCCCAAGGACTTGGGCCATCTTCTACTGCTTTCTCAGGCTGTAGCAGAGAGCTGGATTGGAAGAGGAGCAGCCAGGATTAGAACCGGCACCCATATGGGATGCCAGCACTGCATGTAGAGGCTTAACCTTCTTTGCCACTGTGCTGGGCCCTATATTCTGTTTTGTGGTGTGCAGTATTACCTGATTCTGGAATTGAAAATAAAGCCAGGGGCCGATGCATGGCTCACTTGGTTAATCCTCTGCCTACAGCGCCGGCATCCCATATGGGCACCGGATTCTGTCCCAGTTGCTCCTCTTCCAGTCCAGCTCTCTGCTGTGGCCTGGGAGGGCAGTGGAGGATGGCCCAAGTGCTTGGGCCCTGCACCCGCATGGGAGACCTGGGAGAAGCACCTGGCTCCTGGCTTCGGATTGGCGCAGTGCCACCGGCTGTAGCGGCCATTTGGGGAGTGAACCAGTGGAAGGAAGACCTTTCTGTCTCTTTCTCTGTCTATAACTCTGTCAAATAAATTTTTAAAAAATTAAAAAGAGAAAGAAAATAAAGCCAAATAAATCTAGTTTAAACCAGATTGTCCTTAGACACAACTGAATGAGAAGTTGAACTCTTTCCTTAGGGAGGGAGTATGTTGTCCTGTGAAGGACACAAAGATTTTTAGGTGAACAGAACAGATCATAGCAGTAACTACTGTTTGTACCACTATGTTCACCCTTTCCTTTTCTTTGTGAGCACAAGGCAACACAAGGGGAAATTAAGTTTCCAGAATCACTATTATTAGGCATTCTTGCCAGTGGAATGGGATCTGAATTGATGTGGGCAATTTCCACTTTACTTTCTTAAAAGGAATTTATTCTGGACTTTTTTTTTCTCCTTTGCAATAGAGGAAATATGCCAATTATCACATCTCGAGATGGCAAAAAGTTCAAAGGTTTGAATTTTGTAGGCAAGACTGTAAGACATTGCACTCTTAGATACTTCTGGTAGGAGGGCAAAATGATAGCATCCCTATCAAGTGAAACTTTACAATATATATCACAATTTTAAGTATGTCTCCTTTGAGTCATTTCTGGGAATGTGTTTTGCTGGTACATAATTCTATATAAAATGATGTACAGGAAAAGTTATTCATTGCAGGAGTGGCTGTTTGTTCTGGCAGTTAGGATGCTCAGATCCCATCCTGGAGTGCCTGGGCTCCATCCATGCTCTGCTCCTGGCAATGCAGACTCTGGGAGGCAGCAGTGATGTCTCAAGTGGTTGGGTTCCTGTCATCCATACAGGAAAGTCTGGACTGTGTTCCTGGCTCCTGGCTTTGGCTGGAAACGGGAGTTTACCCTGTGTCTCTCCCTTTCTTAAAAACAATAACAATAACTACAATTATAATGTCTCACTCCCTAGACTTAAATGTCCTATAAGGATTAAGTAAATTTTGGCATACCTTCACTAGGTAGTACTCTCCACCTCTAAAACGAATGACTTTTAAGATGGGACTTAGGCCAGCGCCATGGCTCAATAGGCTAATTCTCTGCCTGCGGCGCCGGCACACTAGGTTCTAGTCTTGGTCGGGGCGCCAGATTCTGTCCCGGTTGCTCCACTTCTAGTCCAGCTCTCTGTTGTGGCCCGGGAGTGCAGTGGAGGATGGCCCAAGTCCTTGGGCCCTGCACTTGCATGGGAGACCAGGAGAAGCACCTGGCTCCTGGCTTCAGATCAGCGCGGTGCGCCCGCAGCGCGCCAGCTACAGTGGCCATTGGGGGGATGAACCAATGGCAAAGGAAGACCTTTCTCTCTGTCTCTCTCTCTCACTGTCCACTCTGCCTGTCCAAAAATAATAAAAAAAAGACTGGACTTAAATGGTAAGATCGCCAGGAAAAGTGAAAAATTCAAGAGCAGAACAATGAAACAATGTGCTTCTCATTGTAAAAGGAAGGAGATACACAGATTTCTACTTCTTTCAGAAATTCTCTAGGGATTTATAGAATATATATATATATATATATAAAATACACATTATATATAATAATACATGTTTTATATAATACATATATATAGAATATATATACACACATATATAAGATACATGAGTGATGAATGCAATCACCTATAAAGGGCGAGTGAACATATACTTTGTCACTCAGATGGAGTCGTTTCTAGAATGAAAAGAGGTGTTAATAAATACCTCAGGACACCAGACTAAAAATGGTACTGTCCTGGACACATGGGATGTATGATCAAACATTAAAAAAGATACCTGGTGTGTGTGTGGGGGTGGGTGGGACGCGGACATTTTTTATCTTATTTTTAAAAAGCACTGGTCTGTGGTGAATTGGAAATAAACAAAAAACTCGCCCTTTACCACACGTAGTTTCAGCGCTGCCTTAACGAACGAAGAATAAACCATAAACGTGAAACACGGACCTTAGCGCAAACGCAGTAGTTGTACGTACCGAGCCCTTACTGGAGCTGCACAAGCGACACACTCCCTTCAAGTTCATCAGCCAATCCCAAGTCGGAGCGTGAGAGCCAGCGCCTGTGGGAGAGGCCAGGGCGGGCCTGGGACGTGAGGAGTGAAGCGCCGTGTCATTCAACCCGGAGGGCGGAGGTAGCTCAGGTCCCGCCCCACCCACTGACGCTCTGGCCCGCGTAGGGGCTACTCTGTGGTATCCTTGGTTCTCTCTGGCCCCACTCCGGAGGACCATACTCGTTTTCTTTGAGGCTGTGAGGGGCCCCCTCAGCCAAGGCTGAGGTGGAAGAAAGATGGCGGCAGCCGTGCGACAGGATTTGGCCCAGCTCATGAATTCGAGCGGCTCTCATAAAGATCTGGCGGGCAAGTGAGTGTTTCCCGAGAGCAAGAGAGTGGGGAAGAGAGTGGGGAAGGAAGCCATAGTTCTCCTTGGGCTGACCGCCACCCTCGTGTTCGAGGCCTGACGACCGAGGGGGCGGGCCTGAGAGCGGCTGGGGCGGTGAGTGTTGCGGGGACCGGACCTTGTGCAGAGGCTCAGGAGGCCAGGGGCGCGGGGTGACTGTCAGCGTGTCCAGTCCTCCGTGGCGTCCTTCCTGGTCCCTCTGCATTCGGGAAGCGCGGTCAGCGGGACGACTGCTCCCCGGGCCTCCGCACGCTTCCCTGGTGCTCTTTCCCGTAGCGGCCTGGCCGCTCACCCCCCGGGCTGGCTCTGGATCTCTTTCCCTCTTTTAGAATGAGGGAAATTTCTATGCTGGCGTCTCGATGCGGAGTTTTCCGGGGCAGATGGGCTCTCGGGGTTCACGGGGACGGAGGAGGCATGGCCGCTGCCCTGTGGTCCGGAGCCACTCAGACCATCTTTGCTGGGTCCATGTGTGTTGGGTGCTCTCCTCGCCAGCAGCCTGAGGAAGGCGGAGTGTTCTGCCATCGTGGCTTAGCATCCTAAGTATTGATCTTTGCAGGAATCTGGATTGTGTAGGCATTTCGTCGAAGTGTTTGTAGACTACATAGGTTCACCGCCTGTTAGAATGTGTGACCCGTGCTTGTCCCGCAGGCGATTGCTCAGCAGTGTTAGGGATAGGTAGGCGCCTGTCGCCTCCGCTGCCTTTGCAGATTTGACAGCACTGCTCGTTTGTAAGGAACATGCTTTCTGTTTATATAAAGTAGGCTTCTCAAGTCGAACCAAATATTTACATCCTGACAGCTGAGATCACCTGCTTTGACCTAGGCATTGACATTGCTACTTTTTTTTTTTTTTTTTAACTGTAGGCTGTGCTGCCTTTTTTTCTGGTGGTAAATGTAATCAACTTATGTGGGTGAGCAGGACAGCTGTATATCGCAGCTTTACCTACTTTGCTGCATTTCTCGCTGAGGGAAATGGGGCTAATAAAAGGACTTATTCTTGTTTGAGTTTGCCTGAGGACAAAAATGAATATGTGCATATACTCATATATGAGGGAACATGGAATTTGTGGGAAAATGAAATTATGGATTTATTTTGGTGCAGAAGTTCCTGAGAGAAGAACTTTTTAGTATGTGGAAACTGTTTATTGTGAAAAGACTGCATGGATTTCTTTTTTTTTTTTTTTCCTTTAATTGTTTATTTGGAAATCAGTTACAAAGAGAAAGGGAGAGACAGAGGGAGAGAGATATTCCATCTGCTGGTTCACTCCTTAAGTGGCCGCAATGGCCAGGGCTGGGCCTTTCTGAAGCCAGGAGCCAGGAACTTCATCACCCAGGGGGGCAGGTGCCCAAGCACTTGAGCCATCTTCTACTGCTTTCCCAGGCGCATTAGCAGGAATCTGGATCAGAAGTGGAGCAGCCAGGACTCAAACCAGCACCCACATGGGATGCCAGCACTATAGGCAGCGGGTTTATTTGCTATGCTACAGTGCAGGCCCCAAGACTGCATGGATTTCAAAAAAATTTTTGCACTCAGATAAACTCGTATTTTTAATTCTATTTTTCATGAGCCTTTTGAAGTACCTTCATATCTACTTATTATACTTTTATCACCTAGAACAGTACCTGACACAGAGAAAGTGCCATCGAATTGTTGTTACCACTTTTAAGTAATCAGTAAAAATACACATGGACTTTTCCAAGGGTTGTAATAAGCTGAATACATCTTCATGACTAATTCCCTTTTGCGTGTAATTTTTATAAATTTGGATGAAAGTAAAGCAGCTTATAATTCCCCCTGTGCTTGCTTTAGTTTTTATTTTGTTGACTAAAAATAAGTGCAGCAGTTATTAGAAGACGTAGAGCTTTCTGAGCACTTGTGTAGTTCTGAAACTTCCGCTCAGTATTTGCTCCCTCAGTTCAGAACTGGAGCTAAACAGCAGAACCTGTTTTATAAGGTGCTTCAGTTATCTGTTTTCAAGTAACAAATGAAAAAGTTAGTGGTGTTAATCAACTTACTACTTCTCAGGATTCTGTGTGTTGACTGGGCTGTTTGGCTGGTCTTGTCTGGACTTAGACATAACCGGCAGCTCAGCTGGGGTTGGCCCCATACATATCTGGCTGTTGGCTAGATCTTGCTCTCTGCACGTATTCTCTCAGTCAGTAATTTAGGGCTTTCTTTTATGGCTCTGAGAGTGTTTGAAGAGGCTGTGAATAGAAGCCATAAAATCTTAAGGCTTATCTGGGTAGTTTTGCAGTACTGGTCAAAGTAAGTCACAAGACAGTCTACATTCCCAAGGAGGGGAAATGGAGTCTACCACTACCTCTTTTTTTCCCTTAATTGATTAATATACTTATATTCATCTTATTTGAAAAGCAGAGACAGAGAGTTTTTTTTTTAAAGATTTATTTTTGGCCGGCGCTGTGGCTCAATAGGCTAATCCTCCGCCTGCAGCACCGGCACACTGGGTTCTAGTCCCGGTCGGGGCGCCAGATTCTGTCCCGGTTGCTCTTCTTCTTGTCCAGCTCTCTGCTGTGGCCCAGAAAGGCAGTGGAGGATGGCCCAAGTGCTTGGGCCCTGCACCCGCATGGGAGACCAGAAGCATCTGGCTCCTGGCTTCGGATCAGCGCGGTGTGCCGCCGCAGCGGCCATTGGAGGGTGAACCAACGGAAAAGGAAGACCTTTCTCTCTGTCTCTCTCTCTCACTGTCCACTCTGCCTGTAAAAAAAAAAAAAAAAAAAGATTTATTTTTGAGAGGCAGAGTTAGAGAGAGTTCGAGAGATCTCCATTCGCTGGTTCACTCCCCAAATGGCCACAACAGCCTGAGCTGGGCCAGGATGAAGCCAGGACCTCCATCCAGGTCTCCCACGTGGATATAGGGGCTCAAGGACTTGTGCCATCCTCCACTGTTTTCCCAGGTGCATTAGCAGGGAGCTGCATTGGAATTGGAGCAGCTGGTGCTCTACTGTTATCCATATGGAATGCTGGCTTTGTAGGTTGCTTAACCCTTATGTTTCTATTTGCTGATTCACTTTCCAAACGCCTGCAATAGCCAGGGCTGGTCCAGACTGAAGCCGAAGTCAGGAGCCCAAAATTCCAGTCAGGTCTCCCACATAGGTGGCAGGGACTCAAGTACTTGAGCCATCATCTGCTGCCTCTCAGGATGTGCAGGAACAGAAAACTGTGTTGGAAGTGGAGTAGCTGGGACTCAGGGCTCACACCAGGCACTCTGCTATGGGTTGCAGGCTTCCCAAGCTGTGACTTCTGCCATTGGGCTAAATACCTGCCTCCATACCACTACCTTTTTAAGAGCAAAAGTTCACATTGTAAAGGGCCACGGACAGAGGAAGGTATGAGTCACTGGGAGCCATTACTTTAACATTGAACTATATGGGCTTATTGTGGAGATGACATGAAATAATGTGGTAACTGAGCCAGTGCCACCTTAGGGAGCAACTCCTATGGAACTGCTTTCTGAAACAAGTCTTGGCCTTACCCTTAGCTGTATTGGGTAACAATGTGTCAGGATATTTATCCTCATAACAAAACAGTTCTACCAGCTATATGCTTTATGAAAGAAATACTCTTGAACTGTATCAGCGATTTTAGGGTTTAAGAGCTGTGTACAAAGCATTCCATATTAAAGAATGATGGTGTACACTGGTTTCCAAAATAGTGATACTGTGTGTTCCTAACAGTTAGCAAGGTATCTGTAACAGTCATAGTTCTTTTTTTTTTTCTTTTTAAGATTTTATTTCTTTATTTGAGAGGCAGAGTTACAGACAGAGGGAAAGACAGAGAGAAAGGTCTTCCATCTGCTAGTTTACTCTCCAAATGGCCACGGTGGCCAGAGCTTGGCAGATCTGAAGCCAGGAGCCAGGAGCTTCTTCCACATCTTCCACATGGGCACGGGCACAAAGGCCAAAGCACTTGGGCCATATTCCACTGCTTTCCCAGGCCATAAGCAGGGAGCTGGATCAGAAGAGGAGCACCCACATGGGATGCTGGGACTGCAGGTGAAGGCTTCGGCTACTATACCACGGCACCGGCCCATGCAGTCATTGTTCAATAAATGTTGAATCACTGAATAGCTAGAAAGGGGCAGAGCTTGTATTTGAATCTAGAGTTGTCTTTTAAAGAACTTATTTTTTTATCTTAGTAACTGAGTTACAGATGCTTTCCTATAGAATCAACTCAACTGCCTAAGGTAGATATAAGAAATTAGACATATGAGAAGATTTTTTGCAGATTTTATAGGATGCTTTTTCTTTATTTTTAATTTAAAATTTTTTAAAACAGATATATTTATTGATTTGAAAGGCAGAGTTACAAAAAGAGAGGGAAAGACAGAGTGAGACGGATCTTCCATCTGTTGGTTTACTCCTCAAATGGCTGTAATAGCCAGAGCTGGTCCAGCTGAAGAAGGATCCAGGAACTCCATCTGGGCCTCCCAAGTGGGTAGCAGGGGTCCAGGCACTTGGACCATCTTCAGCTGGGTTCCCAGGTATATTAGTAGGGAGCTGGATCAGAAGTGGAGCAGCCAGGACTCAAACCAATGCCTTGTTACAGGCAGCAGCTTAGCCCACTGTGCCACCATGTCAGCCCATGTTTTTTAAAAATTGTTTTTTATTTTCAGGGTGGTGTTGTTGCATAGTGGATTAGGCCAGCACTTGTAATGCCAGCATCCCATGTTGGAGTGGCAGTCTAACCACTCAACATTTGATCCAACTCCCTGCTAGTGTGCCTGGGAAAACATTGGAAGATAGGTTAAGTGTTTGGACCCCTGTCATCTACATGGGAGACCCGATGGAGTTCTAGGCTTCTGGCTTTGGCTTGGCCCACTCCTGGCTGTCGGGGCCATTTGGGGAGCGAGCCAACATATAAAAATCTTTCTCTCTGCCCCTTCCTCTCTCTTTGTCATTCTGTCTTTTGAATTAATGAATAAATCTTTTTTAAAAATTATTTTCATTTTTATTTTAAAGATTTATTTATTTGAAAGGGGGAGTTACAGAGAGAGAGAGGAAGAGCTTCCATCTGCGGTCTCACCCCCGAAATGGCCACAATAGCCAGGGCTGGGCCATGCTGAAGCCAGGAGCCAGGAGCTGCTTCTGTGTCTCTCCCATGGGTAGCAGGGGCCCAAGCTCTTGGGGCATTCTCTGCTGCTTTCCCAGGTACATGAGTGAGCTAGATCCAGCTGGCACCTATATGGGATGCTGATGTCGCAGGCAGTAGCCTGAACTGCTACACCACGATGCCAACCCCCTTTTATCTTCTTGAAATAGAGACAGAGAGCGTGTGTGTGTGTGTGGGTGTGTGTATGTTATCCTCTGTCCATTGAGGCAGGAGCCAAGAATTCCATCTGGGTCTCCCATGTGGGTGACAAGGGTCCAAGCACTTAAGTCATTAGCCTCCCATGATGCATCAGCAGGAAACTAGTTTGGAAGCTGAGTATCTGGAGCTCAAATTGGCATTCCTTTATGGGATGTAGACATCTCAAGTGGAGGGTTAACTGCTGTGCCACAGTGCCAGGCCTATAGGCTGCTTTTTGTACCTATTCTGCGTTGTGTTGATTATCTCATACAAGAGTTAGGAGAGGAGGAAAGCCTTGAGGGGAAGCATTCGGGTAGATAGCTACTGTGACAGCCTGTATTATTCACTTAGCTAAACCTATTTGGTTCTTCAGAACTCAGTTCAAATGTTACTTCTTTCAATAAATCTTCTTTGTTTTTTGTTTGTTTTTTTTTTTTTTTACAGGCAGAGTGGACAGTGAGAGAGAGAGAGAGAGACAGAGAGAAAGGTCTTCCTTTTGCCGTTGGTTCACCCTCCAATGGCCGCCGGCGGCCGGCGCGCTGCAGCCAGCGCATCGCGCTGATCCGATGGCAGGAGCCAGGAGCCAGGTGCTTCTCCTGGTCTCCCATGAGGTGCAGGGCCCAAGCACCTGGGCCATCCTCCACTGCACTCCCTGGCCACAGCAGAGGGCTGGCCTGGAAGAGGGGCAACCGGGACAGAATCCGGCGCCCCGACCGGGACTAGAACCCGGTGTGCCGGCGCCGCAAGGCGGAGGATTAGCCTAGTGAGCCACGGCGCCAGCCTCAATAAATTTTCTTTGAACAATCACTACACACTCATACTCCTCCACACACATGGCCTGGGTTGTCCTATGCCCAGTGGTATCTCATATTTGTAATACTAAGCTACTTTGTCTATTCAGTTGTCTGCTGCCCTAACTAAAGTTGTGTTTCTTTGAAGGCATGTATGAGGTCATGGCATATAAGTCTTTCTTGAGTGAGTCTTATGGAAATATGACCTCTTTTTCTCAGCTCTGGGGAATGGAGGGTACCTAGAGGGTGAGGGCAGGCCTTTGGGGTCTAAATGTTTTAATTTTACAACGAGTAAGTTGGCAGTAATGGGACACTTTTTAGTTGCCTGTGCCTATTAGAAAAGTTGTTTTTCAGAAAAGGATATAGATTTCCCTGTTCTGCTGGAGATAAACTGGATAAGAACTCTTTAATAATAGAATTGTCAAAAATGGAGAACACTGGGGCAGGTGCTGTGGTATAGTAGATTAAACCTCTGCCTGTGGCACCAGCCTCCTATATGGGTATCAGTTCGTGTCCCAGCTGCTCCTCTTCTGATCCAGCTCTCTGATTATGGCCTGGGAAAGCAGTGGGAGATGGTCCAAGTGCTTGAGCCCTTACACCCATGTGGGAGACCCAAAAGAAGCTCCTGGCTTCGGATCTGCCCAGTTCCTGCCATTGTGGCTATTAAGGGAGTGAACCAGTGGATGGAAGATACCTCTCAATCTTTCTCTCTCCCTCTCTCATTCTTTCTCTCTCTGTGTCCCCCTCCCCCCGTATGTAACTCTTCCTCTCAAATAAATAAATCTTGAAAAAAAAAAAAAAGAACACACACTGTATTACCTCAAAGACCTCTTCCTAATCACATTCTCTGGTTCTCTGTTAATCCCTCACACAAATTTTAGTGGGTCTCATTTCTAGAGTAAAACTTGGGGACATCTAGACTTTACTGTGTGCCAAGCACAACAGTAGTGCATTTTTAAACCCTTAAGAAGTGGGTGACATTACTTATATTACGTGAGGAAAGTTAAGTACAGAGGTGAAATACCGTGCTCTAAGGTCACAACTGTCAGCGTGAAGCCAGAACACAAGCTGTGTCCACTTATCTCAGAGCCCTTAGCTCTGTAAACACATCTGCCTTGTCAACAACCTCAACATTTCACATCATGATTTTTTGCTGAGAATGCCTGTCTTCCTCCACTCTTTCCCACTCCACTAAATTTAAATGTTTAGAACGTGTAAAGAGCAATCTCATTAAGAGATTATTTTTCCTGTGGGACTATGGTCTTCCTACTTTTTACTTGTTGAATATTATGGTTAGTGGTGAATTAAGCCAATGAATATAGAGTGGATTAAGATATGTATTTGCAAAAACTCATAAAAGGACTAGAGGGGGGGAGAGAGGGGAGTTGAGGGGGAGAGTAGGAGAGAGGGAAGTGTGGTTGTCTTCTTGGAACTGTACCTATGGAATGCATGAAATCTGTTCTCTTTATATTACTTAAAAGAAAGAAAAAATTAAATGATCTTTCTATTCCAAAAAAAGAGAGATTACTTTCTTCCCTAAAAGTTTTGTTAGCACTTACCTGATGTTAAGACTTTGTTTTTAATTTTCTGCAGCTTTTTTATGATGTGTCTTTGTTATTTTTGCATATCTATGTCAGCTCTGACTGGGAATTAAACCATCTAAAAACCTAATGACTTAGGCCGGTGCCGCAGCTCAATAGGCTAATCTTCCACCTAGCGGCGCTGGCACATCGGGTTCTAGTCCCGGTTGGGGCGCCGAATTCTGTCCCAGTTGCCCCTCTTCCAGGCCAGCTCTCTGCTGTGGCCTGGGAAGGCAGTGGAGGATGGCTCAAGTGCTTGGGCCCTGCACCCCATGGGAGACCAGGAGAAGCACCTGGCTCCTGCCTTCGGATCAGTGCGGTGTGCCGGCCGTGGCGGCCATTGGAGGGTGAACCAACGGCAAAAGGAAGACCTTTCTCTCTGTCTCTCTCTCTCTCTATCCATTCTGCCTGTCAAACAAACAAACAAACAAACAAAAAAACACAACCTAATGACTTAAAACAACATTCACTTATTTAACTGAAATTCTGCAGATTGGCTGAGTTGGTCTCAACTGAATGGTTCTTTTCTTTTTCCTTTATAAAAAAAGATTTATTTCTTTTATTTGAAAGGCAGATTGACAAGAAGAAGAGAATCTGCTGGTTCATTGCACAAATGCCCTCAACAGCTGAGGCTAGGCCAGGCCGAAGCCAGGAACCAAGGAACTCCATCTAGATCTCCATGTGGGTGGCAGGGGACCAAGCACTTGAGCCATCATCTGCTGCCTCCTAGGCACATTGGCAGGAAGAAGTGCATGGAACTGGTACCCCAGCTAGCGCTCCAATATGGGATGTGGGCATCCCAAGCAGAAGTTTAACCTACCATGCCACAGCAGGTCATGGGGCTGCATATCTTAGTTGGCCAGTAGGTTAGTCTAGGCTTGTTTGTATGATAACAGCAGAGTTCCAAAGACAAAGACAACATAAGGCCTCTTGATTATAAGCTCCAAATTGGCACTTCAGTTCTACCACATTCTGTTGGCCAAACAAACCCAGTTTCAAAGGGTGAGGAAATAAACTGTACCTCTTTTCTTTATTTTTTAATTTAAATTTTTAAATTTTATTTATTCGAAAGGCAGAGAGATCTGTTCACTCGTTCACTCCCAAATGCCTTCAACAGTCAGGGCATGGCCAGGCCAAAGTCAGGAGTAGAATTCAGTTTCGGTCTCCCACATGGAAGAAAGGGACCCAAATACTTGAGCCATCACCTGATGCCTCCTGTGGTATACATCAGCAGGAAATTACACTGAAGCGCAGAGTTGGGACTCAAACCTAGACAGTTCTCCTATGGGATGCGAATGTCCCAAGTGGCAGCTTACCTGCTGTACCAAGCTTCCACCCCAAACTCTACTTCTTTTTTCTTTTCTTTTTCTTTTTTTTTTTTTTTTTTAAGATTTATTTATTTGAAAGACATAGAGATAGAAGGAAATATTCTATCCACTGTTCATTACTGAAATGACAACAGCCAGGTTTGGATCAGGTGGAAGCCAGGAACCAGGAACTTCATCCTAATTTCCAACATGCGTGGCAAGGGACGGCACTTGGGCTATTTTTTGCTGCTCTCAGGCACATTAGCAGGAAACTGGCTTGGAAATGGAGCAGCCAGAACTTGAACTGACAGTCTCATATGGAATGTCAGCATTGTGGTGCAGCAGATTAAGCCACTGCACCACAATGCTGGTCCCTAAACTCTACCTCTTGAGGTAAAGAGCTACCAAGTCATATTACAAAGGGACATGGATGGGGGCCGGTGCTGTGGCACTGTAGGGTTAATCCTCCGCCTGCGGCGCCGGCATCCCACATGGGCGCTGGGTTCTAGTCCCGGCTAGCTCCTCTTCCAATCTAGCTCTCTGCTGTGGCCTGGGAAAACAGTGAAGGATGGCTCAGGTCCTTGGGCCCCTGAACCCACATGGGTTACTGGGAGGGAGCGCCTGACTTCTGGCTTCGGATCAGTGCAACTCCAACCGTTGCGGCCATTGGGGAGTGAACCAACGGACAGAAGACCTTTCTCTGTGTTTCTCCCTCTCACTGTCTGTAACTACATCTCAAATAAATAAACAAAATCTTTAAAAAAAAAAAATGGACAGGGAGAACATTATAGTTATTTTTGTAAATACTCCACCACATTATCCTGGTTGAACTTCACTGGTTTCTTGAATTAATGGATTGGATTCTTTCATCTGTCCTGAGAAGTTTTCAGCCTTATAGTTATTTTATTTTATTTTTTAAAGGATTTATTTATTTGAAAGGTAGAGTTACAGAGAGGCAGAGAGAGAGAGAGAGAGGTCTTCTATCTGCTGGTTCACTCCCCTGATGGCCACAATGGCTGGAGCTGCGCCTATCTGAAGCCAGGAGCCAGGAGCTTCTTCTGGGTTTCCCATGTCGGTGCAGGGGCCAAAGGATTTGCTCCTCACTAAGTGCCACCCTATCTCTCCCGTCTTTCTAGTCAGATGCCTTCAGGCAGAAGCTGTGATTCACTCTGCTGTGCTCTTAATTCCCTCTCTGCTTTCTCTTTCTTGTTGGGGTTTTTTGCTATTTTTTTTTAAGATTGATTTATTTGAAAGGCAGACTTACAGAGAGAGAAGGAGAGAGAGAGAGATCTTCCAGCTGCTGATTTGCTCCTCAAATGGCCACAATGGCTGGGGCCTAGCCAGACTGAAGCCAGGAACCTGGAACTCCATCTGGGTCTCTCACGTGGGTGGTAGGAACCCAATCAATTGGGCCACCTTCTGCTTTCTTGGTGGTTAGCAGGGAGTGGTTTGAAGTGAAACAGCTGGGACTCAAACCAGTGCTCAATGGGATGCTCAAAAAATATTTGTTGATGATAAATGGATAGGACAAATATAAAATTACTTAATTAATAAAATTTATCCCCTTCCCATCCTTTTTAGAGTGCAGATTTGAATCTTATGTGGTCATGTACATTAGGTTAATGGTTACTAGAGCTGAATGTAAATAAAAAATAAATAGGCATTATCTGATAGCATAAGAAATGTTCTATCCATTCATGTACCTTGCTGGAATTTACTTTGCACACATGAACATATTGAATCACTAATATTTTCTTTTATTCGGCCTCTAGTGTTTGTTTTCATTGCCTAGTCAACACTGTCCTATTGTTAGTGATCCTAAATTCATTAGGTTCACAAGAGGAAGAGGCTTTGATTCACCTCAGGTAATGGTCTTATGTGTTCATGTAATCACAATTGAAGGGATTAAAACTTTTAAGACAGTGGGGCTGGCGCCGAGGCTCACTAGGCTAATCCTCCGCCTTGCGGCGCCGGCACACCGGGTTCTAGTCCCGGTTGGGGCACCGGATTCTGTCCCGGTTGCCCCTCTTCCAGGCCAGCTCTCTGCTGTGGCCAGGGAGTGCAGTGGAGGATGGCCCAAGTGCTTGGGCCCTGCACCCCATGGGAGACCAGGATAAGTACCTGGCTCCTGCCATTGGATCAGCGTGGTGCCCCGGCCACAGCGTGCCGGCCGTGGCGGCCATTGGAGGGTGAATCAACGGCAAAGGAAGACCTTTCTCTCTGTCTCTCTCTCTCACTGTCCACTCTGCCTGTCAAAAAAAAAAAAAAAAAAACAAACAAACAAAAAAAAACTTTTAAGACAATGGAAAGGATATTGAGTTTTACTTTAAATTCAAAACTGGGGACCAGCTTAGCAGGTTAATCTGCCGTCTGCAGTGTTGGCATCCTGTTTGGGCACCTGTTCGAGTCCTGGCTGCTCCACTTCTGATTGAGCATCCTCGCATATGTGCCTGAGAAAATGGTAGAAGATGGCCCAAGTGCTTGGGCCCCTGCACCTGTGTGGAAGACCTGGAAGAAGCTCCTGGCTCCTGGCTTCGTCCTGGCCCAGCCCCAGCTGTTGCGGCCATTTGGGGAGTAAACCAGCAGATGGAAGATTGGATTAATCGATCTTTCTCTCTCTCTCTCTCTCTCTCTCTTTCTGTCTCTCCTCCTCTCTCTGTAATTCTGACTTTCAAATAAATAAATAAATCTTTAAAAAAAATTTTTGAAACTTTAAAGGAAAAGTGGCACCCCCATTGGCCTGAGCTGAGCTGATCTGAAGCCAGGAGCCAGGAGCTTAATCCAGATCTCCCACATGGGTTCAGGGGCCCAAGGACTTGGGTCATCCTCCACTGCTTTCCCAGGCACATTAGCAGGGAACTAGATTGGAAGTGGAGCAGTTGGGACTTGAACCAGCACTCAAATGGGAGACTGGTGCTGCAGGCCAGGGCTTTAACCCACTGCGCCACAGCACCGGCCCCCCAACACACTCTTATGATGGGATTGTCAACTTAAAATTTGAAATTTGGTGTGTATAACTGAAATCTAGAAGAAGTAGCATCTTAGAATTATAGATTTAGTAGTTCTTGTGATGGACTGGGAACACACACACACACACACACACACACACAATATGGGATGTAGATATCCCAAACAAAGTCTTAATCAGTACTCCAAATGCCCACCGCTGAACATTATTTTTATTTGGTATTATTTTAGGTATCGACAGATCCTGGAAAAAGCCATTCAGTTATCTGGGGCAGAACAACTAGAAGCTTTGAAAGCTTTTGTGGAAGCAAGTAAGTAGAATGGAAATTCCATGATTTTTGCTATGTACCAGAAATTGTTTAAAGTGCTCTATATGTATTATTGCATTTAAGGTTCACAACAATCTTGTGAGATTGATGATATTGTTCTCATTTTACAGTTGTGAAGTTAAATTTCTTTTTTTTTTTTTAAGATTTATTTATTTTATTTGAAAGGTATAGTTACAGAGACAGAGGTAGAAAGAGAAACCTTCTGTCCACTGTTTCATTCTCCAAATGGCTGTAACAACCAGGGCTGGGCCAGGCTGAAGCCAGGAGCCAGGAGCTTCTTCCAGGTCTCCCACGTGGGTGCAGGTGCCCAAGCACTTAGGCCATCTTCTGCTGCTTTACCAGGTGCATTAGCAGAGTAGTGGGACTCTAACCAGTGCCCATATGGGATGCTGGTGCTGTAGGTGTCTACTTAATCTGCTGTACCATGGTGCCGGGGCTCCCCTCCTGTTTCTTTTTAAAAGATTTACTTGTTTATTTTGAAAGAGTTACAGAGAGAAAGGGAGAGACAGAGAGAGAACTCATCTCCTGGCTCATTCCCCAGTTAGCTGCAAAGAGCAGTGCTGCACCAGGTGGAACCAAGAGCTTTATCTGGGTTTCCCACGAGTGGCAGGGGCCCAAACACTGAGGCCATCTTCCATTGCTTTCACAGACACATTAGCAGGAAGTTCGATTGGAATTAGGGCAGCTGGGACACAAACTGCTGCCCATATGGGAGGTTGGCATTGCAGGTTGTAGCTTAACTTGCTACACCACAATACCAGTCCCAAGTTTCTTAAACTGTATGATTGGGAGTGGGCTATGTGACACCAGAGCTTTCACTGTTAGTCACATAGAACAATACCTTATAGATATCTATAGATGATGTTACTATATCTAGTATTGATTAAAGTTGATATTGATTGTTTTAAAATTTTTTTTAAAATTTTTTTTCTTTATTTTTCAAATGCAGAGACAGACAGACAGAGATCTTCCAATGCTGGTGGACTTCCCAGATGCCCATAACAGCCTGGGTTAAACCAGATAGGCCAGGAGCCTAGAACTCAATCCAGATTTCCCATGTGGGTGGTAGAGACACAAGTACTTGAGCCATGATCTGCCTCCCAGAATGTGCATTAGCAGGAAGTTGAATCAGAAATGGAGTAGTGGCCTGCGCTGCACCTAATCCTCTGCCTGCGGTGCCGGCACCCCAGGTTGTAGTCCCGGTTGGGGCGCCGGATTCTGTCCCGGTCACTCCTCTTCCAGTCTAGCTCTCTGCTGTGGCCAGGGAAGGCAGTGGAGGATGGCCCAGGTCCTTGGGCCCTGCACCCGCATGGGAGATCAGGAGGAAGCACCTGGCTCCTAGCTTCGGATCGGCACAGTGCACCGGCTGCAACGTGCCGGCTGTAGCGGCCACTTCGGGGGTGAACCAACAGAAAAAGGAAGACCTTTCTCTCTGTCTCTCTCTCTCTCTCACTGTCTAACTCTGCCTGTCAAAAAAAGAAAGAAAGAAAGGAGGGAGGGAGGGAGTAAGGGAGTAGCTGGGATTCAAACCAAGCATCCATATGGGATGGAGGTTTCCCAAGCAGCAACTTAACTGCTGTGTGCCTCCTTATGTGTTGCTTTTATTAGGAAAATACAAATGACACTAAGTGTGCTCGCAGCATTTGCTTCATTTAAATTTCATGAAAATTATATCACTGTTTTCTTCTTTTACTCTTTTTTGGAACTGGATGGGGGGTCAGCATATAAAAAAAGATGTAGGTGTTTCTGTGCCTTAATATTATAGAAAATTAAGAGAAAGGAATGGTATAAAAGTCTCAGTTATTAAATAAAACCTTTTCCCTGACATTTCTTTTGCTTAGAGAAGTTATGATATCTTTACTGTTTCAGTATAGTCAGAAAAAAATCAAGTAATTCAGTGTAAGGAAACTTGATTTGTGACATGTTACAGTATAAGATGATTAGGGTATGGAATTCCTGGAATAACACATTGAAGGTTACACTAATACAGATATGTTTTCATTATTAATTTTAGGTAAGGGTTGATTGCTTAATGAAAATTTATAAATTACTCATGTTTTCTTATCTCTTTCTTTTTAAACAGTGGTAAATGAGAATGTCAGTCTTGTGATCTCACGACAGTTGCTGACTGATTTTTGCACACATCTGCCTAACCTGCCTGATAGCACAGCCAAAGAAATCTATCACTTTACCTTGGAAAAGATCCAGCCTAGAGTCATTTCATTTGAGGAGCAGGTAAGAATCTAGAACAACAGTTTTTGAATTTGAGATAGCGGCAGTTGCTTTGAGAATCTGATGCTATTAAATTCCTAATGGAGATAATTGTGCAATTTGATATTTGATGAAATAGAATCTCAACCAGCGTTTTTTGCTTTTAAAGATTTATTTTATTTGTTTGAAAGGCAGAGTTACAGAGAGAGAAAGGGAGAGACAGGGAGAGATCTTCCATCTGCTGGTTCACTCCTCAAATGGCTGCAATGGCCAGGGCTGGGCCTGGCTGAGGCCAGGAGCCAGGAGCTTCATCTGGATCTCTCACATGGGTGCAGAGTCCCAAGCACTTAGGCTATCTTCTACTGCTTTCCTAAGTACATTAGTAGGGAGTTGGATTGGAAGTAGAGCAACCGGGACATGAACCAGAACCCATATTGGATGCTGGCATCACAAGCAGTGGCTTCACTCACTGTGCTAACAGTGCTAGTCCTGTCTACCACCATTTTACAGTGTAAAATCTAATAAATATTAGAATGTTTGCAATTCCACCTGACATTTGCCCATATATTAAAATTTGATCTTACCAGTCAAATATTACTCTTTAAACAGTTTTAAAAAGTCAGTATAAAAAATTGTTATTAGACTACACACGGGAAACTTCAACATCCTATATGCAGAGACATAAAAGCAAATTTTAACATTTAAACTAAAATATTACCATAACTCACATTGCAGAAATGCATTGTTTCATTTCACTGCTTTGATATTATGTGAATGCGAAATTCATAGAAAAATTTGGGTGGTCTAGATAAACTTTGATTTGCCACCCTGTATGTTGAATAAGAGCATTGTCAAAATGGATTAGTTTATCATCTATTTATTTTAATTGACTAATGAGTTATGGTTGAAGTAATTTAACATGTATACCTTCTATTTCAGGTTGCTTCCATAAGGCAGCATCTTGCATCTATATATGAGAAAGAAGAAGATTGGAGAAATGCAGCCCAAGTGTTGGTGGGAATTCCTTTGGAAACAGGACAAAAGTATAGTAAATAGTGGATATTGAATGAATATATATACATATACATACACACATATAGGATATATAATTATTTACCTACATTTTTTTCTTACATTCTAATACAGGAAAGAGATAAACAAGTTATAAGTAAATTTTGTAGTATGTTAAAAGATAAATGCTTACTTACAGAGAAAAGTAAGGGGAAAAGAGGGGACAGATTGTATATATCATTAAATTGGGTAGTAGGGTGGTCCTGATGTCACTTTCCCAAAGATTTGAAGGAGAGAGGGTAGTGGATTAGAGCTATTTGAGGGAAGCACATCACTGGCTACTCAGAGAGATGGTTAATGCAAAGGCCCTAAGATGGGAACATGTATTTTCAAGAAGAATAAGGAAGGGGCTGGCACTGTGATGTAGTGGCTTAAGCCACCGCTTGTGGTGCCACATCCCATCTGGGTTTGGTTCAAGTCCTGGCTGTTCCACTTCTATTCCAGCTCTCTGCTAATGTGCCTGGGAAAGCAGTAGAAGATGGTCCAAGTGCTTGAGCCTCTGTACCCACGTGGGAAATCCAGAAGAGGCTTCTGTCTCCTGGCTTTGGCCTGGCCCAGCTCCAGCCAATGTGTCCATTAGGGGAGTAAGCCAGTGGATGGAAGATTCTGTCTCTCCCTTTTTCTCTGTAACTCTGACTTGCAAATAAAATAAATCTTTTTTAAAGATGTATTTATTTATTTGAAAGGCAGAGTTAGAGAGAGAGAGATTGATCTTCCATCTGCTGGTTCACTTCCCAAATGGCCACAGTGGCTGGAGCTGAGCCTATCTGAAGCCAGGAGCCAGGAGCTTCTTCCAGTATCCCATGTGGGTGCAGAGACCCAAGTATTTCTGCCATCTTCTTCTTTTATTTTTAAAGATTTATTTTATTTATTTGAAAGAATTACAGAGAGAGGTAGAAACAGAGAGAGAGGTCTTCCACCCGCTGGTTCACTCCCCAGATGGCTGCAATGGCCAGGGCTGCGCCAATCCGAAGCCAGGAGCTAAGAGCTTCTTCTGGATCTCCCACGTGGGTGCAGGGGCCCAAGGACTCGGGCCGTGTTCTACTGCTTTCCCAGGCCATAGCAGAGAGCTGGACCAGAAGAGGAGCAGCCGGGACTAGAACCAGCGTCCATATGAGATGCCGGTGCTTTCAGGCCAGTGCTTTAACCCGCTGAGCCACAGCGCTGGCCCCTGGGCTGTCTTCCGCTGCTTTTCCCAGGCTGTTAGCAGGGAGCTGGATGAGAAGTGGAGCAGCCAAGACCTGAACTGGCGCCCACATGGGATACTGGTACTGCAGACAGTGGCTTTACCCACTACGTTTAAAGAATCATTCCGACTACTGGGTTGAGAAACTACAGGCAAGCAATGATAGAATTAGGGATATGTATTGACACAGAGGAGATGGAAGTTTTGAGAAAGATTGGGTTTTGGACATTTTTTTTCCTTTTTTTTTTTTTAATTTAGTAAATATAAATTTCCAAAGTACAGTTTATGGATTACATTGGCTCACCCTCCCCATAATTTCCCTCCCACTCTCGCCCCTCCCATCTCCCGCTCCCTCTCCCATTCCATTCACATCAAGATTCATTTTCAATTATCTTTATATACAGAAGATCGATTCAGTATATATTAAGTAAAGATTTCATCAGTTTGCACCCACACAGAAACACAAAGTGTAAAAATACTGTTTCAGTACTAGTTAGAGCATTACTTCACATTGGACAACATACTAAGGACAGATCCCACATGAGAAGTAAGTACACAGTGACTCCTGTTGTTGACTGGACATTTTTTAAAAGATTTATTTATTTGAAAGCAGAGTTACAGAGAGAGGGATAGAGAGGGAGAGATCTTTCATCCTCTGGTTCTCTTCTCAAATGGGCGCAAACGCCATGACTAGGCCAGGCTGAGGCCAGGAGCCAGGAACTTTTTGCGAGTTTCCCACATGGGTGGCAGGAGCCTATGGAGTCGGGCCATTTTCTGTTGCTTTCCCCAGGCTGTTTGCAGGGAGCTGGGTTGGAAGTGGATCAACCTGGATGGAACCAGCACCCAAATGGGATGCCATGCCCGTGTTGTAGGCAGTGGCTTAACCTGCTGCACTACAGCGCCAGCCCCCTGGATATGGTTTTTAAAGTAGAAGGGCAGGCATTTGACCTGGTTAAGCTGCTGCTTGGGACGCCTACATTGCATCTCAGAGTGCCTGGTTACAAGTTCCTGGCTATTTCATTTCTAATCCTGTTAATGTGTACTTTCGTGCAGGTGACTTCCCGAGTACTTGGGTCCCTGCCATCTGAGTAATAGACCCAGACTGAGTTCTGGGCTCTTGGATTCAGCCTGGTCCCTCCTGGTTGTTACCAGCATCTGGGAAGTGTGCCAGTGGATGAAAGATCTCTGTCTGTCCCTGCCTTTCAAATAAAATGAAAATAAATAAATGAAAATTTAAAAAGAGTAAGGATACCTGATGGCTTCGATGTGGAATGTGCAACAAAGTCAAGATGAGTCCTGATTTTTGGCCTGAACAGTTGGAAAGATGGAGTTGCCATCTACTGGGTGAGAATAGGTTTTAGAGAAAGATTGAGTGTTCTATTTTGGACATATGATAATAAAGTGGAAATAAAGCCATTTGGCCAGATGAGACCCCCAAAGAAGGAAAAGTGGAGGAGGATGTAGCATATATGAAGCATTGTCCATTGAGGTAAGAAGAAAACCAGAAGAATGTTGAGTGTCCTAGACCCCACACGATAGTGTATCAAGAAGCAGCAAGTGATCAGTTGTATGGTGTTGGCCTCTCAAGTCACGTGAAGAGTGAGGATTAATTACTGGCATTACTAATGTGGACACGATTGGTGACTTAACAAGAGCTGTTTTAGTGGGATGGCCAGAGCCTGGTTGGAATGGTTTAAGAGGTAGGAGGAGAAGAATTTGAGATAGTAGGGGCAACTCTTTGAGAAAAGTTTTCAAAAAAATGAGCAAAGAAACAGGGTAGGGTAGAAGATGACAGTGGAGGTTAGGCTGAGATAATTTTCTTTATGATCCAGTGGAAGACAAAAATTTTATATTGGGGAATTAGAGAAAGGACCTTGCAGGAGTAGACAAGAAAGGAAGGAATCTAGTAGGGAGAGGGTTTAGATAGCGGTGAAGAAAGTTCATCCATGCCAGAGTTTCTCGACCGCAGTACTCTTGGCATTCTAGCCTGGATAATAAGTTTTTTAAATTTTATTTTAAAGTCAGAGTTACAGAGAGAAGTAAAGAGAGAGAGAGAGAGAGAAAGTCTTCTTTCTGCAGGTTCATTCCCCACATGGCTGCAACAGCCAGGGCTGGGCCAGGCCAAAGCCAGGAGCTTCTTCTGGGTTTCCCATGTGGGTACAGGGGCCCAAGCACTTGGACCATCCTTTGCTGCTTTCCCACGTGCATAAGCAGGGAGCTGGATCTGAAGTAGAGTAGCTGGGATTCAATTGGCACCCATATGGATTGCTGGTGCTGCAGGTCAGGGCTTTAACCTGCTGTGCCACAGTGCTGGTCCCTTTTTAAAATATCTATTTCGGGGCCGGCGCTGTGGCGCAGCGGGTTAATGCCCTGGGCTCAAGCGCTGACATCCCATATGGGCGCCAGTTCGAGACTCGGCTGCTCCACTTCCTGTCTGGCTCTCTGGTATGGCCTGGGAAAGTGGTGGAAAATGGCCCTAGTCCTTGGACCCCTGCACCCACGTGGGAGACCCGGAAGAAGCTCCTGGCTCCTGGCTTTGGATTTGTGCAGCTCCGGCTGTCGCGGCCAATTGGGGAGTGAACCATCGGATGGAAGACCTCTCTCTCTCTCTCTCTCTCCTCTCTCTGTATAACTCTGACTTTCAAGTAAAATAAATAAATCTTAAAAGAAATATATTCATTTATTTGAAAGACGGAGTTAGAGAGAGAGCAAGGTCTTCCATCTGCTAGCTTACTCCCTGAATGCCTGCAAGGGCTGGAGCTTGGCCAAGCTGAAACCAGGAGCCAAAAACTTCTTCTGGGTCTCCACATGGGTCCAGGGGCCCAAGTACTTGGACCATCTTCCTCTGCTTTTTCCAGATCATTAACAGGGAACTGGATTGGAAGTGGAGCAACCGAGACTCAAACTGGTGCCCATATGGGATGCAGGTGCCGCAGGTGGCAACTTAACCTGCTGTGCTACAATGCCAGCTCGTAGACTTGATAATTCTTGTTGTAGGGGCTCTCCTGCATACTCTTAAATGTTTAGTAGCACCCAGGGCCTCCGCTCTCTAGATGCTAGTATTGCTTCCATCCTTGTTGTGACAATCAAAGATGTATATAGACATTGCCATGTGTTCCCTGGTGGGCAGCTCTTGCCCCCTGCCTCTGGTAGTGATCTACAGTGACAGCTGGGAACACAGAGTAGATGCTGGCATATATTAGTGACATGGTGGTAGAGTTTGTATAAGTACTTCTTAGGAAACTCAGAACCAGAATCATCAGTTGAAAGTGTGGATGAGAGTGAGAATTGTGAGGTTGAAGAGATACAAATGTAAGAAATAATCCCGTAGAACAGCAAATAGACTCCGTGTGTATAGTATGCTTGGAGCATTCAGGGCTCATTTGAAAGCTGTAGTGATGGGGCCGGCGCCGTGGCTCACTAGGCTAATCCTCCGCCTTGCAGCGCCGGCACCCCAGGTTCTAGTCCCGGTCGGGGTGCTGGATTCTGTCCCGGTTGCCCCTCTTCCAGGCCAGCTCTCTGCTGTGGCCAGGGAGTGCAGTGGAGGATGGCCCAGGTGCTTGGGCCCTGCACCCCATGGGAGACCAGGAGAAGTACCTGGCTCTCTCACTGTCTAACTCTGCCTGTCAGAAAAAAAAAAGAAAGAAAGAAAGAAAGAAAAGAAAGCTGTAGTGATGAAAATGAAATCAGTCAAATTGGATGGGTATTTTTCCTCCATCAGAGTTCAGCTACATGGTTGCAGAAAAGAAGTAGGCAACTAGTTAGATTTAGCCAAACTTAAGATTTTGCCTTAGTATGACAGCAAGAGAGGGACAAGGGAGATGAGTGTATCTGTTATTTCAGTGATTATACAAATTGACCATAGTTGTCAGGGTAAGGAGGGAAGTGGGGCCTTTAAGGCAGAAAAGACAGTGACATGTAATGGTATAGGTGGTTAGGTCACAGTGGATTCAAAAGAGCATTGGATTTGAGATACTGGAGAAAGTGAGATGGAAAGAAAAGTGAAAAAATTAAGGTGATAATTTATAATGCTGTTTATTTATTTTGAAAGAATTATGGAAGGAGAAACAGGGAGTGGGCACTTTGATCTTCTGGTTCACTCACTTCCCAGATGATTGCAATGGCCAGGGGTGGGCTAGGCTAAAGCCAAGAGCCAGGAGCTTTACCTGGATCTTTTATATGGGTGTCAGGGGCCCAAGCCCTTGGGCCATCTTCCACTGCTTTTCCCAGGCCATTATCAGGGAGCTGGATTGGAAATGGAGTAGCTGGACCTTGAACTGACCTCTATATGTGATATGGGGTTGCAGGCAGCTGCTTTACCACAATGCCAGCCCTTATTCATCCAGTCTTTACCTTTTGATATGTGTTGTTTTTCTGTTTGTTTGTTTGTTTGTTTTTGCTTTGATATGTATTTCTTAAAAACAGTGTGGTTCTTATGAGTCCTTCCTCCTAAGTATATTGTACAAGAAGGATAAATGATGTGAGACTCTGTTACAGTATTAAACACACTTGCCCTTTACATTGGCAAGTTTAAAAATACCAACTGTGGTGCCACAGTTTTAAGCTTGGGATACTTGGATCCCATAACGTAACGCCTGGGATTGAGTACTGCCTCTGCTTCTCATCCAGCTTCCAACAATACACCTGGGTGGCAGCAGGTAAAGGCCCAAGTACTTGGGTTCTTGCTACCCTTTTGGGGAGACATGGTAGAGTTCCTGGCTCCTGGTTTTGGCCTGGCCCAGCCCTGGCTGTTGTGGGCCTTTGAGGAGTGAGCCAGTGGATGGACGACCTCTTCGCCCACCATTCCTTTTCCTCTCGCTCTATCTCACTGTCACTCTGCTTTTCAAGTAAATAAAGCAATAAATGTTTTTCTAAAAAAGCTTTTAAGAAAAAATACCAACTATGAATGACTTAAAATATTTTAATTGCATCACAGCTCTTTCACCAGTTGAATGAGGGATTCTTTTTTGTCTTCATTGTTTATGATGATGAGGCAGACACTTCTTGAGACAGCTTACCATTTGTGCATTATTTATGAAATTGTGAGATGGTGATACTCCTTAAGATTTATTTATTTATTTGAAAGAATTACACAGAGAAAGGAAAGACAGAGGTCTTCCATCCGCTGGTTCACTCCCCCGGATGGCCGCAATGGCCAGAGCTGAGCTGATCTGAAGCCAGGAGCCTCCTCCGGGTCTCCCACGTGGGTGCAGGGGCCCAAGGACTTGGGCCATCTTCTGCTTTCCCAGGCCATAGCAAAAAGCTGGATCGGAAGAGGAGCAGCTGGGTCTCAAACCAGCGCCCATATGGGATGCTGACACTGCAGGCGGAGGCTTTACCTGCTATGCCACCGCACCAGCCCCAGCAACCAATTTATTAAAAAAAACTTCATATGTAGATGTTGAGTTTTGCATTCCAGGGCCCTTGATAATTCATTTTTTTGGTGGTAGTTTGAAAAGACTGGACTTTTTAAATTGCTTTGGTCTTTTTTTAAGAGAGAAGGAGAGAGAGAGAGAGAGAGAGAGAGAGAGAGAATCTCCCATCTGCTGATTCGCTCCCCACAGGCCACAGTAACTAGGCTGAAACCAGTAGTCCAGAACTCCATCTGGTCTCCCACATAGATGGCAAGGGCCCAAGTATTTGGACCATCTTCCACTGCCTTCTGAGGCACATTAGCAGGAAGCTGGGTTGGAACCAGCACTCCAATATGGGATGTGGGCATTTTAAGTGGCAGCTTAAAGGATTTATTTTTCTCTAAGGATTAATTTTTTAATGATGGAATTTTTGAATTAGATGAGGCCTTCATTATGCATTCTTTGTATAAAATTTGACCACTATGACAAAGAAGAAAATGAAAATAAAAAACACTTCTAATTTTATTACCTGTAGATAACTGCAATTAATATTTTGATTTGTGTATAGGAATTTATTTTAATAATGTTGTGCATACTATTGTATCCAGTTTTTCTGCTTAACAAAAATACACAATGACTGTTAGCACATCATAATAATTATAATTGTATACTGTGCCACTACATCTTGAATACCAAATACCATCCTAGGTGATTTCATTTTTTTCCTATTATGAATATTTATAAATAACCTCAAATGCGAACATTCTTGTATATACTACACACATGTGGGTAGATCCTTGATTATCTTAATTTTCTAAAGGTAAAGTATAGTGATTTAAAGGTATTTATTTTAAATAATTCAAAGGAGGTTTAGAGAGCATATTGCCAAGTTGTTCTCTGGGAAGGCTATGCCCTTATACAGTCCCAGTAGTAGAATGTGATATGCCCCTGAACTGGGAGTTGCTCTTTTAAGATTTTTGGTTTGTGATACTGTATGAGGTTTAGAAGTGGCTAGGTTGTGATGTGATTAATGATGATAAAATGATAAAAATTCAGTGAAACTTATTTTGTTTCTTTATAATAGCATGCAGTAAACATTTGGTTTCCTTATGTTAACAAAATATATATAAGGAAAACATAATGTATTTCCTATGATTTCTAAACATTTTCTTGATAAAAATATTGAGTCATATCGAGTCATTCTGTGTTTTTCTATTATATTCTAGACAGTACAATGTAGATTATAAACTGGAGACTTACCTCAAGATTGCTAGACTGTATCTGGAGGATGATGATCCAGTCCAGGCAGAGGCTTACATAAATCGAGCATCATTGCTTCAGAATGAATCCACCAATGAGCAGTTACAGATACATTATAAGGTAACCGAGGAGCTGATTTGGAATTAATTGTTTTTGGAGAATCATACCTTTCTAAGATGCTGCAGAACATCTGATAAATGCTGTCATATAAGTATTTTAGAAATTCTCTGTTGCTTATTTTTGCTTTTGCTTTTTATTTTTTTCCCTAATTAAAGCATTTTCCCCCTTTAGGTATGCTACGCACGAGTTCTTGATTATAGAAGAAAATTCATTGAAGCTGCACAACGGTACAATGAGCTCTCTTACAAGACAATAGTCCATGAAAGTGAGAGACTAGAGGCCTTAAAACATGCTTTGCACTGTACCATCCTAGCATCAGCAGGTAAACACCTAATTTATGCTTAAATGAACAGTTACCTTTGTCTTAATATCTTCATGTTGGTTGATATTAGAAATCTAGCAAGGAACTATCCATCGAAGGATGTTAATATAAAGTACTGTTGACTGCTCTGATCCCTCACAAAGATCTTGGGAATCTCCTTCAAAATTGTTGCTTTAGAGTTTCATTTTTCATCCTCGTGCCTCCTCTTAGTTGCTACCTCTAATCCCCACTTCCGCAGGAAAATGGTTTAGATTAGTTTTGCCTACTGCTTGCTTAAATTTAACTACAAATTTTTTTTTAAAGATTTATTTTATTTATTTGAAAGACAGAATTACAGAGAGAGGTAGAAACAGAGGGAGAGGTCTTCTACCCGCTGGTTCACTCCCCAGATGGCCGCAACAGCTGGGGCTGCGCCGATCCGAAGCCAGGAGCCAGGAGCTTCTACTGGGTCTCCCATGTGGGTGCTGGGGCCCGAGCACTTGGGCCATCTTCTACTGCTTTCCCAGGCCATAGCAGAGAGCTGGATAGGAAGAGGAGCACCCAAGACTAGAACTGGCGCCAATATGGGATGCTGGTGCTTCAGGCTAGGGCTTTAACCCACTGTGCCACAGCGCTGGCCCCTGTTTGTTTTTTAAAGATTTATTTATTTTTTTGAAAGTTAGAGTTACAGACAGAAAGGGAGAGACAGAGAAGAGAGATCTTTTATCCACTGGTTCACTCCCCAGATGCTTGCAACTGCCAGCACTGGGTCAGGCTAAAGCCAGGAGCCAGGAGCCAGGAGCTTCATCTGCGTCTCCCACATGGGTGGCAGGGGCACAAACACTTGGGCCATCTTTTGCTGCTTTTCCGACGCTATTAGCAGAGAACTGGATTGGAAGTGGAGCAGCCGGGACACAGACTGGCACCCATATAGGATGCTGGCATCACAATCAGCGGCTTTACCTGCTGTGCCACAGTGCTGGCCCCTTACCTGTAAATCTTAATCCATTTGGATTTATTTAGTATATGGAATGGAATAAGGATTTAACTTTTTTTTCCCTAAATTGCTTGTCATTTGACCCAATATCCTTTATAGACTAATTCATTGTTTTTTACCTATTAATTTAAAACATAGTATAGATTTCTTTATTCAGTATTCTGTTCCATTAACTAACTTATCTTTTTATAAATATGCTAGTACTAAGCTCCTTAATTCATTATAACTTTATAATATTTATTAACATGTAGCAAGCTTACTTCACCTTCATTACTCTTTTTTTATTATTCTTTATAATTTTCCTGGTACTTTGTCATATTTGATTTTCTTTCTGTATTTGTCTCATTTTTTGATGTGTCATTTTAAAGTAGATTGTAGGCCATTATGACATTCCTTCCTTTTTTATTTTTTTATTTTTTTTATTTTTTGACAGGCAGAGTGGACAGTGAGAGAGAGAGACAGAGAGAAAGGTCTTCCTTTGCCGTTGGTTCACCCTCCAATGGCAGCCGCGGCCGGCGCGCTGCGGCCGGCGCACCGCGCTGATCCGATGGCAGGAGCCAGGAGCCAGGTGCTTATCCTGGTCTCCCATGGGGTGCAGGGCCCAAGCACCTGGGCCACCCTCCACTGCACTCCCTGGCCACAGCAGAGAGCTGGCCTGGAAGAGGGGCAACCGGGACAGAATCCGGCGCCCCAACCGGGACTAGAACCCGGTGTGCCGGCGCCGCTAGGCAGAGGATTAGCCTAGTGAGCTGCGGCGCCGGCCCGACATTCCTTCCTTACATAGTCATGTACCACTTAACAATGTTTCAGTCTGCAGGTAGAGTGGTGGTCCCATAAGATTAAATTACTTATTGACATCAGAGCTGTCTTCGATTCTATAGGTACAAAATTGCCTAATGGGGGCATTTCTGAGAATGTATAACCATCCTTAAGTGACACCTGGTTGTATATCATAATTTTTACATAATTTCAATGCCTGATCATCGCTAAGAAAGTTAGCTGTGATCCTTCTGTATAATCTGCTATCTGTTCTATATTCTTAGAGCCCTAGTTGCCTTAGAAATATCTTTTATTTATTTATTTTTAAGGAGATTTTATTTATTTATTTGAAAGGCAGAGGGAGAGAGAATGAGAGAGAGGTCTTTTATTCACTGGTTCACTCCCCAGATGGCCACAATGGCTGAAGCTGGGCCAGGCTGAAACACTTGGGCCATCTTCCACTGCGTTCCCAGGCCATTTGCAGGGAGCTGAATCAGAAGTGGAGCAACCAGGACTTGAACTGTCACTCATATGAGATGCCAGCATTGCCGATGGTGGATTAGCCAAGCTGAAGCCAGGAGCTTTTTCCAGATCTCCCATGTGGGTGGCAGAAGCCCAAGCCATCATCTGCTGCTTTCCCAGGCACATTATCAGGGAACTGAATGGGAAGTGGAACAGCCAGGACTCAAACTGGTGCCTATATGGGATGCTGGCATCGCAGGTAGTGGCTTATCCTATGTGCTACAATGCTGGCCCTAGGAATATCTTTTATAGTTGCCCCCGAACAAGGTGAACAAGTTTGTGCATGGCATGTCTCTTTAGATTCTTTTTTTTTTTTTGACAGGCAGAGTGGACAGTGAGAGAGAGACAGAGAGAAAGGTCTTCCTTTGCCGTTGGTTCACCCTCCAATGGCCACCGAGGCCAGCGCGCTGCGGCTGGTGCACCGCGCTGATCCGATGGCAGGAGCCAGGTATTTATCCTGGTCTCCCATGGGGTGCAGGGCCCAAGGACCTGGGCCATCCTCCACTGCACTCCCGGGCCACAGCAGAGAGCTGGCCTGGAAGAGGGGCAACCGGGACAGAATCCGGCGCCCCGACCAGGACTAGAACCCGGTGTGCTGGCGCCGCAAGGCAGAGGATTAGCCTAGTGAGCTGTGGCGCCAGCTTCTTTAGACTCTTATTTTAGAAAAGTTTCATGACTTTAAAAATAATACTGCCTTTTTTTAAAAAATAAATAATTCAAGGAAGTTGTATAGAATGCCTTTCATCATAGATTGGTCTAATATATGTTGTTTACTTATTCTTTGGTCATGTATTTCTTATGAACTGGAGGTTAGCCAAAGGTTAGGTCAGACTCAGGATAAAATTTTTCCTTGTTTTTTTTTTTAAGAAAAGATTGATGGCCGGCGCCGCGGCTCACTAGGCTAATCCTCCGCCTTGCAGCGCCGGCACCCCAGATTCTAGTCCCGGTCGGGGCGCCAGATTCTGTCCCTGTGGCCAGGGAGTGCAGTGGAGGATGGCCCAAGTACTTGGGCCCTGCACCCCATGGGAGACCAGGATAAGTACCTGGCTCCTGCCATCGGATCAGCGTGGTGCGCTGGCCACAGCGCGCCGGCCGTGGCGACCATTGGAGGGTGAACCAACAGCAAAGAAGACCTTTCTTTCTGTCTCTCACACTGTCCACTCTGCCTGTCAAAAAAAAAAAGACCTTTCTCTCTCTCTCTCTGCCTCTCCTCTCTCTGTGTAACTCTTTCAAATAAATAAGTAAATCTTAAAAAAAAAAAAAGAAAGAAAAAGAAAAGATTGATGTATTTGAAAGGGTTACAGAGAGAGAAGGGAGGGGGAGAGAGCGTGCAAGAGCTTTCAGTCTGTTTTAATCCCCAGATAGCTGCAATAGCCAAGGCTGCTCAAGGCCAGAGCCAAAGCTAGGAGCTTCATGTGGGTCTCCACATGGGTGCAGGGACCCAAGTACTTGGGCCATCTTCTCATGCTTTTCCCAGGCCATTAGCAGGGAGCTGGATAGGAAGTGGAGCAGCCGGGACTTGAACTGGCAACCCATATGGGATGTTGCAGGTGGCAGCCTAACCCGCTGTGTTACAAGGGCTCCAGGATAAAAATTTTCTATGCATCACAGTGCCATGAACTTTGAATTACATCACATCAGAGGTGTATCACAGTAGAGATTCTGTTCGGTCATCTGGTTAAGGTGGAGACACCATGGAAAAGGTACATTTTCCTTTTTGCATTTAGTAAATAATTTAGGGGTGCTGCTTAGACGCTCTTCAGAAATCTTATTTACCACTCCTTTCACATAACTTGTCTGGATCCTTCATTATATTGAATGTTGCAAAATGGTGATTTACTAAGTCCGTTCTTCTGCATGAGCTTCTCTTCTTATTTCCCTTCCCCCTTTTTTTGTTATATCACTGTGTACTCTTTTTCTGCTTATTTTTCTGTGATATACTAAAAGTGTATAGCTTGATGAGTCTTTTCCATGTAACAAGCATCCAGAACAGGAAACAAAATATTACTGACATCCCAAAAGCTGCCTTCATGCTTTCTGTTAGTCACTAGTCTAACTCTCCTTCCAGCCCTTCTCGAGAGCAATCACTATTATATTAGTTTGGCCTGCTTCTTGTTTTTGTATAAATGAAATCATATCATGTATTATTGATTAAAAAAAAAGTTTATTTATTTATTTGAAAGAGTTAGAGAAAGGGAGAATCAGAGAGACAGAGAGAGAGAGAACCTTCGATCTGCTTGTTCACTCTCCAGATGGCTACATCGGCCAGGGCTTGGCCAGGCTGAAGCTAGGAGCTTCTTCTAGGTCTCCCATGTGGGTGGCAGGGGCCCAAGTACTTGGGCCATCTTCCGTTGCTTTTCCTAGGCCATTAGAGAGGACTGTATTGAAAATGGAACCTCTGGGACTTGTACCGTGCCTGTATTGGATGACAGAACTACAGACAGTGGCTTTACCTGCTACACCACAATGCTGCCCCTTGATTTTTTTTTTGTTCAACTTTATGAATTCATTCATATTGTTACATGTGCTTATATTTTCTTTGTTATATGATGTTAATTATATAATAAACTACAATATATTTACCCTACTGCATTTGGGTAATAGTTCTGTAATAGAACATTCTTCTAGAGTTATTTATTCAATATGATAGAATAAATTATAATTGTTATTCTTTTTTTTAATGCTCAAATTTTCACAGATATGATGAACTCATAGTTTTTGACATGCCTCTCCCCGCCCCCCATCAGTCATTGAAAGCCTGCCTGCATTCTAGCTTGAGAAGATGCCTAAGGCTCATCTTATATTTTCCCTGCCCCATGCTTAAGGTCACCTATTTTTCAAGGATTCCCTAAATTCATTTTAACGGGATATTAAGAAGAGATGCTAGATATGCTTGTAAATACAGGGTGTCATTACAGTTAGATTCTTTCAACACATAGAGCTAAAAATATATTTAAAAAGGAAAAGTTTGTTGATAGTATTCCTATTAGTTCAGATGTTTTATGCCATCCATTGTCTTGTAAAGACCCTTGAAAGTATAAATTAAAACTGACTACTTAAGTTCTTATGAGAGAAATATTTACCTTTAATGAATTTTTTATGGGGCCTGCACTATGGCTAAGCAGGTTCAGCCACCACCCGCAGTGCGGGTATCCCATGTGGATGCTGGCTTGAGTCCCACTTGCTCCTCTTCCAGTCCAGCTCCCTACTAATTGCCTGGGAAGGCAGCAGAAAATGGCCCAAATGCTTGGGTCCCCGTACCCATGTGGGAGACCCAGAAGAAGCTCCTGGGTTCTGGCTTCAGATTGTCCTAGCTCTGGCTGTTGCAGCCATTTGGGGGGGTTATCAGTAGGTGGAAGATCTTTCTTTGTCTCTCTCTCTCACTCGCTCTGCAACTCTGCCTTCAAATAAATAAATCTTTAAAAAAAATAAATTTTTTAAAAATTTATTTGACAGGTAGAGTTATAGACAGTGAGATAGAGAGACAGAGAAAGGTCTTCCTTCTGTTGGTTCACTCCCCAAATGGCCGCTACATCTGATGCTGTGCCAATCCAAAGCCAGGAGCTAGGTGCTTCCTCCTGGTCTCCCACGCGGGTGAGGGGCCCAAGCACTTGGGCCATTCTCCAATGCACTTCCGGGCCACAGCAGAGAGCTGGACTGGAAGAGGAGCAACCAGGACCAGAACCCGGCGCCCATATGGGATGCCGGTGCCACAAGGCGGAGGATTAACCAAGTGAGCCACGGCACAGGCCAAAAAAATTAAATTTTTATATCGAAAAATAATGCATAGTCATTGCAGGAATACAGCTAAGAAGAAAATTGAAATCATACATTTTTCAAATCACTTGTAACATTTTGGAGTGTGTCCTGGCCTTCCATATGAATTTGCAGCTGACTCATTGTCTGCAGATTCCATGTTTGTATATTTACATACCTGAAAACTCACTAGTAACCCCAAAGGCAATAGTTGCAGTGCTTTCACAGCCATTTGCAGACATGTGCAGAGGGGCAACAAATCTGAATTACTTGATGTGTATGTTTCCAGCTGAGGTTAAACCTGTCAGTACTCTGCCTTTTTGTTTCAGCTTTCATACTGTAAACAGGTTTCCTTCTTGTGATCTATTTAATATCTCGTTCTCCACATTTTTGGATTTTTATTGGTAATTTCACTGTCTAAAATGGCCCCTATCATAGTGCTAAAGAGCTGTTTGCTGTTCCTAAGTGCAGGAAGTCTGATGTGGAGATAATACATGTGTTAGGTAAGTGTCATTTAGGTACATGTTATAATTAGGCCTTGAAGTCAGTATTAATGAATCAACAGTATATGTTAAGTAAGGTGTCTTTGAACAAGAAAACACGTAAGTCAAGGTTACAGGTTGGTTGACAAAAATGTTGTGACCAGAGAGGTTCACAGGAACCTAATCCTGTATTTCCCAGAGGGGCAGAAGTTCAGCATTTGCTAATTTGATGTTAGCGGTGACTTTCTGGGACATAATTACCATGAATAATAAGTAGTGACTGCATATTTTAAGGTGGAAATGGGCTCATCAGATTGATTGTTTTTCACTGGAGGAACACTGAAAATGTTTGATGCTCATCTGTTTCCCCTAGGACAGCAGCGTTCTCGAATGCTCGCTACTCTTTTTAAGGATGAAAGGTGCCAGCAACTTGCTGCTTATGGAATCCTAGAGAAAATGTACCTAGATAGGATCATCAGAGGAAATCAGCTTCAAGAATTTGCTGCCATGCTGATGCCTCACCAAAAAGCAACTACAGCGGATGGTAATACTTGTGTCTTATTCGCATGTTGTGATAAATGTTTAGGTACAGGCTATTGGAAAGTATGTTAAATTAGAAGTGTACTGCTGTCTTTATTTCTGTTTAACACTTTGTGACTGAAGGTAAGAGACATACACAGACTTAGGCTTGCAGTGTAAAAATAGTCCTATTGAAAAACATTTGTGACCTTATATATTTTTGGGCTGGTGGTGTGGTGTAGCGGGTTTTAAGCCACTGCCTGTAATGCCAGCATCCCATATGGGCACCAATTCAAGTCCCTGCCACTCCACTTCTGATCTGTCTCCTGGCTAATGTGCCTAGGAAAGCAGCGGAGGATGGCCTATGTGTTTGGGTCCCTGCTCCTACATGGGAGACTAGGAAGAAGCTCCTGGCTCCTGGCTTTGACCTGGCACAGCCCCAGCCATTGCGGCCATTTAAAGAGTAAATCAGTGGATGAAAAATTCCTGGCCGGCACCGTGGCTCACTAGGTTAATCCTCCCCCTTATGGCGCCGGCACACCGGGTTCTAGTCCCAGTCGGGGCGCAAGATTCTTTCCCGGTTGCCCCTCTTCCAGGCCAGCTCTCTGCTGTGGCCAGGGAGTGCAGAGGAGGATGGCCCAAGTGCTTGGGCCCTGCACCCCATGGGAGACCAGGAGAGGCACCTGGCTCCTGGTTTCGGATCAGTGCGGTGCGCCGGCCTCAGCGCGCCGGCCGTGGCGGCCATTGGAGGGTGAACCAACGGCAAAGGAAGACCTTTCTCTCTGTCTCTCTCTCTCTCACTGTCCATTCTGCCTTTCAAAAAAGAAAAAGAAAGAAAGAAAAATTGCTTTCTCTCTGTCTCTCTCTCTCTGTAACTTTTTTTTTTTAATTTATTTTTTATTGATTTATTTATTTTTGACAGGCAGAGTGGACAGTGAGAGAGAGACAGAGAGAAAGGTCTTCCTTTGCCATTGGTTCACCCTCCAATGGCCGCCGTGGCCGGCGCGCTGCGGCTGGCGCACTGCACTGATCCGAAGGCAGGAGCCAGGTGCTTTCTCCTGGTCTCCCATGGGGTGCAGGGCCCAAGCACTGGACCATCCTCCACTGCACTCCCGGGCCACAGCAGAGAGCTGGCCTGGAAGAGGGGCAATCGGGACAGAATCCAGTGCCCCGACCCGGACTAGAACCCGGTGTGCCAGCGCCTCAAGGCGGAGGATTAGCCTATTGAGCCACAGCGCCGGTCTTATAACTTTTTCAAATAAACAAATAAATCTTAAAAAAAAAGAAGTAATACATTTTTTGGAGACTAAGCTGAAAAATTATATACTGTGCTAATGGTGTTTTTTTTTTGGTAAACTCAAACCATCTATAAGTTACTTAATCTTAATCATCAAATTATAACAATATAGTTATTCAGTTCTATTTTAGATAGAACACAATTTGGCATAATAGTTTGTCCAGGGTTACTCAGGGTAAAGTGTTGCCAATAAGAAAAGAACTTGATGTCATATTTCCTGGTGAAAGGATGAATTTTCTTAGGTCAGACTGCGTTTCCTATGAAAGAACTATTTTCAATAGTTGCTTGTTTATAACATTAATGATTTTATGTGTGCCTGTCTACAGAGGTTATAAAGTAGGTTTTGACAACAATAGTAGACATTCAGAAACATGGGAGCAACCAAGATAAATAAGCAGATCTGTTAGACTCACTGCCTTGGGATTATCGTATATGCAAGAGAAATTAGCTGTAAAGAGACATTTAGGTGGAGGTTAGCTGAAAGATGTACACTTCATCCAATTTTACTCTCTTTTGTTTAATTTCATTTAATTTTACTTTAATGAGCAGTCCAGGTATTGACCATGTCCCACAGTGAAGTGAGCGAGAGAGAGCAAGAGCGAGAGATGTTCCATCCGCTGATTCACTTCCCAGGTGGCCGCAGCAGCCAGAGCTGTGCCCATCCAAAGCCAGGAGCCAGGAGCTTCCTTCAGGTCTCCCACACGGGTGCAGGGGCCCAAGGACTAGGGCCATCTTCTACTGCTTTCCCAGGCCATAGAAGAGCTGGATTGGAAGTGGAGCAGCCGGGTCTTGAACCAGCATCCATGGGGTGCTGGCACTGCAGGCAGTGACTTTACCTGCTACCCCACAGCGCTGGCCCCAAGATGTATATTATTAAAATACTGCATAGGGCTGGAGTTGGGCCAGTCCGAAGCCAGGAGCCTGGGACTTCTTCCAGGTCTCCCATGTGGGTGCAGGGGCCCAAAGACTTGGACCATCTTCCACTGCTTTCCTGGGTGCATTAGCAGGGAGCTGGATTAGAAGAGGATCAGAAGAGGAGGAGCTGGGACTTGAACCAGGCACTCTGAAACAGAATACAGGTGTCCCAAGTGGAGACTTAGCCACTGTACCAAATATCACCCCTCCCCTCCTTTTTTTTTTTTTTTTTTGGAAGATAGAGAAACAGACAAATAGAAAAAGCTCCCTTCCAGTGGTTCACTTCCCAAAGGCCTACAACAGGTCCTGGCTGGGATCAGAGCCAGGAACCAGAAGCTCAATCCAGGTCTTCCAAATGGGGTAGCAGGAACCTGATAACTTGAGCCATCACTGCTACTTCCCATTATGCTGGCCTCTGTATTCCTTTTCTTTGTGGTTAAAAAAAAAAGAAGTATGTCTATTTTCGGTTACATCTTACCACAGCGTAATTTATAAAGAGTCGAGATTTATTGACCTCACAGTTCTGCCATATGGGAAGTCCAAATCTATGGTGCTAGCGTCTGCTCAGCACCAGGTGAAGGCCTTCTTGTTGCCTCACAAAATGATCCACTCCCTTGATAACTCTTGAATCTGTGCCCACAAAGAGCTGTCATAATCCAGTAATCCCCCAAAGGTCCCGCCTTTCAAATACCACTAATGCAGGACTTTGGGCATTAAGTTACCAACATCCAAGGGCATACCCAAACCACAGCAATGCGTAATATAAACAATACCAGTGTAACCGTTCTTAGGCATGCAGTTCAGTGGTGCCTTCCTTCCTCACCACTGTTCCTCTCCAAAACTCTTATATTCTCAGGCTGAAACTATGCACATGAAACAAAATCCCCTTATTCCCCACTTCTGTCAGCCTGCAGTACTGTTTATTGAGATGGGGTAGACTGAGAGAAGAATAGACTTGAAGGGGGAAGTCCTTTTTTTTTTTTTTTGTTTTTTTTTTGACAGGCAGAGTGGACAGTGAGAGAGCGAGACAGAGAGAAAGGTCTTCCTTTGCTGTTGGTTCACCCCTCAATGGCCGCTGTGGCTGGCGCACTGCGCTGATCCGAAGCCAGGAGCCAGGTGATTCTCCTGGTCTCCCATAGGGTGCAGGGTCCAAGGACTTGGGCCATCCTCCACTGCACTCCCAGGCCACAGCAGAGAGCTGGACAGGAAGAAGAGCGACCAGGACAGAATCCGGTGCCTTGACTGGGACTAGAACCCAGTGTGCCGGTGCCGCAAGCAGAGGATTAGCCTATTGAGCCATAACACCGGCCGGGAAGTCCTTTTTTGAACATGTTAAATTTGATGTTTATGGGGCAGGTGCCATGACGCAGTAGGTTAATCCTCCGCCGGCATCCCAAATGGGCACCAGTTCTAGTCCCGGCTGTTCCTCTTCCAGTCCAGCTCTCTGCTGTGGCCCGGGAAGGCAGTAGAAGATGGCCTAAGTGCTTGTTCCCTGCACCCACATGGGAGACTGGGAAGAAACACCTTGCTCATGGCTTTGAATTGGTGCAGCTCTGGCCATTGCAGCTATTTGGGGAGTGAACCAACAGAAGGAAAACCTTTCTCTCTGTTTCTCCCTCTCACTGTCTGTAACTCTACCTCTCAAATAAATTAAAAAAAAATCTAAAAAAAAAATTTTGATATGTTTATAAAATGTCCAAGTAGAGGTGTTATTTAGATAGTTGGGTATGAGTCTGAGCTCAAGAGAGATTTGGCTTAGAAATATGAGGGCACTTTTAAAAAGTTTGTAGAAAATGGAATTAAAAGATATGTTAATTTGGTGCAAAATGTTTTGAAATCCATGCATAGTTTCTTCACAATACACATTTTCTGTGAGCTTCTTGAAGACCCTATTTGATCATCATCAGCATATTGGTAATTTTGAGATAATGTAGGAAGAAAGAATAAACAGAAGTATAAAATGGAGCACTCTAATTTTTGAGGTAAGGAAAATAAGAAGGAACCAGCAAAGGAAACTGGGAGGTGGGAGTTAAGAAAAATGCTAGATTACGAGCGGCACTCTGGAAAAGTAACCACAGGACACTGTAAGAAACACGGGTTCTCGGAATACGTCTCTTGAAGTCCTGAGCTGTATTGTCCCCAGCACCTATCCTGGCATCAGGACTATAGTAATGGTGAGTGCGCAGCAGAAAACCCTGTAAGCTGAGTGAGCCCACCGCCTAATGCCGTCGCCTGAAGGGGAGTCCTGTGCCTGATAGCTCAGGAAGGTTGGCTGCTCCCACCTTCTGGACATTTCTCGCATTTGCATTCCAGTAAGGTGCTTGTGGAGTGCCCAAAATAATAGCCATCAGGGACTTTATCAAGCTGACAGGATAAATTACTTGTAGCAAGAAAAGGAAAGGTAATGAATTTGATAGCCCAAAGAAGCAAACCCCAAGTCTGGAGAGTTACTTGCTAATCACTCATTTTCTAAATGTGCTATTTTTTAAGTTAACTATTAATCAGACAATATCATATAAACCATTTTGATTACTTATTTTATTTTAGAAAGTTTTTATTTAATCAATACAAATTTCACAGATACAGCTTTAGGAATATAATGGTTCTTCCCCTCATACCCGCCCTCCAACCTACTTTTCTTTTGAAAGACAGAGTTACAGAAAGGATGGGAGAGACAGAGATCTTCTCTCCTCTGGTTTCCTCCCCAAATGGCTGCAGCTTCCTGGACTGAGCCAGGCCAAAGCCAGGAACCAGGAGCTCCATCTGGGTCTTCCCCTGTGGGAGCAGAGGCCCAAGTACTGGGACCATCTTCTGCTGCTTTCACAGGCACATTAGCAGCAGCTAGAGCAAAAGTAGAGCAGCCAGGACTTGAACTAGCACCCATATAGGATGCTGGCATCGCAGGCAGTGGCTTAACCCACTATACCACAATACCAGGCCTACTTTTAAGATTTTGATCACAGGAATAAACATGATTGTGAGATGACATATCTCGAAATTTTCAGTGAAAAAGGTGTATCTTTTTTAACATAAAACTAGTTTCAAACTTAAAACTGTCTTATTTGTACTTATTTAAGGTTCCAGCATCTTGGACAGAGCTGTTATTGAGCACAATTTGCTGTCTGCAAGCAAGTTATATAATAATATTACCTTTGAAGAACTTGGAGCTCTTTTGGAGATCCCAGCAGCTAAGGTATTTTGTTTTTTAAACAAAAAAGTTTCTTTATTTAAAAATATTTTACCTCTTAGCTCTGTGAGTAGATGCTAAGGTTTTTTTCTTGACTCTAATACATAAAAACAAAGTTAAGAGACAAAACCAGGTAATGAGAAAATTAAATATTATATAATTATTAAATGTTGACAACTATAACAAAATTATAAAAAGCTCCAAGTAAATGGAAATAAATTATTTCAAGGCTAAAATAGTACCATAGTGGAGTTGTTTTTTTTAGTGTCTTTGTTTTTTTAAGTTGTGTTTTATGGTAAAGTGCTGTAGAGCGGGACTCTTAAAGGAGTTCCAGGTTAAGACACTCATTTTGTGAGAATGTCTTTGTTTGGTGTCTGTTTAGATCCACTTCTTAGTGGTTTTTGATTCTTGACTAACTTAAGATTTTGATGCTTTACTTTTTTCTAGCCTAGACTAATTTGAAGGTTGAATTTTCATCTCTTTAAGAGAATGAGTATGGTAATACCCCGGTTAATGCTATCGTAACTTCTGTGCTTGGGTTAACATAAAAAGTTGATTGACTTACTAGTGAATTTAATTTAATTCATTTGAGGGCGTGGTTGGCTATATCTCAATTCCAGCAAAGTATAAATAGTATTTAGAGGATGTTTCATATAACATTTATAAAACGTTCTCTTAATTTTAAGTTATATTAAAAGTAAACACTTAGCCTTACTTTTCCCTAATTTACAGACCTTAAATTCAATGTAGTTATGAGTCATATTCCACATTTTTCTGGTAATGAAATTTTCATTTAAGATTTTCTAACAGTTCCTTTATGTGGGAACTATAGCCTAAGTTACAATTAAAAGATGCTTTCTTTTTAGGCTTTGAGGTATGATTCCATGCAGAAATTAAGGGATATGAATATACTTTTAAAATAAGTGCTAGTCACAGTTTCTTCAAAAGTAATTTAAAATTGACTGTGAAGATGGTTAGAATTAATAAACGACCAAGTCACACTCCTGGTTGCACATGGTAAACATTAACATGTCTTCAGGAACTATTAGAGGATCTTTTGTTACTTTGTCTTTAAATCTTTTTAATTTCTTTTTGAATTTGACCATCGATTCTTCCTTTCAGGTTGTCTTTAAAAATATTACTTAAAAGAGTTTTTTGAGGTATTAAATAATGTGGAGAATGAAATGAAGTATAATAAGAAAAACTAGTTAGGTTTTTTTGTGCTTTTTTTGAAGCATGGATACCAATGAGAAGAAAAGTTGTAAGTTTCATTCTAAACAGAGCAGAAAATTAGTAGAAAGGCTAATTTTTGTCTGCAGTCTCACAATAAAATTAACAGGTCCCAGTTTCCTGCAAATAATGGGGTTGTTCCTAGAAAGATTTGAGAAAATAGGCAGATTTATACGATATAGTCTTCTAGTGAATGGCAGAGGAACACATTTGTAAGTTAAACCAAATTTTCTTACCAAATGTGAGTAATTGTTAGATACAGTATTTAAAGTTTCTAAGATTTTGTTGCTTTTTTTATAGGCAGAAAAGATAGCATCTCAAATGATAACAGAAGGACGGATGAATGGATTTATTGACCAGATTGATGGAATAGTTCATTTTGAAAGTAAGAGGCTTAGTCTTTTTCTATCATAATGAAATGGGAGTGAATTATTACATATTTATGATTAAAACATGTTGAACAATTTCTTTTGACACAGAATCCTAAAAACTCGTGGAATAAGATTATTTCCACAAGAAATAATTTGAAATATTTTTTAAGTTAGTTCATCAGTATGCTTAATGCATATTTTCTATGCTAAGGAAAATTTCAAAATTCAGATTGTTCTGTCAATTCATTCATTTGTTCATCCAATGTTTATTGGCCATGTAGCATGTATTGGGCGTGTGGAATTGATAGTTTTACTTGCTATTCAGCAGCTCATTAACTAATGAAGGCAGACAGGTAAGTGGATTCCTTGACTTTCTCATGGTCGAATACCTTCTCAGCTCTTTATTCCCCCCCCTTCTTGACACCTGGACCTTGCTGTATCCAGAACTGTTGCACTTGTAAATTTCAGTTTGAAATATCTCACCTGACCATGACCTTTCTCCTGTCTCTGTAGTGATCTGTCTCAGTTACTCCCACTTCCGCTTTTCCTTGACCACATGGGCGCCTCTGGTCCATTGGCTCTTCTGCTTCCTTCTAGTCAGCACAACCCTTTTTTGTCTTCTCCTCCTATTTAGCTTAGATGACGTGATCTCTTAGTTTAATTACTTTTTTACAGATAACCTGCTTGCCTGTTGACTTTATTCTACCTATTCAGCAAAACTTCACCTTGAATGAACTCATTCTTTATCTTTTTCTGCCTGTGCTTGAGTGGCTAGCTAATATTACTGGAGGAGAGTAAGACACCAGACACACTGATGCCACTGTAAGTTTGAGGTCCTGGATCCTCAGCACCAACTGGGGTAGGATTATTGGCACATTTCTCTAGTCTGCTGTTTCTCCTCCTTTGCAGTGACTATGTCAGATTTTCTTTTTCTTTTTTTTCTTTCTTTCTTTTTTTTTTTTGACAGGCAGAGTGGACAGTGAGAGAGAGAGACAGAGAGAAAGGTCTTCCTTTGCCGTTGGTTCACCCTCCAATGGCCGCCGCGGCTGGCACGCTGCGGCCGGCGCACCGTGCTGATGCGATGGCAGGAGCCAGGTGTTTCTCCTGGTCTCCCATGTGGGTGCAGGGCCCAAGTACTTGGGCCATCCTCACTGCACTCCCTGGCCATAGCAGAGAGCTGGCCTGGAAGAAGGGCAACCAGGACAGAATCCAGTGCCCCGACCGGGACTAGAACCCGGTGTGCTGGCGCCACAAGGCGGAGGATTAGCATAATGAGCCACGGCACTGGCTACATTTTCTTTTTCTTAAAGATTTATTTTTATTTGAGAGGCAGAGTTACAGAGAGAGAGAGAGGGAGAGATAGAGAGGTCTTCCATCTGCTGGTTCACTCCCCAAATGGCTTCTATGGCCAAATCTGGGTGAATCCAAAGCCAGGAGCCTGGAGCTTCTGGGTCTTCCATGTGGGTTCAGGGGCCCAAGCTCTTGGGCCGTCTTCCACTGCTTTTCCAAGCCTTTAGCAGGGAAATGCATCGAAGTGGAGCAGCTGGGATAAAAACCAGTGCTCATATGGGATGCTGGCACCACAGGGGGAGGCTTAACCTACTATACCATAGTGCCAGCCCCCAGATTTCTTTTTTTAAGATTTCTATTTATTTTTTGAAAGGTAAAGTTACAGACAGAGAGGGAGAAACAGAAAGAAAGGTCTTCCATCCATTTGTTCACTCCCCAGATGGCTACAACAGCTAGAGCTGGGCTAATCCAAAACCAGGAGCCAGGTGCCTCCTTCGGATCTCCCACACAGGTTCAGGGGCCCAAGGACTTGGGCCATCTTCTGCTGCCTTCCCAGGCCATAGCAGAGAGCTGGATTGGAAGAGGAGCAGCCAGGACACAACCAGCACCCATAAGGAATGCTGGCGCTGTATCAGAGGCTTAACCTGCTCACCACAGCACCTTGCCCTGATTTTATTTTTCTTAAATATCTGACTACTCCTTCAATTTCAGCAGGAAACCTTGTTTCCTATTTAACAACAACAACAAATCAGTTATCAATGTAAAATTATTTTAACTTCATCAGATTTATAAAAATCTAATTTTAGGATATATGATGTAGATCTTTTTCTTCCTTCCTGTTATAGTGAAACTGGTTTCCATCTCCTTATCCAGTTCTTCCACTATGGTTAGGATTCCTTCTCTAATCCCTGTCTCCTCACCCTCACCAAAAAAAAATGCTGTTTTAGAGGGCTGGGGTTAGCAGCTAACTTTTGTCTGTTTTCATCCTTTCTTTCTCTATTAGCTTCTGTCCATCAGTACTTCAGCATGCTCAGGTCTCTTCCATTTTAACAAAAATCCTTCTAGTTCTCAAGTTTCATTTGGCTTTTAATGTAATGAACAATGTTGACCTCTCACTGCTTTTAGAACATTCTCCTCCTCCCCAGTGCCGCCGTGACTTCTGCCATCTCTTCCACCTCATTCTCCTGTTTCCCTCCTGATTCTCCAAGTATTCTGCACTGTTATCTCTGCAGATTCTACAGTGCTTCCATGTGTTGGTTCACTCCCTAAATTTCTGCAATGGCAGAGACTGTTCCAGGGCCAGTGTTAGTCCAGGCCAAATCTGGGAACCTGGAACTTCATCCAGGTCTCTGTGTGGGTGGCAGGGCCCAAGTACTTGAGGCATGTTCTGCTACTTTCTCAGACTCATTAGCAGAGAGCTGTGGAGCCACTGGAACTCCAGCCTACATTCCCAGCCCACTGCGACACAACACTGCACCCTGATTGTGATTTTTTAAAAACGAAAATTTGAGCAATAGCAAACAAGCTACTAAATCATATATATTTTTAAAGATTTATTTATGTATTTGAGAGGCAAAGATACAGACAGAGGGAGAGACAGAGAAAGATCTTCCATCCACTGGTTTACCTCCCAATGGCCACAATGGCTGGAGTTGGCAGACACTTTATCAAGGAGCTGGATTGGAGGAGCAGCCAGTAATTGAACCGGCGCCCATATGGGATGCCAGCTCTGCTGGTGTTGGCTTAACCCACCATGCCACAGTGCCAGTCTCATATTGTGTGCCTGCTTGTGCTCTAATGAGTAACTTTCCCATTGCCTGTTGAACAATCTTAAAGACCCTGACTAGTCCTTTCTAGTTGTCTCTTGCCAACCCAGCAACATAGATGTTCTTTCTTAGCATTGTAAATTCCTTCCTCCCATCAAACACTCCAAAGCATCTACTCCTCTCCGGCCATTTCTGTTTCTTCCCATGTCTCAGTTTGAACAGTGTTAATCAGTGATTATTTCCCAACTCTCCAGATTAGGTATGGCTTTAGATGATATGTTCTCATGTCACCCTGACTTTCTTCATAGCATTACCTCACTTATTATCAATTGTGTAATGATTTGTCTAAATATATGCTTCTGCTTCCAAACGAAGCCTCCTAATAGTAGGAATTAAGTCTTATTTTCTGTGGTATGTCCAATGTCTGTTTCAATGTGAACATTGTTTATACACTATAAGTGAGAAATAAGTATTGACTATATCAATGTATGATGAGTAGCATAGCAAATATATCACCAAGATAAAGAGCAAATTAAATTAATTAGTTTCTATAAATTTGACAGAATGTAAAATCTTTTCCTTCTAATTTTATTAAATTTTAGTAGATTCTAATAGTTAATATGCTCAAGTAAAGCATTAATGAGGGTAACTCAAGGAAGAGTCATCTTTCCACTCCCACCTGCATTCCTCTAGTCCAGGCTCCCTGATGTAACTATTAGTCTGGCAGTCTTGTGTTTATACAAAGTGGATTACAGGATTTTGTATGCACATACACACACATGTACACATAGTTGTTTTATTTGAGAGGTAGACAGACAGACAGATAAATCTCCCATCTGCAGGTTCACTCCCCAAATTCCTGTTAATAGTTGGGCTGGGCCAGATTGAAGCCAGGAGCCTAGAGATCAGTCCAGGTCTCCCACATAGGTGGCAGGGACCCAGCTACTTCATCTCTCACACAGTACCTCCCAAAACACCTGTTAGCAGGAAACTAGAATTGGGGTCCAGAGCCAGAACTCGAACCCAGGTCATCCTCTTTGGATTGCAAGCATTTAACCACTATGCCAAATACTCACCTCTGGCATTATATTTTAAAGTACACATTATGCAAATTGCTTTTTGAGTGTATTGTACCTGTAAACATATTTTCAAGTCACATATCAATCTGATTTACTTAATAGCTGTATAATGGTCTATGGAATTCAACTTTTCACTTGTGGATGGACATTCGGGTGCTTTCCTTATATATCACTTTATATATGGGTATACTTATTCCTGTAGAATAAGTATATTCCTGTAGTAATACCATGGCATCAAAGGATATAAGTGTTTTAATTCTTCATAGATACTACCGGTTTTTTCCAGAAAACTGTGCCATTTAGAATTCTACCAGTATGAGAATGAGTCTTAACAGTTGGGTATTATTGTTCTATTAATCATTGCCAGTTGATGGGGGAAGATAATTATGTTAATTATTTTAATGTGCATTTATTTTATTTTTAAGATTTTTTTATTTATTTGAAAGGCAGAGTTATAAAGAGAGGGAGAGACAAAGAGAGAGAGAACTTCATCTGCTGGTTTACTCCCCAGATGGCTAAACTAGTCAGGGCTGGGCCAGGCCAAAGCCAGGAGTTGGGAGCTTCTTCCAGGTCTCCTGTGTGGGTAGCAGGGGCCATCATCTGCTGCTTTTCCCAGGCCATTAGCAGGGAACTGGATCAGAAGTGGAGCAACTGAGATACAAACCAGCACCCATATGGGATGTTGCCATTGCAGCCAGCTGCTTTACCAGCTATGCCACAACACTGGTCCCATGCTTTTCTTTTGTTTCTTCCATTGCCCACATCTCTCTGTCAGTTTCTGTTGCTTTTAGGATAACGATCATTTTAATTTTGTTTTACATGTTACAACTATCTTTCATGCTTTGTCAGTTGTTATTCTGGAAGGCAATACATAGCATAAACACATTTTAGAATATTTTATGCAGCCAGGTATGTTAATATTTTTAAAGATTTCATTTATATATTTGAGAGGCAGAGTTACACACAGTGAGAGGGAAAGACAGAGAGAAAGGTCTTCCATCTGCTGGTTCATTCCCCAAATGGCCGCAACGGCCAGAGCTGTGCCAGTCTGAAGCCAGGAGCCAGGAGCTTCTTCCAGGTCTCTCACACAGGTGCAGGGGCCTAAGAACTTGGGACACCTTCTACCGCTTTCCTAGGCCATAGCAGAGAGGTGAGTGGGAAGAAGAGCAGCTGGGACTAGAACTAGCACCCATTTAGGATGCTGGCACCGCAGGCGGAGGATTAACCTAGCGTGCCACAGCACTTGCCCCAATATGTTAATTTTTAAAAATTTTATGGCCTTTGAATTTCCTGTATTAAGAAAAGTCTCGGGCCGGCACTGTGGTGTAGCGGGTAATGCCGCTGCCTGCAGTGCCGGCATCCCATATGGGCACCAGTTTGAGTCCCGGCTGCTTTTCTTCTGATCCCGCTCTCTTCTATGGCCTGGGTAAGCAGTAGAAGATGGCCCAAGTCCTTGGGCCCCTGCACCCACATGGGGAGACCCGGAGGAAGCTCCTGGCTCCTGGCTTCAGATTGGCGCAGCTCTGGCTGTTGCAGCCAATTGGAGAGTGAAACAGCAGATGGAAGCCCTCTCTCTCTCTCTTTCTTTCTCTCTCTGCCTCTGCTTCTCTCTGTGTATAACTCTGACTTTCAAATAAATAAATGCATCTTTAAAAAAAAGTCTCCTCCATTATTATTTTCCTAAAACTTCAAATTTTTTATTTATTATTTTATAGGTAGAAATTTATTTCATCATTAAATGGCTAATTTTTATGGATAATTTTAGGATACGGTCTAGTAGTTTTTTCTAGGTGCGTAGTCAATTGTACATATATTAAATATATATGATAAATCTATCATATATTAAATAAACATCCTTTTTCATTGAAGTGTGATTTTTTACTATCTGAGATTTTACATATATATTTGGATCTATTTGGTTCAACTGATCTGGAACAATATGGTAATAAGCAGATTTATAGTAAACTTCACTATTGATCAAGCACTCCTGCCACTCCCCCCCAGTTTTTTTAATTGAAATACACCTAACATGAAATTAAACATTCAAAGAAAACAATTCAGTGCAATATAATCATATTGCATAAGCTCCATCTCTGTTTAGTTACAAAACATTTCCATCTCCCCCAGGGGAACCCCTGCCCATTCAGCATCCTGGTTCCACCCTTGCCCTAGAAGGTCGGTCTTCTGTCTCCAGGGCTCCACCTGTTCTGGATATTTCATGGAAATGAAGCCGTGCCATGTGTGACCTTTTGGTTTCCCCTACTCAGCATCGTATTGTTGAGGTTCCTCCCTGTTGTAGCATATGGTCAGTACTTTATTCCTTAAGGTGGAGTGGTATGCTGTTATTTTTCATTTTCAAAATAATTTATTCTGAAACACCTGTACTTCCATATTAACTTTAATAATTTTGTCCTGATTAGAAAACAAATAAAAAGAGAGATTGTCTTTGGAATTTCTTTAAATTCTTTTTAAAGATTTGTTTAGTTTTTTGAAAGGCAAAGTTACAGAGAGGAAGAAGAAGAGAGATCTTCCACCCACTGGTTCACTCCCCAAGCGGCCACAATGACTGGGGCTAGGCCAGGCCAAAGGCACGAGTCAGGAGCTTCTTCCAGGTCTCCTACTTGGGTGGCAAGGCCCCAGGGACCTGGACCATCTTCCACTGCTTTCGCAGGTACTACTAGCGAGCTGGATCGTGAGTAGAGTAGCTGGGACTCAAACCGGTGCCCACATGGGATATTGGCACTGCAGACTGCAGCTTAACCTGCTGTGCCAGCCTCCATTTTTTTTTTTAAAGATTTATTTATTTATTTAAAAGTTGTAGTTACAGAGAGAGGTCTTCTACGCACTGGTTCACTCCGCAGATGGCCGCAGTGGCGGAGGCTGGGCCATGGCTGAAGCCAGGAGCCAGGAATGTCATCTGGATCTCCCATGTAGGTGGCAGGGCCCAAGTACCTGGGTCATCATCTGCTGCTTTTCTCAAGCTGTTAGCAGGGAGCTGGATCAGAAGTGGAGCAGCCGGGCCTTGAATGGCTGGCCATCTGGGATGCCAGCACTGCCTGTACTGCAGGTAGTGGCTTTACCCACAATGCCAGCACCTGGAATCTTTTTTTAAAATTTATATATTAAGAGGCAAGAACTGGGGCCAGCGCTCTGGCGCAGCGGGTTAACACCCTGACCTGAAGCGCCAGCATCCCATGTGGATGCCGATTCAAGACCCAGCTGCTCCACTTCCATTCCATCTCTGCCATGGCCTGGGATAGCAGTGGAAGATGGCCCAAGTTCTTGGGCGCCTGCATCCACGTGGAAGACCCAGAAGAAACTCCTGGCTCCTGATCAGCTCAGCTCTGGCTGTTACAGCCATCTGGGGAATGAACCAGCAGATGGAAGACCTCTCTCTGTCTCTCTACCTCTCCTCTCTCTGTGTAACTCTGACTTTCATATAAATAAATAAATCTTAAAAAAAAAAACAAAAACACTATATTAAAAGTGCCCTTTAAGCATCAAAAAAAAGAGGCAAGGACTGATATTTTATATATTCAGAAAACTGGTGAATTTATCTACAGTTTTTCATTTTTTTTAAAAAAAGATTTACTTTAAAAGCCAAGGTTATTTATTTACTTTGAAAGTCAAAGTTAGGGGCTGGCGCTGTGGTATAGTGGGTAAAGCTGCTGCCTGCAGTGCTGGCATCCCATCTGGGTGCCGGTTCAAGTCCTGGCTGCTCCTTTTTTGATCCAGCTCTCTGCTATGGCCTGGGAAAGCAGTAGAAGATGGCCCAAGTCCTTGGGCCCCTGCATCCACGTGGGAGAACTGGAAGAATCTCCTGGCTCCTGGCTTTGTGATCGGCGCAGTTCTGGCTGTTGTGCCCATCTAGGGAGTGAACCAGTGGATGGAAGACCCCTCTCTGTCTCTATTTCTCTAGGCCTCTGCCTCTCTGTAACTCTGCCTTTCAAATAAATAAATAAATCTTTTAAAAAATAAAAAAGAAAAGAAAGTCAAAGTTGGGGGGGGGGGGGTGGTCCATCTGCTGGTTCACTCCCCAGATGGCCTCAACAAGCAGTACTGTGGCAAGCTGAAGCCAGGAGCTTCATCTGGATCTCCCACGTGGATACAAGGCCCCAGGTACTTGGGCCATCTTCCACTTCTTTTCCCAGGCCATTAGGAGGGAGTTGGATGGGAAGTGGAGCAGCAGGACATGAACCAGTGCCCATATGGGATGCCAGTATCATGGACGGCAGCTTTACCCACTAAGCCACAATGCTGTCCCCCAGTTTTTCTTTTATTTATTTATTTATTTGACAGGTAGAGTTATAGACAGTGAGAGAGAGACAGAGAAAGGTCTTCCTTCCATTGGTTCACTCTCCAAATGGCCGCTATATCTGACGCTGTGCCGATCCGAAGCCAAGAGCTAGGTGCTTCCTCCTGGTCTCCCATGCGGGTGCAGGGGCCCAAGCACTTGGGCCATCCTCCACTGCCTTCCCGGGCCACAGCAGAGAACTGAACTGGAAGAGGAGCAACCGGGACTAGAACCCAGCGCCCATATGGGATGCCAGCGCTGGCGGAGGATTAACCAAGTGAGCCATGGCGCCGGCCCCCAGTTTTTCATTACTAACCACATATTACTGGTATAGAGAAAAATCTGGCAGATCCAAGATAGGCTTTGTTTTTGTTCTTTTATGACTTGGGCTTGTTCTTTCATGATTTGAGAGCCAAGCAAAGATAGCCTTGACTATGTCAGCGATCTTGCCCAGTAGATGGCAGTGGCTTATGAATCAGTCGTTGTTGATGAAGAGGAAAAAACCACTTCCGTGAGGCTGTCTGTTTGTTGTGGTAGTGGCTGAAGTTGGTTGGTTAGTTTTTTTTCCACAAGTGATAATAATAACACGGATCTGTATATGTTTTGAAGTTTTGTTTTAAACTTTGTGTCAGTGATTTAGTCCTTTTCTTAACTACTGTTTAATTAGCTTAATTTTATTAACTTAAAAGTTTTGTAGTAAACTTTTAAAGACTTAGATTACTGTATCTTTTAACTCATATTTGTTACGAATACAAAGTAGTAATTTCAAACTTGTGCATTATTTCCTTTTTCCTTTAGCACGAGAAGCCCTGCCAACATGGGACAAGCAGATCCAGTCACTTTGTTTCCAAGTGAATAACCTTTTGGAGAAAATTAGTCAAACAGCCCCAGAATGGACAGCACAAGCCATGGAAGCCCAGATGGCTCAGTGAGTCATCTCAGAACTTGTGTGCACACTACATCTTTTTCCATGTTGTGCAGATTGGTTTCACTGTCTCTCCAAAGCATTTGCATCATGACCTTATACATTTCAACCCCTTTTATGCTGGATTCCATTTAAAGAAGATATTAGAGCAGGAAGTTCAAGCATTTAAAAATAGCTAGTTTCCATATATTCAGGGTCTCTGTGCATTAAACTAACTCAGATGTTTTGAAAGCTGTTTCTTTCAATGGAGTAGGTGAAATACCTGTGGCTAAAAAGTTTGGGATTTGTGATAACTTTGTAGTCATGTAAAACTTAAGTGCTTTGTGCCTCTCCAAATGTGGTTATTCTAATAAATCGAGAAATGAGCTAAATAAAAGTAGTACTTTGGTTTTAATTAGAGTTTTGTTCCTTTTTCCTTGCATTCTGCAGACGTTGATTTGTGCCGTGGGCTGGAAATACAAATAGAATTCATCATGCCTGCCCTCCAGGCGCTCAGGGTTCACAGACCAAGTGCCCCTGTTGAATTCGTAAAGTTGCAGCAAGCACTGGGGCACACAAGGAGGAGCTCTTTCCTTAGCAGAGAGAAGTCAGGGAAGGCCCTTCCGTGCGCTTCAGCTGAGCTTTAGTGAAAATGGAGAAAGGATTAAAGAAAAAGTATGTGGGACTTCCGCTTTCAGCTTTGACTTGTAAGAGCATGGAAACCATCAGATTCATCTTCACAGTAACGAAAAAAGCTGAAGGTTCTGTGTTAACCAAAAAAGAAAACTAGGCAGCCTAAAAATCAGTTGGCTTTTCTTAGATCCATAAAAGATCTGAAATAGCAGGGCAAACCACGGTCTTCCAAACTGAAGAGGCAGCAAATACGGAGAATCGCAATTGGCGGTCACCTTACCCGGATCAGAGCTGCTGGAGCCAGGAATTGGTAGGAAGGCTAAAATGGTAACTCTGGCAGCTGTTGGAGACTGAGTGTGGACTCACTTGTGTTAAAACTCTTGAGGGCCCAGCTGTAAGAGGGACCCCACACTCTCTAGGGTTTACTTCAAAGAACTGTGCTAGGTTCTCACAGTTAAGATCAGGATCCCCTTGTCTTTCAGGCAGGGAAGTAACTGTTTTGAAATAAACCCAGCTAATTTTTGGTAACAAAAGCCTACCCTTTGTGGGACCCAAAAAAGGGTAGACATGTCATTCCAGCCTCTGTTAGCCTTCCTGTCTGATGGAAGGGAAGGGAAATAGAAATCCTTCGAAGAGTCACAGCCAACTGAAAAAGAGATCTAAAATTATAGGATGTTTCCAAATACCTTAACACCACATCAACAGAGATCCAATATAATAGTAATAGATCGTGATTAAAACATCTGCAAGACACAAACTATTTAAGAAGCAATTCTTGCCGGCGCCGTGGCTCAACAGGCTAATCCTCCACCTGCGGCGCCGGCACACTGGGTTCTAGTCCCGGTCGGGGTGCCGGATTCTGTCCCGGTTGCCCCTCTTCCAGGCCAGCTCTCTGCTGTGGCCCGGGAGGGCAGTGGATGATGGCCCAAGTTCTTGGGCCCTGCACCCCATGGGAGACCAGGAGAAGCACCTGGCTCCTGGCTTCGGATCAGCGCGATGCGCCAGCTGCAGTGGCCATTGGAGGGTGAACCAACAGCAAAGGAAGACCTTTCTCTCTCTCTCACACTGTCCACTCTGCCTGTCAAAAAAAAAAAAAGAAGAAGAAGCAATTCTTGGGGAAACCCAAAAACAAAAGCAAGAAAACCGAAGCCTCTTGTCACTTAGAGCAAACATTGAACACGGTCTAGCTCCTACCAGATTAACATAAAAACCTCATATTAACAGACTAATTACATATTACCTGACACATCACATCTAGCTTTCAGCCAAAAAGTTACAAGTTATGCTAAAGGGCAAGGAAACACACACACAGACACACACAATCTGAAGACGTATATCAAGGTTCAGAACTAGACTAAGACTTGGCAGGTGTTGGAATTATATGACCAGAAATTTAAAAAACAACTCTTTTTTTTTTTTTTTTTTTTAAATAGAGTTAGTGAGAGAGAGAGAGAAAGGTCTTCCTTCCGTTGGTTCACTCCCCAAATGGCCACCACAGCTGGAACTATGCCTATCCAAAGCCAGGAGCCAGGTGCTTCCTCCTGTTCTCCCACACGGGTACAGGCTCCCAAGCACCCAGGCCACAGCAGAGAGCTGGACTGGAAGATGAGCAACTGGGACTAGAACCCAGCGCCCATGTGGGATACTGGCGCTGAAGGCTGAGGATTAACCAAGTGAGCCACAGCGCTGGCCCCCTAAAAAACAACTCTTAACATGTTTCCATTTCTACTTGGAAAAAAAAAAGGTCTAGTGGAAAAAGTTGACAACATACAAGAGCAGATGGGTATTCACAAGCAGAGAGATGGAAATGAGAATTGAAGTGCTAAGTGCAGGTGTTGTGCAGTGGGTTATGCTGCCCTGTGGGATGCCTGGTTGAATCCTGGCTACTCTGCTTCTGATCCAGCTTCCTGCTAATGCACCAGGGATGATGATTCAAGTACTTGGGTCCTTGTCACCCACGTGGGAGACCCTGATAGAATTCCAGGTTGCTGGCCTTAGCCTCACACAGCTCTGGCTGTTGTGGGTATTTGGGAAATAAGCCAGCAAATGGAAAACATTTTTCTCTCTCTCACCCCCTCCCCCCAACTCTGCCTTTCAAATAAATAAACTTTAAAAGAATTTGAAGTGCTAAAAATAAAGTCACAGAAATGAATGCTTTTGACGAACTCATCATTAGATTGCACATGAGTGAGGAACAAATTAGTAAATTTGAAGAAATAACAGTAAAAGCTTCCCAAGTTGAAAGGCAAAGTCAAAAAGGGAATCAAAATTTAACAGAATATCCAGAAACTTCAGGAAAATTCTAAAAGTTGTCACATGTAATGAGAATACCAGAAGAAGAAAGGAAGAGAACAAATATTTAAAGTAATAATGGATAAGAATTTTCCAAAATTAATATTAGACGCCAAACTATAGATCTGGAAAGCTCAGAAAACACTATAAATAGGATAAATACCAAAAACAAAAAACAAAAACCAAACAAAACCCTATATCTAGGCATGTCATGTTCAAATTGCAGAAAACCTAAAACAATCTTGAAAGAAACCAGAAAAAAAAAAACCACTTTACCTATAAGAGAACACAAATAAAAATCAATGAATTTCTCCTCAGAAATGAAGCAAGTAAGAATGGTATGGAAATAGTTATGACAATGAAAGAAAAAAAAAAAAAAAACACCAGCCATAGGATTTTATCCAGCAAAATTATCCTTCAAAAGTAAAGGGGAAATAAAGAAAACAAATCTAAGGATAATGTTTCTTGCAATAAAATTTTAAAAAGTTCTTCAGAGAGAAGGAAATATATATGGGTTAGAAACTCGGACCTACAACTTTTCTCTCAAAGGGAGGAGAGAACTACCACTTTGCTTATAGCCTTGTCTAAATACTGATGGAGTTTGTGGATTCGAAAGTCTTCCAGAGCCTTGGCAGCCCATGTCAAGAGCCTCGGGTGATCACTGATGTCATACATAAGAGTGCTAATTGTTAAATTAACAACAGGAGTCACTGTGCACTGACTTCCCATGCAGGACCTCTATCCTCAAAGAGTTGTATTATGAGAGTTAACAGTAAAATTTGTTTTCAAAGATTTGTTTTAGTGTATTAATTGGAGGATATTCTTATGACTCATAAGTTTTAGTTATGTGTAAGTGCCCAACTCCATTGTTTTCTTAGGTGCTTCCTTAATTAATGATAAAACTTGTTCTCAAGGACTTACTTTCTTTTAACGTATCAAGTGGAGGATATTCTTACGTCTGATAAGTTATAGTAATGTCTAAGTGCTCACAAAAGATGTATCATTCTTGAATGCTTCTTTAAAGTTAATTAAGTTTCTAAAAAAAAGTGAAATTAACTTCGAGATGCAATGACTGTCTTGACTTTAGGAATAGTTCCTGTGTGTGTGTGTGTGTGTGTGTGCAAATTGTTGAACTCTTTATTTAGTACAGAGGTGGTTTTCTGTGTATAAAGTTAATTGAAAATGGATCTTAGTGGAGAATGGGACTGGGACTGGAAGAGGGAGCAGGAGGAGGGGTGGGAGTGTGAGTTGGAGGGCGGGTATGGTGGGAAGAATCACTATACTCCTAAAGTTGTACTTAGGAAATGCATGAAGTTTGTATTCCTTAAATAAAAGATTTCTTTGGGGGGGGGGGTGAGAAACTTGGACCTCCATAAACAAAGGAAGAGTGATTGGAGCAGAAAATAAAAATAATTTAAATTTTTTCAATTGAGATAATAGATGACTGTTCAAAGTACTAACAGCAGCAATAGGTGGGGGATTATAGCATGTGAGTAAGTGAAATGAATGAGAAGTGTTGGAAGGGATGGGGGGAAGGCATTAGGAATGCTGTATTATAATGTTCCCACGGAACCATGAAACTGTGTAGTGTTATTTCAAAGTGGACTTAGATAAGTTAAACATGTACATTGCAAACTGTAGGGCAGTGGCTATTTTTTTTTTAATGTAGAATTGCTGTGCTACAGAGGAGAGAAAAATGGGTCATGAAATGCTCATTTAAAAGCAGAGTGTCAACAACAGCGTCAAAATGTGCAAGGCCAAACCTGCTGAGACTGCAAGGAGAAATAGATGAGCCCACTATTCTGGTTGGAAACTTCAGATCTCTCCTGTCAGAGGTGGACAGATCCAACAGGCAGAAAATCAATAAGGACACCGTGGAACTCAACAGTCCTGTCAATCAACTGGGTACAGTTGAGGTCTGTGTTGTGGACAACTTCATCTAACCACAGCAGAGTTCATGTTATTCTCAAACTGGCATGAAAATCACTCAATGTAGACTTTCAGGCCACAGTGGAATTAAACTAGAAATGATAACAGATGGTTGGAAAATCCCAAAGTACACTTACAGATTAAATAACACATTGCTAAGCCATGAATCCAAAAAGAAATCTCAAGAGCAATAAAACATTTTAAACTAAATAATACAACCTGTCAAGATTTGTGGGATACAGTGGAAGCATGCTCAGAGGAAAATTTACAGCACTGAATGCATGTATTAGAAAAGAAAAAAGACCTAAAAGCAATAATTTAAGCCTCTACTTCAGGAAACCAGAAAAAGAACAATTTAATCAGAGTAAGCAGAAAAAAGAAATAAAAATTAGAGCAGAAATTAATGAAACAAAGTTAGAGACCTATTAGTCATTGAAAAATCAATGAAACCAAAAGCTCATTCTTGGAAAAGATTAGAAAAAAAATTGGAGCTCAGTGGGCATGGTGGTGCAGTGGTTTAAACCACTGCCTGTGATGCCAGCATCCCATATTAGCACCTGTTGGAGTCCTGGCTGCACCACTTCCAACCCAGCTCCCTGCTAATGTGCCTGGGAAAGCAGCAGAAGTTGGACCGAGAGCTTGGGCCCCCGCACCCATGTGGGAGACCAGGATGGAGCTCCTGGCTCCTGGCTTCAACTTGGCCCATCCCCAGCTGTTGTGGCCATTTGTAGAGTGGATGGATGGATGCTTCCCTCTTTCTCTCTCTCTCTCTCTCCTCTCTCTGACTCTTCCTTTCTCTCTGTAACTGCCTTTCAAATAAATAAAATAAATGTTTAAATTTTTTAAATTTAAAAATTTCAAAAAATGATAACCCTTTAGCCAGGCTAGCTAAGATCAAAAGAAGTCATAAATTACTCATGTCAGAAATGAAGGGGCCATTGCTACAGTCCCATGAACAGTGAAAGTATAATCAAGAGTATTTTGAACAGCTGTAGCTTGACACACTGCATAACTGAGATAAAATAGGCCAATTCCTTGAAAGTCAAAATCTGCCGTAGCTCACCCAAGAAGAAATAAGCCTATGCCTGTTAAAGGAATTGAATCGGTCTGGTGTGGCACAGCTGGTTAAGCGCCGCCTGCGACACCAGCATGCTCTGTTGAAGTGCTGGTTCGAGTCCTGGCTGATCTACCTTACATTCTGCTTCCAGTTAATGAGCCTGGGAAGGCACCCACATTGGAGACTTAGCTGGACTTCCCGACTCCTGACTTCAACCTGACCCAGCCCTGGCTGTTGTGGCCATTCAGGGAGGGAACCAGAAGATGGAAGATTCTCTCTCTTGCTCTGCCTCTACATGTGTGTGTCCCTCCCTTTCCCTTTCACTCTGCCTCTCAAATAAATAAAACTAAATAAATGGATCATTAATTAATAGCCTTCCATAAAAGAAAATACTGGGCCCATTACTGATGAATCTGATGAATTCTACCAAACCTTTTATTTATTTATTTTAAGATTTATTTTATTTATTTGAAAGGGAGAATGATAGCACTTCCATCTCCTGGTTCACCCCACAAATGGCTGGGGCTTGAGCCAGGCCAAAGCCTGGTGTCAGACATTGCCCTAGGTACTGAGAATACAGCAAAAATAAGTCACTCATTGGGGGTTTCAGGTGGTGTTTAGGTAAGAGAAGTGGGGCTCTGACTGGATGTGATGAGACCACGGGTGTCACTAATACCTGGATTTCTCTCCTTGAATACCTCAGTAGGTGATGTTGGACTTGTGTGGAGAAGGCCCAGGGGACACTCAGATGGACTTGCTCAGTGGTCAGTCAGGGAGACAGCCTGAGGATCAGTAGTAAGGGAGAAATGGAAACACAGATTTCGGAGTCCTCCTTGGCATACGGGAGGCAGCTGAACCCGTGAGAATGGATAACGCTGTCTCAGGAGACCACGAGGTATGAAGGAAGTGGCCCTCGGCAGAACCCTGCAAAGCACCCACGAGTATAGGGCAAGTAACAGAAGACACAGAGCATTCACGTTCACTGAGTGCCTACCAGCTTCTGCGTGCTTTGAACTTGATCTCATAGAAGTTTCCCAATAAATCTAGAAAGATTGCCTTCCCCTTCCTCACCCCAACAGATGAAATGGACTTAGAAGTGTAGAAAGAGAATCAAGGAGAATTAGGAATTGAGTGAGATTTCATCTGGACAAAATGTTGCAGCTGGACGAAAAAGTAAGAAAAGTGAAAAATTATTTCGCACACTTCATCAGTATTTAACCCAGATTGAGTCATACTGAATTTAGTAATTGAATTTTTATTACTTGCCTTGATAATTCACATTCAAAAGGGAAGGGAAATCAACGACATCACACACCCTCAGATGTGCAGTTGGGAAGAAAGACATAGTGTGCTTTTGGCATAAAGTCTCACGTTGTCCGCATTAGCAATGTGAACAGGTGCGGAAGTATTAGCTAAATGTACCGTAACTGTCTTAGGATAGTTATCTGTAGGATTTCTTTTAAAAAAGATTTATTTCTTTATTTGAAAGGCAGAGTGATGTATGGGAATAGGGGTAGGAAGAGGTCGTTCATGCATTGGTTCACTCCCCAGATGGCCACAACAGCCGGGACTGGGCCAAAGCCAGGAGCCAGGAGCTCCGTCTGGATCTCCCAACGTGGGTAGCAGCGGGCCATCTCCCGCTGAGTTCCCAGGCGCATTAGCAGGAAGCTGGACCAGAAGAGAACAGCGAGGACATGAACTTCGTGTTCTGGTATGGGGCGCTGTGGGATGCTATTGAGTTGCTGTGGACCAGAATCTCCTGCTTTGACACTGAAGTATGAGAACAAAATTATGAAATTGACCTTTGAAATTAACTAGTGACAAAGACATTCTGGTGAGAGGAAAGAAGCATCGAGAACTTTGTTAGTAAAATGAGATTTGGTTTATGGTTTAAATCTCATTTTTAAAATATGTAAGCCAAAAATTGTGACAATACAAAAGCCAGAACAAACGGGGCTGGACCATTTAACAAAATTCAGAGACAACTGCATTCAAAACTTGGATTTTTTTTCGTGACATCCATGCATTCAGGGGATTCATCGTATTTCAGGTACAAAAGGAGAACCATGCAAGCTGAAGGGATGTGCTGATTTCATTTGCTTCAAATATGAGCTCTTGACCTAAAAGAGACACACAAAGAATAGCTTTAAGTTTTCTCAATCTTTTTTTGTTTTTAATAATTTTTTTAAAAAGATTTGTTTATTTGAAAGAGTTACAGAGAGAGAGAAGGAGTGATAGATCATCCATCTGCTGGTTCATGTCCCAAATGGTTGTAATGGTCAGGGCTAGGCCAGGCCACAGCCAGGAGCTTCATCCGGGTCTCCCACATGCATGTAGGGGCCGAAGGACATGGGCCATCTTCCACTGCTTTTCTAGGTGCATTAGCAGAGAGCTGGATTGGAAGTGGGGCAGCCAGGACTCAAACCGGTGCCCATATGGGGTGCTGTGGCTGCAGGCAGCAGCTTTACCCACTATGCTACAGCTCTGGTCCCTGTTTTTAATAAACTTTTAAAGGCAGATGCATTTAGATTCCAAGGAAAGTTGCAAAGATAGCATCAAGAGTTCCCCACAGACCCTGTACCCAGTTTCCCTGTTAGTTTTGTCACAAGGAATGGACTGATGTTGGTTTATTCACATTCCTGTATATTTAGCTGAGATCCTTTTTCTATTTCAGGATCCATGCAGGATACCACATCTCACTTAGTCCTTGTATTTCCTTAGATTTCTCTGGACATGATTCTTTTTCATCAAAACAGTTTCCTTGTTTTTGATGACCTTGGCAGTCTTTAGGGGGATTCGTGTGTCTGATACGTGTCTCCTGGTTGGACTGGAGTCATGAGGTTTTGGGAAGAAGACCATGAAGATAATGGATCACCTGACCAAGGGAGTTTTGTCAGGTTTCTCCGCTGAACAGAGCATTTCACAATGGTTACGGAAGACGGAGTCGAGAGATCGTTTACAGGAGTGGTATTGTGCGGCAGATAAAGCTGCTGCTGGAAGGCCGCGTCCCGTGTTGCAGAGCCTGGCTTGCGTCCAGCGTCTGTGCTTCCCACCCAGCTTTTGGCTCATACGCACTCTGGGAGGCAGCAGATGATGGTTGAGTGTTTGGGTCCTGGCCATCCACTTGGGAGACACAGATGGAATTCCTGGTCCCTGGCTTCCACTTGGGTTTGAATTCAGGTAGCTGCGCCCTCCTCTGCTCCCTGGGACCTGGGGTGGTAGCAGCTTGGGACCTGGGGTGGTAGCAGCTTAGTTGTAGCTGGCCTGGTTACTGCACCATCCCTGTCCTTTCCCTCTGTGCCCCAACCCCCACCTTCACAAGCAGCCGTCATTCAAGCCTTCCATGATCCCAATCTCACTTTCTTCTATTTGTTGTGAATGGACACACATTTCCTCTTTAGAATGAGAAACCACTCCTTTTTTTTTTTTTTTTTTTTTTGACAGGCAGAATGGACAGTGAGAGAGAGAGACAGAGAGAGAAAGGTCTTCCTTTGCTGTTGGTTCACCCTCCAATGGCCGCCAAGGCTGGCACGTTGCGGCTGGCGCACAGCGCTGATCCAAAGGCAGGAGCCAGGTGCTTCTCCTGGTCTCCCATGGGGTGCAGGGCCCAAGCACTTGGGCCATCCTCCACTGCACTCCCGGGCCACAGCAGAGAGCTGGCCTAGAAGAGGGGCAACCTGGACAGAATCCGGCGTCCCGACCAGGACTAGAACCCGGTGTGCTGGCGCCGCAAGGCGGAGGATTAGCCTGTTGAGCCACGGCGCTGGCCAGAAACCACTCCTTTCAAGAAAATTTCACTCATCCATTTCATGAGACATCATCTTCCTCCTTAGAACAGGACATGGCACTTGGTCCAAAGGCATCTGGAACATGCTGCCTTTTTAATGAGGGGGTGGTCTGAGCCCCTCTGTGAGTACAGAGGGGGGCAGCTCCTTTGTTCTTGTCCTGCACAACCCCCATGGTATCTTACATGGCAGTAGATCCAGAACACATTAATTGGGAAATAATGGACATTGGAAAAACCTACCTCCAAAGAGTTAGTTTTTTAACCATAAAGAGTTTTCACTCACTATGAAAGGAAGTGGGATATTGCAAAGAATGCAAGAATGAACGTTTCCTTTCCATACTCCATAGAGGACTCACAAAATCGTGTTGATTCCTACTTAACTATATCCTCGATAGAGAAGTCTGAGAAAAATTAGTTGACCATGACTTGATTAAATTTCAGATACTGGGGGCTGGCACTGTGGTGTAGTGGGTAAAGCCGCAGTCTGCAACGCTGGCTTCCCATTTGGGAGCCGGTTGGTGTCTTGGCTGCTCCACTTCTGATCCAGCTCCCTGCTAATGGCCTAGGAAAGCAACAGAAGATAGCGCAGGTGCTTGGGCCCGGTCAACCACATGAGAGACCCAGATGAAGCTCCTGGCTCTTGAACTCATCCTGGCCCAGCCCTGGCTGTTGTGGCCATCTGGGGAGGAACTGGTGTTCTCTTTTTGTACCTCTCCCTCTTTCTCTATAACTCTGATTTTCAAATAAATAGATCTTTCAAACATTTTTTCAAAGGTGAAATTCAATGTAATACTTCCAAATATTCTAAATTCTGTATCTACTCCCTTTGAAAGTCAGCTTCTCTAATAGAATTTTCTATTTAAGCTCACCTCACTGTGATAGATGCTTTATATTACAATTAATCAAAGTATTCTATAACACATACTTTTCATTTGCTCTATTTTATTTTAAAAATATATTTAATATTTTTTAAAGATTTATTTATTTATTTGAAAGGCAGAGTTACAGAGAGGCAGAGGCAGAGAGAGAGAGAGAGAGAGAGAGGGAGGGAAAGAGAGAGGTCTTTTATCTGCTAGTTCACTCTCCAAATGGCTGCTATGCCAGAGCTGGGCCGATCTGAAGCTAAGAGCCGGGAGCTTCTTCCAGGTCTCCCACATGGCTGCAGGGGCCCAAGCACTTGGGCCATCTTTCTCTGCTTTCCCAGGCACATTAGCAGGGAGCTGGATCAGAAGTGGAGCAGCTGGGACTCAACGAGCACCCATATGGGATGCTGGCACTGCAGGTGGTGGCTTTACTTTCTATGCCACAGAACCAGGCCCATTATCTCTATTTCATAATTATATACCAATTTTAAAGATCAGTTTGTCTTAGCAGACAGCATAATATCTACTTCTTTTGGATTTCACCATGCTCTGGTATTTTGCAGGTGGTAAGGGCTTCATTAATAGAGTAACAGAATCCTGAGAAGTTTAGAAAATTCACCATTCCTTTATTTACTAAAATATGGTTTTAAAGTGTAGAGTTTTCTTCTTTGTAGGAAGAAATCAAAACCTTATAGTAAGACAGCAAGTTGGGAGCCTTAAATTGTTATTACTGAATTATTATTCAAAACAACAGGAATTTACAAAAACCCTTCCTTATCGTTCTCGAAAGTCCAGATTCTGGGAAGAAGGTTTGCTCTGACTCACCATGGTCCTTCAGAAAGCGTTCATGGCTCTCCTTCGGTTGATATCTCTCTTGATTTGGCAAACAGAACAGTAAGGACAGCAAAGGGTCACCATATAATCATCACAAATGGACCCCTGTTTGAAAGCAGAAAAGAAATAGAAATGTAAAATGCACTTATTTGGAGTTTAGACTTGGATTTTTAGACAACTTAAAGAGAAACAGAAGGCACCAATCTTTTGTTTGGATGGATGCCTTGAAGGAAATGTCTTTTTTAATGACATAATCAGTTTCCCCATACTTTATAAATCTGAAAATGTAAGAAGAGGTTCAAACAAACTAGTAAAATGAGGGTAAGAGTTGGAGGAGTTTCAAAATTCTTTTCTCCCACACCCCTTCATTATTTCAGAAAGCTACTAGAGGATGTGTTCCATCAAAATGAGGGAGCAAATCAAGAAAGAGGATGTTATGGGCTGGAAGGCAGAGTAGTCTCACATAAGAGAGGGGACAGTGGAAACTAGGGTCATGGGGAAGGGTCCTAGGGTAAGAGTTAAGCACCTGGAATGAAGGACCATTAGTTCAAAGGGTAGGAGGTCAGGAAGAGATTTCAAGAGGAAGATGGAAACGATAGGATGTCTTTTGCAAGAGATTTAGAAAACTGGCCAAGAATGTGGGGTAAAGTACTCATAAATAAATGGAGGAAATTTAATCAAACCAACTGGTAGTTATTAATAACAGGTAAAACAAAGTTTAGGAGGAAAAGTGATCGTATTCATTACATGACTCAACTTGAGCTGGATAAAGCAAATGTAGGTATCATAAGGTAAATATTGAGTATGTAATTAACCAAAATTACATATAACTATATTGGTGGGGGAGGGCCCGTGGGTGGGGTTAGAAAGGGGAGAAGACAGAGCTAAATTCTCATCTTACATGGTGGGAGGTCAGGAGATACTGTCCCCAGCTGAAAAGTCAACATCTGAGGATATGGAGGGAAATTCCCAAACACCCAGCCCTGGGGAAGGAGCAGGCAACAGAAGTGTGGGGACTGCTGCTTTTCTTAACAAACCGCCCTGTAAAATTAAATCGCCATGAAAAAGTGTTTGCCTCAGGGCACTGATAAATTTTAAAGCCATACTTATGAAATGCACAAAGTATAAAAGATTCTCGGGGGAGAAAAAAAACAACCCTGAGAGAAGATATCAAATTATTAGTGGAGTTTATCACTGGGTAGTGGAATTGGATATAAAGAGGTTAGATTTTCATTTTGTAAACTTCTGTGTTTGCATGTCATAAAATTATCTGTAGCATTTTTATAATTAAAAATGATAACTATTTTATGGGAAAAAAGAATTTCAAAGAAATAAATTCTTAAAACATTTTACATATTCATTTGTTCCCTGTGATGGTTAATTTTGTGTGTCAGCTTGGCTAAACTATGTAACAAGTATTTGGTTATTACTATTCTAGATGTTTCTGTGAAAATATACTTTAGATTTTGAGGAGAGCAGATCATTCTCACCATGCGAGTGGGCCTGATGCAATCGATTGAGGATGTTAATATGGAAAAACACTGCACTCCCCTGAGCGAGAAGGAATTCTGCGTGTACATGGCCTGAGTGACCATGAACTGCTAGCCTGCTGGCCTCCACAGTCGTATAACCAGCTCCCTGAATTCTCTCTCTTTCCACTCACATACAATTTCAAAATCTTTTGCATCAAAGTCAATTTGTCTTTTTTAAGAAAAATGTTTATTTAGGGGCCAGCCCTTTGGCACAGTGGGTTAATGCCCTGGCCGGAAGCGCTGGCATCCCATACGGGTGCCGGTTCAAGACCCGGCTGCTCCACTCCCGACCCAGCTCTCTGCTATGGCCTGGGAAGGCAGTAAAAGATGGCCCAAGTCCTTGGGCCCTGCACCCGCGTGTGAGACCCAGAGGAACCTTCTGGCTCCTGGCTTCGGATCAGCACAGTGCCGGCCATTGTAGCCAATTGGGGAGTGAACCACTGGATGGAAGACCTCTCTCTTTTTCTCTTTCTCTGCCTCTCCTCTCTCTGTGTAACTCTGCCTTTCAAATAAATAAATAAATCTTTAAAAAATGTTTATTTATTTTAATCTGCTTGAAAGAGAGAGAGAGATCTTCCTTCAGCTGGTTCACTCCTCAAGTGCCCACAACAACCAGAGTCGGGCCAGGCTGAAGCCAGGAGCCCAGAATTCCATTGGGGTTTCCCACCTTGAGCAGGGGCCCAAGCACTCAGGCTATCATCTGTTGCCTCGAGGGGTTGTGTTAACAGGAAGCTGGATCAGAAATGGAGGTGTTAGGATTCAAACTGGCACTCTAGTATGGGATATGGGCATCCCAGGTGGTGGCTTAACCCACTGTGCCACAACACCTGTCCCTAACTAATCTTTTAATTCCATTTTCCACACATCTTTTGAGTACCCCCTTTATATGTATGTTTGTATAGGCATATATATGTATATATGGAGACATATGTATGCATATACACACATTTCCCTTGTATATATACAAAGATACATATGTGTGGGTATATACATATATGGCGCACACATGTATGCACATATATGTGAAAACACACACGTATCCACCCACCCTATTGGCTCTGTTTCTGGAGACCCTAACTAATTTACTCTTCTATTACACAAAAAGAAGTAGATGTAATGGAAGGTGCATGCATAGAAGTTAGAATCAAATACTTACACTCTGTCTCTCTGCTACTAATGCATCTTTAGGCAAATTACTCCACCTCCAAAGGCTTTGAAGTCCTCATGTGCAAAATGTTGTGGACTTACTCACTGAACAGGGATGGTGAGGGGATGAAGCGCGCATCATGTCACACATCTGGGACATAGTATGGTCTAAAGCCTCCTCTTTCCTTGTATGGTATACATGCAAACATGAGTTGCTTATTTTCTAGGGCTTTTAACAAAAACCTAGATGAAAGTCACATAACCAGAGGATCTAGTGATGCAACTGAATAGGACTGCACATGCTAGGAAACTATAACCAACCAAATTCAGATGACGCATATCACCCAGCGTCCTCCATGTGTGTAACGATTGGTAGGTGGTTGACCATTTGAATGATGTGCTATCCTACAAGACTCACAGGGATGCCGTATCGGGTCCGGTAGAGAGTCCTCATGGCCACAGATGTTCCACAAAGACAGCATTCATTCATGTCAGCTGCGACTTGACATCCAAGGCACGGGTAGCAAAATGAGCCACAAAGACCTGGACACAGGAAACCAGGGATACTGGTTACTCTACTCGGCCCCACTAGAGTCAGAGTCAGGCCACGTCCACAAGCAGCAGTCACATCACGGGCCTCAGCCATGTACCCTGTCCATCTTCAGTGTTCCTACTGGGCCCTGCATCAGCTTCTCCCCCAACTCCCAAATCATTTCCGGAATGTCTACACCTTAGAGAGCCTTTCATTCTTCCCATGGGACTGTCTCCATCCACTCATTCATTGATCCACTGGACCAGTCCATGTTCCAGATATTATTTTCTGTGTTGCTCAGTGCATGCAGTAGGGAACCAGGACAAAAGGTGCCCCCACGGAAATCTGCTTAGGACGCCAGGGCCCTGAGTGGAAAATGCTCCTTGAGCTGAGTACTGGAGGAGGAATGGGGGGCTGGCGCTGTGGCATAGTGGGTAAAGCCACTGCCTGCAGTGCCAGGATCCCATATGGGCGCCTGTTTGAGTCCTGGCTGCTCCACTTCCGATCCAGCTCCTTGCTATGGCCTGGAAAAGCAGTGGAAGATGACTCAAGTCCTTGGGCCCCTGCAGCCACGTGGGAGACCTGGAAGAAGCTCCTGGCTCCTGGCTTCGGATTGGCGCAGCTCTGGCAGTTGCAACCAGCTGGGGAGTGAACCAGCGGTCGGAAGACCTCTCTCTCTCTCTGCCTGTCCTTCTCTCTCTGTGTAACTCTTTCAAAGAAATAAATAAATATTTTTTTAAAAAGGGATGAAAAAGAGCTTTCAAGGTGAAGAAAAAAGGAAAAGAACCGTCCCTTTAAGGAATGTATTAACACCTTCGATTCTCAGGGTCAAAGCCAATGTACAATAATGATTACAAGACAGTTCTCATCAGTTCCCACGTGATGTGATAATACAAAGATCACAGATTCAGTGTAGTTCACAGATAGAATTCGAAAAAGATAGTGATACATCGCTCTCTCTGTCTCTCACTCTCTGTTCACTGTGCAGCCCGAGCACGAGGACAGGATGGGAGGGAAGCAGGCTGGGGATCAGATGACAAGAGACCGCCAGCGCTCTGCGTTTGCCATGGAAGTCTGCAGGGACCATAGACACATTTTAAAGGTGGGCGATGAGCCAGGCAGATCTGCGTTTAAGAAAATCTGCTCTGAAACAATTATGCTCACATTAGAATTTAATTCATTTAATTGGATAATAATTCCGGGGGTGGAAGGGATTAATGGTTATCTTGAGAGAGTTTTCCTGGTGGCGTGTAATTGTCACTTTGATTTACAGATGTCTGGCTAATGTCCTGCGAAGATAATTGGCCCAGATTATCTCCTGAGACCAAGAGGCACCAATCAACAGACCCAGCGGCCCTGGTTCTTGGGTACTTTTTCCTCTCATTGTAATTATTAACATGGTTCAGTTTAAAGTTCAGTTTCACAGGTAAATTCAAGGTTCAGGTATTTTCTCTCCTCGTCTAAAAATACCATGTAGACTGGAGACGGGTAAGGAGACTTCAGGACAAAATCCTTGGGGGTGAGTGGTTTGCTCACTGGTGGACCCTCAGAACTAAGCACCTCCATCTTCTCTGCACCCCCTTTCTCACCCACAGATCTCCTTGTCCCCAGCTTCACTTAGAGAGAGTTCTTGGGGATGCCAGTCAGCAAGCTTCCAAAAAGGAGCCCAAGACACACAGCGACCCCTTTTCTCCAAGACGAGCTAATTGTCCTAACTCACAGATACACAGAAAACCCGCCTGGAGACAACACCTGCGTTCGTGCCGAGATCACGGATGAAAACGACCCTGTGTGTCCTGCACATAATGCAATCACATTTAATTCATGGGCAACAGGAACCATTTAAAAAAATCAAGTTAAACTTGAAATGTTTCTTTTATTAATGTAAAGTCTGTTTGCAAATCAGAAGGCCAGACCTGTTGATTGTTAGAATCACTGAGCCCTATCATGGCTCTCTCGACTCTGCAACCTCCTTTAGGAGTCAGATTAGTCTCTGGAAGACTGGAGAAGACTAAATGCATACTCAGTACAGAGCCTTTTTGGTGAAACACACCGTGGCCTGAGTTACCGGGGGCCAAAATAAGAGGGGCTTTTAGCACACAGTGCTGGAGGAAGTGGGCAAGGACCTGGTCATTGGTGATCGCCTCCATGCCCCTCCGGGGCGCCTCCCCACCCCACCCCGTGCACTTACAGACCCCGCAGTCACTGAAGCAGTCACATACGCCCGTCTGCCAGTTGGAGTTCTGCGGAGCCCGGAATGTGGGTTGTTGAGTCACCACGACCACGGGCGCCCCCGGAGCTTGCATCTCCACGCAGGGTCCTGGCTGCTAGGCGCTGTCGGGGAAAAAGTGGGTGTCAGTAGCCTTGGGGTTGCTTCTCAAAGGAGGTTCCTGCTCGCGAGGCGAATCAGCGGCTTGTCCACGGCCTAAGAGCGCAGTTTCTGTCCCCACCACTGGGAGCACAGAGGCCCCGGGGGAGGGAGTTCACTGAACTGGTAAGGTGAACAGGTGCTTCTCACGGGGTAAGGGGGTGGAACACGGCTGCTCACGCACTAGTTTTAGACAGGCACCTTGAACTCACACAAGACAGGCAAATAAATGGCGAACCTGCGGTCGTGGCTGGAAGTCGCAGGTGATGGAACATTCTCTACAGCTGCCCCGTGCTGAGATTTTTGTCTTCGTGCGCTTCCCCTCCCCTCCCCCCAGCCCCACCCCAGCCCTGTTGTTATGCCCTCTCTTGTCCTGGACTTGTTTTTTTTTTTTTTTTTTTTTTAAGTTGACTCAAAAGGCAGAGAGACAGAGACGACACTCTCCAAAAAGTCCACCACAGCCAGGGCTAGGCCAGGCTGAAGCCAGGAGTCGGGAACTCACTCCAGGTCTCCCCTACAGGTATGGCAGGGACCCAAATACTTGAGCCATCGCCTGCTGCCTTGCAGGAAGTAGAGCTGGCCCTCAAAGCTGGTATGGGAGGGGGGCGTCCAGAGCAGCCGCTTAACCTCTGGGCTTGTCTCCGACTAGCTGTGTTCTCCCAGCCTCCTGCACCCGGGCAGAGCCTGCACACGAATGCACTGTGTCCCTTTGGCGGTGTGGCTGGGCAGACTCTGGCCACGCGGTAGAGGTGAGCCCTGACTGTGGCCGGCATTTGGTTAGCTCATTCCTCATTTCTCTTCTTCATGAGAGGCAGTGCGGGGTCATGGAAGATGAATTAAAATTCAAGTGAGAAAATCTTTGTCTGATTCTGGTTTCTGAGACAATGTGGTCTTGACCTAGTCATTTCAGTTTCCACGTACTAATCTGTAAAATGGATGGATTCTGACCTATCTACCTCTCAGGCTCACGGAGAGAATGCAATGAAAGAGAAAGTCCGTGGGCGAGTGAAATGAGCAATAAAGAACCAAACGATATAAGGGGCGGTGGCTATACTGTATACAGATATAGCAAGGAGGTTCCTTTTGATGATATCCATGAACATGCATTTGCAAGAATGCCAGCGCTAGGCTGGGTTGAATTCAGAAGCTAGGAGCTTCTTCCAGGTCTCATATGTGGGTGACAGGGGCCCAAGCATTTGGGCCATCTTCTGCCTTTCCAGGCACATTAGCAGGGAGCTGGATTGAAAGTGGAGCAACCGGGACACGAACTGGTGCCTAAATGGGATGCTAGCATCTCAGGTGGTGGCTTTACCTGCTGACCCACAGCACCGGCCATAAAATGTTCTTATAAATATTTGTATCGGGGTGGGTATATGGCTTAGCAACTAAGATGCTGGTTAAGGTGCCTGTGCCCCAAATCAGACTGCCTGGGGTCAATTCCTGTCTCAGCTCCCGACTCCAGCTTCCTGCTATTGGGAGGCAACAGTGATGGCTCAAGTTGTTGGGTTCCTGGCAGCCATGTGGGAGACCTGGATTGGCTTCCTGTTCCCAGCTTGGCCTCTGAGGCCATTGCAGGTCTTCTGGGACTGAACCTGCACATGGGGGTCTCCCCCGCACTCCCCTCCCTCCTCCCATCTTGTTGCCTCTCAAATTAGTTACTAAAAATTTAAATGTTTGTATCTGTTGAACATCATCACTCTCAGAAAATAGCTCTAGGTATTTCCTTTGCCATTACTGCATAAATTATACAAACACCGTGTACTTTTTAAAGTTCCAAAAATTCATATGCTTGAGTTATTCACAGCAGCATCATTTGTTTTTCCAAAATATAATAAACAACCTAAATTCTTATATATGAGACATTGCTTGAACAAACTGTGGCTTTCCCACACATGGAGGAATAAAGAAATAAAAGCTGTCAACCATGAGATGTTATTCCAATTTAGTCTTAGGTGATATGTTTCCTGAATTGTTTGGTACAGGAAAATTCTTAGTAAATTATGAGTCAGTCAAGCACTTGGGAACAAGACTGCTGGAAACTTTCCAGTTGCTGATATTGTACAAAATGTCCTCAAAAATCTATGAAGGAAAGAGATGGATGGGGCTGGCACTGTGGTATAGTAGGTTAAGCCTCCACCTGTGGCACCCGCATCCCGCATGGCACTGGTTCGAGTCCCGGCTGCTCCACTACCAATCCAGTTCCCTGCTAATGGTCTGGGAAAGCAGTAGAAAATGGCCCAAGTCCTTGGGCTCCTGCATCAAAGTGGGAGACCCAGAAGAAGCTCTTGGCTCCTGGCTTCAAATCAGCTCGGCTCTGGCCATTGCGGCTATTTGTGAATGAACCAGTGGGTGAAAGACTTCTCTCTGTCTCTCCCCTTTCTTTCTGTAACTCTGCTTCTCAAATAAAGAAATATTTTTTTTTCTTTAAAGAGATGGGTTCCATTTTTTTGTTTCTGTTTGTGATGTTTTCAAATGGACATTACACCACTGTCAGGAAGAAGGGATTCTAACTTTCCTAATAAAAGTACGTCCCCCAAAGATATCAGGAGGTATAAGAAAATACACAGGGGCTAGCATTATGGTACAGTGGTAAAGCTGCCACCTTTTTTTTTTAAGGTTTATTTTATTTATTTGAAAGGCAGACCTACAGAAAAAGAGAGAAAGGAAAGACACACACACACACACACACACACACACGTAGTTCTTCCATCCACTGGTTCACTTCCCAAATGGCCACAATGACTGAAGCTGGGGCAGGCTGAAGCCAGGGGCCAAACACTTCCTCCAGGTCTCCCATGTTGGCACAGGGGCCCAAAGACTTGGGCCAATCTCTTCTGCTTTTCCAGACACATCACCAGAGAGATGGATCAGTAGTGGAGCAGCCTGAACTCGAACCAGGGCCCATATGGGATACTGCCGCCACAGGCCACAGTTTAACTTGCTACGCCACAGTACCAGCCCCAAGCTGCCACCTTTGATGCCAGCATCCCATATCAGAATGCAGGTTCAAGTTCTAGCTGCTCCACTTCTGATCTAAGCTCCCTGATGAAAGCAGTGGGTGTTGGCTCAAGTAGCCCTGTGGGGAATAGAAGCAGATGGAGGATTGCTCTCTGACTCTCCTCCTCTCTCTGTCACTCTGCCTTGCAAATTAATAAATCTAAAAAAAATTACATGTACCTGCTCACTTGTAAAATAAAGAATTACAGGAAGGCTAGATGAGAAACTAGCGAACTGTGTGCAGAGTGAATGAGGCTGCAAATGGATGGATAGGGGTGGGCTGACCCTTCTTGACACCTTTTGTACAGCTCTGAGTCTTCAAACCATGCCGGTGTTTCATATATGAAATCAACACATCCACAAAGATCCACCGTGAGTCAGGATGTGGAAGGAACCCCAAATGAAATGCAAGCAGTTACAAGGAGACCTAACTGTATTACAGTCAATATTATAATCACACCAAAGTGAGTAGTGAAGGGAAGGTAACAGAGAATTTTGGAAAGTAGGATTTTGGCTCCAAAGCCAAGGACAAAAATGACTGAGACTGGCGCCGCGGCTCACTAGGCTAATCTTCCACCTTGCAGCGCCGGCACACCGGGTTCTAGTCCCGGTCGGGGCGCCAGATTCTGTCCCGGTTGCCCCTCTTCCAGGCCAGCTCTCTGCTGTGGCCCGGGAGTGCAGTGGAGGATGGCCCAAGTCCTTGGGGCCTGTACCCGCATCGGAGACCAGGAGAAGCACCTGGCTCCTGGCTTCAGATCAGCTTGGTGTGCTGGCCGCAGCGGCCATTGGAGGGTGAACCAACGGCAAAGGAAGACCTTTCTCTCTGTCTCTCTCTCTCACTGTCCACTCTGCCTGTCCAAAAAAGAAAAAATTCATTTCAATGAAAACAGTTTTTGAAATCCATACATAGTTGTTTCATAAGATGTAATTTTCATGAACTTTTCAAAGATTCTTCATACATTATTGATGAAATCAAGGTTATTTCCTGCCCAAGAATGAAGTTACAATAAGGGAAAGGAAGGCGTAGAAGGAAACCATTGCTGTTGGATAGGAACCAAGGTGTGAACTCATAGCTGTTAACACACACACACACACACACACACCTGTTGTGCAAGGGGATGTCAGTTCCCTGTGGGTCTTCAGGAATCATCCCAACAGGGCTGCGGAAATGAGATGCCAGAGGCCTGGGAAACCCAGGGAGTTATTGTACTCACAGGTCCTAGAGGGGGAGGCTGTGTTGCCCAGAGCTCCACACGAGGTCCTCCTAGGTCTGAAGTGTGGCCAGGGTGCAGGGCGAGAGCAAGTGCCAGGGCCCAGGGGCCGGGGCCTTTATCAGGGGTCATGGGTGGGGTAGCTTGGGGCATGCAGGAAGCATTCTTGTTGAGTAATTCAAACGTAACTGGGTCAGTGTGGAAAGGGTAAAATAGGGAAGTGCTGGTGCAGCTTCTAAACAGAGATGGAGGAAACGGGCAGGGTGGCACAGCTGCAACGAAGCGTATCAACACACATGTGGGGCCCCGTGCCCAGAGAAGGGCAGCAAGGAGGTGAAAGTCCCAAGCAAGCTGGGCAGGTGCCAGCACCCAGGGAGCCACTGAGGCAAGAAACGAGTTTTACATCACACACACACACACACACACACAGAGACATAGACGCAGATGTGCAGCACACAGGTGTCCACATGGATTTCCCAGCTGGGGCCTCTTCTTGGGCTGATTGCTCGCAGCTGGGGCGGATGAGAAAGGAGGTACTCACAACATCTCCCCACAGGCTGCTCACTGGCTGTGAAAGGAAAAATCGCAACCTCACAGTGCAGAGAGCCGGCAGACCCTTAGCCAAGTGATCCAAATCAATGTTGCCAAGAATGGGGCATGGCCATCTCATGTGCTTATTGAAATGACTTCAGGATGCAATATCACCCCTGTGTTATTCCTGATACAAACACGCAGAACGCATTCTTGAAGAGGACATGCGGGGGGTCCTCTGATTGTCCTGTCCTGCACCTGGTTGTCCCCACTCAGTGTCTCACGTACATATTTGTGCCTTCAAATGGGCTCCCATTAGCCTGTCTAGCAGTGTGCGACCTGGGCATTCCCTGAGAGCCCTTGAGATCCGATCTGGGGGACCCTGTGTGTTCCCTCGCAGGCTACTGCGTGCCGAATACCCACGTCTTAGTTTCTCGGAAAGCTGACTTCTTGCGTGGAGTGGCTGCCACGGCTTTTCAGCTCAACAGTCCGAGCTGTCCATTTCTGCTTCTTCCACTACTTTTGATTTCCCCTTCTGAGTGTGGGAAATTGTGAGGGTTCAGGTGCATCCGAGAACCTTAGCACTGAGGAACTGAAGCCGAGCATGTGGTCCCAGGAGGTTTCTGATGCTGTTACAAGTTCCTCCCTGGTGACAATAACCCACAGCGCTGGGGTAGGCTGCTCAGCCCATAGGCGGTCCCAGAGGGAACTAGCATCCTGATGGATAGGTGTCTAACCACCTGTGGCGGACTCTGGGCAGGGTCTGTGACTTCTCGTGGGAGATTTCTTATGTGAGGAGACACCCTGTGATCATCAGAAAACAGAGGAGAAAGCCAACACACCCACTCTCATACAGCTTCATGGACATCTCAAAGTTCTAGGAATCTTTGAAATCATAACAAAGTAGCAAACAGAAATGAACGCAAAGTGGCCCCAGCCACTGCTGTTTGCTTCAGCCATTAGGTATCCAATAACCTTCCACCCTGGCCATTCAAGTTAAAGGTCAGTGGCAAGTGGAAGGGAAAACCTTGGAGGAGACCCAGTGCTGGGTGATGCTGCTACAGTTCCCCAGGACCTCGTGGGCAAGCCTGTTTCCCGAGTCCAGTGGTTCTCAAAGTTTCCTATGTGTGAAATCTACCCAGAGAGCTGGTTTAGAGTCAGTAATGAACATCTGCAGCTCTGCTGCTCCTATGCCTTAGGGTGCTATTAGGTAGAAAAAAGTGGCCCATCTGTGTAGACGCAGCTGGGTGAGCCCGTTGCCGCTGTAGTAAGAGTTAGATTGGGGCTAGCACTGCGGCGTAGTGGGTAAAGCTGCCACCCGTGGTGCCGGCATCCCATGTGGGCACCAGTTCGAGTCCTGGCTGCTCCACTTCTGATCCAGCTCTCTGCTATGGCCTAGGAAAGCTGTAGAAGATGGCCCAAGTCCTTGGGCTGCTGCACCTGTGTGGGAGACCCAGAAGAAGCTCCTGGCTTTGGATCAGCACAGCTCTGGCCGTTGTGGCCATTTGGGGAGTGAACCAATGGATGGAAGACCTCTCTTTCTCTGCCTCTCCTTCTCTCTGTGTAACTCTGACTTTCCAATAAATAAATAAATCTTTTAAAAAAAGATTCTCTCTCTCTGCCTCTCCCCTTTCTGTACAACTCTGACTTTCAAATAAATAAATATTTTAAAAAAACCAATTCTATAAAATAATTAGATCAATACCATCCCTTTCTCCCGGCAGACGCAGCCCTGGCCGGGGCCTCCCACAGCCCCGAGGAGTGCACACTGGACCATCTGATTCTCCCTTAGCTGCCCACCGGCTGTCGCCTGCCATCCTGAAGGATTCCAGCCACTGATCCACGCAAAGCCCCTTTGGTAATCCAGAGCTACTGGCTCTTTCATTTCTCCGCTGCTACCAATAAAGGCAGAGCCAACTCAATTCAGCCAAGATTCACAGAGCACCGACAAGTGTAAAAGACTTGTGCCAGCTTTGGTAAGTGCTAAGGAGTGGGACCCTGCCCATCACGGTGTGACTACACAGAGGCCACTGGAGATAAGAACAGATGCAAGTGGGAACTGAAGTACAGGTCATGTTGAGCAAGATTTGAAGAAAAACAGGCCAATATCTTTTTTTTTTTTACAATTTTCTCCATGGAATAGTTTCAGTGCCAGGAAATCTTGCAAGATTTAGCTCGCATTTTAATTTTATCCATCAGTCTCACAATCGATCTTGTACCTGTTTTCCCTGTCCATGAGGACCTCACTCTTGAGGACAGCCTACTATATAATTAAAATTAATGTATCAGTCTATTGTATTACAGTAACTACATTAATAACAATAAACATTATTACTGTTGATTGAGATATAGTCCTTATACTTTTTCCTTCTACTATTTATGGATGTTAAATTTCTTTTTGCTTTGACTGACATATTTCCACTTCATAATCTCTCACCTTATAAATTATCAAACATGAGATGTGAGAGATGACATCTCTCTATACGCATAACAAAGAACAATAACTTAATGCTAATTCCTTTTTCTTACTTTTGTAATGAGAATTCAAGGACTCATAATTTATTAGCTAAGTCTACAAAATTCCATCTGGTTGTTTCTTAATATTTATTAATTAATGGATGAAATAAAATATTTTCAAAGCACACAGAAATTAGCCAACACAACTTGACAGACATATCTACTGAAATAAGGAGTAAAATGAAATATCGGGTTCATAAATGCAATGCATGATATGTATTTCCTGCCAAAAGCAGTGTTTGCTTTAAATATTGAAATATTGAAGATTAAGGCTGAGATCTTTAAAAACCATGGCATCTAACAAAATGCTTAGCACATACTATTGAACTTCACTAGATTGAAAACAATTAAATAAGAAAACAGACTTTCTGCTGAACCTGAAAATATGGCACATTAAGAAAGAAAAAAGAAAATCAGATAACTTTTAAAGAAAACATTTCTTCCCCCACCACTATGATATGTCCCTGAAGTTCTTAATTTCGAAGTACTTACAGTTAAGAAAGAGTTTCTGTGTAGGAAGCGCCTTGTGGCCTGGGAGAGAATTGTACTAGAAATGAAAGCTACTCACTCACATGTAAAGGGAGAGGGCCAACCCTCCTCTGTAGCCCTGTGTAGTACAAAGAAGGTTCAGAGCCTCTCATTGGCCAAAGCAATCCAGGCATAAGTAGTTTTCAAGGTGTTCCTCTTATCTTGCGAATGGCAATATCTCTTGACTAATAAAGTATGCTACTTTTCTAACATAGCACTAAGTACACTAACAGATGTTTTTAGGAAGGAAAAGAGCTGAGTCATTACAAAGTCTGGTTTTACTTGCCTGGCAAAGTTTACTGATTTTTAAATAGTTTTCCTTTACTGTAATAAATAGCTACTTTTTTTTTTTTTTTTTTTACTTAATTTATTTCAAAGGTAGAGTGACAGAGAGAGAGACAGGGAGAGAGAGGACAGGGAAAGACAGAGATAAAAGTTCTTCTATCTTCTGGTTCATTCCCAAATTGGCCACAATGAACGGGACTGGGCCACGCTGAACCCAAGAGCCTAGAACTCATTCTAGATCTCTTTCATGAGTGGCAGAGGCCCAAGCCCTCAGGCCATCTTCTGCTGTTTTGCCAATCGAATTTGCAGGAAGCTGGATTGGAAATAGAGCAGCCAGGACTCGGGACGCACGCTGGCTCCCACATGGGATGCAGGCAGCACTTAACCCGTTGTGCCACAATGCTGGCCCCCCATTGCCATGTTTTTATTGCAGACTATAGGTAGAATTTGGGAGAAACAGACTACCAGGAATTCCATAACTGATTCATAAATTTCTCTTTTTCTTTCTTCTTCTTTGGACTTTTTAATTCGTTTTCCCTAAGTTTTTTTTTAATTCTGTTTTTTTTTTATTTTTAAAATTTAACTTTTTTTTTTTTTTTTTTTTTTTTTTTTTTTTTTTTTTTACAGGCAGAGTGGACAGTGAGAGAGAGACAGAGAGAGAAAGGTCTTCCTTTTGCCGTTGGTTCACCCTCCAATGGCCGCCGCTGCAGCCGGCGCACCGCGCTGATCCTGGCAGGAGCCAGGAGCCAGGTGCTTTTTTCCTGGTCTCCCATGGGGTGCAGGGCCCAAGCACCTGGGCCATCCTCCACTGCACTCCCTGGCCATAGCAGAGAGCTGGCCTGGAAGAGGGGCAACCGGGACAGAATCCGGCGCCCCAACCGGGACTAGAACCCGGTGTGCCGGCGCCGCAAGTAAAATTTAACTTTTTAAAATAAGATTTATCTTATTTGAAAGACAGAGTTAAAAGAGAGAGAGGGAGAGAGGTCTTTCATTCACTGGTTCACTCCCCAAATGGCTACAGCAGCTGGAGCTGGGCTGGTCCAAAGCCAGGAGCCAGGAGCCTCTTCTGGATCCCCAACGTGCAGGGGCCCAAGCACTTGGGCCATTGTCTTCTGCTTTCCCAGGAATGTTAGCAAGAATCTGGATCAGAAGTGGAGCAGCTGGGGCTTGAACTGGCACCCATATGGGATGCCTACATCACAGGGGATGACTTTACCTGCTATGCCACAAGGCCAGCCCCAAGTTCAGCAATTTTTAAAAACATTTTGCCACATTCACTTCAAATGTAGAGATTGTATATATGTATGTATATAATATTTTTCTTGAAAATAGATATTAATATCACCAAGCGAGGGATTTGTGACGGTGATCACAATGTGGGGAAAGAAGGGTTTATTGTCTTGACCATGGTATGACTCAGCGAAGTGACATTTATAACTATATACCAACTGCCATGGCAATTAGGCATTGCCTGTTCCACAGAGAACAGAAAGCATGGGATATTTGTCTTTCTGGGTCTGGCTTCTCTCACTTAGCATGATGACCTCCCAGCTCTATCCATTTGGTTGCAAGTGCCAGGACTTCATTCTTTTTTATAGCTGGGTAATAGTCCCTCATAATAATTTCCGGGTTAAAGAAAACATTTCTTTATCCAGTCATCAGTTGATGGGACTTTTAGGTTGATTCCACATTGTAGCAATTGTGAATTGAACTGCTGTATGTCTTCCCTAACATTGGTTGAATGCTTACTATGTGATGGGCACAGTTCTAAATGCTTTTGTGTGTGTTAGCTTTTTGGATTATTTCTACCATTCTGTATAGTGGTACTTTAAAAAAAATTTTTTTTAAGAGAGAGAGAGACAGAGTGAGCGAGCAAGAGAGCACTCCCATCCATTGGTTCACTCTCCAAACACCCACAGTGGTCAGGGCTGGGCCGGGGTTGAAGCCCAAAGCCAGGAACTGAATCCAGGTTCCCCACGTGGGTGGAAGGAACCCGCTCACTTGGCCATGACTGCTGCCTTCCAGTGTCTGCATTGGAAGGAAGCTGAAGTCAAGAGCTACAGCCAGGAATTGAACCGATATTCCAATACAGGACACAGGCTAAATTGCTTAATTGCTAGGCCACACAGCCACTCCCTGGGTGGTACAATCATTGCTTTCTATTCGACTGACAAGGAGACTGAGGCAGAGAAATGCTAAGTGGCAAGTAGGTGGCAGCTGGGAATTATCTGAGCCAGGACTCTCACCTGTGCACGTCACTTATCTGTGTCACGTTCAGCCACACAGTCTTCCTGGGTAATGTAACTCACTAGCCTTGTCCCAGTGGGAAAGATCGCCCATTTCAAACCACCTCAGAGTGAGTGACAGGAAGGCTGGGTACTCTCTTTTCAGAAAGGTTTTGTTAAATAAAATTTCCGGGGGCCACTGTTTTGGACTAACCTCCTGCACTGGGCCCCAGCAGAACAGACACTGAGTACCAGGTAATACAACTGCAGGTCCAAACGGGCCAGTTTCCCCAAAACAGGAGACTCTGCTAGGTTTGAATCAATGCCATAAGGAAGTCCTCTCTCTGTTTCAACCCTAGTAAGAAAGCAATTTTGAAATGACCTCTCTGATTCTTGTTTCCTGTTCCTGTTTCTTCCCCTCCTTTCTGTCTATGAAGCCACTCTCCACTGCGCAGTCCTGGAAACACTTGTGATACAGTGAGGTGCTTTCTTTACTTTTTTTTTTTTTTTGACAGGCAGAGTGGACAGTGAGAGAGAGACAGAGAGGAAGGTCTTCCTTTGCCGTTGGTTCACCCTCCAATGGCCACCGTGGCCAGTGCACTGCGGCCGGCGCACCGTGCTGATCCGATGGCAGGAGCCAGGTGCTTCTCCTGGTCTCCCATGGGGTGCAGGGCCCAAGCACTTGGGCCATCCTCCACTGCACTCCCTGGCCACAGCAGAGAGCTGTCCTGGAAGAGGGGCAACCGGGACAGAATCTGGTGCCCTGACCGGGACTAGAACCCGGTGTGCCGGCGCCGCAAGGCGGAGGATTAGCCTAGTGAGCCGTGGCACCGGCTTTTCTTTACTTCTAAAATTAGAAAAATAAGGCCTAGCTGGGGCCAGTATTGTGGCGCAGCAGGTTAGGCTGCCACCTGTGACACTGGCATCCCACTTGAGCACTGGTTTGGTTCCTGGCTGCTCTGCTTCTGATCCAGCTCCCTGCTAATGTACATTATCAACTTAGGCCAGATACAAAAGGCTCTGGTACAGTATGGCAACAAGGTCCTTCTGGCACCAGATCCTGAGGCTCACGAGCAACCTATCTCCCCAGGGGACTCGGTCTTATTAAAGACCTGGAAGGAAGGGTCTCCCTCAGACCAGTTACAGCCCCAGTAGAAGGGGCCCCATCGAGTCCTGCTGAGCACGCCTACGTCAGTAAAATTACAGGGCATTCCAAGCTGGGTACATTTGTCAAGGATTAAACCTCTACCTCTTGAGTCTCCACAGGTGGATCCAACAGATACGTCTGTTTATTCCTGTGAGCCAACTGAAGATCTAAAATACCTCTTCAAAAGGCAGAAGGATAAGTAGAACTCTTGTCCTCGCCACGTCGAAATTCTGCAATTCAGTGCCCACCTGGTATACATACCTCTTTTGATTCTTTCTGGGAGCTATTATTGGCAGAAGGACCCTTGGTGGGTTCCTCGGGGGTAAAGAGGGACAGCCAGAGTTTTATGAAACTGACTTTAAGAACCTGACTTTAGCTCTGGGTAATCTGGCCTACCCTTCAGGATGGCTTCTACAGCAAGCTCTGGTTTCAGTAGACTCCCTGAACAGGGTAGTTATGGACAATAGACAGGCCCTAGAGTTCATGTTAATAGAACAAGGGGGCATGTGCAGTGCTCAGTGGGATCTGCCACCTTTACTCAAATAATAGTATGTTCTCAGAAAGGGACATCAAAGCCCTCTATGCTCAAGTTAAATGGTTTTCTAGTTTGCATAGGGGTAATCTCTCACCACCTACTGTCTGGCAGATGGCTAGACTTGTTTTTTCCATTTTAAGGGACACACCAGTTGCACTTGGGGTTATTCCAATCTTGCTCATGGTGATTGACACTTCTATGTTTCAGAACCCAGCAGCTTCTGAGAATACTGATGACCATGCAGGGGACACAGACGATGGTGGTGACTGAAAGAGCTCCAGCTCGTGAAACAAACTCATTAGACGAGATAGGCAGAGAATTCCGGACCGAGAACAGGCAGGGTCTGTACCTCTAATAAGCAGGAAGCAGCTACAGAAGATGGTGACTCGACACCCATCAACATCCCCTTAAGATTAAGGTCTGGAGTCTCTGAGGGGGGAATGAAGTAGACAGGCTAAAACCGATTAGGTTTGTGAGCTGGAAGACCACGCCTTCGCCACGCCCCTGTGTGACCTCACACCCTACCTGATACCCTCACCCTGCCCCCGTGTGACATCATGCTCCACCTGGCCATACCTGAGCACCCACCTGCCCACAAGCCACGCCCCTGTGAGAAATATATAAAAGGCAAGGAGCGGCCCAAAAGGCTCTCTGCCTCTGCTTTGCTGCCGGTGATAAGTGGTGGATAGCAGCTCAAGGCACTTGCTGCACGTGGCTTCTGGCCTGCTCTCTGCTTGGTATGGACGCAATCTTAGTTTCCAGATTTTCCCCTCTCTAAACTGAACTAAAGCCCTCACTTTCCTACGCACCTAAATAAAAGCCCAAGATGTACCATGCTGCCTCGTTTATTGATGCTGATATTTAGGATTCTTCTCAGGCTTATTAATATTGGGGATTTATTAATAAGCATATGGTGATATCGTATGGCTCCCCAAATTCCGGCATTCAGATGGTGCTTCTGGGGAACTTTAAGGGGCCACGTTTTTGTATAGATTTTTAGGGGATCATGTCTGATATCACAGACGGGCCAGTTTCCCCAAAACAGGAGACTCTGCTAGGTTTGAATCAATGCCATAAGGAAGTCCTCTCTCTGTTTCAACCCTAGTAAGAAAGCAATTTTGAAATGACCTCTCTGATTCTTGTTTCCTGTTCTTGTTTCTTCCCCTCCTTTCTGTCTATGAAGCCACTCTCCACTGCGCAGTCCTGGAAACACTTGTGATACAGTGAGGTGCTTTCTTTACTTCTAAAACTGGAAAAATAAGGTCTAGCTGGGGCCAGTACTGTAGCGCAGCAGGTTAGGCTGCCACCTGTGACACTGGCATCCCACTTGAGCACTGGTTTGGTTCCTGGCTGCTCTGCTTCTGATCCAGCTCCCTGCTAATGGCCTGAGAAGGCAGCGTAGACCTGGATGAAGTTCCTGGCTCCTCGTTTTGGCCTGGCCCAGCCCTGACAGTTTTGAGCATTGGGGGAGTGAACCAGAGAATAGATCTCTTTCTCTCTCTCTCTCTCTTTCTCTGTCCCCTGTCTGCTTCCTCCCAGGATACACGTTAGCAGGAAGCAGGTTTGGAAGCAGAGTAGCCAGGACTTGAGTCAGGCACTCCCATATGAATGCAGTCATCCCAGGCACATACAGAACTGTTACACACCACTGCACCACAATGCCCGCAGCTCTACATATCTCTGAATATGAAACACTCAAATTAGAGTTGAGGATAATTGGGGCTGGCACTGTGGTGCAGCAGGTAAAAAAAAAGCTCCCATCTGCAGTGCTGGCATCCCATATGGCCACCAGTTCTAGTCCCGGCCGCCTCACTTCCAATCCACCTCTGCTATGGCCTGGGAAAGCAGTAGAAGATGGCCCAAGTCCTTGAGCCCCTGCACCCACGTAGAAGACCCTGAAGAAGCTCCTGGCTCCTGGCTTCGGAGCAGACCAGCTCCTGCCGTTGGGGCATCTGGGGAGTGAACCAATGGGTGGAAGACCTTTCCCTCTGTGCTTCTCTGTCTTTCAAATAAATAAATAAATATTTAAACAAACAAACAAAAGAATTAAGGTTAGCGTGTCCCACTGAAAACTTCGATTCCCATTGGTAGCTTTGGGACCCACAAGGAGGGAAGGCCTACACTTCCGGGAATGGAGAGGCCTACTTCCGGGGAAGAAAGTCCTTGTCAAGGTTCCCGCAGGTGCCTAAAGGTCAACCAATGAGGATCAGACCCGCCTCCACCTTTAACCCCCATGCCCTGAATCTATAAAAGGAGCTCTCCCAATCTCTGACGCGCAACTTCCCGGCCCCCACTCTGTTGCTCCGTTGGGACCGGGGAACCTCGCCCAGGAGCGGAACCCCAATAAAAGCCTGTGAATTAATCGATTCGTCTGCCTGGGAAGATTTGTTATGGGCCGGACACCTTGCACCCATGCTTGGTCACACATACTTCTGACCTTGTCCATCTCAGTAACTGGCACCACGATCCGCTTGTTTGAGCTGCAGCCTGAAGCCATCCCTCTTCTCCTGTGCACTCCATCGCAGGAGCTACGAGGTTAGCCTCTAAGGTGCACGCCTAGCCCATCTGTGCCTCTGCCTCCACTGCATGCCTCACATCAGGACTATTGCACAAGCCTGCCTCCCAGCCAGCTGCCTGCTTTCACGCCTGCTTCCTGCAGGACAGCCAGGACACTCCCGGCACACCTGGTTCTAGTCCCGGTCGGGGCGCCGGATTCTGTCCCGGTTGCCCCTCTTCCAGGCCAGCTCTCTGCTGTGGCCAGGGAGTGCAGTGGAGGATGGCCCAGGTGCTTGGGCCCTGCACCCCATGGGAGACCAGGATAAGTACCTGGCTCCTGCCATCGGATCAGCGCGGTGCGCCAACTGCAGTGCGCCGGCCGCAGCAGCCATTGGAGGGTGAACCAACGGCAGAACCTTTCTCTCTGTCTCTCTCTCTCACTGTCCACTCTGCCTGTCAAAAAAAAAAAAAAAAAAAAAAAGGATGTAACTGGAAGAACGTCGCTCCCCAACACAACCTCTCCGGGTGCTTCCCACTGCATTTGGAATAAAATCCGAAGTCCATCGTGGACATTCGGCGCGTGCGTTGGCCTACAAAGAAAGAAAAGCAGACCCCTCCTCCCAACACAAACATTGAAATGTGAAGTGAAGCAGCTGCCCCCTGTCATCTTGTCTAGGGAGGGAAGAGGTCCTAAGTTCTGCTTCTGTAACTCCGGTCATAAATCTGTTCTAGTAAATCTGCCCCTGGTATCTCTTTACAAACACACCGGGCCTACTGACCATTGGAAGTGTGGTCCTAAGTCACGTAGGCTGCAATTTAAACCCGCCAATGCTGTAACAGCTAAGGTATTGTTACCGGAGAAGCAAAGGGTCCTTGTCTTCGCGCAAGAAAGAATTCAGGCGTGAGACAGAGAGCAGTGGAAAGCAGAATAGCAAGGTTTATTAGGGAAGGGACATCTGTAGGAACGGATGGGCACCTCTCCAGACAGGACCTGAGAGAGAGTGCCCAGTCGCTCAGACTGGGGGAAGAGCGTGGAGAGAGAGGCAGAGGGCTGAACGCGCAGTTCAGTTGAGGCCAGGGTTTTTAAGGAGATGGGTCTTTGTCTTCTCACATCTCCTGAAACAAAAGACTTTATGGGTGTAAATACTAGAAACTCCTATCTGAGTTTTCCCCCTGAAGGTAACAGACAGGACGAAGCCTAGCTGGCACCGCCCTGAGTTTAGAGGAAGGGTGAGCAGGACCCCCTGGAGGATTGGGATCTGAGCAGGGTATTTGAAATGCAGATACTGGGCTGCATCTGGAAGGTTATCAGGCAGAAGGGGCGGGGAACCCCACCTGGCAGGTTATCGGGTAGAAGGGGGCAGGGCAGGATGCAAACACTGGGCTGCCCCTGAAGCGTTATCGGGATGACTTTGAGATGCATATGCTGGACCTAGATGTCAACTCTTTAGGCCTTTATGTCACACGCACACATAAGCTCATATCTGACTTCCTACCTAACAATACCACCAGGACTGTTGGACTCAGCTCTGTTTTTTTTTTTTTTTTTTTTTTTTTTTTTTTGTTTTGTTTTTAAAGATTCATTTTATTTGAAAAGCAGAGAGAGACCTTACATCCTCTGGCTCCATCCCCAGATGGATGGGCTGGGCCAGGCTGAAGCCAGGAGCCAGGAGCTTCTTCTGGGTCTCCCACATGGGTGCCGGGGCTCAAGGACCTGGCCATAATCCACGGCTTTCCCAGGCGCATTAGCAGGGAGCAGGATCGGAAGTGGAGCAGCTGGGACTCAAGCCTGCGCCCTTACTGAACTGCAGGTGTTGGCTTTACCTGCTGTGTCCCAGCGCTGGGCCCTGACTCAGCTCTGCCATTGGTTCCTTGTATCCCAGGAGATCCTAGACCTCCTCTCCAATATCTCAGGAACTTACTGATTGTTAGTTTCTTCCCCGTTCCAACCAGGGAAGGACACCCACGGTGTATGAGAAACCATGGTTATGGTGGAAGCTTCCTGAGGTTTCAGAAAGCTTTAAATACTATACAAATCTGGCAATTCTTGGCCAATAAAGAAAGAAAATAGTAAGGCAGAGAAATAACTAGGTCTGGGGCTCCTTGAGGCAGCTAGTAACCTACTACTCCTTAAAACTGAAACCATTTGTTCCAACATTCTGACCTGTTGGTCACATCAAGGAGAAATGTAATCTTTCTTTAAGGTGAGAACAACTGAACCTGCTAATGAGCTACTTAAGAATTTGACAGGGGCCGGTGCTGTGGTGCAGCTGCACCCACATGGGAGACCCAGAGGAGGCTCCTGGCTCCTGGCTTCAGATCGGCGCAGCTCTGACCGTTGCAGCCAACTGGGGAGTGAACCTTCGGATGGGAGACCTCTATCTCTGCCTCTCCTCTCTCTGTGTAACTCTGACTTTCAAATAAATAAATAAATCTTTTTAAAAAAAGAATTTAACAACTGTGGGGCCGGTGCTGTAGTGCAGCAGGTTAAAGCCCTGGTCTGCAGCACCGGCATCCCATATGGGCGCTGGTTCTAGTCCCAGCAGCTCCTCTTTAAATCAAGCTCTCTGCTGTGGCCTGGGAAAGCACTAGAAGATGGCCCAAGTCCTTGGGCCCCTGCACTTGTATAAGAGACCCATAAGAACTCCTGGCTCCTGGCTTTGGATCAGCCCAGCTCTGGCCATTGCAGTCATTCGGGGAGTGAACCAGTGGATGGAAGCCCTTTCTCTCTGTCTCTCCCTCTCACTGTCTGTAACTCTACCTCTCAAATAAATAAAAAGTCTTTAAAAAAATAATTACATGCCTAATATTTGAGTCTATAGCCACAATTAAGTAAGTTGTACTTTGCCTAGGGATTGAATCTAAGTAATTAAAAAAGCAATATTAACATTACTGTGACTACGCAACAATTGTTAAGGGCATAGCCAAGCTCACTTTCTTTTATCCCTGTGTAAAACTGATGTAGCCTTTACTAATCGCTGGCTACTTTTCAAATCACTCTGCAATCATTAACTGACTGCATCCCAATAGCAGCCCTACAAGGAAATAGGGGTTGTTATTATGGGTTGTTCAGCAACCTTGGGCAAGCTGTGTGATTACTCATAAAATAGAGTTGGTGATAAATAATGGCAAAGCTAACTGCTGAGGTCAGGCCTTTCTTTCTTTGTCTTCTTGCCTTCCCTACATTATCTCAATGCTAGTTTGCATCTTTGGGATTCTGTTGTCCCTGGATACCTTCACCCTCTTGCTCCAATGCGGAACAGTTGTTGTCTGCACCTGCTGTGTGTCCATCCATCTGAAGCTCCCTTTTATCTCTCCCTGGGGTTTTCTAGGTTCCAAGTCATCTTCTTTCATGATTTAGTCGCTCATTTGGCTAGATCACACTTGAAGGCAACATCCTAAGGCAGAGATGGGGCAGTTTTTGGGTCTGAAAATACTTTTATTCATTGCTCTCACTTTCTTTTTTTATTTAAATATTTATTTATTTATTTGCAAATCAGAGTTACACAGAGAGAGGAGAGGCAGAGAAAGAGAGAGAGAGAGGTCTTCCATCCTATGTTTCACTTTCCAGTTGGCTGCAATGGCAGGAACTATGCGGATCCAAAGCCATGAGCCAGAGGCTTCTTCCGGGTCTCCCATGCGGATGCAGGGGCTCAAGGATTTGGGCCATTTTCTACCACTTTCCCAGGCCATAGCAGAGAGCTGGATCGGAAGTGGAGCAGCTGGGTTTCCAACTGGTGTCCATATGGGATGCCCACACTGCAGGCCAGGGTGTTAACCCGCTGCGCCACAGCGCCGGCCCCTTTGCTCTCACTTTCATAGTTTGATGTAGAATTACATGCTTAAAAAAATGTCCTGGGAGCAGGCATTCAGTCTAGTGGCTAAGATAACTCCTTCCATGTTGGGGTACTTGGGCTTGATTCCTGGCTCCAGTTCCTGACTCCAGCTCCCTGCAAAATGCAGACCCTGGAAGACAGTTGTGATGGCTCAAGGAATGGGGCTCCTGCCACCCACCTGGGAGACCTGGCTGGAATTCTCAGCTCCTGACTTTGGCCTGGTCTGGTCCAGGCCACTGCTGGTACTTGGGAGTGAACCAGTGGGTGGAATCTCCTCTCTCTCTCTCTCTCTCTCTCTGCCTCTCAAATAAACATACATAAAAATCTCCCATGGGAGAGGTGAAACAAAATGGAGACTCAATGAATCCTGAAGAAATCAAGAAAGAAGAGGGGGAAAGAGAGAGAAGGAGAAAAAGAGATAAACAGAAAACAAGATAGCAGATTTCCAACCATACACATCAGTACTTATATTAAATATCTCAGTTAAAACACAAAAGTTTTCATATAAAATTTAAAAAATAGAAAGGTAGGGGTAGTGATGTGGTGTAGCAGGAGACCTGGAAGAAGCTCCTGGCTCCTGGCTTCGGATCGGCTCAGCTCTGGCTGTTGTGGCCATTCGGGGAGTGAACCAGCAGATGGGAGACCTCTCTGCCTCTCTGTCTCTCCCTCTTTCAAATAAATAAATAAGTCTTTAAAATAAATTAATAAACAGGTACGTATAGCTAGAGCTCTTATTCAAATTGGCTGGAACATAATACAGAGATCCTTTAAAAATCAAAGGAGAGATAAAAGTCTACCAGGCGCCGAGACAAAAGTAAGGTGGTATGACTAAGTAAGCATTTAGACAAAAAATACAGTGCAGTGAGTGTGAGCGCCTCAGCTGTTTGCAGCAGTGTGAGTGGGTTAAAAAATGTAACGTTAAGTGGAAGAGGACACCCAGGGCTGATGTACTTCACGTCAGACATCTTACCCCTGGTGAACAGATTGGCACCTTCTCAACCCGTGGTTTAGTCCCATGGAGGAGGGATCATGTTGCACAAAGTGAAGATGGATGTAAGTATGAAGATGGGGCCACTGTGTTGCAGTGGGCTAAGCCTCTGCCTGAGGCGCTGGAATCCCATATGTGCACTGGTTCAAGTCCCAGCTGCTCCTCGTCCGATCCAGCTCTCTACTATGGCCTGGAGAAGCAGGTGAAGATGGCCCAAGTAGGAGTCCCAGAAGAAGCTCCTGGCTCCTGGCTCCAGATCGGCTCAGCTCTGGCCTTTGTGGCCATCTGGGAAGTGAACCAGTGGATGGAAGACCTCTCTCTTTCCCTTTCTCTCTCTCTCTCCCTCTCAAAAAAATAAATAAAATATTAAAAAAGATGGAATTTTTAAAAATATTTATTTATTTATTTAACAGGTAGAGTTACAGAGAAAGAGAGAGAGACAGAGACAGAGAGAAAGGTGTTCCTTTTCCGTTGGTTCACCCCCCCAAATGGCCGCTACGGCTGGCGCTGCACCAAACCGAAGCCAAGAGCCAGGTGCTTCCTCCTGGTCTCCCATGCGGGTGCAGGGCCCAAGGACTTGGGCCATCCTCCACTGCCAACCAGAAGCCCACAGACGAGCTGATCATGCCCAGCTCAGCCACCACTTGGACCTGTAAGATTCACCACCTGCCATGGAGGAGATGGCAGGCCCCGCCCTCTGATAGCCCTGTGGTCAGGCTGCACCCTGGGAAATGCGGCAATCCTGAGTCATCTGTAGTCCCGACTCATGGGGAGTGTCCCCAAATGACCTCTTTCAACTGAGGACCTTTTCAACTGAGACCAGAAGCAGCTCACGCTCAATAAACATGATTGCTTTATTGAGTTATCCCAGGATTAACTCACCGAAGCAGGATCCAAATGAAAGACACCGGGAATCAGAAACCAAGGTGGTGGAATCTAGAACCATATTACCCTTCCACTCTCCTATCCACTCCCAGTGCCAGAGCTGGGCCCATTCACTGCCACCAGCGCATCTGAAGGTGGTGGTCAAAATACTCCATCTTGGGCCTGGCGGCTCACTTGGCTAATCCTCCGCCTGCGGCGCCAGCATCCCATATGGACGCTGGTTCTAGTCCCGGCTCCTCCTCTTCTGATCCAGCTCTCTGCTGTGGCCTAGGATAGCAGTAGAGGATGGCCCAAGTGCTTGGGCCCCTGCACCTGCATGGGAGACCCGGAAGAAGCTCTTGGTTCCTGGCTTCGGATTGGCGCAGTTCCGGCCGTTGTGGCCAATCGGGGAGTGAACCATTGGATGGAAGACCTTTCTCTCTGTCTCTCTCTCTCTCTGCCTCTCCTCTCTCTGTGTAACTCTGACTTTCAAATAAATACATAAATCTTAAAAAAAAAAAAGGAAATTAGCCTGCTTTGTTCCGTTTTGACTTTCGCTTAGGGAAAAATTTGTGAATAATTCTGAGCCATGACTTTTTGGGGGAAGCAACTATTGCCACCTAGGCCTTCAATTATTGGTGTGGAAGTGCTCCACTCGCTCTTGACAACACAGCTGAGAAGACAGCTGTCCTGGACGGCTGCCCAGGCCTGTGGCAGACGCTGCTGGGGGAAACTCGTTTTGCTTCAAGGCACTGGTATTTTGGGGTTACTATTTTACTGGAGCATAACCAAGCCAACATATGAAAAATGTCTGTTACAAAGGTCCAAATAATCTCAGTTCATATAATTGTGGTTGGGTTTTACCATCTGTTATTCGCTTAGAGTGATGTCATGTAAATTTATTTACGTATTTACTTAGATTTTTAACTTTACTGGAAAGGCGGAGAGAGAGAAAGAGAGAGATCTTCCATGCTGCTGGTTCATGCCCTCCAATGGCTGCAAAAGCCAGGGCTGGACCAGGCTGAAGCCAGGAGCCGGGAATGTCACCCGTGTCCCCCATGTGGGTGCAGGGGCCCAAGCACTCGGGCCGTGTTCTGCTGCTTTCCCAGGAGCATTAACAGGGAGCTGGATTGGACATGGAGCAGCTGGAACTCCAAGCAGTGCTCATATGGGAGGCCAGCCTCTCAGGTGGCAGCTTTACTTGTGCCACAGCAGAGGCCCCGTATATTTTAACAAATGTATTTTTCAGTGTAGAGAGCATTTATTGACTATTGCATAGGCACCAGAGGTGCCATTGGTTGATCGTTATTTTTAATATTAACATTTATGAAGTATTAAGTCAACTGAGATGTTTTATTTCTTTCTTTCTCTCTCTCTCTCCCTCTCTCTTTCTCTCTCTTTTGATTTGAAAAGTCTTTCATTTGCTGGTTCATTTTCCAAATGTCCTCAATGGCCAGAGCTGAGCTGATCCAAAGCCAGGAGCCAGGAGCTTCTTCTGGGTCTCCCACGTGGGACTTGGGCCATCTTCCATTGCTTTCCCAGGCCATAGCAGAGAGCTGGATTGGAAGAGGAGGAGCCGGGACTTGAACCAGTGTCCATATAGGATGCTGGCATCGCTGGTGGAGGCTTAGCCCACTACACCACAGCACTGGCCCCTTGAAATATTTTATTTTACAAAAGGAAACTAGAAATTAAATTTTTTGAAGTCATTTGGCCATTTTGCACTAGTTTTTGAAAGCTGAGGTGAGATGGCACTTGGTAGGTGAGTATCTCATTTCAGCCTTTGTAATAAATTGTGAACTTGACCTGTGGGAAATTTGAAAAGGTGGGGGGTGAATAGCAAAAAAATGAATGAATGAATGAATGAACAAGTTAAAATTTAACAGTGTATACTTTAATCTTTTAGGAAAAATTATCTTGCTCCAAATAGCAAAACTTCCATTCTTCCCCCTGACTTACAACCGAATTGTCACATATTAAAAATTGAGGTCAAATATCGCCCATGGCACAGTACAATCTGTCAGGAACAGCCTGGACCACCACCAAGATCCTGATGAGTCTCTTAGGTTACAGCCTCACCCTGCTTCACGTTCATTTGAAATCCATCAACATTCATTCAGGGATCATCCTGTGTGAGGCACTGTTGTGAGGTGTGGTGGGGGCTGGGGGATCAACGGCATCTCTGTAGGTTTGCTGAGTTATCTTCTGTTACCAACGTCACCGACTCACCAAACAGGCCAGGGGAAGCAACTCTAAAGGGCAGAAAGCAAGAACAGTCTCTTTTCGCCCTGCAGAAGGCAAAAATTAGCCACAGGCTAATTTCTCTAGGGCTACTTTGGCATCAAATTCAGAGGCAAGCTGGGCTCAGACCTTTAAGGAGACACCATTCCTTGGAGGGAGAGAGACAACAGTGAATTCTCATGGGATAGCGAAGTAAAAAGAATGTACAGACACCCCTATATCCTGACTCTGCGAAGCCATCAGAAGACAAACACTGAGATTCTGTACCTGCTCCTGCTAAGCCATGCACTAAAACGTGGCTCACCAAAAAGAGAGGCATTTTGCACTGCATGCAGCTAAAGCCAGGAGCCAGGAACTCCATCCAGGTCTCCCACATGGGTGGCAGGGACTCAAGCACGTAGGCCATCTTACACTGCTTTCCCAGGTGCATTAACAGGAAGCTAGATCAGACGTGGAGCAGTCGGGGCTCGAACCGGTGCCCATATGAGATGCCAGTGTCACAGACAGTGGCTTAACCAGCTACGCCACAACACAGGCCCCCAGAATAAAGCTTGACCATGAATTCTATGGGTAGCGAGGAGAACAGACTGCAAGCCAGGACTGAGCAAGCCGATGCTTTCTCGCCTGAGCGAAACAGGAAGCACCGAGGAGCTTAACAAGTCCACCAGGAGAGCTGAGCAAACCAGGTAAATGAGCAGCTGACCGACGGTGACAAGACAGCCATCGGAGAGCCAGGGCTTCTTCCCCAGGGGAGGGCCTTTGGGGATTTTTAGAAACTGAGTGAAGTGTCCACACTCAATCTGTAGAGACCAGGTTAGCGTCCCAACACCTTGCAGAAAGAATTGCTACTCTAACATCATGGTGCTGATGGGAACATTTAAGTAGGTACAATAGGAGCCATACTAAGAGTAGCATCCATGTGAGTGGACCCACAGTCTAGGCTCAGGGACTTGAGGGTCCAGCCACACACACGTGTCTATCAGCTTTGGGTCCTGGCATAGTTACGATAGGCGTGGTTGATAGTGGCGTAGTCATTAGTTCTTCACAGTCCTGAGTGACAGATGACCTAATGAATCACAGAATATCTTCCTACCTAACCAGGCTGCAGCCCAGGCTCTGAGAAGCTGACTCCCCACTGACTGGGGAGTAGTTGGCAATAATACCCATTTCCCCTTCCATTTTACCAAGGGATATCTCCTGGCGGGTGAGAGGCAACAAAAATAAAAGATGCCATTGAGAATTTTTGACACTCGTAGATTAGCGAAGAATTCCCATCAATACGCTGAGCACCTTCTTTTTTTAAAATTTTTTTTATTTTTATTTTTTGACAGGCAGAGTGGACAGTGAGAGAGAGAGAAACAGAGAGAAAGGTCTTCCTTTTGCCGTTGGTTCACCCTCCAATGGCCACCGTGGCAGGAGCCAGGTACTTCTCCTGGTCTCCCATGGGGTGCAGCGCCCAAGGACTTGGGCCATCCTCCACTGCCCTCCCTGGCCACAGCAGAGAGCTGGACAGGAAGAGGGGAAACCGGGACAGAATCTGGCGCCCCGACCGGGCCTAGAACCCGGTGTGCCGGCGCCACAAGGCGGAGGATTAGCCTAGTGAGCCGCGGCGCCGGCCTGAGCACCTTCTTTTTTTTTTTTTTGACAGGCAGAGTGGACAGTGAGAGAGAGAGACAGAGAGAAAGGTCTTCCTTTGCCGTTGGTTCACCCTCCAATGGCCACCGTGGCAGGAGCCAGGTACTTCTCCTGGTCTCCCATGGGGTGCAGCGCCCAAGGACTTGGGCCATCCTCCACTGCCCTCCCTGGCCACAGCAGAGAGCTGGACAGGAAGAGGGGAAACCGGGACAGAATCTGGCGCCCCGACCGGGCCTAGAACCCGGTGTGCCGGCGCCACAAGGCGGAGGATTAGCCTAGTGAGCCGCGGCGCCGGCCTGAGCACCTTCTTTTTTTTTTTTTTTTTTTTGACAGGCAGAGTGGACAGTGAGAGAGAGAGACAGAGAGAAAGGTCTTCCTTTGCCGTTGGTTCACCCTCCAATGGCCGCCGCGGCCGGCACACCGCGCTGATCCGATGGCAGGAGCCAGGAGCCAGGTGCTTTTCCTGGTCTCCCATGGGGTGCAGGGCCCAAGCACCTGGGCCATCCTCCACTGCACTCCCTGGCCACAGCAGAGGGCTGGCCTGGAAGAGGGGCAACCGGGACAGAATCCGGCGCCCCGACCGGGACTAGAACCCGGTGTGCCGGTGCCACTAGGCAGAGGATTAGCCTAGTGAGCCGCGGCGCCGGCCTGAGCACCTTCTAAAAACCATTTTGATTAACATCTCACTCCAGTTGAGAAAGGGCACACATGTGGAAACATGACCGCTACACACAATCAGCATGTACAAATAGACCCCTGTAAAAGACCAAGAACAGATCAACAGGTAGCCTATACATACGTCTCACACCTCCTAGTATTTGCATAATTGAAAAAAACTCTTTAAAATACACACTTCATGTCACCTGCTTGTTATGAGGTGTCTGTGACGTCATTCCCATTTTCCTGGTGACCCTGACACATGAAGTCACCTGTGAGCCTACACAACAAATGGGTGGAGACCTTGGCATTTTCCTGCCTCCAGCCATTTTTGTCGACATTTTCCACATTTGTTCTGCAAGGCAGAAGTCAAGAGAGAGGCAGGGGCACATAAATTATAAGAATCAGAGGAAAGAAACTCAATTGTGTTTGGAAAAGCCATGGAAGGAGTGCCCCTGCAAAGCTTTTTTTAAAAGATTTATTTAATTATTTGAGAGGCAGAGTTATGGAGAGAGGGAGAGGTAGAGAGAGAGGTCTTCCATCCGCTGGTTCACTCCCCAAATGGTCCCAGTGGCTGGAGCTGTGCTACTCTGAAGCCAGGAACCAGGAGCTTCTTCCAGGTCTCCCACGTGGGTGCAGGGATCCAAGCACTTGAGCTAGCTTCTACTGTTTTCCCAGGCACATTAGCAGGGAGCTGGATCAGAAGTGGAGCAGCCAGGACACGAACTGGCTCCTTCCCATATGGGATGCCGGCACTGCAGGCAGTGGCTCTACCCACTGTCCCATAGCGCCGGCTGCTCACACAAAGTGTTGCGGATCCTCTCTTCCTTCTCTTTAATGACCCTCTGGCGGATGCCTCAGAAAGAACTCCGGGGAGATCTGGGGTTTCCACTCTGATAACCAACTACTAGCACTGTGCATCCTTGATTGACTGAAATAACTTTGACCTTCAATTTTTGATAGCAATTATGTGATTCATGGTACACACACACACACACACACACACAGGGTTTGTTTTATTTGAAAGAGAGTTACAAAGAGAGGTAGAGACAGAGAGGTCTTGCATCTGCCGGTTCACTCCCTAGATGGCTGCAATGGCCAGAGTTGTGCCAATCGGAAGCCAGGAGCCAGGAGCTTCCTCCAGGTCTCCCACATGGGTGCAGGGGCCCAAGGACCTGGGCCATCTTTTACTGCTTTCCCAGGCCACAGCAGAGAGCTGGATCGGAAGAGGAGCAGCCAGGACTAGAACCAACGCCCATATGGGATGCCTGCGCCTCAAGCCAGGGTAAGGCGCTCCTTACCTTTCTGTTCCAGGAGGTCTATGTCTTTCCCCTCAAGTAGCTTTTAGAGGGGAAGGTCCCTCAGTATTATAAGCTGAGAGGCTTCTGGGAGACCTCATGAAACGGATTGGTTCTAAGTCTGATAGGGAGATAGGAGAGGGAGGGAGAGAGGGAGAGAAAGAGAGGGGGAGATGAAAAAGGGGAAGGGGGGGAGAGAGAGAGAGAGAGAGAGAGAGAGAGAGAGAGAGAGAGAGAATGGATACACAGAGAGGAAAACACATTCTTATTTCCAAGTGGGAGCACAGGGCTGCAGGCTAACAGCAGGCTGAGGTTAGCGAGGGCCTCAATGCTTAGACCACACAGCTTCTAGGAGAACCGGCGCGGGAGAGAGACACTGCAGCCACTGCTCCATCTGGAGCTTCACTCACTGGGCAGCTGCTGGAAAAGACGCCTTGGTTATGAGCACCGTGGGCAGAGCCACTGACGGAGTGAGTAAATGACGGCGTGTGGACCGGGGCTGAGGGCTCCTGCCCTCAGGAAGGCAAGCTGACCCGGTGGGAAAGATCCCACAGCCTCTGCCGTTGGGATAACCTGGAGCCCGAATTCTAGTATTGACGGCTTCTGTGCCCTGAAGTCTTCTCTTGTTTTTTTTTTTTTTTTTTCTTTTCTTTTCCTTTCGTTTCCTTTTCTCTTCTTTTATTTTCTCTTTTAAAGATTTATTTATTTATTTGAAAGGCAGAGTTACACAGAGAGAGAAGAGGCAGAGAGAGAGAGAGAGAGAGAGAGGTCTTCCATCCGCTGGTTCACTCCCCAATTGGCCACAACGGCTGGAGCTGGCTGACCCAAAGCCAGGAGCCACGAACTTCTTCTAGGTCTCCCATGGGGGTGCAGGGGCCCAAGGACTTGATCCCTCTTTTACTGCTTTCCCAGGCCATAGCAGAGAGCTGGATTGGAAGTGGAGCAGCTGGGTCTCAAACCAGTGTCCATATGGGATGCCGACACTGCACCTGCTACGCCCCTGAAGTCTCTTCTGATCTCTGGCTCCCGGAGCTGTAGAGATAAGACTCCTACAGGACAGAGTTCCCAAGCAGTAGATGAGCAAGCAGGTGTCCAATGCGCCAGCAGCACACCGCAGGAGTGCCACAGTGGCTGCTGCCTTTGCCTGTCTGCCCTGCAGAGGCTGTGCCCTGGCTTGTACCTTCTCGGCTTTGTTCACGGAGGGAGAGGCAGATTGGACAAGCCGATCTTGACATTTTGAATGGGTATGCAAGGGAAGCAAAGCAGAAAGCCAGAATGACACAGATCAGTGCTCACAGTATGCGCTGTGTTAGAGAGCTGGTCTACGGAGGAAGAATAGCCTTGCTCCCCATCATGAGGGCTATTTAATCCATGCTGAGATTTGTCACAGATGAAATCTTAGATGACTTCCTTATGACATGTAAGAACACTGATGCCACCAAATACCAAGTGACTTCTCGGAGGCCCTAAAGGGAGCAATTTTCCCAGCTGTTTGCAGGAACTCTGTCTCCACAATTCAGCTAAGCACCACCCTTCCTCCAGAACACTCTGGAGTCATGAGAGACCCCCCCCCACCCCGCACATTACTGTACATATGCCCATGAGGGTATGCCAAGAGTTCACAGAAAAATGGAATAAAGAGAGAAGCTTCTTTTAGTTGCAAAACTTTTTGAAATCCATGCATAATTTTGCATTTTCTATGAACTTTTTGAAGACCCTCAGATAGGACACTTTTCGTACAAGGGTTTTTCAAAAAATTCATAGGAAATGCAAAATTATGCATGGATTTCAATTGTTTTTGCACCAAAAGAAAATTCTCTTTTCATTCAATTTTCCCATGAGCTTTATGAGGTACCCTCATTGATGACACGTGGCATACAGTTTCAGAGGCTTGGTGGCCCAGTCGCAAAGTGAAGAACCCTGTGTGTTCTTGATGGAAGAGTAAGGCATTTGGGGCCAGCACTGTGGTGTAGCAGGTAAAGCCACCACCTGCAGTGCTGGCATCCCATATGGGAGCTGGTTCAAAATCCTGGCTGCTCCACTTTCGATCCAGCTCTCTGCTATGGCCTGGGAAAGCAGTAGAAGATGGCCCAACTCCTTGGGCCCCTGCACCCACGTGGGAGACCTGAAAGAAATCCTGGCTCCTGGCTCTGGATCAATGCAGCTCTGTCCACTGCGGCCATCTGGGGAGTGAACCAGAGGATGGAAGACCTCTCTCTCTCCCTCTCTCCTCTCTCTCTTCTCTCTCTCTCTGCCTCTGCCTCTCTGTAACTCTGCCGTTCCAATAAATAAATGAATCTTAAGAAAAAAGGAAAATAGCTATTAAAAAAGAAGAGTAAGGCATTTTATTAATGAGAGGAGCAAGGAGAGCTGAGAAGCCAGGCGGTGGAGCAAACCCAGGAGACCGCTAAACACGTCCCGGACCTGGGGAAACAGCTGGATCACTTTGGTGATAAGAACAAAAATAATCAAAGTTATCTGTTGGGCATTTATTACTTGCCAGGCTCTGTGTATTATCACATTAACTCTTACAGCGCCATGGGGGAAGCCTCATTCCTTTATACCAGCGAGAGCTATGGCTCAGCAAGGCTGATTCACTGCTCTCCATGGCGTGGGACAGCGCCTCGTTTCCAGGAGCAACAGCCCAGCAGGTCACTTCTTGGTTTCAAACACTTGAGTGGTTTTCCAGCTTAGAGCGAGAGCTAAACAGTCCTTTCAGGGTCTGTGAGGCGTGGGCGTTTCTAACCTTGCTGGCGCTCTGACCTCTTGTTCGTCGTCTCTCGTCCCTTCCACCTCCCACTCTCGTGGCTCTCACATCGACCTCTGCCTTTTCTGGAACATTCCATAGAAGCTGTGCTTCGAGAACTTGGCGTGGCTCTAGCACGTTGCCCTTCCCGGGTTTCTCCCGGAGGGGAGCCTCACTTGGCCTTCACTTCTTTATTCTGTTAGAAGCCTTCAGTAGTGTTTCCTCTTCCTTGCTTTATTTTTGTCTCCAGCACTCACCATCGGCCCACACGTCGCACTTGTATTGAGTTACAGTGAGGTTGTCTTCCATTGGCTTATTGGCCCCACCTACCCCGACAACCACCACAGTAGTAAGTGATTCTTGTAAGACTCTTCAATGGGTGTGACAGTTAGAGGGAGGAGAGTCGGTGAGGAACGGGAGAGTTATAACTCCCTACGTGATACCTATTCATTGTGACCAGAAAGTAGCCACTTCACAGTGGGGAACATCTAAAGCAAGCGATCAAAATTCACTTCCCCTGAGAAGGGACAAGCCCATGTCTTGTGCATTCTCTATGATCTGCATGGCCATCATAGTGCCACTTGTCGGGACTTTGTGCCCAAAACTGCGTCATCCTGATCTGGCTCTGAGGAAACAGCTGAGAAAGCAAACTGAGGAGTGTTCTGTAAAATATTTGACCCGTAGTCCTACAAAACCTCAAGGTCATGACGGACAAGGTAAAGATGGAGAAACGGATGCATATCGTAGGCTACTGGAGAGGTGAGTCTGCCAGATACAGGCCATGATCACAGACTGATTGATTTTCTTTCCCTGTAAGTGATGTCCCAACGATGCACTGCAGCCCATGGACTAGCTAATAGCACCATATAAATGTCAAATTCCTGCTTTTGAGATCTGAGTTGTGGTTAGGAAGTCCTTGCTTTTAGGAAATACACACTACAGTATTAAGGGGTACCTCGGGTGCCAGTTTGTGATTTAGTCTGAAAACAAAAATAGAACAGATAGTCAGATTAAACAGAGGACAGAGAGAAAATAAAGCAAAATTACAATATTTGGACAATCTAGGTGGAGGGTATTCAGGAATTCTTTGTACCACTTTTGCAACTTTAAGTCTGAAGTTAAATGGAATTAAAAGTTTAGTGAAAGAAAAAAGAAGGCAGGCGCCACAAAGGCGGGGATTTTGATTTGCTCTGCTCACTGCTGTATCTGCATGAGCGCTTGGTGCATTTAATGAACCCAATCTTTCTCGAACGAAGAGGCATTGACTTAGGATTTGCCTATAGGCAAACATGCCAGCTCTGAGGGGCTCCACCACACACCTGTTCTTGCCCATCTGTCTAGGACATTGTTCGGGTGCCAAATCTTGCAGATTTTCAGGGCCCTGCATCTGACTCCCAGTGTAGCTGGGACAGGTGAAGGGCCCTGCACTGGTCTCTGCTCACCTACTCAGCTCAGAGATGCATCTATTGAGTCAATGCTGGATCCTTCTACGAAGGTATTCCCAAATACAGATAGTCACGTGGGCCCTGCACATCACTTAAAGATTGTAGGAGGACAGCAGTGCAAAGACGGGCATCAAGGCGTGAGGCCTAGGAAGTGCCTGGGGGAGATCCAGGCAGGCTGCAGAGGGGCACCAGGTGTCTGTGCTGTGCCCACCGTGCGCTGCCCACACGACTCCCTGGGAAGCCACCGCAGGTTTGACACGAATCCCCCTGGCCATATTGGGTCCACACAGGCAGTGTTCCTTTAAGTAGGAGGCAAGTCTACACCAAAAGCCCAGGGGAAGAAGGCCCCAAAGAGGCCTGGGTCAAACCACACAGAGGAGGGGTTGTCGGGAATTCTCACCAAATCCAAGTGCTTTCAGAAAAATGCTCCCAGGGGCAGGCACCGTGGCCCTGTGGCTAAGCTGCCTCTTGGGGCTCCCATAGCACCTATCAGAGTGCCTGCGTTGAGTCCTGGCTCCTCCACTTCCAATCCAGTTTCCTGCTATTGCAGGCCCTGGAAGGCAGCAGGTAACAGCCCCAGTACTTGGGTTCCTGCCACCCACATGGGAAACCTGGAAGAAGTTCCTGTCTCCTGTTTCCTGGCTCCTGGCTCCTGGCTCCTGGCTCCTAGCTCCTGGGTGTGGCCTGGCCCCACCCTGCTGTTGTGGCTTTGGGGGAGTGAACCAGCAGATGGAGAATCTCTCTACTGCACCATCTCTCTCTGCCTTTCAAATAAACTCTGCCTTTGAAATAAACTAAATCTTTTTAAAAAATTGCAAAAGCCCTACCTTGACAATTGGAACATGTCCAAATTCTTCTCTGATCTTGACTACAGTGGGTCACTAGGGAAGGAGTTTGTGGCATCGAGACACCTGAGAAGCCCTGTGCCAGGTGTGGGCAGAGGTTCAGGCTCAGAAACTGTTACATGGAGAACTCACTGGGGCTGACAGTGAGAAAAGCAGTGGACTGTGTGCGGTCATTCAGCAAAAGGGTAGAATCCTCCTCTTGTTATGAGATGAGAGTAAACGGAAGTTCAGGCGTATCAGCCTCAACAGCTTGAAAATCGAGGACAACTGCACTTAAAGGAGCTGTGTGTGACAAACAAACTGACCCAGGGCACAGCAACAAGCAGGCAATTTCTCAACTATGTTCTGAGTACGAGACTCCGTTGGAAAGCTCTGGGGTGGAGCTGTGAGATGACTGCACTCCAGGTAAGACACGAAGCTCTTAGTGTGTTCACAGATTGCTTTTAAGCGAAAGAACTTCCATCACACACACAGAAAAGGCGGCTCTTTCTCCAACCGGTGGATGAGAGCCACCAAGTATCTTCAACTCCCACGGCTGCAGAACCCGAAATAAGGAATTGTCCACTAAGGTGTGTGTTTAGCAGAGAAACAAACAAAGGATTAACAGTAGACTTTTTAGAAATGCAAGGCTTCCTGAAAGGGAGCGAGGGTCACAAGCAGGAAAACACTGAGTCAGCACTGAGAAAATACTGAGTCAGCGCCGTAGAAAACAAAAGCAGTACCTTGAAGACTAAGACCTGGCTTAAAACATGTAAAGCAAAAACAACATGTAGCAAGAGGTGGCTGAGCCAGACAGAGAGCAGAAATGCAAAGCCAACCAGCTAAAACAAGTGTGTGAAGTAGACTGGAAAAAGAGCTGTGGGTGTCACGCTGCTGAGGGAATGCCCCTCCTCATGGGGTCAGCTAGTTCTCTATAATAGCAGGTGCACATCGCCACAGGAGAATGAAGGCCTGTCTCTCCAGATTTTCCAAAAGGTCAAGAGAAGAGTGAAATCTAGATCGGAAAACTAGATTTTTATGAGGAATCTAATTTTTGCAAGTTTCCTACTCGTGTTTATCATGTACTGGGCAAACCAGATGTATCTCAGGGCTAAGTCTGTGCATGGGCTCCCTGTTCCTGACTTCTGAGTTAGAGAATTCGGCGTGGAGCTTCAGGAGAGGACAAGCAGTCATTTTTATTATGTTGGTCATCTACAATTATTTCATCAAAAAGAAAGCACTAATGACATGCATAGCTACTTAAGTCCTAGCATCTTTTTTTTAAAAAAAGATTTCATTTATTTATTTGAGAGGTAGAGTTATAGACAGTGAGAGGGAGAGACAGAGAGAGAGGTCTTCCATCTGTTGGTTCACTCCCCAAATGGCCACAACAGCTGGAGCTGCACCAATCCAAAGCCAGGAGCCACGTGCCTCTTCCCGGTCTCCCACGTGGGTGCAGGGGTCCAAGGACCTGGGCCATCTCCTACTGCTTTCCCAGGCCACAGCAGAGAGCTGGATTGGAAGAGGAGCAGCCAGGACTAGAACCAGCGCCCATACGGGATGCCAGCACCGCAGGTGGAGGATTAGCCTACTGCGCCACGGCGTTGGCCCCTTTGTCCTAGCATCTTAACTGCTAGCTTAGATGCCTACCCCTAGAAAGAGAACTGAAACACAGGACTCCACAAGACCCATTAGCACACGAGTTGGAAACTGAATGCAGGTCTTTTTCTTTTTTAAATTTTTATTTATTTGAAGGGCAGAGCGTCAAAGAGAGAGAGAGGAAAAGGCATAACTTGACAGAGACAGAGAGATCTTCCATCTGCTGGTTCTCTCCCTAAATAGATATAACAACTGGGGCTGGGCCAGGGTAAAGCCAGGAGCCCAGATCTCCTTCTGGATCGCCCATGTGGGGTCAGGGGCCGAAACACTCAGGCATCCTCTGCTGCTTTCCCAGGCACGTTAGCAGGAAGCCGGATCAGCAGCAGAGGGGCCAGAACTTGCACTGGTGCTGCCATAAGGGGTGCTGGCAGCTTAACCCTCTGTGCCACAACCCCAGCGCCTTAAGCCAAGTGTTTTTTTTTTTTAATTTTTAAAATTTTTATTTATTTGAAAGAGTTAGAGAGAGAGAGAGAGAGAGAGAGATCTTCCATCTGCTGGTTCACTCCCAAAATGGCCACAATGGTGAGAATCGAGCCAATCTAGAGCCAGGAGCCAGAAGCTTCTTCTGGGTCTCCCACGTGGGTACAGGGGCCCAAGGACCTGAGCCATCCTCTGCTGCTTTCCCAGGCGCATCAGCAAGGAGCTGAGGCCAGGTCTTTTGACAGAAATCCGACTCCTGCAAATCCATAACCATGCAGAGAAGAATGGCAAATCCTTAATAGAAAGACAAAAAACTCCAGCAATAGTCATGACTTTTACTTCCCCATAAGATTGTCATGAAAATCAGCACTTGGGTCCAATATCAGAGCATCCGCGGAGCGCTTATTAGCTGCAGTCTCAACAGAAGACCTAGGTGACTCAGCCAAACAATGAACTTCCTTTTGTGAAACTGAACAAAGAGGCGTCGTGGCCCCCCACAGACACACAGCTCTGCAAAACCATCAAGAAATAGTGCCTCAAAGAAGGCGACATCGGCACTTCTCGTATGGCATGCAGAAGTCAAGTCTCATGAGCTCTGAGCAAGTCAGAATCTCAACAGAAACTGTGCTTGGTTTCCCAATCACTGATGCTAAAACTGTCTTCCTTGCGGCTTCAGATGCAACCATAATGCTGTGTGGGGAGCAGTCTCGTTCCCGGCGCACTGGCTACGCCTCTGCAGGAGCTTGCTCCCCTCAGGCTTCCTCCACCATGTTGCCAGGGAGGGTCCCAATAGGAGATTCTACCACAGTGCTTCCCAAACCTGCCTGGGTACTAGGTTCCACTGGAGTGCTGGCTTAAGAACACACAGGCACCTATGCGCTGTTAAACGCTTCGTGGGAAGCTCGTATTCCACCCCGGGGTGCCTGCATTCCAACTCTGGTTCCATGTCTTTTTTGAAATCTATCTATTTCTTTCCTTCTTTCTTTCCTTCCTTCTTTCCTTCCTTCCTTCCTAAATTTATTTGACACATAGAGTTAGTGAGAGAGAGAGAGAAAGGTCTTCCTTCCGTTGGTTCACCCCCCGAAATGGCTGCCTCGGGCAGAGCCATGCCAATCCGAAGCCAGGAGCCAGGTGCTTCTCCTGGTCTCCCATGTGGGTGCAGGACCCAAGCACTTGGGCCATCCTCCACTGCCCTCCCTGGCCACAGCAGAGAGCTGGCCTGGAAGAGGAGCAACCGGGACTAGAACCCGGAGCCCATATGGGATGCCGGTGCCGCAGGCGGAGGATTAGCCTATTGAGCCACGGCGCCAGCCCCTCTGGCTCCATTTCTGATTCTAGTTTCCTGCCATCACACACTCTGGGAGGCAGCAGATGATGGCTCAGGTAGGTGGATCTCCACGTGGGAGACCCTGATGGAGTCCTGGACTCCTGGCTTCAGCCTGACCCAGCCCCTGGCTGTTGAGGGCATTTGGAGAATGAATCAATGGGTGCAGGATCTCACCCTCTCTTTCTGACTGTCTGCCTTTCAAATGCAATGAAAAGAAAGAAATAGGAGAAAGGGACACAGATACACGATTCTGATTCAGTAGCCAGGAGTGAACCCTGGGTGTGTGACAGTTAAGGTGTGATTCTGACACAGCCAGCTTTTGTCGACTCTCAGATCTGGAGGCAGTGTTTAGTTGATTCTCACCCGCTCACAAAGAGGAAGTTCTGTGGATAATAAAATCAGGAACATTGAACTGCCTTCGAAAGGCGCCTCTACTATTTACTACCAAGATCTTGCTTTAGGACACACAGGGAAAAGAACTGGTTGACGGCTGTATGGTTATGGTCAAATCACCCCAGGAATTGTGTTTGAGACTGCAAGATGTAGACACATATTTAACTGGAATCTAAAGGCCTATCTCCTCTCAGACTCATTGGGAGTGTGAGGTGTCTTGGCTAACAAGGCAGGAAAACCCGGAATCACTAACAGGCTAAGGGAGTGAAGGGTTTGACCCGAGGGTTTTACCATGGTGCCATGCCAAAAGGACCCTGTGGAAAGGAGGAGTCATAGCGAAGGGTTGGGAAAAGTCACAGCATGGATAATAGCACCTAGCAAGTGAATTTAACTGGTGGTAGGTAGGGCAAGATCGCTTTAGGCTGCTGACTAGTAAGAGGGTTTTGTAGTTCTAGTTACAATGGAATCTTACATTTTATTTATCTGAAAGGCAGACAGAAAGATAGAAAACTCTCCCATCAGCTGGCTTATTCCCTAAATGCCTGCAACTGGCTGGGCTGGGCCAGGCCAAAGCCAGGAGCCAGGAACTCCATTTGGGTCTCCCACGTGGCTGGTAGGGGTCCAGGTATTCGAGCCGTCCCAATGTACGTCGTAGCAGGAAGTCAGAATTACAAGTTGGTTCTGATGGGCAGATCTGAAGAAGCCAGAGCAACAGCAGGACTTGGCTTCATCAGAGTGCTTCAGAAGTGAGGGTTCCCACAGACAGTCCATCCTGGGGAGAGCATTTCTTCAGTGGTTAAGGTGCTGCCTGGAACACCCACACCCCAATTCAGAGTATCCGGTTTGCAACCTTGCTACTCGGCTTCCTGCCCTGGGGGTGCAGTAGGTGATGGCTCAAATACTTGGGTCCCTGCCATCCACATGGGAGACCTGGATGGAGTTCCTGGGTCCTGCCTTCAGTCTGGCCCAGTCCCAGGCATTTGGGAAGTGAACCAGCAGATGAGGGGAAGAGCTCTCTCGTCTGTTTGTCGGGTAAAGATCTCTTCCGGCGCCAGACCGATTCCAAGCCCCTCCAAGCAAGATTTGCCTTGCTGGGTGCTTCTGCGCACCAGCTTTCTCCTGCCTCATATATAAAGCTGTCCCCCAGCCTCTCTGACTGTGGCAGAGGCTTCTGTCTTCTAATTGTTTGACTTGCTTCTAACTGACATGATTAAAGCTGTTTTAGAAACCTTCCCAAGGTCACATGAATGCTTCAACCATAGTTACTATCTGCTTCTATGTAACCATTTCAGGTTCTGCATGTTAGTACAGAGCAATGATGTTAACCTCTGGCAGACAGTAGATGGCTCAGTATGTGTGTAAAAAACTTACGTCTTCAGTTAACTAAATTCCTGTGCACAGTATTGTATCAATTCCTGTGGTTGCCATGTAACATTAGAATTTCCAATCAAATGTCTACATAGAGCCATATAAAGGAGACAAAGAGGCTAAAACTGTATATGAGAGAAAATCCTTCTTTGTTCTGGGCTCAGGCTTTCGGATAAGAAATTCCACCTGGGCCTTATGCTGGCATAATAAAAGACAAGTTCATTGGGATAGGTGTAGTGGTATAGTGGGTAAAGCCTGCAATGCCAGCACCCCATATGGGCACCGATTCGAGTCCTGGATGCTCCATTTCCAATTCAGCTCTCTGCTATGGCCTGGGAAAGCAGTAGAAGATGGCTCAAGTCCTTGGGCTCTTGCACCCACTTGGGAGACCTGGAAGGTGCTCCTGGCTCCTGGCTTCAGATCAGCACAGCTCTGGCCATTGTGGCCATCTGGGGAGTGAACCATCAGATGGAAGACCTCTCTCTCTCTCTCTGCCTCTCCTTCTCTCCCTATGTAACTCTGACTTTCAAGTAAATAAATAAAATAAAAAAAAAGACAACCTCCTGTTAAGAGGCCTTGGCATCTTTTCTCGGTACACGAATCCTGCTACAGTTCTGGGGAGCAGATGTGAGACATGCTGTCCTGCCTCCCTACTCTGAGTAATAATAATAAAGCTTTTTTCTTTTCACAGAACCAGCCTCTCAGAGTGTGCCTGGGAGCAGTGGACAGGAACCCTATAATTGTGGTGCCTGACATATGATAAGTATATATGATAAGTAATATTCATGAATATTAATGAAATAAATATAATAACTGGCCCTGGAGGGAGAAACACCACCACCCTTCATCCCATTCCCTTAACCCTCCCCTGGATGGGATAAGGTGCAGGTAGCTCTTCTACAAGGCTAGGGAAGAAAAGGAAATAAGGAAAAACAAGTTACATGTCCAAGGTGACAGAGGGGCCTGGCTGGGATTTGAATTCAGCTCTATGAGGCTCCAAAGCCTTTATTCTTCTTCCCACTGAATTCTACCTGTCTCAGAGGAAAGAGCTATTGAAGCCATGGGGGTCTTGTTTTCACACAAGAGAGCATTCAGGCCTGAGACAGAGTGAAATAACAAGGTTTTATTAGGGATAGGACATCTGTCAGGATGGAAGGGACAGATGGAGTGCTCAGTCACTCGGACCAGGGGGAGAGCAAGGTTACATGGTTGAGTGAAGAGAATACACCTGGGCAGGCCGGGCGGCTCAGCAGAGAGCAGAGGGCTGAGCGTAGTCTCTGTTTGGACTCCCGTTTTTTTTTTTTTGACAGGCAGAGTGGACAGTGAGAGAGAGAGACAAAGAGAAAGGTCTTCCTTTGCCGTTGGTTCACCCTCCAATGGCCGTTGCGGCTGGCGCACCGCGCTGATCCAATGGCAGGAGCCAGGTACTTATCCTGGTCTCCCATGGGGTGCAGGGCCCAAGCACTTGGGCCATCCTCCACTGCACTCCCTGGCCACAGCAGAGAGCTGGCCTGGAAGAGGGGCAACCGGGACAGAATCCGGCGCCCCGACCGGGACTAGAACCCGGTGTGCCGGCGCCGCAAGGCAGAGGATTAGCCTAGTGAGCCGTGGCTGGACTCCCAGTTTTTAAGGGAGGCTCTTCACCCTCTCCCCTCCTCCTCCAGGACAAAGGATGGGAGTCCTGGTGAAAGGGTTTGTTGGGTAAAAATTAGAAATTTGCTAATGGCAGCAGGCAGAGCACAGAGGGGCTTCCCTTAGGGCAACTGTGAAGGTTTCATTGCCCCGTGTTATCAGGTAACCCATCTGGTCCTGAGAGAGGATGCTCCGGGAGCTTTCCTTAGGGGAAGGCCTGGGACCACCTCCAGGTTATCGTGGTCTGGGCAGGACTTTGAAGTGCAAACTGGTGGGTTTCTGTCTCTTCCAAAGCAAATGCTCGTTTCTTTAGGCCCTTCTCACACACACACACACACACACACACAAGCTAATTTTAACTTCCTACCTAACATACCCATCACGGATTATAAATCTTGTGCAGTTGCAACAGGCAAGTCCTGTTCAGAAATCAAAGTGAACAGTCTCCTTTCCAAGGCCAAGTCTGTGACTAGGTAAGCCAGGCAGCCTGTGGCCAGCTTTGCTTTCTCTTTCTGTATGTATTTGATTTTCATATCTGGAAGTCAGTCACTCAAAACCTTATCCCAGAATCCTCTAAGGCAGGTTTTGACCTCCGGTTCCCCACCAGAGAGGATTTTAAGCCACTGGGGGACATTTAGTAGTATCTGGTGATATTTTTGGCTGTCACAAAAGGGACAAGGGTACTGCTGGCATCTGTAGTGGCTAAAGGCCAGGGATGTTACTGACCATTCTACAAAGCATAGGGCAGCCCCATGACAAAGAACTATCGGGCCACAAATGTCAATAGTGCCCAGGAGACAAATAGTGGCTTAGAGAACATCAACGGCATCGTGACACATGGGCATAGGGAGGGATCCTCAGAGTTGTGTAATCCGATTTCCCACCATTGCGTAAATTCTGGCCACAGTAGGCCTGCCCAGCAGTCCCTGTGGGAAATGAACGCTGACTCGCTGCTTCTGAACTCAACAGTGTTCACAGAGCAAGTTCTGGGTTCCCACACGTTCATTCACACGCTGTTCTGAGGTTCCCTTTGGGAGTTCAACTCTGCTGGGTCTCTCCACTGCCCCCAGGCACGCACCCAGTCATTTTTCTCTTCCCTTTGCTTACTGTTCCTGTGTGGGCAGTTGACCTATCTGGTTTTACTACTTCCTTTGCATTAAATTTTTTTTTTCACAAAAAGGACTTTTTATTTGTTACTGTTAAAATCTAAATTTTGTGGGTTCTTTTTTGTTTTTGTTCTGTTTTGTATTTTGTAAAGTCTAAATTTTAAACAGATTCGTGGACTGACGGTTCTTAGCCATCAGCTTGTTCGCCTTTAGCATGTGTCTCATTCCCAAGCTCCATGAGTTTTCCCAATCCAAACTCGGGCCTCTTTAGCATTTTTATTTTTCTAACGGAGACATCACGGAGAGGATAAATAGATGGGCAAACCTACTCTGTCTTTTCCAATGCTGTCTGGAATCAATTTATTGACTACTTACAAGTCATTTGTTTATACCTCCTGTGTCATGATTTCCATGACCTGTTGGTGCTGAGCACAGAAGTCTTCCGCATCACATTGTTGCATTTTTTAGTAAGACCACCGGTAGTCTTGACACCAACCTGAGCTTGCATCATGGTCTGCCATTTTTTGACCATGGCGCACATTTTGTCACAGGTAAGAGCCATGCTGTGGAAGGTAGGCAGGCAGCTTTTGCCCTGAGCACCCTCAGTAATCAGCTTGAATTTTCTAAATGCAACGTCATCGTTCTGCAAGTCAGCACAACTCTTTTGAAAAACATGACCTTGAGGCCATCAGATGCAATTTTGGCCCCTTGGGTGGCTCCGACTAGTGTTTTCCCAATATTGCTTATGTTGAACATAGCAGGTGCTTTCACATCATGACAGTCTTAGAAAATGGTCACCCACTTTGTTCTTGGCTCCCTTTTTGCCACCTTTCCCAAGGTGCTTGCTCCTGCCAACCTCCATGGTGGTGCTCAGAGGGCCAAAAGGCTGCACTTAAAATTTTAAAGCACAGCCTTTGCATGATGCATTTTCACAACGTGAACAACTTGCGTAAGCACAACCTGGTTCACTCACTAGGGACTGCTGTGACTCCACAAGCTCTCCCCAGCCCACCAATGTCATGACCCTCCACTCAGAGGTAACCTCCACCCCGTCTTCTAACACAGGAGCCTACTTCGGCCTGGGTGTGAGCCATATGAATATTGACTTGTAGAGCATTTCCTCTTTTGTGTCTGGCTCCTTTTGCTGAAAATTTTGCTTGTGAGATTCAACCACATTATGTGTAGCAGAAATTCATTCACTCATTGCTGTATAATATTCCACTACACAAATTTATTGATCCATGCTGTGTTTTCCAGTTTGTACTATGATGAACAGCATGGGGCCACTACCAATATTCTCATACTTAACTTTGGGTGGACATACACATGGAATTTAGTTTGTGGTGCTGGCTTCGGCAGCACATATACTAAAATCGGAATTCAGTTGTGTCTATACTGAGAAGTAGACATGTTGGGTCCTAGGGAGATTAGGTAGGAATAGACTAACTGGAAGATTTTTCTCATAACTTCAGCATAGCCTGCATTGTAACTTCACCCTTAGATGTCAGTCCAGTCAACCACTTTCCCATGAGGTACCTTTGTCTCCTCAGGGACCAGGAAGGAGGAGACGCCATGATGGCAGTGTGGAATCTAAGCCACGCGTGGAGTCTCCGTGAAGCATCCAGAATGCCTCATGCACACTCAACCTTGCCCGGACTCCACCATTTGTACATTCATTTAGGGGCATCCTCTCCCAACTCCATAAGGAGACGGTTACATGTGGGAGTGGCCCTTTTGCTCTGTGGTTTCTGGCCCTGGGTGGTCCTCCTGTGGCCTCCTCCCACGCTCTCTCCTCATGGGCAGCTCTGGCCCATTCATGATGAGTATCTGTCTGTGTGGGCTTGCCCAGACTCACGTGTTTATACACATTCATTCTCTCACTTTCAATAAATCTTGCTTCCACTTGTACACTGTATTTATGCCTCTGCTTTGACTTCTTAGCTCTGTGGAGGCAAGAACTTGGAATATAATGGTTGGAATACATATTTCCATTACCCTAGGGTTAGTAGCTAAGTCAGACATTATTCTAGGGTGATGGTACCAACGTACACAGCCTTGAGTAATACAGTGGAGTTCCAGGCGCTCCACGTGTTTGTCAATACTTGGTTTTACATCCATACTGCCTTTTACCCAGAGGTTACTAAAGGGATCTAGACAAACGGGAATCACAGTTGAGTGATCAAGTTGCCACATTTAGGAAAACAAAAACAAACACAGGACACTCTGGTAAATTTTTTTAAGCTGTTGCCATGACTTTTACTCTTTTTTTTGTTTTGTTTTTAAAGATTTATTTATTTATTTGAAAAGCAGAGCTTCTGAGAGGCAGAGGCAGTTCTTCTATCCATTGGTTCACTCCCTAGATGGCTGCAATGGCTGGAGCTGTGCCAATCTGAAGCCAGAAGCCAGGAGCTTCTTCTGGGTCTCCCACATGGGTGCAGAGACCCAAGGACTTGGGCCATCTTCTGCTTTCCCAGGCCATAGCGGAGAGCTGGATTGGAAGTGGAGCAGATGGGTCTCAAACTGGCGTCTATATGGGATGCTGACATTGCAGGCGGTGGTCTTACCCACTATGCCACAGCATCGGCCCCTCAGGTGAATTTGAATGAGTATGAGTATGTCCCAGACAATATTTGAAGCCTACAAAAATGCTGTTCATTATTTATCTGAAAGTCGAATCTAACTGGGTCTTTTGTGTTTTTATGTGGCAAATCTGTTAAGGGAAGTTTGGAGAATGACTTAGGGATTGAAGGGACAATAGTGCAGAGCTGCTCGCCTCCTGTTACCGTGCGAATGGGAAGGGGTGAGGAGGAGGCAAAAATAATGACTCCCTAAGCAGTGGCCAGGGCCAAAGGGCACCCTTAACTGACCTCTGTCTAAACTCAAGACAGAGGATTTCCTCTGGGAACGACAATTGTTTATGCACGGATGAAGAAAGGAGAAGGAGGGTCCCGGGGCAGGTTCCCTGGTGAGGACCTCGTGCGTGCCATCAGGTTGCTGCTTTACAACAATCTCCTCTCCTGCTTTGCAATTGGAGGCTTGGCAGAAGTTTAGCTAACAGCTCAGCCAGGTTCCAAGCCAGCCCAGCTGAGGCCAAATCTTTGCTCTTCCATTCTACCAAGTCCCCTGTCTCTTGGAAAGAGATTTCTTTTATCCTTTTATTATACATGGGGGTCCAGGAACCATTGCCACTTGGGCACTGAATGATGACTGTAGCTTTTAACCACCCAGAGTCTCGTGCTGGGCCATATTTCTCCTAACTAAGCTGAGTTGTCTTGTGATCAGGTGCAACCATGAACAACTCTCCCCTTAGTCTCTCTCTCTCTTTCTCTCTCTCTTAAAGATTTATTCATTTATTTGAAAGTCAGTTACACACAAAGAGAAGGAGAGAGAGAGGTCTTCCATCCACTGGTCTGGTTCACTCCCCAGTTGACCGCAGCGACCAGAGCTACACCAATCAGAAACCAGGAGCCGGGAGCCAGGAGCTTCTTCCAGGTCTATCATGTGGTTGCAGAAAAGAAAACCTGGCATCAGCTACGAGAGGCGGACACCCCCTTCTAAGCACTCATGTTTTTCTGCCTGAGTCGCCTTCGGGTTTTTCCCTGAGGACAGGCAACATTGTCCCCTCCAAGGAGAGTGGCCTGCACCTCGTCTAGAAAGTACTCGTGCCCAGTGCTAGTTTGTTTAGTCATTTACGCCAGGGGTCTTCAGCCAGGGGTGATTTTGCACAACCAGGAGACATTTGGCAATGACTGGGGACAGTTTGGTTTACCACAAATTGAGTAAGTGGGGGTTGGCTCTGGACAATGAGTGGGTCGAGCCACTGCCTTCCCTATGCCTTTGCCTCTGAAACACACTTTTTACTTCCCCAGTCACCCAGATTTCTACCAAAGATAATCGCAGAAGACCAATTTGTTGGCAAAATGAGTGTACTCTCTTTAAACTTGGCTCGATTATTTATATAAGTGCATCAAAAACAGTGATTCATCATGTAAGCCCTTTTAAAAAGTTTGTTTTCTTTAATTGAAAGGCAGAGTGACAGAGAGAGGGAGACAGGGAGAGAGAGATCTTCCATCTGCTGGTTTACAGTCCAAAAGGCCACTACAGCAAGGGCTGGGCCAGGCCGAAGCCAGGAGCCAGGAGCTCCATCCAGGTCTCCCGTGAGGGTGCAGAGGCCCAAACACTTGGGCCATTTTCTACTGCTTTCCCAGGTGCGTTAGCAGGGAGCTGGGTCAGAAATGGAACAGCCGGACTTGAACTTGTTCTGATATGGGATGCCAGTGTTGCAAATATTGGCTTAACATGCTGGACCACAACACCAGCACTCTCATGGGCTCTTCTGAAATTAGGTTTGCTGAAACTTTTTATATCTCAGGGTATACTTTATTATTGTTATTATTATTTTAATCCCACAGTAGACTTTTAACAGTCTCTCAAGGCTACAGAGTCACGCCAAGGAGTCACCATCAAAGTTTGCCACGAGCACCTTGCAGATTTGGTAAATTCCTCTGTGCTCAAGGCCCCTACACTTTCCTGAGGTTCCTGGGGCTGCAAAGGCCATGGCTTTCTTTACCTGCCTTGAAGGCAACCGTGGGAACCATGTATTCAAAACCCAGGCCAGTTTTTCCAAGGAGATTTTTATCGGCTCCATAAAGTCAGCCTCAGTTTCTGAGAGTTGGCTGGTTATATGAAAATATGACATTTTCTAATTTAAGTCTTGATAAAATAACGAATGTTTCCAGTTGTACCCTGTTACAAGGGCAACAAAGCCTTATAAATTTTTTGCAGGGGCTGGTGCTACAATGAGTTAATGCCCTGGCTTGAAGCGCTGGCATCCCATATGGGCACCCGTTCCAGACCTGGCTGCTCCACTTCCGAACCAGCTCTGTCATGGCCTGGGAAAGCAATAGAGGATGGCCCACCCTGCACCCGGAAGAAGCTCCTGGCTCCTGGCTTCGGATCAGTGCAGCTCTAGCTGCTGCGGCCAATTGGGGAGTGAAAGATTGGACAGAAGACCTCTCTCTCTCTCTCTCTCTCTCTCTCTCTCTCTCTGCCTCTCCTCTCTGTGTAACTCTTTCAAATAAATAAATAAATAAATCGTTAAAAATTTTTTGCAAACAATTATATTTCTTTTTTTTTTATCTTTTATTTAATGAATATAAATTTCCAAAGTACGACTCATGTGTTACAATGGCTTCCCCCCCCATACCGTCCCTCCCACCCACAACCCCCCCCTTCCCACTCCCTCTCCCCCTCCATTCACGTCAAGATTCATTTTCGATTATCTTAATATACAGAAGATCAGCCTAGCATACCTTAAGTAAGTATTTCAACAGTTTGCTCCCACACAGAAACATAAAGTGAAAAATAATAGATGATTTTTTTTAAATGATGATGAAATCAGAGCAGACCTATTGTCATGTTTAATCCCAGTGAGAGTCAAGTTGGGAATTGATAATTTTTTTTTTTTTTTTACAGAAGATCAGTTTAGTGTACATTAAGTAAAGATTTCAATCGTTTGCACCCCCATAGAAACACAAAGTGAAATATACTGTTTGAGTACTCGTTATAGCATTAAGCCTCAGTGTACAGCACGTTAAGGACAGAGATCCTACATGAGGAGTAAGTGCACAGTGACTCCTGCCGTTGACTTCACAAATTGACACTCCTGTTTATGGCATCAGTAATCTCCCTATGCACCAGTTATGAGTTTCCAAGGCTATGGAAGCCCCCTGAGTTCTCCGACTCTTATCTTGTTTAGACACGGTCATAGTCAAAGTGGAGGTTCTCTCCTCCCTTCAGAGAAAGGCACCTCCCTCTTTGAAGACCTGTTCTTTCCACTGGGATCTCACTCACAGAGATCTTTTTGCCAGAGTGTCTTGGCTTTCCATGCCTGAAATACTCTCATGGGCTTTTCAGCCAGATCCGAGTGCCTTTAGGGCTGATTCTGAGCCCAGAGTGCTATTCAGGACATCCGCCATTCTATGAGTCTGCTGAGCATCTCACCTCCCATGCTGGACCACTCTCCCCTTTATCCATTCTATCGGTTGGTGTCAGCAGATACTAGACTTGCCCATGTGCTCCCCTTGACTCTCAGTCCTTTCATTATGATCAATTGTGAACTGAAATTGATCGCCTGGAATAGAGAGATGGCATTGGCACATGCCACCTTGATGGGATTGAATTGGAATCCCCTGGTATGTTTCCAACTCTACCAATTGGGGCAAGTCAGCCCGAGCATGCCCCAAATTACACATCTCTTCCCTCTCTTATTCCCACTCTTACGTTCAACAGGGATCACATTTCAGTTAATTTTCAACACTCAAGAATAACTGTGTGATAATTACAGAATTAAACCAGTCATATCAAGTAGAACAGACAAAAAAAAATACTATGAGGGATAATGTATTAAGTTGTCCATCAGCAGTCAGGGCTATGCTGATCAAGTCACCAATTCTCATAGTGTCCACTTCACGTCAGGAGGTTTCCCCTTTGGTGTTCAGTCAGTTGTCACCGATCAGGGAGAACATATGGTATTTGTCCCTATGGGACTGGCTTACTTCACTCAGCATGATGTGTTCCAGATTCCTCCATTTTGTTGCAAATGACTGGATTTCGTTGTTTCTTACTGCGGTATAGTACTCTAAAGAATACATATCCCATAATTTCTTTATCCAGTCTACCGTTGATGGGCATTTAGGTTGGTTCCAGGTCTTGGCTATTGTGAATTGTGCTGCAATAAACATTAGGGTGCAGACTGCTTTTTTGTTTATCAATTTAAACTCCTTTGGGTAAATTCCAAGGAGTGGGATGGCTGGGTCGAACGGTAGGGTTATATTCAGGTTTCTGAGGAATCTCCAGACTGATTTCCATAGTGGCTTGACCAGTTTGCATTCCCACCAACAGTGGGTTAGTGTCCCTTTTCCCCCACATCCTCGCCAGCATCTGTTGTTGGTAGATTTCTGTATGTGAGCCATTCTAACCGGGGTGAGGTGAAACCTCATTGTGGTTTTGATTTGCATTTCCCTGATTGCTAGTGACCTTGAACATTTTTTCATGTGCCTGTTGGCCATTTGGATTTCCTCTTTTGAAAAATGTCTATTGAGGTCCTTGGCCCATCTCTTAAGTGGGTTGTTGGTTTTGTTTTTGTGGAATTTCTTGATCTCTTTGTAGATTCTGGTTATTAACCCTTTATCTGTTGCATAGTTTGCAAATATTTTTTCCCATTCTGTCGGTTGTCTCTTCACTCTCCTGACTGTTTCTTTTGCAGTACAGAAACTTCTCAATTTGATGCAATCCCAATAGTTGATTTTGGCTTTGACTGTCTGTGCCTCCCGGGTCTTTTCCAGAAATTCTTTGCCTGTGCCAATATCTTGAAGGGTTTCTCCAATGTTCTCTAATAACTTCATGGTGTCAGGACATAGATTTAGGTCTTTAATCCACGTTGAGTGGATTTTTGTGTAAGGTGTAAGGTAGGGGTCTTGCTTCATGCTTCTGCACGTGGAAATCCAGTTTTCCCAGCACCATTTATTGAATAGACTGTCCTTGCTCCAGGAATTAGTTTTAGATCCTTGATCAAATATAAGTTGGCTGTAGATGTTTGGATTGATTTCTGGTGTTTCAATTCTGTTCCATTGGTCTATCCATCTGTTTCTGTACCAGTACCATGCTGTTTTGATTACAACTGCCCTGTAGTATGTCCTGAAGTCTGGTATTGTGATGCCTCCGGCTTTGTTTTTGTTGTACAAGATTGCTTTAGCTATTCGAGGTCTCTTGTGCCTCCATATGAATTTCAGCATCATTTTTTCTAGATCTGCGAAGAAGGTCTTTGGTATCTTGATTGGGATTGCATTGAATCTATAAATTGCTTTTGGGAGAATGGACATTTTGATGATGTTGATTCTTCCAATCCATGAGCATGGAAGATTTTTCCATTTTTTGGTATCCTCTTCTATTTCTTTCTTTAAGGTTTTGTAATTTTCATCATAGAGATCTTTAACGTCCTTGGTTAAGTTTATTCCAAGGTATTTGATTGTTTTTGTAGCTATTGTGAATGGGATTGATCTTAGCAGTTCTTTCTCAGTCATGGCATTACTTGTATATACAAAGGCTGTTGATTTTTGTGCATTGATTTTATATCCTGCCACTTTGCCAAACTCCTCTATGAGTTCCAATAGTCTCTTAGTAGAGTTATTTGGATCCTCTAAGTACAGAATCATATCGTCTGCAAAGAGGGATAGTTTGACTTCTTCCTTCTTGATTTGTATTCCTTTGATTTCTTTTTCTTGTCTGATGGCTCTGGCTAAAACTTCCAGAACTATGTTAAATAGCAGTGGTGAGAGTGGGCATCCCTGCCTGGTGCCAGATTTCAGTGGAAATGCTTCCAACTTTTCCCCATTCAATAGGATGCTGGCTGTGGGTTTTTTATAAATTGCTTTGATTATATTGAGGAATGTTCCTTCTATACCCAATTTGCTTAGAGTTTTCATCATGAAAGGGTGTTGAATTTTATCAAATGCTTTCTCTGCATCAATTGAGATAATCATATGGTTTTTCTTCTGCAGTCTGTTAATGTGGTGAATCACATTGATTGATTTGCGAATGTTGAACCATCCCTGCATACCAGGGATGAATCCCACTTGGTCTGGGTGGATGATTTTCCTGATGTGTTGTTGTATTCTATTGGCCAGAATTTTATTGAGGATTTTTGCGTCTATGTTCATCAGGGATATTGGTCTGTAATTTTCTTTCAGTGCTGCATCTTTCTCTGGCTTAGGGATTAAGGTGATGCTGGCTTCATAGAAAGAATTTGGGAGGATTCCCTCTTTTTCGATTGTTCTGAATAGTTTGAGAAGAAATGGGATTAGTTCTTCTTTAAATGTCTGGTAGAATTCAGCAGTGAATCCATCTGGTCCTGGGCTTTTCTTTGTTGGGAGGGCCTTTATTACTGTTTCAATTTCTGTTTCAGTTATGGGTCTATTTAGGTTTTCGATGTCTTCATGGTTCAATTTTGGTAGATTGCATGTGTCCAGGAATCTATCCATTTCTGATAGGTTTTCCTGTTTGCTGGCATACAGGTCCTTGTAGTAATTTCTGATGATTCTTTTTATTTCTGTGGTGTCTGTTGTTACGTTTCCTTTTTCATCTCTGATTTTATTGATTTGGGTCTTTTCTCTCCTTTTTTTAGTTAGTTGGGCCAATGGGGTGTCAATTTTGTTTATTTTTTCAAAAAACCAGCTTCTCGCTTGGCTGATTTTTTGTAATGTTTTTTTGGATTCAATCCTGTTAATTTCTTCTCTGGTTTTAATTATTTCTCTTCTCCTACTAGATTTGGGTTTGGTTTGCTGCAGTTTTTCTAGGTCCTTGAGGTGTGCTGAAAGCTCATTTATTTGGTACCTTTCCAATTTCTTGGTATAGGCACCTATTGCTATAAATTTGCCTCTCAATACTGCTTTTGCTGTATCCCATAAGTTTTGATATGTTGTGTTGTTGTCTTCATTTACTTCCAGAAAGTTTTTGATTTCTCTTTTGATTTCTTGAATTACCCAGTGTTCATTCAGGAGCATGTTGTTCAGTCTCCATGTGCAAACAATTATATTTCCATAGTAATAAGAATACTCATGAACTGTTGCTGAATTCTGGAGGGATCAGGTAGGGAGGAGAAAGAATGCTTTCAATTCTTTTTTTTTTTTTTTTTTTTTAAGATTTATTTATTTATTTGAAAGGCAGAGCTACAGAGAGGCAGAGGCAGAGAGAGAGAAAGGTCTTCCATCTGATGGTTCACTCCCCAATTGGATGCAACAGCCGGAGCTGTGCTGATCTGAAGCCAGGAGCCAGGAGCTTCCTCTGGGTCCCTCACATGGGTGCAGGGGCCCAAGGACTTGGGCCATCCTCCACTGCTTTCCCAGGCCATAGCAGAGAGCTGGATTGGAAGTGGAGCAGCTGGGTCTCAAACCAGCGCCCATATGGGACTCTGGTGCTGCAGGTGGTGGCTTTACCCACTACACCACAGCGCTGCCCCCACCCCCTTTAATCTCTTAATGTCCACTTCCCAGGGCCAGTGTTGTGGCGTAGCGGGTAAAGTTGCCGCCTGCAGTGCCGCATCTCATGTGGGTGCCAGTTGGAGACCTGGCCGTTCCGCTTCCAATCCAGCTCCCTGCTAACATGCCTGGGAAAGCAGTGGAAAATGGCCCAAGTCCTTGGGCCCCTGCACCCATGTGGGAGACCTGGGAGAAGCTCCAGGCTCTTGGCTTTGGATCAGCCTAGCTCTGGCAGTTGCAGCCATTTGGGGAGTGAATCAGTGGATAGAAGACCTCTCTCTCTCTCTCTGCCTCTGCCTCTCTGTAACTCTGCCTTTCAAATAAATACATCTTAAAAAATAAATGAATAGGCCAGGTGCCGTGGCTCACTAGGCTAATCCTCCGCCTAGTGGCGCCGGCACACCGGGTTCTAGTCCCAGTCGGGGCGCCGGATTCTGTCCCGGTTGCCCCTCTTCCAGGCCAGCTCTCTGCTGTGGCCAGGGAGTGCAGTGGAGGATGGCCCAGGTGCTTGGGCCCTGCACCCCATGGGAGACCAGGAAAAGCACCTGGCTCCTGGCTCCTGCCATCGGATCAGCGCGGTGCGCCGGCCGCAGCGCGCTGGCCGCGGCGGCCATTGGAGGGTGAACCAACGGCAAAGGAAGACCTTTCTCTCTGTCTCTCTCTCTCACTGTCCACTCTGCCTGTCAAAAAATAAAAAAAAAAAATAAAAAATAAATGAATAAATAAACGTCTATTTCCCCTGTCTATATTCTTCTGGCCTTCAGTCTCTTTTCAAATATTTCCATGAGTCATATCAAACCATTTGTTTCTCATCAGGGCTCTTAGTCTCATTTCTGGAACGAAATAAAATCGCTAGGGTCAGGCACGTGGTGCAGCTGTAACGTGGCGGCTTGGGACGCCCACATGGCTTGCTGAGGGGCTTGGTTTGAGTCTTGCTACTCTGTTTCCGACCCAGCTTCTGTGCTTATGCATAGTGGAAGGTGTGGGATTCCCTAATGTAGGCTAAACAATTTCTAAAAACAAAATTATAAGGAAATAAGAGTAGGAAGGGAGACAAGAGACACATTCACAGCCAGAGCAGGTTTATGAAAAAGGAGAAAAAATAAGCCTGAGAGAGGCTAACGGCCGGCAGGTACACGGGGCGGCCACGTGGCAGAGGGCAAGATACCAACCAGGGCTGGGTTGATACAGCGCAAGCCAGCTGGGCGCCGGGCGGGAGGGGCGGGGGTTGCTGAGCTGCCTTGCGCAGGCCATTTTGAACTGAGTGAGGGGCAATCTGGAGATAGGGTGAGCTGAAGGTATTGCGAGGGGACTGTCTCGGTGGGGCGGCTGAGGAAGAAAGCAGGCGAGGGCATTTTCGAAGGGCAGAGCCTGTCGCAGTCGCATCAGCTGGGGTGTCCGGCCTGGCCGAGGCAGCCAGGGAGACGCCTCAGGAATGCAGGCGGTCACGCAGGCAGGGAAATGGAAATCAATCCAAAACTTTGTCCTTGTGCCGTCAAAAATTCCACCCCAAGTAAGTTTTCTTCGCATTAAAAACGGTGCTCACGACTGACAGCGATTCCGTTAGGGGTCCTCTCCGGATACTTTGTGTTCGTAACAGTTCGTGGTTGGAAGTCGTTCTGACACCAGCAGCAGCCATCAGGGAAGTGAAGGGAGCTTGGAGCTGGGCCCCCTAAGCATTAGGTTTGGGGTGGGGGGCGTGTTAAGCAGATGATCAATTGCATCCTTTGATGCCTCCACCACCTTCTGCCGTCACCAATCTCTCTGGTGACCTGGTTTACCAAGCCTCTTCTATACCTTCTTTTTCTTTAAATACTTATTTGAGAGGCAGAAACAGAGACAGAGAGCTCCAGTCTACCCGTTCACTCCCCCAAATGCTGCGAATCCCCCCGTGCCTGGGAGTTGGACATTTAATCCAGGTCTCCCATGTGGGTGGCAGGGATCCAATTATCCGAGCCATTACTGCTGCCTCCTCGGGTGTGCACTGGGAGGAAGCTGGAGCCGGGTATTGACTGGCATCTTAACCTCCAGGCCAACCACCCACCGTGCTTCTTCGCTACTTTTATCCTATAAGATATTGGTACCTGGCATGCCAGGGACACATAATTCTGCGAGGAGACTGTCTTCTCGCACCCCACCCTTTAGCACTGCCCTCTGCAGCTCCTCACAACATGATTTAGGCGTTTCCAATCCTTTGAATTTCTGCTTCCTTCATTACCCCATCACCACTCTACAAGAGTTCCCCCCATACCACGCCAGCTCTCATTTTCCGACTCCTTTTCCACCTGTTAACATCTCAAATGCCCACCTCCTCCAGGAAGCCACTCCTAATCCTCCATGTTGGATTTGCCACCACTTCCTCTGGACTTGCTGAACACTGTCCAGGTGCAGTGGAGGGGCCACTGGATTGGGGGCCAGGACACTGGGCCCCTATGATAGCATCCATATCTGCCTACCTCTTTGCCTTTTCTCTAAATGGCAGTGCCACAATGACAGTATCTTCACTTCCCTCTTCCTAGGGGCATTTAAAAAAGAAAAGAAAACCTGGCATCAGCTACGAGAGGCGGACACCCCCTTCTAAGCACTCATGTTTTTCTGCTTGAGTCGCCTTCGGGTTTTTCCCTGAGGACAGGCAACATTGTCCCCTCCAAGGAGAGTGGCCTGCACCTCGTCTAGAAAGTACTCGTGCCCAGTGCTAGTTTGTTTAGTCATTTACGCCAGGGGTCTTCAGCCAGGGGTGATTTTGCACAACCAGGAGACATTTGGCAATGACTGGGGACAGTTTGGTTTACCACAAATTGAGTAAGTGGGGGTTGGCTCTGGACAATGAGTGGGTCGAGCCACTGCCTTCCCTATGCCTTTGCCTCTGAAACACACTTTTTACTTCTCCAGTCACCCAGATTTCTACCAAAGATAATCGCAGAAGACCAATTTGTTGGCAAAATGAGTGTACTCTCTTTAAACTTGGCTCGATTATTTATATAAATGCATCAAAAACAGTGATTCATCATGTAAGCCCTTTTAAAAAAAAAGTTTGCTTTTTTTAATTGAAAGGCAGAGTGACAGAGAGAGAGAGACAGGTAGAGAGAGATCTTCCATCTGCTGGTTTACAGTCCAAAAGGCCACTACAGCAAGGGCTGGGCCAGGCCGAAGCCAGGAGCCAGGAGCTCCATCCAGGTCTCCCGTGAGGGTGCAGAGGCCCAAACACTTGGGCCATTTACTACTGCTTTCCCAGGTGCGTTAGCAGGGAGCTGGGTCAGAAATGGAACAGCCGGACTTGAACTTGTTCTGATATGGGATGCCAGTGTTGCAAATATTGGCTTAACCTGCTGGGCCACAACACCAGCACTCTCATGGGCTCTTCTGAAATTAGGTTTGCTGAAACTTTTTATATCTCAGGGTATACTTTATTATTGTTATTATTATTTTAATCTCACAGTAGACTTTTAACAGTCTCTCAAGGCTACAGAGTCACGCCAAGGAGTCACCATCAAAGTTTGCCACGAGCACCTTGCAGATTTGGTAAATTCCTCTGTGCTCAAGGCCCCTACACGTTCCTGAGGTTCCTGGGGCTGCAAAGGCCATGGCTTTCTTTACCTGCCTTGAAGGCAACCGTGGGAACCATGTATTCAAAACCCAGGCCAGTTTTTCCAAGGAGATTTTTATCGGCTCCATAAAGTCAGCCTCAGTTTCTGAGAGTTGTCTGGTTATATGAAAATATGACATTTTCTAATTTAAGTCTTGCTAAAATAACGAAGGTTTCCAGTCGTACCCTGTTACAAGGGCAACAGAGCCTTATAGATTTTTTGCAGGGGCTGGTGCTACAATGAGTTAATGCCCTGGCTTGAAGCGCTGGCATCCCATATGGACACCAGTTCCAGACCCGGCTGCTCCACTTCCGAACCAGCTCTGTCATGGCCTGGGAAAGCAATAGAGGATGGCCCACCCTGCACCCAGAAGAAGCTCCTGGCTCCAGGCTTCAGATCAGTGCAGCTCTAGCTGTTGCGGCCAATTGGGGAGTGAAAGATTGGACAGAAGACCTCTCTCTCTCTCTCTCTGCCTCTCCTCTCTGTGTAACTCTGACTTTCAAATAAATAAATAAATCTTTAAAAAATTTTTGCAAACAATTATATTTCCATAGTAATAAGAATACTCATGAACTGTTGCTGAATTCTGGAGGGATCAGGTAGGGAGGAGAAAGAATGCTTTCAATTCTTTTTTTTTTTTTTTTTTTTTTAAGATTTATTTATTTATTTGAAAGGCAGAGCTACAGAGAGGCAGAGGCAGAGAGAGAGAAAGGTCTTCCATCTGATGGTTCACTCCCCAATTGGATGCAACAGCCGGAGCTGTGCTGATCTGAAGCCAGGAGCCAGGAGCTTCCTCTGGGTCCCTCACATGGGTGCAGGGGCCCAAGGACTTGGGCCATCCTCCACTGCTTTCCCAGGCCATAGCAGAGAGCTGGATTGGAAGTGGAGCAGCTGGGTCTCAAACCAGCGCCCATATGGGACTCTGGTGCTGCAGGTGGTGGCTTTACCCACTACACCACAGCGCTGCCCCCACCCCCTTTAATCTCTTAATGTCCACTTCCCAGGGCCAGTGTTGTGGCGTAGCGGGTAAAGTTGCCGCCTGCAGTGCCGCATCTCATGTGGGTGCCAGTTGGAGACCTGGCCGTTCCGCTTCCAATCCAGCTCCCTGCTAACATGCCTGGGAAAGCAGTGGAAAATGGCCCAAGTCCTTGGGCCCCTGCACCCATGTGGGAGACCTGGGAGAAGCTCCAGGCTCTTGGCTTTGGATCAGCCTAGCTCTGGCAGTTGCAGCCATTTGGGGAGTGAATCAGTGGATAGAAGACCTCTCTCTCTCTCTCTGCCTCTGCCTCTCTGTAACTCTGCCTTTCAAATAAATACATCTTAAAAAATAAATGAATAAATAAACGTCTATTTCCCCTGTCTATATTCTTCTGGCCTTCAGCTTCTTTTCAAATATCTCCATGAGTCATATCAACCCATTTGTTTCTCATCAGGGCTCTTAGTCTCATTTCTGGAACGAAATAAAATCGCTAGGGTCAGGCACGTGGTGCAGCTGTAACGTGGCGGCTTGGGACGCCCACATGGCTTGCTGAGGGGCTTGGTTTGAGTCTTGCTACTCTGTTTCCGACCCAGCTTCTGTGCTTATGCATAGTGGAAGGTGTGGGATTCCCTAATGTAGGCTAAACAATTTCTAAAAACAAAATTATAAGGAAATAAGAGTAGGAAGGGAGACAAGAGACACATTCACAGCCAGAGCAGGTTTATGAAAAAGGAGAAAAAATAAGCCTGAGAGAGGCTAACGGCCGGCAGGTACACGGGGCGGCCACGTGGCAGAGGGCAAGATACCAACCAGGGCTGGGTTGATACAGCGCAAGCCAGCTGGGCGCCGGGCGGGAGGGGCGGGGGTTGCTGAGCTGCCTTGCGCAGGCCATTTTGAACTGAGTGAGGGGCAATCTGGAGATAGGGTGAGCTGAAGGTATTGCGAGGGGACTGTCTCGGTGGGGCGGCTGAGGAAGAAAGCAGGCGAGGGCATTTTCGAAGGGCAGAGCCTGTCGCAGTCGCATCAGCTGGGGTGTCCGGCCTGGCCGAGGCAGCCAGGGAGACGCCTCAGGAATGCAGGCGGTCACGCAGGCAGGGAAATGGAAATCAATCCAAAACTTTGTCCTTGTGCCGTCAAAAATTCCACCCCAAGTAAGTTTTCTTCGCATTAAAAACGGTGCTCACGACTGACAGCGATTCCGTTAGGGGTCCTCTCCGGATACTTTGTGTTCGTAACAGTTCGTGGTTGGAAGTCGTTCTGACACCAGCAGCAGCCATCAGGGAAGTGAAGGGAGCTTGGAGCTGGGCCCCCTAAGCATTAGGTTTGGGGTGGGGGGCGTGTTAAGCAGATGATCAGTTGCATCCTTTGATGCCTCCACCACCTTCTGCCGTCACCAATCTCTCTGGTGACCTGGTTTACCAAGCCTCTTCTATACCTTCTTTTTCTTTAAATACTTATTTGAGAGGCAGAAACAGAGACAGAGAGCTCCAGTCTACCCGTTCACTCCCCCAAATGCTGCGAATCCCCCCGTGCCTGGGAGTTGGGCATTTAATCCAGGTCTCCCATGTGGGTGGCAGGGATCCAATTATCCGAGCCATTACTGCTGCCTCCTCGGGTGTGCACTGGGAGGAAGCTGGAGCCGGGTATTGACTGGCATCTTAACCTCCAGGCCAACCACCCACCGTGCTTCTTCGCTACTTTTATCCTATAAGATATTGGTACCTGGCATGCCAGGGACACATAATTCTGCGAGGAGACTGCCTTCTCGCACCTCACCCTTTAGCACTGCCCTCTGCAGCTCTTCACAACATGATTTAGGCGTTTCCAATCCTTTGAATTTCTGCTTCCTTCATTACCCCATCACCACTCTACAAGAGTTCCCCCCATACCACGCCAGCTCTCATTTTCCGACTCCTTTTCCACCTGTTAACATCTCAAATGCCCACCTCCTCCAGGAAGCCACTCCTAATCCTCCATGTTGGATTTGCCACCACTTCCTCTGGACTTGCTGAACACTGCCCAGGTGCAGTGGAGGGGCCACTGGATTGGGGGCCAGGACACTGGGCCCCTATGATAGCATCCATACCTGCCTACTTCTTTGCCTTTTTCTCTAAATGACAGTGCCAGAATGACAGTATCTTCACTTCCCTCTTCCCAGGGGCATTTAAAAACGAAAAGAAAGCGGCCGGGGCCGCAGCTCACTAGGCTAATCCTCCGCCTTGCGGCGCCAGCACACCGGGTTCTAGTCCCGGTCGGGGCGCCGGATTCTGTCCCGGTTGCCCCTCTTCAAGGCCAGCCCTCTGCTGTGGCCAGGGAGGGCAGTGGAGGATGGCCCAGGTGCTTGGGCCCTGCACCCCATGGGAGACCAGGATAAGTACCTGGCTCCTGCCATCGGATCAGGGCGGTGCGCTGGCCGCAGCGCGCCGGCCGCGGTGGCCATTGGAGGGTGAACCAACGGCAAAGGAAGACCTTTCTCTCTGTCTCTCTCTCTCACTGTCCACTCTGCCTGTCAAAAAATAAAAAATAAAAAAATAAAAAAAACCATAAAAACGAAAAGAAAACCTGGCATCAGCTACGAGAGGCGGACACCCCCTTCTAAGCACTCATGTTTTTCTGCCTGAGTCGCCTTCGGGTTTTTCCCTGAGGACAGGCAACATTGTCCCCTCCAAGGAGAGTGGCCTGCACCTCGTCTAGAAAGTACTCGTTGCCCAGTGCTAGTTTGTTCAGTCATTTACGCCAGGGGTCTTCAGCCAGGGGTGATTTTGCACAACCAGGAGACATTTGGCAATAACTGGGGACAGTTTGGTTTACCACAAATTGAGTAAGTGGGGGTTGGCTCTGGACAATGAGTGGGTCGAGCCACTGCCTTCCCTGTGCCTTTGCCTCTGAAACACACTTTTTACTTCTCCAGTCACCCAGATTTCTACCAAAGATAATCGCAGAAGACCAATTTGTTGGCAACATGAGTGTACTCTCTTTAAACTTGGCTCGATTATTTATATAAATGCATCAAAAACAGTGATTCATCATGTAAGCCCTTTTAAAAAAAAAGTTTGCTTTTTTTAATTGAAAGGCAGAGTGACAGAGAGAGAGAGACAGGTAGAGAGAGATCTTCCATCTGCTGGTTTACAGTCCAAAAGGCCACTACAGCAAGGGCTGGGCCAGGCCGAAGCCAGGAGCCAGGAGCTCCATCCAGGTCTCCCGTGAGGGTGCAGAGGCCCAAACACTTGGGCCATTTACTACTGCTTTCCCAGGTGCGTTAGCAGGGAGCTGGGTCAGAAATGGAACAGCCGGACTTGAACTTGTTCTGATATGGGATGCCAGTGTTGCAAATATTGGCCTAACATGCTGGACCACAACACCAGCACTCTCATGGGCTCTTCTGAAATTAGGTTTGCTGAAACTTTTTATATCTCAGGGTATACTTTATTATTGTTATTATTATTTTAATCTCACAGTAGACTTTTAACAGTCTCTCAAGGCTACAGAGTCACGCCAAGGAGTCACCATCAAAGTTTGCCACGAGCACCTTGCAGATTTGGTAAACTCCTCTGTGCTCAAGGCCCCTACACGTTCCTGAGGTTCCTGGGGCTGCAAAGGCCATGGCTTTCTTTACCTGCCTTGAAGGCAACCGTGGGAACCATGTATTCAAAACCCAGGCCAGTTTTTCCAAGGAGATTTTTATCGGCTCCATAAAGTCAGCCTCAGTTTCTGAGAGTTGTCTGGTTATATGAAAATATGACATTTTCTAATTTAAGTCTTGCTAAAATAACGAAGGTTTCCAGTCGTACCCTGTTACAAGGGCAACAAAGCCTTATAGATTTTTTGCAGGGGCTGGTGCTACAATGAGTTAATGCCCTGGCTTGAAGCGCTGGCATCCCATATGGGCACCGGTTCCAGACCCGGCTGCTCCACTTCCGATCCAGCTCTTTGTTATGGCCTGGGAAAGCAATAGAGGATGGCCCACCCTGCACCCGGAAGAAGCTCCTGGCTCCTGGCTTCAGATCAGTGCAGCTCTAGCTGCTGCGGCCAATTGGGGAGTGAAAGATTGGACAGAAGACCTCTCTCTCTCTCTCTCTGCCTCTCCTCTCTGTGTAACTCTGACTTTCAAATAAATAAATAAATCTTTAAAAATTTTTTGCAAACCATTATATTTCCATAGTAATAAGAATACTCATGAACTGTTGCTGAATTCTGGAGGGATCAGGTAGGGAGGAAAAAGAATGCTTTCAATTCTTTTTTTTTTTTTTAAGATTTATTTATTTATTTGAAAGGCAGAGCTACAGAGAGGCAGAGGCAGAGAGAGAGAAAGGTCTTCCATCCGATGGTTCACTCCCCAATTGGATGCAACAGCCGGAGCTGTGCTGATCTGAAGCCAGGAGCCAGGAGCTTCCTCTGGGTCCCTCACATAGGTGCAGGGGCCCAAGGACTTGGGCCATGCTCCACTGCTTTCCCAGGCCATAGCAGAGAGCTGGATTGGAAGTGGAACAGCCAGGACCTGAAGCGGCACCCATATGGGATGCTGGCACTTCATGTGGTGGCTTTACCTGCTACATCACAGTGCCAGCCCTGGTTTCAATTCTATTCATAAAAGTATACTTTCCCCAGGGGCCGGCCTTGTCGTATAGCAGGTGAAGCCACCATGTATAATGCCAGCATCCCTTATTAACACTAGTTCAAGCCCTGGCTGTTCCTTGCTAATGGCCTGGGAAAGCACTGGAAGACGACCCAAGTGCTTGGGCCCCTGCCCCCATGTGGGAGACCAGGATGGAGTTTCTGGCTCCTGGCTTTGGTTGGCTCAGCCCTAGCCATTTTGGTCATTTGGGTGGTGAATGAGCAGATGGAAGATCTCTATTTCTTTATAACTCTCTGTATTTCCAATTAATAAATAAATCTCTTTTTTAAAGTGTATTTTTCAAATTGCTTTAAGCTATAGATAGTTTAAGAGAAAAAAAGATTTCTTAAATTTGGAAAATAAAATACTTTTGAAAGCACCAGCAAAGTTTCAGACAATAGTCATAAAAACATTTGCCTTAGTTGATTCAGTTCCATGTAGATAGTTAATTTTTAAAAAAAGATTTATTTATTTGAAAGTCAGAGTTACACAGAGAGAGGAGAGGCAGAGAGAGAGAGAGGTCTTCTATCCAATGATTCACTCTCCAATTAGCCGCAACATCTGGAGCTGCACCAATCCGAAGCCAAGGAGCCAGGAGCTTCTTCTGGGTCTCCCACTTGGGTGCAGGGGCCCAAGGACGTGGGCCATCTTCTACTGCTTTCCCAGGCCACAGCAGAGAGCTGGATGGGAAGTGGAGAATCCAGTCTTGAACCGGCACCCATATGGGATGCTGGCGCTTCATGCCTGGGCGTTAACCTGCTGCGCCACAGCACTGGTCCCATAGTTAATTTTTAAAAATTTATTGATTTAAAAGGCAGTGACACAATAAGAGGGATAGACAGAGAGAGGTATTTTCCAACAGTTGATTCACTCCTTAATTGCCTGCAATAGCTGGAGCTGGGCCAGGCCCAAACCAGGATCCAGGAAGCTCCATCCAGATCCGCCAAGTGGCTGGCAGGGACCCAGGTATTTGAGCATCCCAGGTGCATCAGGGAGCCGGATGAGAAGCAGAGGGGGTCCCTGATCCCATGCATTCTGGTATGAGATGCGGGAAACCCAAGCCCTGGGTTGAACGTAGTGTGCCATGATGCCTGCACCCTGGGTAGTTAATTCTCACGCATCCTCTCGGTTAGGAATGGCCTGAAGCCGCTAGTTTCTTCATTAGGATTCTGGAGTTCTTACCCAGTCCAACAGCATAATCTTAAAGTCGTCAGGAACTTATTTTCAAGATTGCTTGTCAGAGTCCTTTCCAGGAGTTTCTTTAAGAAAAAGGGAATTTGCAATGGAGCTGTTAGCAAAGAATCAGAGTGGTGACTGTGGTTGGTGAAGACTTAGAATGGCCCTGGTTAGAAACCTGATGCGAGTGCATCACAATCAGCAAGGGATACAGAAAGTTGGCTATTTCTGAGATGGACGACATTTTAACATAATAAGCAAAATTAGATTTCTGGGAATCTCATACAGTTTTTGGAAACCTCTTATCAGCAACATGCCCATAAGTATAATCTTTAAAAGATTTAATATCACTTATTATTTGACAATGCTTATCATATCATTTAATATATCAAATTAATTAGTTTACTATCGTGCTTTTACAAGGCAAGTGACTCATGTTTTGTGGCTTCTGAGAACCCAGCTGGAAAATCCCAAAGTTAATTTAAGGCTAAAAAAAGACTTAATTTAAAATTTTAGGAAGTTTGCAAAAAAAACCACAAAGTTTAAAATTGGGTCAGCATGGTGGTGTAGCGGGTAAAGCCACAACTTGTGACACTGGCTTCTCATATGGGCATCCATTCAAGTCCCAACTGCTCCAGTAGCCATCCAGCTCCCTGCTAATGGGCTGGGATAAGCAGGGGGAGAGGCCCAAGTGCATTGGGAGACCTGGACGAAGTTCCTGGCTCTGGCTGTTGTGGCCATCTAGGGAGTGAACCATTGGAATCTCTCTCTCTCTTTCTCTCTAACTGTTTCAAATAAATAAATATGTCTTTTTAAAGAAGTTTAAAACAGTTAAATATTACCTGTTATCTAAATAATCAGTTACAATAAATAATCTTGAAGACAAACATACAGATCAGATAGCTGTGAATGAAAAATCAGTTCTTTTTTCCTTTTTCTTTTCTTCTTTTAAAAGATTTTATTTATTTATTTGAGAGGTAGAAATACAGACAGTGAGAGGGAGAGACAGAGAGAAAGATCTTCCACCCGCTGGTTCACTCCCCAAATGGCTGCAACGGCTAGAACTGAAGCCAGGAGCCAGGAGCTTCCTCGGGGTCTCCCACATGGGTGCAGGGGCCCAAGGACTTGAGCCACTCCCCACTGCTTTCCCAGGCCATAGCTGGATTGGAAGAGGAACAGCTGGGACCAGGCCCAGTGTCCACAGGGGATACCGGTGCTGCAGGTGGAGGATTAACCTACTGTGCCACAGCACCGGCCCCAACTTAGTTCTTTTAATATTGAGAAGACTCACTTTTCTTAAGCAATCAAAGGCTTAGTAGAAGATGACATGAATTCTTTTGGTAAGACCCAAAACTTTTGTTTCCTAAGCTAATTAATTACAGAAAAAAACCTTTACATTCTCAAATAATCCAGATATATTTCTTTATATTTTAACAAACAAGACCAAATTCTACTTTTGCATAAATTTATTTTTAATATTAAAGCTAATTTTAATAAAATCTTTATTTTAGAAAATATATTTTTTTAATTTGAAAGTCAAAGTGACTGAGAGAGGGAGTGAGATACACACACACACACACACACACACACGCAGAGAAAGAGAGAGAGAGAGAGATATCTTCTATCCTCTGATTTACTCCCCAAATGGCCACGACCGCCAGGTCTGGGACAGGCTGGAGCCAGGAGCCAGGAACTTCATCTAGATCTCCCACATGGGTACAGGGCCCAATCTGGTGCCTTTCCAGGCACATTAGCTGGGAGATAGATCAGAATTGGAGCAGCTGGGACTTGAACTGACACTCTGGATTTGGGTTGCCAGTGTCGAAAGAGGCTACTTACCTCTTAACCTGCTGTGCCACAACACTGGCCCCCAATAAAACCTTTTTTTAAAAAAATGTATTTACTTATTTGAAAGGCAGAATTACAGAGAGAAAAATCTTCCATCTGTTGATTCACTTCCCAAATGGCCACAATCGCTGGGGTAGCTGGGCCAGAACAAAGCCAGGAGCCAGGAACTCCAAGCAGGTCTCCCTCGTGGGTGCAGAGGCTCAAGCCCTTGGGCCATCTTCTGCTGCTTTCCCAGGCGCATTAGCAGGGAGCTGGGTAGGAAGTGGAGCAGGCAAGAGGTGCTGGGGACTCATGTGGGACGCCGATGTTGCAGGAGGCGGCTTAACTTGCTGCACACAACGCGAATCCTTGTGTGCTGGTACTTTTACAGGTATCTAAATATATGCTTTATGTATATACACACATCTATATACATATTTGAAAGACAGAGAGGGAGAGAGAGAGAGAGAGAGAGAAAGAGAGGGAGAGAGAGAGAGAGAGGAGAGAGGGAGAGAAAGAAACACAGGCACAGATAGACTCCTCTGAAGCGAAGAGCTCCAAGGGATGATGGGGAAGGGAGAGAATGAGCCTTCTAGGTCTTAGGATTGGCCTTTGGGAAGAGCGGTACTAGCTTCTGTGACTTTTCTTGGGGAAGAAGAATTCTGGTTTCTCCAGCTCACTTGCGGGGACGGGAGCAGTGTAAGACTGTTGGGGTGTGCGAGCAAAAGGAGACAGGACACAGGACTCTCCTCCGACAAGTGTCGCCAGCCCACCCGGCGTGTTTTCTTCATTGATAAGGATCACAACAGCCTATTGTACAGCACGTGCACTTGTTCTTATAACTCTAAGGCTTCTTTAAAACATGTTTAGCAGGACATTAGATAAGCGTGTCTGGGAAAGTGGCTGCATGTCTTGTGAAACCAACGTTCCCACAAGGGCTCCACGCTCTTCTTGTTAGTAGGTCATACATTATCCCTTTTTTTAAAAAAAATAAAAATATTTATTTGAAAGAGTTACAGAGGGGCCGGCGCTGTGGCGTAGCAGGTAAAGCCACCGCCTGAGGTGCCGGCATCCCATATGGATGCCAGTTTGAGCCTCGGCTGCTCCACTTCTGATCCAGCTCTCTGGTATGGCCTGGAATAGCAGTAGAACAAGGCCCAACTCCTTGAGCCCCTGCACCTGTGTGGGAGACCCAGAAGAAGCTCCTGATTCCTGGCTTAGGATTGGCCCAGCTCTGGCTGTTGCCGCCATTTGGGGAGTGAACCAGCAGATGGAAGACCTCTCTCTCTCTCTCTGCTTCTGCCTTTCTGCAACTCGGCCTTTTAAATAAATAAGTAAATCTTTTTTAAAAAAAAGAGTTACAGAGAGAGAGAGAGAGAGAGAGAGATGTCTTCTATCCCCTGGTTCACTCCCTAAATGGCTGAAATAGCTGGAACTGGGCCAATACGAAACCAGGAGCCAGGAGCTTCTTCTGGGTCTCCCACGTGGGTGCAGGGGCCCAAGGACTTGGGCCTTCCTCTGCTGCTTTCCCAGGCACATTCACAGGGAACTGGATCGGAAGTGGAGCAGCCGGGACTCGAAACAGTGCCCATAAGGGATGCCAGCACTGCAAGCTGGGGCTTTAACCCACTGTACCACAGCTTCAGCCCCCATGAATGATCCTTAATCAGTCCCTGCGGTCACACTGTTTTCTAGGAAGAAAGCATTTTCACTAAGATGTTGTTCTTCATATAAGACAGGAGGGCAGCAGCAGGGAAGGGTCACTTTGCTTCCTGAGGTCTCAAACTCTCTTTTGGTACAACATCTTCAGGACACCAGCATGCACACTTGGGGATGTCGCATTCTGAGCCCCATACCAGGTGACTGGGCCTTACATTCTAGGCTCAAAGACTGTGTGGTGAAGACCAGGTTAGATACCGGAGGGGTTGGGACAGAGCAAGGGCACAATCCCTGGCATTTTGAAGCCATCAGTCTGGTGCAGGTGCAGAGCCAGGGTTCTAGAAGGCAAGAGTGATATGGAGAAGACGGCAGGAGCAACGCGTTAGCAGCCAGCGGGGGCGAGAGGCAGGAGCTTGGACTTCACAAGACATCCTCCGAGGTAAGGCAGGAGCTCTGACATCTGGGTGTACAAGGAGCAGAAGCAGCGAGCCACTTCCCGAATGGCTAGGTAAGTATGGACATGTAACAACGCATGTGAAAACTTCAACCGCTCCCTAGGTTTCTGACTGCAAAGTGTGGGTGTCGCAGGGTAACAAGCCCTTCATTCCCATTGGTGCAAGTCTAACAGGTTGTATGTTCTTTCATGCTTTATGTTCTTGGTCAGAAGTGTACAGAGGGAGTGGCTCCTGTAGGTGGAAGATGCGTGGGAAAGGGAAGAGCTGGGCTTGATCTCAGAGGGGCCTGTGCCTGGTCTGCTAACAGGCACACAGGCCCCTGGGTGGACAGCTCAGCATCAGCGGCATTAGTGCTGTCTTGCTTCCGGGGACTGGTGTGCAACAACCAGTAGGTAGCAACCACCCTCTACATAGCCCATTAAATCAAAAAGGAGTGGGGGTGGGGGACAGCATCCCTGCCCTGGAAGAGCCCATAACCTGGGACTGAGACAAACCAGACAGCTTGTGTGGAAAATCCCCTTATGGTCTTAGTAAAGCGGAGGTTGTCACATTCTAGGCCACTTAACTACGTGGATCTTGCTTAAAACTCTCAACACGGCGATGATTTATGGGGCCTGGGCCATGCACACAATAATTTCATTTAGAGGAATGCGTCCACAGGTATCATTCCTGCTTGGTGCTGAGAGCACCCCAATTATCATTCTCATCCCAGTGACTGGGAAACAGCCCAGGGTGGCTGTTGTGGAATATGTAGGTGATGTTTATCCCAGTTCCGGTTTCTGGTGTGGCAGTGCTAAAATCCTGGGAATGTAAAAGTGCTAAGTGTCTTCTGTATGCTAGTGAGTTGACTGGAGACTGTGGCTTCAGGATGGAGTCTGCTCCCAAGAAAGACCAAGGAGGAGCTGAACGCTGGTTACCGACTGAGGCAGGAGACAACTGGGGTCCTGGGAAGATACCAAGAAAGAGGAGCATTCGAAAGGCTATCCAAATAAGGAGTTGCCTGTTTATTAGTTCAGAATGCCAGTTTGGAAAGCAGTGGAATGGAGGACTGCCTGCCCGCTTGCATGAGACACTGACCAGCCCAGGACGAAAGGGCCAAACCCAGGGAGGGGAGGGCTCCAGCCAACCTTGCCATCACAGGAGATGTTGCATCCAAAGATCCCTGGCCTGAGTCACCCTGGCAACAATGCCCCTCCCCTCATTCCACATCTGCCTATAAATTCAGAGCCGGAGTCACCAGGGAGGCCCTGGGAGGCAATTCTGAGTTGAGTCTGTTCCTGAGGCCCACTCCAACCTGCCCAGGGGGAGTGTCGTCCGTCTTTGCTGCCTATACTTGTTGACTATGTGAGCTTCCATTTATTGTCTGGGGCTCGAAGCACCTGTTCTCCCAAGCCAGTGTGATGCAGGGCTCATCAAATCCCAAGAGGACTGGGTCCAGGCAGCTGAGAGTGTGGTTCCTGCAGGGCAGTGTGCCACATCCCTTCCCAAGTGCCTGGCCCTGGGCATCAAGGTCCTTTGTAACTTCCTTTATAATAAATAAAAGAGCAGGTGCTGGTGCACGCGTGTGTGTTGGGGGAGGGCATGTGGCTGGGACCAGCGGAGGGCAAACATCCCAGTGTGAGCTCTGCAGGTCTGAGGAAAAGAAAGGGCTCTTCCTACAGGACAGGTGACTGCGCCTGTAGGGTAACATGGGGAGCCCAGGACGGGTAGCAGGGCCATTTTACAGGACTATTGGGTAAAGACACCACCGAGAGCTGTATTTTTTAAAAAGATTTATTTTTATTTGCTTGAAACAGAGTAACAGAGAGAGGGAGACAGAGAGATCTTCCATCCACTAGTTCATGCCCCAAATGGCCGCAATGGCTGGGACTAGGCCAGGCCAAAACCAGGAGCCAGGAACTTCTTCCAGGTCTCCCACGTGGGTGCAGGGGCCCAACTACTTGGGCCATTGTCTGCTGCTTTTCCAGGTGCATTAGCAGGAAGCTGGATTGGAAGTGGAGCAGCCGGAACTACTAACTGGTGCTCACATAACATGCCAGTGTTGCAGATTGTGGCTTTACCTGCTGCACCACAATGCCAGCCTCGGAGAGCTGTATTTTTTTTTTAAGATTTATTTTACTTATTTGAAAGACCACTTACACAGAGAAGTAGAGACACAGAGAGAGAGGTCTTCCATTCGCTGGTCCACTCCCCAGATGGCTGCAACAGCTGGAGCTGTGCCGATCCGAAGCCAGGAGCCAGGAGCTTCTTCCAGGTCTCCCACATGGGTGCAGGGGCCCAAGGATTTGGGCATCTTCTACTGTTTTCCCAGGCCATAGCAGAGAGCTGGATTGGAAGTGGAGCAGCTGGGACTCGAACCGGCACCCACATGGGATGCCAGCACTTCAGGCCAGGGCTTTAACCCACTGTACCACAGTGCTGGCCCCGGAGAGCTATATTTTTAAACAGACAAGTTGGCTCACTGGAGTATGTGTGTGGGCACATGTACGTGGGAATTCATGCTAGGAAAAACCAGACCACTTGCTTTCCTGTTTACAAACCAGGAGTAAGACCTGGCCCAGCCTACAAGGTGTCGCTCCTTTCTTTGTGAACAGACCCAGCAAGCCTGGGGCCTGAGCATCCCATAGATTTAGTAGTTGACTACTGGTTCCCCAAGAACAGGCAGGGGAATGCTGTGAGTCCTGACGCTGGGTGGACTGTTTAGGATCATTGCCATTTTCAGAAAGGACTGAGAAGCCACGTGGAGCAGTGCTGCGTGGGGCTACTGACTGGAGCGAGTTCTGTAGGTCTCACTCTTGGGGGGAGCCATCCAGTGGAGGCTCATCTGGACAGGAAGGCAGAGTAGAGCTCGATGAGAGCATGGGGGGTGCAGTTGCGATGGCTCACTGTGTGACCTTGGACGAGTGGTCCACCGCTCCATGCTCCAGACTCCTCAGAGGGTTGCTGCCGGGTTAGAAAGTTCAGATGGCTGGGGCCGGCACCATGGCGTAGCAGGTTAATCCTCCGCCCGCGGTGCCGGCATCCCATACGGGCACTGGGGTCTAGTCCCAGCTGCCTCTCTTCCAGGCCAGCTCTCTGCTGTGGCCCGGGAGGGCAGTGGAGGATGGCCCAGGTCCTTGGGCCCTGCACCCGCATGGAAGACCAGGAAGAAGCACCTGGCTCCTGGCTTCGGATCGGCTCAGCACCGGCCGTTGCGGCCATTTGGGGAGTGAACCAATGGAAGGAAGACCTTTTTCTCTGTCTCTCTCTCACTGTCTGTAACTCTACCTGTCAAATAAATAAATAAAATCTTAAAAAAAAAAAAAAAGTTCAGATGGCCTTGCACAGCCTAGAAGACTGCAGTGAGTGGTCAGCAGTGTTCCTTCCCCACCGCCCGCAGGGCTGCAGGAGGGGCAAAACGGAATCAGAGTGAAAGCAAATTAAGGAAGTGGAATCTACAGTCTTGCAAGTGAAGGAGGGGAAGAATTGAAGACGCTCTCTGAGCTTCCAGCCTGGGGCACTGGGCAACCCTTGTATCTGTTCAGACCTTTTCTGATGCAGTCACAGGCCATTAAGGAAAAAGGCACGAAAAATCCTCAGAATAGCCAGTCGGAGGACCCGCTTGTTCTAGGGGCTCAGCCCTGATCAGGGCCCAGGGCCTTTCCCACGGCTCTGCTGACTTCATTCTTTCTCAACGCCACGTTCCTGGGAGTGCCAGCAGCTCCAGGCTTGTCCTCCCCGAGCCTGGGGCAAGAGGAAATAGCCATCATCATTATTTTTCATGTTTGCTTACTATGTTATAGGCACGGTTCCAAGCATTTACAGATATGCAATTTTTTTTTTTTTTTTTTGACAGGCAGAGTGGACAGTGAGAGAGAGAGACAGAGAGAAAGGTCTTCCTTTGCCGTTGGTTCACCCTCCAATGGCCGCCGCGGCCAGCGCGCTGCAGCCGGCGCACCGTGCTGATCCGATGGCAGGAGCCAGGAGCCAGGTGCTTTTTCCTGGTCTCCCATGGGATGCAGGGCCCAAGCACCTGGGCCATCCTCCACTGCACTCCCTGGCCACAGCAGAGGGCTGGCCTGGAAGAGGGGCAACCGGGACAGAATCCGGCGCCCCAACCAGGACTAGAACCCGGTGTGCCAGCGCCGCTAGGCGGAGGATTAGCCTAGTGAGCCACGGCGCCGGCCCAGATATGCAATTTTCACAACCATCCTAGGTGCCATTTTGCAGGCAGGGAAACTGAGGCAGGTTAAGTAAGTACCATAAAGTTTCAAATAAGAGTCAGGGCCTGGATCTGAGCCCAGGTGGTCTGGTTTTCAACTTGGCCCTTCTGGAAGAGAGTGGCTCTCTTCTGGATTCAAGTGCACTGCATGGGTTCTGTTTGGGTCACCGGCGGCTAGAAGGAGCTGATGACTAATTGGTCACGATGACACCACAGCCTAGGCCCCCGGAGCTCCCGGGCTGAGACGGAAGGGACAGTTCTGCCGGACAGCGTCTGGTGTGCCACTCAGAGCCAGGGTGACCGGCTGCTCTGCCGCCCAACGCGAGCTTCCTATCAAAATGGAGACGGAAAGGAAAGAAGAGAGAAGGGTTTCAGGGATGTGCATACAGAGATGTGATTCACTGGAAATATTGATACACACCTGAAGGACGGTGATTATAAAAGGTTGCAAATAAAATTACAGGCAAAGAAATACTCATATTGGGCAAATGAAAAATGAAGGCAGAAGTGGCAATATTACTGTCAGAAGGGGTGGACCTCAGACTAAAATCACTAACAGTATAAGGAACATCTTTAAGGCTGTGAGAAAAGAAACAGATAACAAAGGTGATACAACAGCCAGCGACAGCAAAGAACTTAGTGGCTACATACCAAAGGGCAAGGAGAACTTTACACATATTCAGTTTTAGCAAGAGATTTCCAAATACCGTTCTCAAAATTTGCTGGACTTAATAATAAAAAGCATACCAATGAACTAATACGAGTCACAGTTACTCAGATGAACTGGATAATATTGTAGGGATTCAGTCAGATGTGCGCACAGCCATCTTGGATGGAACCATCATCCTAGCCCCCCATCTAGCCCTTTAGGTCATCCTTGAAGTCAGCGAAGCCCTGTGTGCTCTTATCTGATGCCTAGAAGCATGTTATTATTTCCTGCAAAAGTGCAGGTGCATCCCACTTAGTCATGGGCCACTTTGGTCTATAAAACCATTTCCCCTTCCTCATTGTCTCATGACTACCTAAAACCGCACTCCTCTCCTCTCGTCCCCACGACTTTTCACACTTTGTGCAATCCTGGACTGGTCCTCTGTCTCTGCTCTCGTGACACCTTCTGCTTTTGGCTGCCATGTCTCATACATGGTTTCTCTGAAACAAATGCAGTCCAATAATGCTATGTGGTCGAGGTAACGACTCCGTATAGTTCACAGATAGAGAATTTTTTTCATAAAACTGAGAAAGTTGTGTAAAATTTTTTCATGTGTTTGGTGAAAAAGAAAGCCTTTTTAAAATTTAATTTTTGAGAGATTTATTTATTTATTTGAAAGTTAGAGTTACAGAGAAGGAGAGGCAGAGAGAGAGAGAGAGAGAGAGAGAGAATCTTCCAGCTACTGGTTCCCTCCCTAAATGGCCACAATGGCCCAGGCTAGGCCAGGCTGAAGCCAGGAGCCAGGAGCCAGGAGCCAGGAGCTTCATCTGGGCCTCCCACATGGGCTGTTCTCTGCTGTTTTCCCAGAAGCATCAACAGGGAGCTTGATCAGAAGTGGAGCAGCTGGGACTCAAACTGGCACTCCTATGGGATGCCAGCACTGCTTAACCTACTATGCCACAGTGCCAGCCCCCAAATTTATTTTTATGTATTTATTTACTTGAAAGGCAGATTTACAGAGAGAGAGGAGAGATCAGAGAGACAGAGAGATCTTCCATTCACTGGTTCACTCCCCCAAATACCAGAAGCCTGGAGGCGGTAGGGGCCTAAGCACTTGGGCTCTCATCGCTGCTTTCCCAGGCACATTAGCAGGGAGCTGGATCAGACATGGAGCAGCCCAGCCTGAAACCGGTACCCATGTGAGTTTCTGGGGTTGCAGGCTGTGGCTTAACCTGCCTCACCACAACATGGAACCCATAAAGAAAGCTTTAACAACAGCAGAATTTATTGGTAATATTGTCTGATCAAAAGTGGAAAAATTATAGATATGTGATAAAAAAAAAAAGACTTTAAAAATCTCAAGCCCTCCCAAAGAAGGTAGGAACAAGTCCCTAGATAAGTCATTGCTCAAAAAGGAAATAAAAGGAGACTTCACTATCTGTAGAAATCAATGAAAAGGAAGCCCTTCCTACTGAGACTGACAGGACTCTGAACGCTATACAGGGAGGAACATGTAGAGCCCACAAATGCCTTCACAATTTAAAAATAAAATGAAAAAGTAAAGGAACTAAATATTCATCTCAACATTTTAGAAAGACAAACCATGAAATTAGAATTAGTAAAGGTAGAAGTTCAAGTTAGGGGTGGGTGCTATGGCATAGCAGGTAAAGCCACCACCTGTGACACTGGCATCCCATATGGTTCATGTCCTGGCCGCTCCACTTCCAATCCAGCTCCCTGCTAATGCACCTGGAAAAGCAGAGGGAGATGACCCAAGTGCTTGGGCTCCTGCACCCACCTGGAAGACCCAGAAGAAGCTCCTGGATCCTGGCTTCGTCCTGGCCCAACCTTGGCCATTGTGGCCATTTAGGGAGGGAACTGGCAGATAGAAGATCTCTCTCTCTCTCTTTCTCTCTTTCTCTCTTTCTCTCCCTCTCTCTCTCAACTACGCCTTTCAAATAAATAAAATAATTATTTTTTTTAAAAAAAGTTGGGGTTAATGATAAGGAAAAATAATAGAAGGAGTAGAAGTACAGTAGGAGTGAAAACAAGTCAAATTTATGGAAAGTAACTCAAAATGTTTATTGAATCGACTAAGAAAATAGACAAATAACTTGTAGGTTTGAACAGAGGATGAAAGAGAACAAACCAGAGGCCGGCGCCGCGGCTCACTAGGCTAATCCTCCGCCTTGCGGCGCCGGCACACCGGGTTCTAGTCCCGGTTGGGGCACCAGATTCTGTCCCGGTTGCCCCTCTTCCAGGCCAGCTCTCTGCTGTGGCCCGGGAGTGCAGTGGAGGATGGCCCAGGTGCTTGGGCCCTGCACCCCATGGGAGACCAGGACGAAGCCAGGATCCAGGAGCTTCTTCTGGGTCTTCCAGGTGGGTGCAGGAGCCCAAGCACTGGAGGCGAGATGGTTAACGCGACTTCCCCAGGGCAGAGATGAGGGCCACATGTTGCCACGAGGGAGAAAAAGGAGAGAGGAGGAAGATGATGTGTACTCCGTGAAAGTAGCCTGTACGATCAGATGCCTTTCATGTAGAAGTTTCTGTAGCTGTGTGAACAACTCAGAGACATCATGAAACACCACCGAGATGTTAGTAAGGGGGCTGGCATTGAGGCACAGTGGGTTAAGCCACTGCCTGCGACACCAGAATCTTAATGAGTGCAGGTTTGAATCCCAGCTGCTCCACTTCTTCTTCTTTTTGAAGAAACCTTTTATTTAATGAGTATAAACTTCATGAGGAATACAGTGATTCTTCCCACCATACCCACCCTCCCTCTCCACTCCCTCCCCACCTCCTCCTCCCTCTCCCATTCCCAGTCCCATTCTCCATTAAGATTCATTTTTAATTCACTTTACACACAGAAGACCAACTCTATACCAAGTAAATGTTTCAATTATTTGCACTCACGCACACACTAAATATAAAAAACTATTTGAGAACAAGTTTTACAGTTGAATCGCATAGTACGACTCATTGAGGCCAGAGGTCCTGCATGGGGAGTAAGTGCACAGTGACTCCTGCTGTTAATTTAACAATTAACACTCTTCTGTATGACGTCAGTGATCACCTGAGGCTCTTGCCGTGAGTTACCCGAGCTATGGAAGCCCTTTGAGATCACAGTTCTCTCCTCCCTTCAGAGAAAAGTACATCCTTCTTTGATGGTCCCTTCTTTCCACTGGGGTCTCACTCACGGATATCCTTCATGTGGGATTTTTTTTTTTTTGGCCACAGTGTCTTGGCTTTCCATGCCTGAAATGCTCTCATGGGCTCCTCAGCCAGACCAGAATGCCTTAAGTGCTGATTCTGAGGTCAGAGTCAGCTGTTCTACTCCTGATCCAGCCCCGTGCTAATGGCCTGGGAAGGCAGCAGGCCATGGCCCAAGTGTTTGGGCCTCTGCCACCCACGTGGAGACCCAGGTGGAGCTCCTAGCTCCTGGCTTCGGCCTGGCCCAGTCCCAGTTCTTGCAGCCATTTGGGAAGTGAACCAGCAGATAGAAGATTGATCTCTCTCCCTTTCTTTCTCTCTCTTTCTTTGTTACTCCTGCTTTCTGTATAACACTGCTTTCAAATAAATAAGTAAATTTTTTTTAATGATGTTAGGTTTATCTTGGATGGTAAAGAATGAAGATGATCTGAAAGTGCTGGTGTGGGGGTGAGAAACTGTATTTTGGGACTGTAGCCAGCTGTGTTCAGTCCACATTTACCTGGGAGGACTGATGGGGTGGTCCCGAGGGAGTCTAGTACCATAAGGACTCATGGGTCCCCTTGGGAAGTAACTTTTCCCAAGAACAAGAAGAATCAGGGTCATTGTTGTGGTCAAGAACCGTCGATCAATGTGAGAAGGAAGTTTGCAGGACACAGTGTCTGTCTTACAGTCTAACGCCCAGTCCAGCCTCGACCCACCCCTGCAGTGTCCAGGGAGGACGTCTTTGAAGCACGTCTAGTAGGGCCCGGTGCTGTGGCGTAGCAGGGAAAGCTACACCAGTTAGAGCCCTGGCTGCTCCACTTCTGATCCAGCTTCCTGCTAATGCGCCTGGGAAAGCAAATGCTTGGGCCCCTGCCACCCACTTGGGAGACCTGGAAGAAGCTCCTGGCTCCTGGTTTCAGATCAGCCCAACTCTGGCTGTTGCGGCCAATTGGAGAGTGAACCAGCGGATGGAAGACACCTCTCTCTCTCTGCATCTCTTCTCTCTGTGACTCTGCCTTTCAAATAAAAATAAATATATGTTTTATTGTAAAAAGGCAAAGTGGAGCCAGAAGGGCTGTTACAGATTTGCTCATTTATTCATTCATCCAACAAGCATTGGTCTAGAACCTACCATGTTCCCAGCACTGTTCTAAAGGCTGGGAATACACCAGGGAACCAAAACCCATGAACACCCTGCTTTCATGGTGCTTACTCTCCAGGGCTTCTGGCCCTCCTCCATGGAAAGGCCCGTCAGACCCGCAAGGTGTGTCTTCCTCCGTGCCAGCACCTGGCCTGGCACGTGTGAGCTCTTACTAAGCATGTATGTAATAACCCTGCACTTTTGTCTTTAGATCCTGCCCTCTGAACGTCTGTGGACCTGTCGGATCCTCTCTTTGGGCTGTACACTCCTTGAGGGGAAGTGGCATCTTCAACAGAGGAGTGGCGACAGTCGTCAGCTGCCTGACAGCTGTGATGAAGTGCTGACCCAGGAGTGGCAATGGCAGTGACACGAGGTTGAGAGGTACACGTGCAAGTCTCTGTGGAGGGTCGCAGTGCAGCTGGTGGCCTTCCGGAAGCCAGGGTGAAATGAGAAGAACCAGAGAATGAATTCAAGACTGTGGCCCCAGCCAGCTGGTAGAAAATTAGAGTGGATGTGAGAAATCTTAAGAGTGAAACTGGCTGGGCTGGCGCCGTGGCTCACTTGGTTAATCCCCCACCTGTGGCACCAGCATCCCATATGGGCACTGGGTCTAGTCCTGGCTGCTCCTCTTCTAGTCCAGCTCTCTGCTGTGGCCCGGGAAAGCAGTGGAGGATGGCCCAAGTGCTTGGGCCCTGCACCTGCATGGGAGACCAGGAGAAGCACCTGGCTCCTGGCTTCAGATCGGCGCAGTGTGCCAGCCGTAGCAGCCATTAGGGGAGTGAACCAACAGAAGGAACATCTTTCTCTATCTATAACTCTACCTGTCAAATAAATAAAAAAGAAAAAGTTTTTTTTTTTTTTTTTAAAGAGTGAAACTGGCAGTTGCAGAAGACTGATGATTTTGAATAGTTTGTGCGGATGTCTTTATTAGGATGGCCAGGTAGAAGTATTCAAAGGCTGAGGTGGAAGTCCTGACGCTGAACGTGAGTTCCTGGGGAAGAGAAAGTGATACTCTCAGGACAGGCTGGCGGTGCTGCCTCCTGACCACCTGACTCATATATGGCTCTGGACCTTGGGTCCCCAATTACACGAAGGGCCAATAAAACCTGTCCCTACCCTCTGCCCATCCCCCGCCTTATCAGCAGGACCTGGAGCATGCAGCAGTGGTTTGTAAACCAATAAGCACGGGGTCCCCTGAGGACTGAACATCTGGTGAAGGTCTTGCCCTGTACCTTGTCAGGACACACCCGCTCAGCCTTCAGGCTCAGCTTCTGCAGCTGTCCTGGACCTCCCCATGGCCCGGTGCCCTGGGCTTGCTGTCATGGCAACTTTCCACTTGTCATTGTGTTGATTTCCTCCCTACCCTTCTCCTCTCTCCAAGGGGATGGGCTCCACATGCATTTTGCTCCCCCACTGAGGTCCCAGTACCTGGTCTATTGCAACTCCTCCTTCAATATTCATTGAGTAACTGAAGGAGAAAGAAGCAAAGCGCAGGGCTGGTGCTATGGTGCAGTGGGTTAAAGCCCCAGCCCGTAGCACCGGCATCCTATATGGGCACCAGTTCAGGTCCTGGCTGCTCTATTTCCAATCCAGCTCTCTGCTATGGCCTGGGAAAGCAGTGGAAGATGACCCAAGTCCTTGGGCCCCTGCACCCACGTGGGAGACCCAGAAGAAGCTCCTGGCTCCTGGCTTTGGATTGACTCAGCTCCAGCCATTGTGGCCATTTAGGGAGTGAGCCAGTGGATGGAAGACCTCTCTCTCTTTCTCCTTTCTCTCTTTGTATACCTCTCTCTGTAATTCTGTCTTTCAAACAAATAAAATAGATCTTAAAAAAAAAAAAAAAGAAGAAGCAAGGCACAAAGGCGGCAGGACAGATGGCGTTGGGTTTCTAGAAAACTCCAGCTGGAGACAAAGCTGTAGGGAACTGTTCAGAAAGGAGGGGAGGTAAGGCTGGCCATGTGGAATGCTGTAGGGAGCAAAAGAGAATGGGGAATTCAGCCAGATCCACTGTACTGTGAAGGCCACTGCCTAAAACCACCGGGTAAGCGTGACAAGTGGCAGTGCAGTGGGGTGAGAACAGGCTCCGGGTTTCTAAAGAAGAGCAGTGTAAATATTGAAACGCCCATTCTCTTTCTGTTGGGCCTTGAACCCTAGGTAACCTTAGCGATTCAGCACAGTGAATGGAGCTGTTAGAGCTCCGATGCTGGGTGCTGAAAACCAGGCGTTGCCGCCGCCCCACCCCAGCTCTGCAGTTATCGCCGGAGAAGTTTAGTTGGCCAGGGCTTCGTTCAAAACCCAAGGCTTGCAGTGGCTCTTGGGTCAACTGCCTTGATTTCCCTCTGAAGGGAAGGTCAGAGCTCAGCTGGGTCCAGGTGTTTTGTGCAAATATTGAATAACTCCCACGCGTCTTGTGGGCGTTCATTTTCTAAGCTGTTTGCAACCTTACAATACGAAGTATTTGGGAGCGCGCATTCCATATCAGCACCAGCTCAAGTCCCAACACCTCTGCTTCTGACCCAGCCTCCTGCTAAGGCATCCAGCGAGGCAGCAGGTGGTGGCTCAAGTGCTTGGGGCCCCGCTGCCCACAGAGGAGACCCAGGTGGAGCTCTTGGTTTCGGCCTGGCTCAGACTCGGCTGTTGCAGACATCTGGGGGAGTGAGCCAGCAAGTGGAAAGCTGTGTGTTGCTCTGCCTTTCAAGTAGATGATCTTAAATATGCATTTTAAAAAGTGACAACCACTCTGAGGGCTGCATTATTTTTATCGGGCCGGTTCCTAGAAGCTGTGCTTGAAGAGGGTCACTTTAACACATCCCAGGAAAGTCAGAATCCTGGGTCATTGGGTGCCCATGGAAGTCAAGCTGGTCAGTTGGCTAATCCACAAGATCAGTGCTTCGATATAACCTGAAATTAAGAGGAAACAACAGGAAGGGATGGATCACCAGTGCTGACGACACACAGAGCTGGGGACAGGTAAAGCCATCTGACTCCCAGGCATTAGTCAAGTGCTTTACGCTGGAAGGCGCAGGCAGGTCAACTGTTGTAGGTAATGCAGACATGATATAGGTCAGGTGGTCATTCATTCAGAAAATAAGTATTGACTACTTACTATTCACTCGGGCTAGGATTTGGCAATCAGGGAAAAACAAATTAGGATCCCTCGCTTTGAGGTGCCTGTAGTCAAGGGGGCTAACAAGATGAGGCTGGTGGTAAACGCAGAGTGATTTGCTGTCACATCAAATCTCCTGCATGTCCAGGGGTATCCTTTTTGCCTCGGATGCTCTGACCTCAGCCAAGACAGATGGCCACACCCCCTGTTTGCTCTTGTTTTCCACCAGACAGTCTTTTATGGCAGTACTGCTAGAATGTTCACCACCTAAATGAACCTGGCGGGCTGGCACTGTGGCATAGCGGGTAAAGCCGCTGCCCGCAGTGCCAGCATTCCATATGAGCACCGGTTCGAGTCCCAGTTGCTCCACTTCCGATCCAGCTCTCTGCTATGGCCTGGGAAAGCGGTGGAAGATGGCCCAAGTCCTTGGGCTCCTGCACCCCCATGGGAGATCTGGAAGAAGCTCCTGGCTCCTGGCTTCGGATCAGTGCAGCTCTGGCCATTGCGATCATCTAGGGAGTGAACCAGCGGATGGGAGATTTCTCTCTCTCCCTCTCTCTCTGCCTCTGCCTCTCAGTAACTCTGCCTTTCAAATAAATAAATAAATAAATAAATGTTTTTAAAAAAATGAACCTGGCTTAAGCACGCTGGATGTCTCCTAGGTGCTCACAAGGCTATCATCTTATTCACACCTTAGAAATGCCTCAGAGGGGAATACTCTTTTTGTTTTAAGATTTATTTATTTGAAAGGCAGAGTAAGAGAGAGAGAGAGAGAGATCTCCCATTCGTTGGCTCACTCCCCAATCACCAGGCTGAGGCCAGGAGCCTGGAATTCTATTCAGGTCTCCCACGTGGGTGGCAGGGGCCCAAGCACTTGGGCCATCCTCTGCTGCTTTCCCAGATGCATTAGCAGGGAGCTGGATCAGAAGTGGAGCAGCTGGGACTTGAACAGATGCTCCGATTTGGGAAGCCAGCATTGCAGACGGTGACTTAAACTGGTGTGCCACCCCACCGGCCCCAAGAGAATATTTTTACCTGGTAGTTTTGGGAGCCGCAAGGAGGGAAGGCCTACACTTCCGGGGAAGAAAAGTCCTTGTCAAGGTCCCCGCAGGTGCCTAAAGGTCAACCAATGAGGATCAGACCCGCCTCCACCTTTAACTCCCATGCCCTGAATCTATAAAAGGAGCTCTCCCAATCTCTGACGCTCGACTTCCCCAGCCCCTGCTCTGTTGCTCTGTTGGGACCGGGGAACCTCGCCTGGGAGCGGAACCCCAATAAAAGCCTGTGAATTAATTGATTCGTCTGCCCGGGAAGATTTGTTACACGCCAGACACCTTGCATGACCATCTTTGTCTTGCAGGTGAAGAAACAGAATCTCAGAGAAACTGAGTGAATTTTGCAGGGTCCCAAAGTTAGGAAAAGACAGCTTCAGGATGGGAATTCAGTGTCCTGGTTCCGTTTAGTGACTCCTTGTGCTTGCCGTACATCACTCCCAGCTAGAAGGGATAACACACAGACCCAACGGGCTGAAGTATTGCAAAGAGCAGCTTCAGGAAAGAAACCCAGGAACCCCACCTAGCCTGGGGTGCTGGGCGGTGGGTGCGGCACCAAGAATTTTCCTTCTGAAAACAAATTTTCCACACCCTGCTTTTTTTTTTTTTTTTTTTTTTTTTTTGGTTTAGCTTTGTCCCAGGGCAGGATTGGGTTACTGCTAGAGTTCGATTGAATTGTGGGTAGCAAGCTGCAGCCTCACCCAGACCAGCTGGAACTGGTTGTGGTATTTGCATAGCCTGTGAAATACACACTCTACGCAGTTTCTGTAGAAAGACATTTGGTTTCAAACAAAATGAACTCCTGGGTGGAGGAGCGACACCTGAGCCATCACCCCCTGCTTATGTTAGTGCTACTCTGAGCCAGGGGAAGGGCGGGGATTGGCACCTTTGTGAGAAAGCAGCGCTGTTTGACTCCATGCAAATCTTGAGGATACCCACGATGCCTTCTTCCCCTGCGTCCACACGAGATAGAAGAAGTTGACAGCAAAAATGCTTGCAAAACACAGCTGCCGAAGTTAAGGGTGGCATGGGAAGCAACCTGCTTTTCTATTCACACCAAACCATGCCGGACTGTTAATTAATGAGCAGTGATTTTAATGGACCATGGACAGGATGTCAGACCCAGGGTCTCCAGACTGCTCATGGGCCACTGTTCAAGGAAGGCCTTCTTCTTGCTGCTCCTCTGCAGATAACGGTCTCACTACAGGAACTGTGTTTCTTGGAACTTTCTGGGACCAACCCATTTCAGATATTCAGGGTTTTTAAAAAAAGATTTATTCTGTTTGTTTGAAAGGAATAGCGACAGAGAGGTACACACACACACACACAACCACAGAGAAAGAGAGAAAAAGAGAGAGAGAGAGAGAGGTTTTTCCATCCACTGGCTAAATGGTCAGTGCTGGGCCAGGCCGAAGCCAGGAGCCTGGAACTCCACCCAGTCTCCAGTCTCCCACTGTAGGTGCAGGGGCCCAAGCACGTGGGGCATCTTTTGCTGCTCTCCCAGGCGCAGTAGCAGGAAGCTAGGTCAGAAGCAGAATATTTGAGTCTCAAGCCAGTACTCTAATACGAGCTGCCAGTGTCACAGGCGGTGGCTTACCATGTTGTGCCATAACACTGGCCCCATTAGATATTCAGTTTTTGGTCAAGCCATAGCTCCCTAAAGACAAAGGGTGACCTTGTCTCCTAGTCTTTGTGTATCAGTCTCTAACAGAGTACTTGCATATGGTAACACTTACTGGATGAATTGAATGTCTGACATCACAGAACTCACTGGGGATGTTAGACACAATATAAGACAAAAAGGGGGCCGGCACTGTGGTGCAGTGGGTAAAGCCTCAGCCTGAAGTGCCGGCATCCCATATAGGTGCCAGTTCGAGTCCCGGCTGCTCCTTTTCCGATCCAGCTTTCCGCTGTGGCCTGAGAAAGCAGTTAAAGATGACCCAAGTCCTTGAGCTCCTGTACCCTTGTGGCAGATCCAGAAGCGGCTCCTGGCTCCTGGCTCTGGAATGACGCAGCTCCAGCTGTTGTGGCCATCTGGGGGGTGAACCAGCAGATGGAAGACTCTCTCTCTCTCTCTCTCTGCCTCTCTCTAACAATGACTTTCAAGTAAATAAAATCTTGAGAGAGAGAGAGAGAGAGAGAAAGTGGAAGGGTTAGCATCATCTTACTTCGAATTTTTTACCAGTCTGGAGGGGAGGGTAGTTGCCAGAGTGGATTCTTTTCCTCAGCTTAGTATAGAAATGAAAAGCCGGGAAACAATTTGCAAAGAGGCAGAAACTTATTTGATTGGCAAGCGACAGAGAAAGCATCTGGTCCAAGGGGAGACCAGGCAGAGAGCCCAAGCGGGACACTGGCTTTGAGGAAGTGTCCTGGATTTTTAAGGTATTACTATCTGTTTGTTGGGTTATCCTACTGGGGGTGCCTATTGGATAGAGGATTTCACATAAGTACGTTGATTGGCCTGGGGCTCATGGAGCTACTGGGGGTCTCCTGGAGACTGTCCATCTCCTTAGGGGCTCAGCCCCCTCCTCTGTTAGCTCTGGGTGGAAGACTGCAGCCACCCTGGAGGTGTGATTTAAAGCCGTGAGGTCACACAAGATGGCCTGGATCTCCTGGAACCAGTCTGACTCTCCCCAGGGGCTCAGCCCCTTCCCCTGCCAGCTCTGGGTGAAAGATCACCCCCACCCTGAAGGTGTGACTTAAGGCTGCAAGGTCTCACACGCAGCACAAGAAGCTGTTAGTTGGCACAGAGGGGGGATGCCAGTTGGCCTGGAGACAGGCTTTCCAGGAGGGGCCCACAGACTCCCAGCCCCACCAAACAGCTTCAGCTTTCCTGTGACAGCCAAAGTAGAGGGGACGTCCTTGTCAGCCCTGCGGACGCTGACCTGTGTGGGGATTTGGCCATCCTCTCCTGATTTCTCGGGAATAACTCGATACACACTGTAGCTTCCGTTTGGTGATGTGGAACTTTAGCACGGATGTCTCCACTTGGGTTTGTTGCGCTGGCACTCAGTCCGAATGGATGACCTCCCAGACATCTCAAATAATACCTCCACCAACTTTGCAGGGTACACAAAGGAGGGCCCTAGGCAAAATCCACCTGGCTCCCTGGGGTTGCAAATTGGGCTTTAGTGGAATACTCGTTTGCTTGCCTTTTGTCTGGGGCTGCTTTTGTCCCACAGCGGCAGAATTGTATACTTGTAACAGACTGGTCCACCAAGCCTAGATGTTTACTATCTGGCTTTGTGTATTACAATCTCTTCTCCTCTCAAACATCCTTGCTCCTCCTCTTCTTTTCCTGGGGAAAGTCTGCCTTAAACTTCAGATTCTCTCTGTCTCGTCTCTGCTCATACCCCAGGGTGGCTGCTTCTCTGTGCCCCGAGAGCATCCACGTGCTGTACCATCCCCGTCTGCTGTAATCACAGTGGGACATCTATCTCCTCTCCTGCCATTGGTCCCCTTGAATTTAGGATCCATATCTTGTTTCCTCTGTAGCTCCCTGAACTCCTCGCATAGGACAAAGCACATAGTAGGTATTTCCTGCGTGGATGCAAGAGACAGCAATGATGGAAAAAACTTGGATGTTAGATCCAGAAAGACTGTTTTAGGTGCAGTCTCCGTGTGCACTGATGTGACATGGATTCAGTAACTCGGGTTTGTAAGCCTCGGTTGTTTCTTCTGTAACATGGGGATGGTAGTAAGCAGTGAGGTTTTCAGGACATCATGCATTTTTTTGAAGATTTATTTATTTTACTTGAAAGTCAGAGTTACACAGAGAGAAGGAGAGGCAGAGAGAGACTGGAGCTGCACCAATCTGAAGCCAGGAGCTTCTTCCCGGTCTCCCACGCAGGTGCAGGGGCCCAAGGACTTGGGCCATCTTCTACTGCTTTCCCAGGCCATAGCAGAGCTGGATCGGAAATGGAGCAGCCAAGACATGAACTAGCGCCCATATGGGATGCTGGCACTGCAGGTGGTGGCTTTACCTGTTACCCCACGGGCCGGCTCCAGGACACCATGCAGTTAAGCAGCGTTTTGTTGTGAGTTCTTCCTCCTCCTTCCATGAGGAAAGAGAGTGGAACAAAGAATGAAAAGCAACAGGCTCTGAGGAGGGGTTGTGTAGGGAAGTGATCGCTGAAGCTGTGAGCTCCCGGGGGGCCTCTTGCAGTCCGGCTGCTTTGCTGAGCGTGGCACAGGAGGAGGGGCACACACAGTGTGCTCTCCGGGGACAGACACTGTACCACAGACCGCAAACACACACGGGCCGAGTGGACACGCCATCATGCTGTGTGTCAGGCCCCAGACTGCCTCAGCTGGCTCCCACCGCCTGGCCCAGCTCCAAACGTTGTGGGCATCTGGCAAGGGGTGGAGGGGTGGGGGAGGGTAAACCAGCAGATGGAAGATCTCTGTCTGTCTCTGTCTCTTTCTTTTTCTCTCTCTGCCATTCAAATAAATAACTAAGTAAAAAGTGAAAGTGGAATGTGGTTGCCCAGAGCTGAGGAAGAGGAGGATGGGGGTTGGTCATGAGTGCTTTCCTTCAGCCTGGGCCTTCCACGCTTTGCCCCTGGTCTCCAGCCTCAGTAAGATACACACCACCTCCCCAAAGCAGAAAGTTCATTCTTTGGATAGAACTGATTGTCCTTGAGGTTTTGTGAGCTCCTTAATGCAATCTTTTTTTTTTTTTTAAGATTTATTTATTTTATCTGAAAGTCACAGTTATGCAGAGAGAGGAGAGGCAGAGAGAGAGAGGTCTTCTACTCACTGGTTCACTCCCCAGGTGACCACAACAGCCAGAGCTGAGCTGATCCAAAGCCAGGAGCCAGGAGCTTCTTCCAGGTCTCCCACATGGGTGCAGGGGCCCAAGGACTTGGGCCATCTTCTACTGCTCTCCCAGGCCATAGCAGAGAGCTGGATCAGAGGTGGAGCAGCTGGGACTTGAACTGATACCCATATGGGATGCCAGCACCACAGGTGGCAGCTTTACCTGTTATGCCACAGGGCTGGCCCCATTACAATCTTTTTTTAAATTTTTATCATTTAGTTATCCATTTGAAAGAAAGATAGAAAGACACACACAAACACACACACACACACATACACAGAGTCAGAGAGAAAAACCTTCCATCCACCAGTTCACTCTCCAAATGCCTATGACAGCCAGGGCTAGGCCAGGACAAAACCAGGAATCTGCTCTAGGTCTCCCACATGGGTGGCAGAGACCCAAGTACTTGAGCCATCACCTGCTGCCTTGCAGGGTGCACATCAGCAGGAAGCTGGAATTGAAAGCAGAGCTGGGACTTGAACCCGGGTCCTGCACTATGAGCTGCAGGCATCTTAAGCACTGAGCATCTCACTGCTGCACCAAACGCCTGCCGCTCTGTGCAGTATTTTGCTTTGGGTCTGCGGATCCCTCCGGGTACTGCAGACACTTTAAAAGCATTAAGTCTTCCACTCCATGAGCCCAGGATGTCTTCCCATTTGTTTCTATCTTCTTCAATTTCTTTTCATAATGTTTTTATAGTTTTCTGTGTACATGTTTTTCATTTCCTTGATCAAGCACTTCATTCCTTCTGCAAGGAAGTAGAGAAATCAGAACTCTTGAGCACTGTAAAGTGGTGCAGCCACCACAGTGTGGAGATTAAATTAAGCATGAAGTTGCCGCGTGACCCGCTGTGAGATTCTGATTTTAACTTCTTGGTTTTTGACCATGGTTCCTGACTCAATGCCCTCCCCAAGGCAGACCATAGAAACTAGGACTTCTCTAAGGTGGGTCCAACCTCCCCCCACCTTTAGCTGATCATAAAGAAACTCCTGATCCATCCTTGTCTGAGAGGGTGACGTTTGGGGGGTACGGAGGCTCTCTAGTGTGCCCTATGCTCTTTACCCATATCCTTTGCAACATCCTTTATATGAGAGTAAGTGAATGTCCTTCTGAGTTCTGCAAGTTGCCCAAGTAAATTAACTGCACCAAAGTTGGGGCTTTGGGAACTCTGACTTCTAAGCTATTAGTCAGAAGCAATAGCAAAACACATGCTTGTTGCGGCGCCAGCACACCAGGTTCTAGTCCCGGTCGGGGCACCGGATTCTGTCCCGGTTGCCCCTCTTCCAGGCCAGCTCTCTGCTGTGGCCAGGGAGTGCAGTGGAGGATGGCCCAAGTGCTTGGGCCCTGCACCCCATGGGAGACCAGGAGAAGCACCTGGCTCCTGCCATCGGATCAGCACGGTGCGCCGGCCACAGAGCGCCAGCCGCGGCAGCCATTGGAGGGTAAACCAACAGCAAAGGAAGACCTTTCTCTCTGTCTCTCTCTCTCACTGTCCACTCTGCCTGTCAAAAAATAAAAAAATAAAAAAAAAAACACATGCTTGCAATTGGCATTTAAGAAGGGGACCATCTTAGGGAGCACGCCACCAACCTGTGGCATCTGGTGCTGTTTCCAGGTAGACAGTGTCAGAGCTGTATTGAATTAGATGACACCCAACTGACGCCCACTTGCTGCACAATTAACTGCTTGCTTGCTGGTGGGGAGAAATCCCCACACATTCGGGGTTCCCCGAGCTCGCCTGTGTTGCTTGCTGTGGAACGACAACAGAGGAAAACCAGAGGGCTGTTTTCCCCCTGCTCATCCACTGAGCTCGCTTCTGGGTATGCATCTAAAGGAATTGAAACCAAGATCTCAAAGAGATACTTGCACACCGATATTTATTGCAACATTATTCATAATAGGCAAGAGGTAGAGGTAGCCTGCACATTCACTGATCGATGAGTGGATGAAGCAAACATGGCATACAAATGATGGAACATTGTCGGGTCTTGAAAAAGAAGCAATTCTTGTCACGTGCTACAGCATGGATGCACCATGAGATCATTATGCTAAGTGAAATTAGTCTGTCACAAAAACCCGAGGACTGCATGGCTGCACTTCCACGCAGGACTTAAAGCTGTCAAACTCCTAGAAACAGAGAGTAAAAGGGCGGTGTTGGCGTAGCTGTTAGGACAGCACTGGGACAACAGCACCCACATCAGACTGCCTGGTTTCAGGTCCTGGTTCCACCTCTGATTCCAGCTCTCTGCTAGTGTGCACCCTGGGAAGCAGCAGGATGTCTCAGAGTTGGGTCCCCACCATACGGATGGGAGGCATGAATTGAGTTCCCAGTTCCCGGCTTTGGCCTGGTCCAGTTCCAAACGTTGTGGGCATTTGGCAGGGGTCGGAGGGATGGAGGTGGGTGAACCAGCAGATGGAAGATCTCTGTCTCTGTCTCTTCCTTTTTCTCTCTCTGCCATTCAAATAAATAACTAAGTAAAAAGTGAAAGTGGAATGTGGTTGCCTGGAGCTGAGGAAGAGGAGGATGGGGGTTGGTCATGACTGACTACAAAGTTTCAGGTTGGGAAGATGAAAATGTTCTGGAGATGCATGGGGGTGATGGTGACACAGAAATGCCAAGGTACTTAATGCCGTGAACTTCACACTTAAAAATGGTTAAGAGGGGGCTTGCATTGTGGCACAGCGAGCTAAGGCACCACTTGCCATGCCAGCATCTCATATCCAAACGCCAGTTCCAGTCCTAGATGCTCTGCTTCTGATCCAGCTTCCAAATAATGCAGAAGATAATGGCCCAAGTGCTTGGGTCCCTGCCACCCATGTGGGAGGACAGGATGGAGTTCCTGGTTCCTGGCTTTGGACTGGCCCAGCCCTGGTTGTTGTGGCCATTTGGGGAGTGACCAGCCATTGAAAGAACTCTCTCTCTCTCTCTGCCTTTCAAGTAAATAAATATTTTTAAAAATGGTTAAGACTGTCCCTGGGTAGGTGGGTTCCCCTCTGAGACCCAGGAGCAATGGGAGGGCTCTGCTGAGGTACTGCTGGGGCCGTTGCTGTCCTCCTTCCTCCCCAAAGCACGTGTCCCCTCCTGGAACACCTGGAGAGAAAAAGGTGGCTGCACGAAGGGGGTTTAAATCTTTATTTAATCCAGTTCATCTTCCACTGCCCACTGCCTGAGAGGTGTCCTATTGATGGAAAATGTGAGCCATCAGCCTTGAGCTTCTGTGGGCGAGAAGTTTGCTGGGTTATGTGTTCCTTCCTGTGGACCGTTTGGGTCCAGTGTTCGGTTCCAATGCTGATGTCATTTGTGTTGATGCTTCTGGGTACATTATTTCTTGCCTGTGATGTAGTGTATGTGGTGGGAGGGCAGGGACAGACACACTAGGTTTAATCACGTAATTCTTTTTTGTTGTTATTAAATATTTATTTATTTATTTGAAAGAGTTAACACAGAGAGAGAAGGAGAGGCAGAGAGAGAGAGAGAGAGAGAGAGAGAGAGAGAGAGAGGTCTTCCATCTGCCAGTTCACTCCCCAGTTGACCAGAGCTGCGATGATCTGAAGCCAGGAGCCAGGAGCCAGGAGCTTCTTCCAGGTCTCCCATACAGGTGCAGGGGCCCAAGGACTTGGGCCACTCCCCACTGCTTTCCCAGGCCATAGCAGAGAGCTGATTTGGAAGTGGAGCAGCCCTGACTCGAACCAGCGCCCACATGGGATGCCAGCACTGCTGGTGGCAGCTCTATTCACTATGCCACAGCGCTGGCCCCCATTGCATAACTCTTTAGGGTATTTAAGGTATACAACAGGGTAGAACTAGAACTCAACTATTTATAAACATGCCCCCAGGGCTCTGTCATTATGTGAAATAGAAAATATGCGTATGTGTGAGAGTCAAGCATATTATTTTCTATACTGAAAAGAACTATTGTTTATTAATGTAATCTGAACGGAATGCTAATATTTTATATGCATAATCTCCTATCATCCTTAAGGCAAGTCTGATACATTTTATTACGAAGGCAACTGCTATTGGCCAAGGCGAGGTTACTTCTCAAGGTCTGCATGGCTGATAGATGAACCATCTGGATACAGATCTGCCTGGCAAGGGAACACGGCCCCTCACCTACATGTGCTGTGAAGCCTTTGGACCCCTTCTCAAAGGAGTGTTTTATATGCCAAAAAAACAAAACAAAACAAAAAAAAAACAAAAAAAAACCCACAGAATTACAAAGAGAAGCAGTTCTACCGGTGGTCTCTGGGCAGATGGAGCCCACTCGGGGACCTAGGTGCAGTGGGAGGGCCTTGCCGAGCTGCTGCTGGGGCAACTGTGGTAGGCAGGTGCCTCCAACCATCCTGCCTCTCAGTGCCCATGCCCTCATATGATTGCCTTCCTTTGAGCTGGGGCTGGATCCTCCTGGGACTCACTTCTCAAGAACACAGTATGGCAGAAGAGGGGCTGTCCCTTTAGACTGTCACCTGGTGCGCACTCTCCTTTGCTCCCTCTTGGTTTCTTGCACGTGAGAAGCTAGCTGCCGGGTCCTGGGGCCACTCTAGAGAGAGGTGCATGCGACAGAGAACTGAGACCTTCCAACCACCATGTGATCGGACTCAGAAGCAGACCCTTCCCCTTGCAGCCTGGAGAGGCCTGAGACGCCTGCTGACACCTTGAGTGCAGCCTTGTGTCCCAGAACATGAGCCAGAACCCTGTGGCTAAGCCACTTGACCCAGAATTCGTAAATGGTCGCTGTCTCATTCGTTAGATGTAATTTGCTATGCAGGAATCAATACGTAATACATCAGCCTAGTAAACCAAAACAGGTTTGGACTCCACGTGTGGTACTTGGTAATGGGAAGGTATGTTTAAAATAAAAGCAAATGAAAGATAGATTTTGTTTTTTAGACAAACTGACATGGAGGTGTTGTTCTTTAGCTTGCATAAGGAAGTTTAAAAAGTGGGACAAGCTTTGATGAGTGCAATAATTGCATCCTCTAGTTTCTGTATCTGATCTGGGGTCTTGTAACTCTAGAAGGGGCTGCCCGGGGAGCATGTCTTTCATATGCAAATCAACCAATCCAGAGTGTCAAGCCAACCACTCTTTCTTGGGTTCCTACACTCTGGGCCGCTACCTACCTGCTCCAATCACTCCAGGGCTGACACCAGGAGTAGGGACAGTTCCTTTACGCTGCCTTCCCTTTTCTGTCTTATGGAAACCACCAAGGGCTCAGGATTTGTCCTGGCCACTCTGCCTTCTGACCAACTGCCGTGCTCCCCCATGTCAACCCCCTCACCCGCCTCGCGGTGTGATGCGTCCCCTTTACTTGGGACCCACCCGTGAGCATAACCAACCTATCAATCAATGGCAATCCTCTGACCTGTTGGCCTTGGCATGCCTGCAAAGGAACACTGAAATCTACATTTTAGAACAAGAAGACAATATGCATAACAATCGGTCCATTTTAAGTTTTGTTCTGACACTTACAAGGGTTAAGGATCCTGTTGCAAAAAGATACATTGCTGCAAAGGACATGACTGACAGCTTTTCTTCCTCATTTTTACAAGGCTAACAGAGATTTCTCTCAAGAACCACAAGAATTAGGCAAGACTTTGTAGAAACTCCAGCTGAAATATCCTGTCCAAAAGTAAACAGAGCAACATATTTAGTACAATTTAGATGAGAAGAAAATGACTGGTGTGAGCGTTGGGCCCATGGCTAAGGTATCTAAGTCAAGATGCTCATATCCCATATTGGAGTACCTGGGTTCAATTCCTGGCACCGGCTCCTGCTTCCGGCTTCCTCCGAGGCCGACTCTGGGCAGCAGCAGGCTGATGGCTCTGGTAGTTCTGCCACCCACATAGGAGACCTGGGTTGACTGCCCAGCTCCCAGCTCCCAGATTTGGCCCCAGCTGTTAGCGGACATTTGAGCAGTGATCCAGAAGACGAGAGCTCTCTGTCTTGGTGTGTGTCTTTCCTCTCTGTCTCTCAAATTAAAAAAAAAAATGTAAATATTTGAAAATTTTGAAACTGATTGAAAATTCCTGGTTCAACTTTGATTCCTCCTGACAGACATGCCTTTACACAAGAGTGCCCAGTCCTCCCAGGTGAGCTCAGTTTTCTCTTTTCAAAGGAATGGGCAGAATCGTGTAGCTGTGGAGCAGCAGGGGAGCAGCGCCGAGCCCCGCAGACCCACGCAGACCGGGCTACCCAGCTGCCCAGTGGCTCAGCGGCGTCTATGCACAAATGGGTGTCCTTGTCCATCAGGAATTTTGAAGTCCAGGTGAGTGAAATGATGTCTGCAGATACTCTGATAGCCTCATTGAATATAAAAATATCCACGCTTTCTACTGGTGAAAGTCATGGGCTCTGCTAAACCTATCAGGGTTTTTGCCTCCCAAACTCTCTCTCTCTCTCTCTCTCTTTTATTTACAGGCAGAGTAGACAGTGAGAGAGAGAGAGAGAGACAGAGAGAAAGGTCTTCCTTTTTGCCGTTGGTTCACCCTCCAATGGCCGCCGTGGCCGGCATGCTGCGGCCGGCGCACCGCGCTGATCCGAAGGCAGGAGCCAGGTGCTTCTCCTGGTCTCCCATGAGGTGCAGGGCCCAAGCACCTGGGCCATCCTCCACTGCCTTCCTGGGCCACAGCAGAGAGCTGGACTGGAAGAGGAGCAACCGGGACAGAATCTGGTGCCCCGACCGGGACTAGAACCTGGTGTGCTGGCACCGCTAGGCGGAGGATTAGCCTGTTGAGCCACAATGCTGGCCTAAACTCTCTTTTAAGGTTAGTGAAAATGAAGGTGTACTTCCCCCTCCCCACCCACCCAAATGCCCAGATCCAGCCTAGAGCCCTGTCCTCATGCTGTGGTCTTGTCATGGGATGGCCGGATCCAGGGTCTTGTCTGTGATGCAGGAAGGAATTCAAGAATGAGACACAAGTGACGTCCAGAGGAGGAGTAGGATTTACCTGTAATGGGAAGAAGGCACTCAAGAGGAATGATGGGCACACACGAGAGTGAGCTGCACCCAATGAGGTTCACCTCATCCCTACCTAAGACGTGCAAGCACAAGGGAGTGTGCTTGGGGTGGAGTCTGAGAATTGCCCATTTTCTGGCCTTTTTGGGCAGTCTTGGGAGAGTCGTGCCATCAGGTGCATGGCAGGAGTAGGGATGTCAGCCAAGGTAATTTTACTGTGCTGAAATTGTGCTAGGCCACAGGTCATCACAGGTCCTCACACAGTCCTCCTCTTTGCCTGAACTACCTCCTTGCTTGTGTCACTCTCAGCTGCTGTCCAGTCCCTTTCCTGCAGTTCTGACCTAAGGCATCAGGACCAGACATTGTGGTGCAGCAAGGTACTCCTCCACTTGAGACACTGGCATCCCATATTGGAGCACTGGTTTGAGTCCTGGCTGCTCCTCTTCTGATCCAGCTCTCTGTTAATGCACTTAGGAAGGCAGCAGATGACCAAAGTACTTAGGCCCCTGCCACCCATGTCGGGGACTCAGATGGGATTTCAGGCTCCCAGCTTTGGCCAGAAGTTGAAGCCATTTGGGGGAGTGAACCAGTGGATAGAAGATGGTTCTCTGTCTCTCCTCTGCCTTTGACACTCTGCCTTTCAAATAAATAGATCTTAAACAACAACAACAACAACAAAAACTAAGGGAATATTGAACTACCTATGAGTTTAGAGTTAGAAATACCTGACCACTGTGTTAGCAAAGGTGATAGACCCCAAGTCCATTTCCAACACAGGATTACAATGAAAAAGAGATGTAGCTGTGTCCCCAAATCTGTGGTTTCTCTCTTTCTTTCTTTCTTTCTTACTTTCTTTCTTTCTTTCTTTCTTTCTTTCTTTCTTTCTTTCTTTCTTTCTTTCTTTCTTTCTTTCTTTCTTTCTTTCTTTCTTTCTTTCTTTCTTTCTTTCTTTCTTTCTTTCTTTCTTTCTTTCTTTCTTTCTTTCTTTCTTTCTTTCTTTCTTTCTTTCTTTCTTTCTTTCTTTCTTTCTTTCTTTCTTTCTTTCTTTCTTTCTTTCTTTCTTTCTTTCTTTCTTTCTTTCTTTCTTTCTTTCTTTCTTTCTTTCTTTCTTTCTTTCTTTCTTTCTTTCTTTCTTTCTTTCTTTCTTTCTTTCTTTCTTTCTTTCTTTCTTTCTTTCTTTCTTTCTTTCTTTCTTTCTTTCTTTCTTTCTTTCTTTCTTTCTTTCTTTCTTTCTTTCTTTCTTTCTTTCTTTCTTTCTTTCTTTCTTTCTTTCTTTCTTTCTTTCTTTCTTTCTTTCTTTCTTTCTTTCTTTCTTTCTTTCTTTCTTTCTTTCTTTCTTTTACAGGCAGAGTGGGCAGTGAGAGAGAGAGACAGAGAGAAAGGCCCTCCCCTGCCGTTGGTTCACCCTCCAATGGCCGCCGCGGCCGGTGCACTGTGGCTGGCGCACTGCACTGATCCGATGGCAGGAGCCAGGTACTTATCCTGGTCTCCCATGGGGTGTTTCTAATAGCTTCAGAGCACACAGGAGACTGTTCGTGCCAGGTCACCCTGAGCAGAGACTAGCAAGGGGAGGGAGGGTGTGTGGTGACGTAGGACAGACATGGCCAGAGTCCCATTAAGACCACCAGAGGAGCCGGCACTGTAGTGCAGAGGGTTAAAGCCCTGGCCTGCAGCGCCGGCATCCCATATGGGAACTGGTTCGAGTCCCGGCTGCTCCACTTTCGATCCAGCTCCCTGCTAATGTGCCTGGGAAGGCAGTGGAAGATGGCTCAAGTCCTTGGGCCCTGCACACATGTGGGAGATGTGGAAGAAGCTCCTGGCTCCTGGCTTCAGATCAACCCAGCTCCAGCCATTGCGACCATCTGGGGAGTAAACCAGCAGATGGAAGACCTCTCTCTCTCTCTGCCTCTCTCTGCCTCTCTATAACTCTGCCTTTCAAATAAATAAAATAAATAAATTTAAAAAAGACCATCAGAGACCTTGAGCTCTGAAGACATGATTTCTTCCTCTTCCCCTACTATGTAATTAAAATTACACCAGATGATCAATTAAGGATAAGGTAGTCAAACAAAGCTCTGGTTTTTCCTATGGTAGAAAATTTGGCCCAAGTGCATGGGCCCCTGCTTCCACATGGGAGACCAGGAGGAAGCACCTGGCTCCTGGCTTCGGATTGGCGCAGTGCCGGCCGTGGTGGTCATTGGGAGAGTGAACCAATGGAAGGAAGACCTTTCTCTCTCTCTCTCTCTCTCTCTAACTCTGTCAAATAAATAGAAAAAAATTGGGGTGAATATTTAATTATTTTACAAAAAAATGAGCTTTGGATGCCCCCGCTTTATTAACTTAGGGTACATTAAAATGGAGAGCAGGCTTGAGGAATCCCTGAGCACACAAGCCAGCTCAGCCAAGGACGCAACCTTGACCTTGCCAGGTTTGCAAACCTAAGTGAAACTTAACTTTGGCTATTTCTTGTAAATGCCTACTTTCAAGTGAAAAAGAAACATGCTCAATCAACCAGAAGGGACTAACTTGCAGCTATATAATTAGGACAGAGCTGATAAGGTATTGTGTAACTGTTCCCAACCAGATCTTTGCTTTGCTTTCACATTTCCCCTATTAAAAGCCTTCGTTTTGCATTGCCCCAGTGGTGCCAAACACCACCCTTCGTTTGTTGCTTCCCATTTCATGAACTGCCGTTTACTAAGAAAAAACTCTTTTGAATTTCATTGTGCCTCACCTTACCCTCTTTTTTAAAGAACTTATTTTATTTATTTGAAAAGCAGAGTGGCAGAGAGAAAAGCAGAGATATAGGGAGGGAGGGAGGGAGAGGGAGAGGGAGAGAGAGAGAGATCTTGCATTTGCTGGTTCACTCCCCAAATGATCCCAATGGCCAGGTATGGGCCAGCCCGAAGCCAGGAGGCTGGAACCCCATCTGGGTCATGCTTGTCCTGGCCAGCGTCTGTTGGGTTGCTGGGACAGAGGAGGCTGATCCGGGAGCAGCACACAGGGTGAGGGGCGATTTCTGAGATAACAAGGACAGCAGGCTGCCTAAATTGTTTAGTTGATATTGAAGAGAACTTTGTGGAAGTCAACTGATAAATGATATTTAAGTCAAACATTGAACAATCAAATTAAGAAAGACCAAAAATAGGGGAGGATGTTTGGCACCGTGGCTGACATGCTGCAGGGTCACCTGCCTCCCTTACTGAGGTGCCTGAGTTTGAGTCCTGGCTCAGCTTCTGATCCGGCTTCCTGCTGATGTGCACCCTGGGGGGCAGCATCTAATGGCTCAAGTACTCAGGTCCCTGCCACTCACATGGGAGACCTGATTGAGTTCCTGGCTCCAACTTGAGCCTGACAAAACCCCAGCTGTTACAGGCATTTGGGAAGTAAACTAGTGGATGGGAGATCTCTGTGTATCTCTCTGCCTTTCAAATAAATTAAAAAAAATGTAAGAGATGGAGAATATTCTACATATAGGGACTATATACTAAGAAAACCCATCCCAGTACATTGACGTAAGCCCAGAATAGCTTGATAAACACTCCACTCCAAGGTGGGGCAGGGTGCCGGCTCAGAACCACACCCTGTATCAGAGTATGTGGGTTCAGTTCCTGGCTCTGGCTCCCGACTGCAGCTTCCTGCCATAGCACACTATGGCTCAAGTGATTGGGGTTCCTGCCACCCATGGGGGAGACCTGGATTGAGTTCCTGGCTCCTGGTTTCTGCCCCACCGGGCTATAACAGGCACCAGGGGGAATGAACTAGAAAACTGGAGATCTCTGTCTTTGTCTTTGCATATCAACTTAAAGACCAACTTTTTAAAAAGAGGGAGGAGGGTTGGCGCCGCGGCTCACTAGACTAATCCTCCACCTAGCGGCGCCGGCACACTGGGTTCTAGTCCCGGTCGGGGCACCAGATTCTGTCCCGGTTGCCCCTCTTCCAGGCCAGCTCTCTGCTGTGGCCAGGGAGTGCAGTGGAGGATGGCCCAAGTGCTTGGGCCCTGCACCTCATGGGAGACCAGGAGAAGCACCTGGCTCCTGCCTTCGGATCAGCGTGGTGTGCTGGCCTCAGCGCGCCGGCCGTGGCGGCCATTGGAGGGTGAACCAACGGCAAAGGAAGACCTTTCTCTCTGTCTCTCTCTCTCACTGTCCACTCTGCCTGTCAAAAAAAAAAAAAAAAAAAAAAAAAAAAAAAAAAAAAAGAGAGAGAGAGAGAGAGAGAGGAGGAAGGGAAAGGAAGGGAGTAGCAGTAGACTTTGGAATAGTTTACACAAGAGGGTTAAGCAGCCTTAACACCACGGCGCCGGCCCCAGGAGCTGTTAGATTCTTACTGACAGATGTTCAAGGCCTCGGAAACTTGGAGGTAGATAAGAGGTTTATATTGCTGATCCCCAAACCCACTAGAAGTTGGTGTAATACCCTGGTCTGTGGCCTCAGACTGAATACTGCTGCACCTGTTATTATTAGCAAGCAGGCACAGGCAGAGTTAGTGAGAGAGAGACAGAGAGAGAATTATAGACAGTGAGGGAGAGACAGAGAGAAAGGTCTTCCTTCTGTTGGTTCACTCCCCTAATGGCCACTGGAGCCGGCGCACCGCGCCTATCTGAAGTCAGGAGCCAGGTACTTCCTCCTGGTCTCCCATGTGGGTGCAGGGGCCCAAGCACTTGGGCCATCCTCCACTGCCTTCCCGGGCCACAGCAGAGAGCTGAACTGGAAGAGGAGCAACCGGGACTAGAACCCGGCACCCCAATCGGGACTAGAACCCGGGGTGCCGGTGCCGCAGGCGGAGGATTAGCCAAGTGAGCCACGGCGTGGCGCAGGCACTGCTCTTACAAGCTCAGCTCAGTCCATCAGCTTCCATAATGCGGAGACCCAGTGATAAAACTTTGGTTCAGAGCAACAGTCCAAGGTGGCTATCCCACATGGGCAGGCGACTCTGCCTCACTCAGGTCCCTGTAACGTGATCTTCCGCCGTCTCTGGGCCGTTTGTTGTCTGTGCAGCACAGTCTGGGCATGGAAATCGCAATGAGGTGAAGCGAACAGAGGAGGCAAAGTCATGGTCTTAAGGTATAGACCCAGGAGTCTAGGCAGACTTTCTTTTACTCACTGACTGTAGATGAGACTGAGTCACGTCACCGCAGCTGTCTGCCAGGTGGGCTGCAAGTGTGGAAGAACAGATGTTTTGGTGAGCAACCGCGTGTCTCCATCGTGGCACGTTGTCTAGTATTTTGCAAGAAAGGATTAATCAAGGCAGATGTGATAATACTCTAGAGGCAAACTGAGCCCCTGGTCATAGCAGGGAGGGGAATCATTTTTTTTTTTTTAAGATTTATTTATTTATTTGAAAGGCAGAGTTACAGAGAGAGAGAGGGAGAGACAGAGAGAGGTCTTCTACCCACTGGTTCACTCCCCAAAATGGCCACAATGCTCATAGCTGAGCCAATCCAAAGCCACATCCAAAGTCTTCCATGTGGGTGTAGGGGCCCAAGGACTTGGGCCATCTTCCACTGTTTTCCCAAGCCATAGCAGGGAGCTGGATTGGAAGAGGAGCAGTTGGGACTTGAACCAGTGCCCATATGGGATGCCAGCGCTGCAGGCGATGGCTTTACCCGCTACGCCACAGCACCGGCCCCTCTAGCATACTTGAACAACATTGCCAGCATCACTACTCCTGAGCTTCAGGGCCACTAAACACAAGCACTGTGTTGCTGCCACAGTTTTCCTGATCCCCAAGACGGTTCCTAGGTGACAGCAGACATTGCATGGGGACTGGAGTAAGGGATGACTCACGTCCGGACTGGGGAGGGTGCGAACGGAGAGGATAGTGCAACAGGTCACCACGGGACTTGAGAACACGAGCAACACCAACGCCCAGCGATTGCTCTTATCTGGATTTTCCCATTGAGGATGTCTGGGCTGCTGTTGATCTTGAGAAACTAAAACTGTAGAAAACGAAACTGTGGATGGGGTGGGGGGGGGAGGAATACTGCACTCCATCCAGATAAGAGTACAGGTGCCTTCACGCTGTCGTTAATTAATCCACATAGTTGAAACACTACACATTTCTTTACAATAAAAAATGATTTCTATCATTCTTTTCTTTAAGATTTCTTTATTTACTTGGAAGACAGAGTTACAGAGAAGCAGCAGGAGAGACAGAGGGTGAGAAGTCTTCCATCTACTGTCTCACTCCCCAAATGGTCACAATGGCTGGAGCTTGGCTGATCCAAAGCCAGGAGCCTGGAGCTTCTTCTGGGTCCCCCATGTGGGTGTGGGTGCCCAAGCACTTGGGCCATCTTCTACTGCTTTCCCAGGCCACAGTTGAGAGCTGGATCGGAAGTGGAGCAGGTCTCCAACTAGCACCCATATGGGATGCCGGCACTGCAGGCAATGGCTTTACCCATTACACCACAGCGCCACCCCCGCCCCATCACTCTTAAAGCATATTCACAGTTAGCATATTGAGATGGCAAGAGCTGAGCCACTTGTACTAGGTCATCCACCAGCTGGAAAGCTGAGGAAGGCATTTCAAATAAACCGTGGGAGGACACTCCTGACCAGGACATTCCAGTGCTAAGTGATGTCCATAGATTAAGCCACACACACACACACATGCACACGAGAGTGGGTACCATAACAGAGACTAACACCAGGTAATGCCTATGCTGTACAGCTGTCAACATATACGGATTCCCACAGTGCTTCTGTGGTTCAGGATTGTACGAGGAAGACCAATGAAGTGAAGAATGTCAGGATCCAGGCGCACAATTCTTTTTTTTTTTTTTTTTGACTGGCAGAGTGGACAGTGAGAGAGAGACAGAGAGAAAGGTCTTCCTTTTGCCATTGGTTCACCCTCCGGCTGTGACCTGCGCATCGCGCTGATCCGAAGCCAAGAGCCAGGTGCTTCTCCTGGTCTCCCATGTGGGTGCAGGGCCCAAGCACTTGGGCCATCCTCCATGCACTCCCTGGCCACAGCAGAGAGCTGGCCTGGAAGAGGGGCAACCGGGACAGAATCCGGAGCCCTGACCAGGACTAGAACCCGGTATGCCGGCGCCGCAAGGCGGAGGATCCAGGGCACAATTCTACATGCCCTGATGTAGGGTCCACTTCCTCCTCGCTAAGGAATTGGCAGGGACAGATGACCTCTGTGGTCTGAGCAGGACTTCTGGGCTGGCCTGGATCCTCTTTTTCAGGGTCTGATCTGCTCCTCTATTAGACTGAGTGGGGACATCCACTTCCTGCGCATGCATCTTTTTTTATTTTTTTTAAGATTTATTTATTTATTTGAAAGAGTTACAGAGAGAGGAGAGGTAGAGAGAGAGAGAGAGAGAGAGAGGCCTTCCATCTGCCAGCCCACTCCCCAATTGGCTGCAATGGCTGGAGCCGGGCAGATCCGAAGCCAGGAGCCAGGAGCTGTCTCCAGGTCTCCCATACAGGTGCAGGGGCCCAAGGACCTGGGCCATCCTCTACTGCCCTCCCAGGCCATAGCAGAGAGCTGGATTGGAAGTGGAGCAGCCGGGACACAAACTGGCGCCCACATGGGATGCAGGCACTGCAGGCTAGGGCTCTACCTGCTACGCCAGGGTGCTTGCCGCTGCATTGTTCTTTTTCTAAAAGATTTATTTTATTTATTTTGAAAGACAGAGTTACAGAGAGAGGGGTCTTCCATCTGCTGGTTCACTCCCCAGATGACTGCAATGGCTGGAGCTGCGCCTATCCGAAGCCAGGAGCCAGGAGCTTCTTCTGGGTCTCTTATGTGGGTGCAGGGGCCCAAGGACTTGGATCATCTTTTACAGCTATCCCAGGCCACAGCAGAGAGTTAGATCGGAAGAGGAGCAGCCTGGACTGGAACCGGTGCCCATATGGGATGCCGGCGCTTCAGGCCAGGGCTTTAACCCTCTGCGCCACAGCACCGGCTCCTCCTGCATCGTTCTTATAAAGCAAAGTTCTCTTTGGCTTTTGCCCTGCCTCAAAATATTGAAGTCCTAAGTTACTGTGTCCTGGTCAATTTCTTTGCATCTGACTACTTGTGGAAAGATGACATAAGCAGTGGTAAAAATGAAGAACACCTTCAATTCCCCACCTGAAAAAGAGTTCATAGGGGCTAAGAGCTCAGAGCAGCCCCTGGCCTGCGGTCGCTCTATGTGTGCTGCTCTTATCATTATTTGTTCCTCCTGACACATCTGTGCATTAGGGGACCTTGGACCTTCTCCACTTTATTTTACTGTACTAAGAAACCACTAGCGAATACTTTTGTCTTTCAACCATCACTCCTGATATGTGTCATGCACTACTGCTCCATCAGATAACACCATGGGGACAACGTCAGATGACAGCAGGGATGGCTTTGAAACTTGACATAGTTTAAAAATAAAAATGAATCTATTTTTTCTAAAGGGAGCTGATGTTGTTGTGCAGTGGGTTAAGCCACAGCCTGCGACACCAGCATCGCGTTTTGGAGTGCTGGTTTAAGTCCTGGCTGCTCTGCTTCCGATCCAGCTCCCTACTAATGCACCCTGGAAGGCAGCGGAAGATGGCCCAAATACTTGGGCCCCTGCACCCATGTGGGAGACCTGGATGGAGTTCCAGACTCCTGGCTTCAGCCTGGTTTTCCCTGTCCTGACCGCCATGGCCATCTGGGAAGTGAACCAGCAGGTGGAAGACCTCTTTCTCTGTCTCTCCCTCTCTGTCACTCTGCCTTTCAAATAAATAAAAGTAAAAATAAATCTTAAAAAAAAAAAAGAGATTTGAAATGATTAAGGCTGTGATTCCAAGATTGAAAAAAAATTACTTTTCTCTTGCCCTTTATCTGTTGTCCGCCTTTTAGCCATTTAACTATTAGCCTTTCTATATGAAGTAATGCAGGTAGATAAAAAATGAGAACTGAAATAAATTTTTTAAAGAAAAGTTGCTCAATGTGCAGCTGTTGAAAGTCTAAAAGAGAGTTCTCATCTGCGTGCGTTAAATTTGTCTCCACACTCTCTGTTCCCCCTAACAACTGTAGCTTTACTGACATTAAAATGTTCTGAAAATTCTGAGAGAATTACTTTAAACTCAAGCTTTGGCAAAGAAATGTATGACAGACCTAATACGATGCTGGATGCTGGGCTGTGAGGCTTTTCACGTTAACTGTATGTTCGTTGAGTTTTTGGTAAATATTCTACCATCTTCTTATTGAAATCAATTCTGATGGCTAAAAGGCAAGCAAAACTGAGAGTACACTTCATTTTACAAAAATTCCACTTAGGTGAACACATGTAATTCTATCCTGAAATAGAGCCAAAAATCTACTGTAGTAGACTTAAAAGATAAAAAAATAGTGAGATCAAGGTCTGAGCAAATCCTCTTTCTGGTTTCTTGTCCCCACAGACAATGCAGCCACTGCAAGTATGGCTGGATTGCTGGATTCAGGGGTCCTGGCTTGCCCAGAATTTTCCCGAATGTACCCCAGGAAGCTCCATGTCCCAGGGAAACCTGGAGGTTTGGTCGTCTTAGCTGGGGAAGCCCTCACATGCCGCCTTAGCCTGTTCACCGTCACTACAACAGAACACCCGAGAGCAGCCAATTTCTAGAGAGCAGTAGGTTATCTGGCTCACCCTGCGGAGGCCACGGGGTCTAAGACCACGGTGCTGGCCTCTGCGCAGGTCTGCCGGGGGTCTTCTTGCTGCCTCGTTGCATGGGGAGGGCACCGCGTGGTGAGACAGAGCTGGTGTGTATCAGCTCAGCTCTCTCCACTTCTTATGAAGTCACTACTGCTGGCATGAGAGCCCACTCTGGTGACCTTAACTACTAATGACCTCCCAGCGGCCTCACTGCCAAATACCATCAACATACGGATTTGGGGATTAAGTTTCCAGCACATGAGATTCAGGGATGTGTTCAAACCATAGGACAGGCCAAGCAAAAAAGGTCTGAGCTCCACACACAAACAGGGATTTGTCTTCTGGGTCTTTTCCTGGAACCTCACGGGGGCTGGGTGTCAGGTGTCACTTGAGAACATCCTTATCAACATCTCCATGTCCCTATGCCTTTGGAGTCCCCCCTCCACATTCTACCTGGGAAGCTTCCCTAGTGAGTGCGCCGCGGGAATCAGTCTGTCCTGAGCTGGTGTTCCGTTCACGCCTCTTGTTCTCGTGTCTGAGGAGCGCTTGCCTACGTTTGCCTAGGGTTCCGATGAGCAAAGGAAAGGGTGGTGAGTCTTCTGGTGTACAAACTTGCTCTTTCTGGGCTCGGTGTGTGCCTGTCCTACTGGAACATGCTGAGATTTGATGCTATGTAGGAGTCTATGGCCACGGGTGATTATGGTGCGTTTGGAGACTAAGCAATCCCATTCAAGGCATCTTCTCTGGATGAGGTTGTCTAAGGTATTTGAGCAAAGACAGGCAAGTCTTCTACAGGCAAGCTGCTTCCATTGAGGAGAGAAGCTAAGGAATGGTAACGCCAGCACTGCTATAACTCAGCAAGCCACACTCTTACATTTTATGGTTAGAGGTGGGCATTGGGCACAGCAGTTACGATGCTGCTTAGAACATCCACATCCCATATCAGGGTGCCTGGTTTCAGTCCAAGCTCCTCCACTTTCCAATCCAGCTTCCTGCTAATACGCACCCTGGGAAGCAACTGTGATGACGCAAGTACCTGGGTCCATGCCGCCCACGTGGATTTGGCCTGGCCCAGCCCTGGATGTTAGAGGCACCTGGGGAGTAAACTAGAGGATGGAAGATCTCTCTTTCTCTCTCTCTCTCTCTCTCTCTGTATGTCTCTGTCTTACAAATAAAATGAAAATACATTTTTAAGATTTTATGTTTGATTTTCAGAGAATCAGTTCTCTGGCTCAAAGAAATAAGATTCTTTTAGGACTGTCACAGAAACGCTATGGTTCTCTAACAATGAAGTGAACTCAGATAAAGGCTTTGAACTTGTCATTTGCTTTCTGTAAGTACTCTACTGTGCTCAGAATCTCACAGCACTCTTTTAGAATCAGCATTTACTACCATACCATCTAAGTGTGACAGCTACTGGGGCTCCAAAGACAGCTGCTTCGGTTGACAACTAAGCGTAGGTGACAGCTTGACTGTGATGTCTCTGCACGCCAAGGACCACCAGCTTGCATTTGCCATGGGCAAATTGTCTTCTCATAATATGCATTTTCCATGAATTTGCTGAAGACTCCTTGTGTTTGCATGCATAACACATTTTGTTGATTCTATGACCAACTGAAGGACATTGAGATTTTTCCAGTCTGAGGTGCTAATAAATCAAACTACTATCAGCATATATGGACAAACTGTTGTGCGAATGTAAGTTTTCTTTGTTCTTGAAGAGTGATTTGCTGAGTCATAGTCAGTAACTGGCTAACTGTAGAGCTGTCAATTGGTTTCCAAAGTGACAATTTTTTTATATAAGATTTATTTATTTTACTTGAAAGCCACAGTTACACAGAGACAGAAGGAGAGGCAGAGAGAGAGGTCTTCCATCCACTGGTTCACTCCTCAGATGGCTGTAATGGCCAGAGCCAGGAGCCAGGAGCTTCTTCCGGGTCTCCCACATGAGTAGCAGGAACCCAAGGACTTGGCCCATCTTCCACTGCTTTCCCAAGCCATGGCAGAGAGCTGGATCGGAAGTGGAGCAGCCAGGACTTGAACCGGCACCCATATGGGGTGCCGGCACTGCAGGCAGCGGCTTTACCCACTATGCTACAGCACTGGCCCCAACAATGTTATTTTTACATTCCTACTAGCAATGTTCAAGTGTTCCATGTGGTCCACGTGTGCCCCTCCTCTACTTGTTAGATGCTGACATGGTTATCAACCATGGAAATAAGACCAGAATCTATCCTTCTTGCTGTTCCTTGAATCTGCTTGGCTCATCCCTATTTCAAAGCTTATGCACCGGCCGGCGCTGCAGCTCACTAGGCTAATCCTCTGCCTGTGGCGCCGGCACACCGGGTTCTAGTCCCAGTTGGGGTGCCGAATTCTGTCCTGGTTGCTCCTCTTCCAGTCCAGCTCTCTGCTGTGGCCTGGGAGTGCAGTGGAGGATGGCCCAAGTGCTTGGGGCCCTGCACCTGCATGGGAGACCAGGAGGAAGCACCTGGCTCCTGGCTTTGGACGGGTGCAGTGTGCCGGCTGCAGCAGCCATTTTGGGGGGTGAACCAACGGAAGGAAGACCTTTCTCTCTGCTTCTCTCTCTCATTGTCTAACTCTACCTGTCAAAAAAAAAAAAAAAAAAAAAGCTTATGTACCTGCTGTTTCTTCCTCCTAGGACACATTCTCATGTGTTAGTATAACATTCATTCACATTTTTTAAGAAGAAAATTTAGTTATTTGAGAGGGAGTGGGGAGAGGGAGAGGGAGAGAGTGAGAGACAGGGAGAGAGGGAGAGAGGGAGAGAGAGAGAATGAGCCCATCCACTGCTATACCTTCCAATGCCTTCAACAGCCAGGCTAGAGTCCAGACCCTGGAGCTCAGGCCAGATCTCCCGTGTGGATGGCAGGAACCCAATGATTTGAGCTACCACCATTGTCTCCCAAGGTTTGTGTTTGTAGGAACCTGGAATCAGGAGTTGGAGCCGGAGCTGGAACCCAGGTACAGTGATGTGAGATGCAGATGTCTTAAGTGAAATGTCAGACAGAAGGCCAAATGCCCACCCTCACGTTGTTTTTAAAGGGAGCTCTTCTGTACACACATAAAGATCAGCTTAAAAAATGAAAACACTCAGGAACATGAATGGATGAACGGGGATCAAATTATGAGATCGTATGAGGATATGTCAAAGAGTTCATGGCAAAAAGAATGAATAGATAGGTTTATTTTGGTGCAAAATATTTAAATAAAAAAATCTAATTCTTCAGAAAGTTCATGAGAAATATCTGTCAAGAGAAAACTATACGTGGCTTTCAAATTTTTTTGCACCAAAATAAACTTATCTTTTAATTCCATTTTTTCCACAAATACTTTGAACCCCCCTTGTATACCTTTTCCCCAAGAACCTTCCACATATCCTGAGAACTTAACCATTTTCCATTAGTAACTAATTTTTGCTTAAAGTTTTCTTATTTGTAATGTTTTCAAGTGGATTTGTTAAAAATACTTCTTAAGTATTTAACTAAAACTTGTGTACTTTTAGCAACAAAATAGGGATCAGAGACATCAACTTATCTTCAAATGATGCATCTTTCTCTAACTTTGAGGAAAAAAATGTGCAAAGAAAAGTACTTTGTGTTTTTAAGGCATTCCTGTGACAGGATCTAACCTGCAGTGCCAGTAATTCCCTTTATAGACATGTTCGTGCTTCTATTGCTTAAGGATAAAGGAAGTGAAAGTGGTGATCATTCGCTTTTGTTACAGTCTTTTCATTTTTAAAGGCATATTCTTAAGGAGTTTCAAACTGTTAAGGTTTATAAACAAATAGAAACCTAACTAACATTTGCAGGAATTATTTCCCATTGAATTTATTCTTTATTCTTGAGTTCATCCATAATTTTAGAAAGTTCACCCGTAATTTCAACAATTTCACCATTTTCTGTTCCCTGTTCCCCTACGCCCAGGAAATTGAAACCACTCAAGAAATTCAGCTTTGGGAACTGAACGTGAAAGTTGTTTGCCTAAAATAGAGCCTTAAAAATCAGCCCCCTCTTAAGTGAATAGTTCCTCATAAATGGCTTATGGAAAGAGAAATTGCTTAGAGGAAAAGGAATGTTGAACATGGCAGCCAACAATGACAACATTTAATGAGCACATAATGTGCTTTTAAAAGCTATATGCATGATTCATGAAACAAATATTTATTGAGCAATTGTTATGTGCTAGGCATTACTCCAGGCCCTGGAGATAAATTCTTGATCAAAACAGAAAACATCTGAACCCTAATGGAACTTAGATTCTGGTGGGTGGGGATAGACACCAACAACACCAAAAAAGTAAAACAAATGGCATCTTATGCTTTAAAGAGAGGCAAATAAAGTGGCAGAGGTGGGAACAGAAGGTCGGGTTCTGTGTATCTGTTAAAGGTAGAGCCCAGAGACTTTTCTAATGCTTTGGGGATGGAACATGACAGAAAGGGGTCGAAGATGAGTGTCAGGCTGTGGCCAGAGCAAAGGGAAGAGTGGATGGCATGACGCAGATAGCAAGAGGGTAGGGCAGGAGGGCAGGCGGGACGATAATGTGCTCAGCTTTGAACTTGGTAAGTTGGAGCAACCTAGCAGGCCTTCAAGTAGAAATATCAAGCAGATGGTTCCATAGCCAATTCTGCCAAGTTCAAGTTCAAGGTGGAGATGTAGGCCAGAAGTTCACATTTGGCAGTAATCAGTGTGCAGATGACAAAGTTATGAGTCTGGATGTGGTCACTTTCATGTGCAACTGTGATAACCAGTTATCTCTTACCACCATGATGTAGCTATGATCTTAACGAACTAGAGAGGTCTGAATAACCTGTTCTAAGTGACTGTGTGGACTTAAATTGCTTGTCTTAAGGGTTATGTGTTTATTTTCATCTATTTGAAAGGCAGAATGAGAGAGGGAGGGAGGGAGGGAGGGAGGGAGGGAGAGAGAGAGAGAGAGTTCTTCCGTTTACTGGTTCATTCCTCAAGTGCCTACAAAAGTCACAGCTGGGACAGGCTGAAGCCAGGAGCCTGGAACTCCATTCAGGTCTCCCATATGGGTGGCAGGGAGCAAGGGCTTGAGCTATCTGCTGCCTCCCAGGGAGCACATTAAGAAGAAGCCGGATCAGAAGCTGAGCAGCTGGGACTTGAATATAGGGTGCAGGTGTCCCAAGCGGAAGTTTACCTGGCTGTGTTACAATAGCCACCCCTCAAATTGCCTTCCTATTCCAGTCCTCATGTAGTAGTCATGTGTCCTGATTATGAGCAAATGATTTTTCCGGGGTTTAGTTTCCTTTTATGCAAAATTAAGGAACAGGGTTCTCTGACGGCTAAAAGAAAGAGAGGTTTGGAAGGCAGGCTTCCAGCATCTCCACGCAGTTGAAGGGATGCCTCTCTGCCTGCCTTGCATCCTTTGATGCTGGGGCCTTTTATAGAGCTGCTATTTGTGGAGTTTGTTTTGTGTGGGGGGGTGGGGTGGGGGAAGCTATTACTGTTACCTACTTCACACAAACTGGAGAAAGCCTCCACGACCCCCACCTGCTCTGAGTTTTTGTTCATCCAATAGCAATCAGTGGCTGCTCCTGTTTCTCTATGCGCCAACCTTTCTGGCCCAATGTTGAGAAAGTAAGGAAAGACAGGGAACTATTTGCATTCTGTGATGAAAATGTCAGTAAATCGGGATAACTGAGTTACGTATGTACCTACTGGCCTGCTTATCCACCCCCCCACCCCCCACCCACTCACCCCCCATCTACTCATCCATCCATCCACCCACTCACCCCCCATCTACTCATCCATCCATCCACCCACACACCCATCTGTCCGTCCATCCATCCATCCATCCATCCATCCACTCCTCACCCAGCTCAAGCACCGACAGATTGGTTCATTTTCCCCATAGCCAATCGCCTTTCAAATCCAGGGAGTAGGGGGAAAAAGGAACGAATATATTTTGAGTTTTGGGCAGAGGAGGTGGGCTCAGGAAATTGTAATCTCTCCTCTGGGAGAGGAAGGTCACACGACACTTTTGAAGACACCCCAAAGGCTGTCCGGAGCTTTGGTACAGAAAGTATTAGGGCCAACGGGCGGGCCCAGGGTGCAGAAGCACGGAGGGTGGGCGGCTCAGGCTCCTCCGGGCGGGGCGGGAGAAGGTGGGTAGGCCGGTGGTGTGGGAGAGATGGGCCTGGGTTGACCAGGCGGGGTGCCGCGTCTGCCCAGTTCACCAGCACCCTCCTCTGGAGCCACAGCGAAGTCTCCTCTCAAGTCGCTGGCGTCGGTCATGACGATGTCCTAGGGTGTCCCCCCTAGGCGCGCGCCACAGCGCAGCGCACCCAGAGAGCGGCGGCCCGGGCGGAGCTCCGGTGACAGCCGAGGGCCTGGCCGTCGCTGGGTCACCGCTGCCCGGCTGCAGTCCCACGGCCCCCACGCCCGGCTCCCCAGGCCGCTTTGCGGGTTCTCTTGGCCCCGGTGCACCGACCAAGGCGCGCAGCACTCCCGGCGTTTTGCGAAGGTCTGCGGGGCTTGGCCCGGGCAGTCCTGCAGCTGCATCTCCCCGGCCCGCCGACCCTGCGCCGCCGCCTGGGGGGTCAGCGCCATCACCATACGCGCCTCCAAGTCACAAAGGCTGCCTCTTTAGGGCCAGCTAGCGTCGCTGGCGCGGTTCCTTTGTGCTCAGTTTACCTTGCACGTTCACCTGTTAACAGAAAAAGTTTCCTGCGTTCACTCCATATTGCCAAACTACTTCCAAAAGGCCGTTTTAGCGCCAGCACCTCCTCCCCTTCCGGTACCATTATTTAAACGGGCTGTGGGACCTGCAGACGTCTCCACAGGGTCTCCAGTTCAAGTCCCGGCTGCTCCATTTCTGATCCAGCTCCCTGCTAATGGCCTGGGAAAGCAGTGGACGATGGCCCAAGTGCTTGTGCCCCAGATACCCATGTGGGAGATAAGGATGGAGTTCCTGGTTCCTGGCTTTGGCCTGGCACAGCCCCAGCCCCAGCCAATGCAGCCATTTGGGGAGTGACCCAGAGGGTGTAAGCTCTCTCTAGCCATTTCAAATAAAGAACATATCTTTTACAAATAATATATTGCATTTAGCTTGATGTGTAAAAATATGGACTCAACTTGTAATCAGTAGACTGACTAATCATTGATGTGATAAGCTGCATTTTTTCACGCAAGTTTTTGGAAGCTGGTGTGTATCTTACTCTTACAGGGCTTCTCAGTTCAGACCAGCCACATTGCCAGTGCTGCACAGCGTCCTGTGGCAGGTGGCAAGCATGCGCACTTCTCCGCATCTGAGTTTACAGTGGCTCGCCTGTGCCCGGGGCCCAGCAGATGGAGAATGCGTGTCTGCCGACTCACTGGATAGCATACATTAAGGAGGACAGCTACAGAAATGTCAAGTTTATCTCCATGGAGAAGGTACTTCTTAATAAAGCACAGAAATCTAAAACCCTAAATCTAAAACAAGATGATAATCTTGTAAAGGGACAACACAAGTCTAAGTCTCAAATGTCACAGCGTGGCGATGGCATCAACAGGCAGCACGCATGGGTAACCACCACCGCTAGGCAAACACACCCAGGAAACCCACAGAGAAGAAACACAAATGTCCTAGAAACATCTTGAAAAATATTCCACCACCCAGCAATCACAGAATTGTGAATGGAACAACATTGTTGCCTGTGGAACTGGCAAGGATTACAAACCTTCTATCTTTGTGTTACTGGGAGGGACAGGTCCAAGGAAAGAGGCCCTTGCACTGCTGGTAGACATGTAGACTTTTCTGGAGGCTGATTTGACAAAATGCATCAAACACCTTAAAAACGTGCATTATTAATACACCCAATCCTCCAGTCCCTGGGAATACCCATGCGTGTACACACATGCTGTTCCTAGAGATGTTTTTCCTGTGAAAATAATCAGAGATGTGCTCAAAGACACGAATCTACTCATAGCATTTGCAAGGGAAAACTTTTTTAAAAGCAACATGTTCAATAATACATTTACATGATAAAAACCTATGGCATCAATATATTTTTTTTAAAAATTATTTATTCATTTTTAGGGAGAGAGAGACATCTTCCCCATGCTAGCTCATTCCTCAAATACCCAACAGCAGCCGTGGCTGGGGGGCCAGGCTGAAGCCAGGAGCTAGGCACTCAGTCCAGGTCTCCCACGCTGGTGGCAGGGACCCAGCTATTTGAGCCATCACTTGTTGCCTCCCAGGGTCTGCATTAGCAGGAAGCTGAAGTCAAGAGCTTCAGCTGGGACCCGACTCCAAGCACTCTGATATGGGATGTGAATGTCTTAACTGCTCTCTTAACCACCAGGCCAAGTGCCCACCCCACAAGCACAACATGGCTTCAATTTTATTAGAAATATTTATATGTGGGACGGAGCTGTGGCACAGCTGGTTAAAGCCCTGGCCTGCAGCGTCAGCATCCCATTTGGGCGCCAGTTCTAGTCCTGGCTGCTCCTCTTCTGATCCAGCTCTCTGCTGTGGACTGGGATAGCAGTAGAAGATGGCCCAAGTCCTTGGGCCCCTGCACCCACATGGGAGACATGGAAGAGGCTCCCGGCTCCTGGCTCCTGGCTTTGGATCGGCACAGCTCCGACCGTTGTGGCCATCTGGGGAGTGAAGCAGCGGGTGGAAGACTGCTCTCTCTGTCGCTACCTCTCTCCGTAACTCTGTCTTTCAAATCAATAAAATAAATTTTTACAAAAAACCTTATTGTCGCTCCCCCTCTTCGTGGAGGAACGACACTAAACCCTGCCTAGGCTTCATATCCGAGTCACGGCACCATTATGTCACTCCCCGTCTTCGTGGAGGAACGACACAGGACCCTGCGCTGTTCTTTTGTCTGCTCGGCCCTCCCCGGGTTTGCTGCTGGTTCTTCCCGGGTTGGCTACCGTCCCTTCCACCTCCGTGGAAGGGCGGTTCCCCCTGCCACTTTCCCCACTTGCGCGGGGGAGCGGCACACCGCCGGCCGGCTCTCTCGGGGGCTGCACAGGTGTTCCCCTTAGATGTTCCCTGGTGCATGTTGTCTCTCTCCTCCTTTATAGTCCTCTTCCACCAATCCCAACTCTGCTACCCACACGCCGAGTACGCTGCTCTCCTCCAATCAGGAGCAGGTCCTGCTGTTTATTGGTTGAACTGGAGGCAGCTGTGTAGAAGCTGTTTCCTCCTCTCCCAGCGCCATATTGTGGGAAAGCAGATGCATAGAATAAGTCTTAATTCCAGTAACTTAGTCTAGTCCGAGTTGCTCCCCACACCTTATATTTAGAAAGCTAAACGGTCGTCAGTCTGCAGTGCGCATCTTTCAATAAAGTTATTATAAATTTTTATTTTCTCTTTGTACTTTTCTGCATTTCTGGACTTCCCGTGCTGTGCATGCTACTTTTGCATTAGAGGAAAACTGAAGTAATTATTATTTTTTACAATAAAAGATGGGTCAAGCATTTGGCCTGACGGTGAGGCTCCTGGCTGGAACACCAAGACCCATATTGGAGGGCTGAGTTTGAGTCCTGGCTCTGCTCCCAGTTCCACCTTCCTTCCAATGCAGACACTGGGAGGCAACAGGTGTTGTGTCAGGTTCTTGGGTTCCTGCCATTCATGGGATTAAGCTCCTGGCTCCCAGCTTTGGCTTGGCCCAGCCCTGGCTGTTGTGGGCATTTGAGGAGTGAACCAGCAGATGAAAGCTGTGTCTCTCTTTTTGTCTCTCAAATACTTACAGGAGATAAAAGCAAGCTGTGGGCCACTTTTAGCTCATGTCCCTTATCAGTTCCTGGCTATATGTTTCCGATAATGAGCAAGGTGTGTAACTTATTACCCACACTACAAAGGTCTTTTGACATCACTGGCTAAGCAGCAGTGATACTGGCTCCACTGGGACATGGGAATATAACTGTTTTACGACGTGCCTTCCCGGTAGCCAGATACCCTAACTTTACTGCTCTATTGGGGATTCTGTCTTTCTCAGAACAGTAATTCTTTTTCAGATAAGCAGGCAAGTATGACGCTTAAAGGAAGACGCTGAAATGTGAGGCTAGTTGGACTTTCCTTTAGCACCTAACCTTATCCTTTACTTTGAAAAGAACTTAGGAGAATAATCTGGTTTTGTGGGGGCTACATATAGGCTATCTTTAAATCTATTTTAAAAATACATGTTAAACAGTAAAGATTATATTGGAAGAATTAAAGGTTACATTTACAGGTTAGCTTAAATTTAGAACCAGTGCCCTTCTAATTTTCATTACAATTCCATATTATAACAATGAGTTATAATTAGTTATAATAAACTATGCCATGAGTTTTCATTTCTTAGGTCTTCATTCCCTATATTTTACATAGTTCTGATCATGTGTGCATGAAAATATTTTAATTAGGCTGCCTGATGTTGAATAGCATTAATGATTTCTAATGGTTGCAACTAACACCATGTCTGGCAGCTAACAGGAAGGCTAGCTTCTTCAATGTACAATAAATGTTTCAATATTTGAGGGCTTATGGTATAGTGTTCAGGAGATATATCTCTAAGACAAGGCCACAGTTACCATGAAATCCCCGTTCTTGCAGGGGGGACTGAAACATTTTAAACTCAGGAGAAAGGTAATTCTTGTTCCCCTTAGTCCAGCGTTTAGCCTGTGGAGCCATCAGGGAGCTTGCCCAGACCATGCAGCTAGGAGACTGCAACCCAGTGAGTTCCTAGCCACCACCCCACCAGCACCCACCATGTGCTGGGGAATTCTGAGGATGGGCCGGTTAGAACTGGACTAATTGTATTTAGTTTGCTCGTTGGCTGCTGCAACACATTACCGCCATTCTAGAGGCTGAAGACGAGTTTAACATCTTTCAGTTCTGGAGATCAGAAGTCCAAAATTTACTGGGCTAAGGTCAAGTGTCAGCAGGGCTGTTCTGCGGGGACGCTGAGGGGAGATCCTGTCTGCTTGTCTTTATCCTGCTTGCTTCCGAGACACCTGCCCTCCTGGGCACATGACCTTGCCCTCCCACCACTCCAACCCTTCCTTCTGTAATCACACCTCCTGCTATCTGCTGCCTTCTACCATGGAGGGGAACTTACTTGTAGGTTCCAGGATGGAGACATGGACACCTTTGGGAGGGTTTTGTTGAGCCTAGCACAGCTGTGGGCCCTGGGAGGGCCAGAACTTGCACTTTGGGACAAAAAAGGAAGATGGGGCTGGCGAAGGGAAAGCTTTCTAGTTTGCCACACTGGTAGAGCCCTTCCCAGGCCAGGTTCAGTACTGCGGCACTGGGTGTTTCCCAGAGCTATGACCGATATGACTGGGTGCCTTCAACAACACTCATTCTCTCCCAGGTCTGGAGGTCGGGGGTCTGAGACCATGCTGTCGGCTTCTTCTAAGGCCTCTCTCCATGCCTCGTGGACGGCCACCACCTTTCCGCTGTGCATACGCGTGTCTAGTGTCTCTCCATACCCAGAGTCTCTTTTCCCTTAAGGACACTAGTCATCTTGGATCAGGGTCCACCCTAGAGATCTCACTTGAACTTCGTCAGCTCTTTACAGGCCTCTCTGCAAGGAGTTATGTTCTGAGGTGTTGAGGGTTGGGACCTTTTAATGTAAGTTTGGGCAGACTGGGGGGACACTGTGTAGCTCCTAACAGGCCTGCACAGTTGCCTACTCAGTTGAATGCTGCCAACAGCCCAGGGATGAGGGTGTGAACGTGGTGGCTGAGGGCTCTCAGCTGGTGCCAGAGGGGCAGCTCACACCCAGGCCTGCCTGCCTGCCTGAGGCCAGGCCCTCACCCTTGTACCAGCTGGCAGGACAGCTGTGAAGGCAGAGAGGTGGAGGAGTGTGACCTGTGGCCGTGAAGAGACCAGCCCAGAGGGCGTGGGCCGGGTGTGAAAGCCTTTACGCTGGTGGGGCACTGGAGACATCCAAGCAGAGGGAGAGGCAGCACTGCAGGCGGCGGTTGTTAGACCCTGTAGCTCGCACCACCCTTTCACCCGCTCCATGAACTTAGCCAGATAACTGTCCACGGTTGTTCTCTCCTGTTCCTCTGTACAACCCCGCAGGGACCGTGACACAGAAGGGCAAGGGCAAGGGCAAGGGCAAGGGCAGGCCGTCTCCACGGAACAAACTTCCCAAGGCAAGACTGATGAACTTTAACTCTGCTCCGATCTCGGCAGGCCCTTCATAATTCTGCAGGGGACACACGAGACCCACATGGGAGGGGCAACTGCTGCGCTTCCCCCGGACCCCCAGGGTTTGAAGTCTGAGACTCAGAGGATCGCAACCCACTTCCTCTCTCCTTTCTTCTGCCCCTCCCCCTTTATACTATTCTACCGGGGGAAGCAAGGAGAAATGAAAAAGCACTAAAGTAATTAAGTAAGTCTAAGCAGCATTTTGGGGGCACAAGAATCTGTGAGGAACTTTATGTCCTCCTGTCCTCATTTGTGACAGACAGGGACAGGATTTTGATTCAATTATTGTATTAAGTTTATTGAAAGTTTCAAGGGTGAGGTGGGGGTGGGGAGGGAAATATCTTCCACTCGTTGCTTCTCTCAGCCAGGCTGGGCCAGGCCAAAGCCAGACTCCATCTGGGTCACCCACATGGGTAGCAGGGCCAAGCTATCTGCGCCACCATCTGCTGCCTTCCCAGGTGTGTTAGCAGGGAGCTGGATTGGAAGTGGAGCAGCCAGGACTCAAACGGGCACTCCTGTGGATGCCACCATTGCAGGCAGTGCCTTAACCCACAGCACCACGACTTCAGCCCTAAGATTTTCATTGACTCTAAGATTTTGTTAGAACTTTCGTCAATTTTAAATGAACCAGTGGACAAAAGATCTCTTTATTGCCTTTCTACTGCTCTGCATTTTGAATAAATAACCTTAAAAAAAAAAAAGGAAATAAAACTGAAATACAGGCACCGGTGCTGTGGCGTAGTGGGTTAATGCCCTGGCCTGAAGCACCAGCATCCCATATGGACGCCGGTTCGAGACCCAGCTGCTCCACTTCCAATCTAGCTCTCTGCTGTGGCCTGGAAAAGTGGAAGATGGCCAAGTCCTTGGGCCCCTGCACCCGTGTGGGAGACCCGGAAGAAGCTCCTGGCTCCGGATCAGCGCAATTCTGGCCGTTGTAGCCAATTGGGGAGTGAACCAGCGGATGGAAGACCTCTCTCTCTCTCTGCCTCTCCTCTCTCTGTGTAACTGACTTTCAAATAAATAAATAAATAAATCTTCAAAAAAAAAAAAAAAAAAGAAATATAATGTCCTTAGCCTCCTCTAACTGGAACCAGTGCTAATGGGGTAAAATTTTTCAAAGCCTTTAAAAATACAGAGTGATATTTGTAAGAAAAAGGAAATTAACATGGATTTTAATTCTGTCTAGTCTGATACAATGTCTAATTAGACACAATCTAAGCCAGCCCTATGAAAGCAGGGTAGTGTTCCTGTTTCTTCTCCCTTCAGCTGAGTGCCATGGCAGAGCTAAAGGTCCACGACTCCTCCGTCTCAACGCTCCCAGTGGTGCAGGCTTTGCTGAGTACACGGTCCGAGACGTTTTGTCCGCTTACCAGTGCCTGCACATGCGAGTGTGCCGTCAGCTGCACTGTCATCATCATTATGTAACTGAACACTGGCTGCTGCCCACAACCCATACAACCAAGGGACTGTATCCCCTAGACCCCCTGTCCCTGAGAACCACTGACATCAAGTAAAATGCACTGTACATTCATACTGCCAAGTGCTGAAAACAAGAGTAAGGGGCCGGGAAGGCTGGGTGGCACGTGCATGTGAAATTTTCCTTACAGGAGCTGAGAAGAGCCTCTTTGAGCAGGTGCGGTTTAAGAAAAGACCCACAGTGAAGAAAGAAGACGCAGCTTTCAAGCCAGGCAGAGAACAATCACCGTAAAGGCTGTGGCGTGGGAGGCTGCCCAGTCTGAAGAGTGAGGAAGGCACTGTGGCTAGAACAGCCGAGTGAGACGAACAGTGAGAGACCCGAGTGACGAGGTGGGTCACACAGGGCCCAGCGCAGGACCTGGGAGGACCCTGCAGGTTTGAGACAATGAGTGACACGAGCTTACTCATGTTTTAAAAGAATTACTCTGGCTGCTATGCTGAAAACACTCTCAAGGGGGGAAGGGAAGAAACGGCGCGCTTAAACAATATGTTACTCTCCTACAAATTATAATTGGGTAAGATGAAAAAGAAATAGCAATTCCAGCAGGGCTCACCTGCCATTCTGGCCATTGTGGCTGCACAGAGACCAGATCTCCCAAACACGTCAAGGTTACCAGTGACAGCGGAACATATGGGTATCACGGGAAACATTTGTTCACTTAAACTCCCATAAGATATAGAAAATGGGATGGTCTCTTGAATCACAACTTTTGGCAGCGAGTAATGGTTACAATACAGAACGGTAAGGGGCCGGTGCTGTGGCATAGCCGGTAAAGCCACCACCTGCAGTGCTGGCATCCCATATGGGTGCCTGTTGGAGTCCCAGCTGCTCCACTTCCACTCCAGCTCTCTGCTATGGCCTGGGAAAGCAGTAGGGGGTGGCCCAAGTCCTTGGGCCCCTGCACCCACGTGGGAGACCCAGAAGAAGTCTCGGCTCCTGGCTTTGGAACGGCTCGGCTCCAGTGTTGCGGCCACTTGAGGAGTGAACCAGCAGATGGAAGACCTTTCTCTATGCCTCTCTGTAACTCTGTCTTTCAAATAAATAAATAAGTCTAAAAAAAAAAAAAAAAAAAAAAAACAAAACTATAAGCCCCAACTTTCCATAGCAGCTTTTATTATTCCCTTAAAAAAAGAGTCCATTTTCCTACATTCATTTAGATGAGGTACACATCCGTTTTTTTCTAAAGTGCCAAAACTCATATCCCAGAACTTCAGTTGAGAATCATAATGGACAGCAGAAGACGTCGACTTAAATACCCAGGGTCACCTGAAACCCTGCAGAGTCCCTGGTTTCCATGACACGGGTGGAAATCCGCTACCGCATAACTGCGGCCCAGCTCTAACTCTTCATTTTTTGGTTCTTGATTCCTCAGCAGATTCTAACACGGAGCTGGGTCAAATCTCAGTGGGGGTAGCAAGACCTGGGTGTTTTGTATAAAAAAAAAAAATCTGTTTTCACAATGTCTTGAAAGGCTGCAGTAGCTAATTTGCTACTCCACTGTCTGTATTTTTCTTTGTATCCTCTGTCTTCTTTTCTTTGCACAAATTCCCAAGAACAATCCCTACAAAAATGATGAGTCCTACTGTTCGGTTGGAGGTAAATTTGTCCCAACAATCCTCAGGTCTGTGGATGTCTAGGGTGTAAATCTGTAAGAGAAGAACACAATGCTGCTTTAGCACTAAGTGTGGACTTTGGGGTATCACAAACACACACTTTACTACAGAGGTGAAAAGAGCACTTTTGTTACAGAATTTGAGCAGTGGGAAGCCCTTAACATACCCCGAACCGATCCCCAACCTAGAAAAACCTACCGTATCTTTCACTAGGAATCCTCAAAGCTTCCAGCTGGGAGGTGCACGAACACTCTGAAAGGCAGCCCAGGCTCTGTAGCCTATTTCACAGCTCTTCTCTACATGGACGGATCTGAGGTCTGCTTCCCTGCACACCCCACCCTCCAGCTGCAGCTGGCTCTGTTCTCCAGAGAAAGTTCCTCTACAGAGAACACGTCACACAGGGCAGGACAACCGCTAGTGCGCATGGCTGTCTGGTGCCCTGGAAGACACTTAACGCATCTGGCCCTCCCCCACGGACGCCAACAGCGACCCTGCCCCCCACTGCTAAATCTCCTTCCCATGCACACGTAGAGACCCAGAGCTCCATGCTGCTTGTGCCCCAGAATGAACACTCCTTGCTCTCGGTGGTAGCCCCGCGATCCATCAACAAAGTCTCACGCTATCTTACTCCTCCCTCAGCTTAAGGAACCATCACCTATTACACAGCATACAGACTTAAAATCATCCTGATTTCCTTTCTTGTCAAACACTAGAAAGCTGTGTCCATTTTAAAATACTGCATCAAGGACTAGACAGAGGAACACAGATGCAATTTAAAATATAAAGTGGGTTCAAAATGTCTTTTATAATATTTGTGACTGTCCTCGATTTTTGCTTTCTTCTGCTGTCTAGCAACAACAGGGCTGGACATTTGGAGTTGCAGCGAAGACCCTGCTTGGGAGCCTGCATTCCACATCGGAGTGCCTGGGTTTCAGTCCCAGCTCCGGTTCTAACTCCAGCTTCCTGCTAATGGAGACGCCTGGGGAATCACCAGCTCTTATCTTCTACCTTCATCAGGAGGAGAACAACATAGGGGACATAGCATATGGTTTATTCTGTAGACAACAGATTGCCCCTTCCTTCATATCTCATTAGGCAGATCTTGCCTATGTCAATAAGTAATTTGCAATAAAATAGATCAGAGAAATACAGATTCACTAACGCCTCTCGGATTCTGTTCAACAAAAATTACAGCAACATTGTTATAAAAATAGGATCCATTTACTAGTGATTGATTTAATTAAAAGGAGATTTAGTTCATTCCTTTGTGAGTCAATAATGTTGTTTTTAATACAAGCTTGTGTGGTAAGGGACAGGTGTGGGGTGAATAACCTGAGGGAGCATGTCCTGCTGGCGAGGTGGGATCTTGCCACTTCCCATCTGACCTGGCCTGTTCTCCACGCCGGGGGGCCCAAGCTGCTAACCATCACTAGAAAACCAGATTTAAGAAAACAAGCCGTACTGATTTGCTTTTCTAACTCAACCCACAAGCTGCGGACACTGAACTCTCCCCGCAACGTGTACCAGAAGTCATTCCACGCAGACCCAAGGAGAGAGTCCAGGTTTCGCTGTTGGACTTGACAAGCTGGGGCAGGGGAGGAGGCGCTTCAAGACGGCACAAGCCAAGCAGACCCGTGTCTCATAAACACAGAGGCATTTTGTTTAAATACTTTTTGTGACACACACCCAGGAAAGCGAGAGAAAAACAAAAGGTCAAACCTGGTGCGCCAGATGGGCTCCTACGGCGACTAGAGCAGCATAGTAGGGGGCGGTCTGATCACAGCTCACACCTGCCAGGCTCAGAGCCCCCAGCATGGCGACTCCGAAGCCACTGAGCCACTGCTTGGTGTTCTCACGGAAGCGCAGTGCTGTGGACTTCAGACCAAGTAGAGCGTCGTCGCGTTTGTCCTAACAGCACAAAGTAACACAAGTTTTGAGATTCAATTCAGAGCATAAAAGCCCAGGTCGTACGGAAGCAATCGCGTTCTGGAGCACCGGCAGCCAGACCACGAGCTGTGAGGGACAGCAACCAGGAGCTAACAGCACTGCTGGAGTCAGCTGGCGGCGGGCGGCTCTCAGAGGTTCTACACCTCCTGCACTGTGATGACTTTCCACTCCACTTCCACGTCTTAGGAGGAACCCTGACCACCTAACCACCTGCACTCAAGTCCCACTTCCAGTCCACTTTACTCCCTGCCTCTCCCACTGCATTCTTGCTGTGCGCACAGAGCTAGGTCTTGACGATGCACTGTGCTGGGCTCCTCCATACCCTGACTTGCAAACCTTTCCTGATGCTGCACACATCTGAGGCCACAAGCTGAACTCTGCACTGACCTTCAGACAGACGGCTGCCTGTCAGCCTGTATTATGGGGTCCAAATCCAAACAACAATGAGTGTGGGATTCGTGTCTGTTTTTCCTTTCATACTGCAATCACTTTCAGGGCACAAACTGTACCTTTAATGATCTGAATCACAAAGTGTCAATGGGTAATGATGTGTTGCTAAAGAAATGAATCTACTTGGAATATAGTTATCCTAACAACTGGTTCCAGACCTTGCTACAAAAAGGAAAAGCAGCTTTCCTAAACTGCAAGTCAAGTTTCATCTTGGAGGGGCCGGCGCTGTGGCATAGCGGGTAAACCTGCCACCCCATATGGGCACCAGTTTGAGTCCTGGCTGTTCCACTTCCAATCCAGCTCCTGCTATGGCCTGGGAAAGCAGCAGAAGATGGCCCAAGTGCTTGGGCCCCCGCACCCACGTGGGAGACCCGGAGGAAGCTCCTGGCTCCTGGCTTTGGATTGGTGCAGCTCCGGCCATTGCGGCCATCTGGGGAGTGAACCAACAGATAGAGCCATCTCTCTGTCTCTCTGTCTTTGCCTCTCTGTAACTCTGCCTTTCAAATAAATAAATAAATCTTAAAAATTTTACATCATCACACAAATAAAAATGGTAACTGTAATGATGAATGTTATAATTAATTTGATCATGGCAATCATAAAATCACATTGTACACTTTGAATATACAGATACAATTTCTGTCAATTATACCTCAATAAAGCTGAAAAATATAATAAATATGAAAGGAAAATTAAGCTCATGAACCAAGAAAAGTGACAGAAAATTTTACAAAATGAAACAGATGGAAAAGACAGTATCAAAAGCTATAAACATGTTTTGCCCTTTAATCACTAGTATCACTCCTGAAAATTTCCTGGGGGAATTCAGATTCACAAAGTGTTTATACCTAGAACAGTATTGTTTGCCATTTATAACTCTGAAAACTCAACAAGAGCTTGGATGGCCAAAAGAGACAAGCGATTAAATTTTACAAATGCCAGCATATCAAATCAATGGGTGACATCATGCAGCTTAAAACGACCATAGCAAAGAACCGGGAAAAGTGAGGCGGGATGTTTATCGCCTCCACCGAGGAGAAAGCTGCCTGCCACAGCCACGAGAGGCAGCAGGGCAGCAGAGGGCGGCACGGCGGGAGATTCCGGAGGCCGTCTGGGCTTGCCTCTCACTCTGCCACCCACCACCGTGTGACACCAACAGGTCACTTCTCCAGCGTGTCCTCATCTGTGCAACGAGGACAAAAAGCACCTTCCTTGTGGGCTGTTTTGGGGATTAACTCAGTATTTTGTAAAGCATCAAAACAGTGTCTGGCAAATAGTAAACACTAGCTAAGTGCTTACAAATAAAATACATTGAATTGAACTGTTTGGTAAACACAGATAAACATGAAACAAAAATATTTTGTCAGAGCCATGGAATTAAAAAAAATACAACTTTCCGCTTAATTTGGTTCTTATTTTAAAGTGCTTAAAAAATCACCACAATGAAATCCAAGTCAAGGACAAGGGCTTCTTTCTTTACCTGATGGGCATAAATCGTGTCATATATTAAGGTCCACATAATTCCGGAGAAATACAGAGGCAGGCAGACAGACGGGTCACAGGAGCCCCGGACAGCGGACCATCCAAGTAAGGCTCCCCAGTTAAAAGTCAGCCCTGCAATTCGAAAACACAAAGAGGGAGAAATTGCAATGATTCAGAATGCCAAGGGGAGGAGAGGGATGCGAGCACGTGTGAGTGCCTGCTGTATAGCAGACTCTCTGTGCGTTCCCTCAGTGACTGCTCAGCCATTTGTGGCTCTGGCTCACGAACAGTCAGGCTCGGGGAGGCTGCTCTCACTAAAGCAGCAGGGCTAGCAGGACTCGAGGGAGGGCAGCAAACAGGAGGGCTCACGACGACACTGGCACCGGCAGTGAGGAGCAGCTGCTGCGCGGAACACAGCCCCCTGCCTGGAGACCTGTGCTCCCGCCACTCCACCGCACTGCAGTCCCCTCTGAGCCACAGGCGCACAGTAAGAGGAGGGACCTCTGTCTACTGCACGGGTCCATCCTGTCTGAGGAAGCCTGCAGACAAATGGCCTACACGTCTCGGCTCCCTTCCCCGAGCTCCAGCCGGGATACCCGTACGCCGGCCTGCAAGTGTCTCAGGCACCCAAAATTCAGCATGCCCCAGCGCCTTTTCCCAGAAGCCCTTCTTTCTTCCCCTCCTGCCTATTCCCACCCGGAAGACCCCACCTCAGCTGACAAGTGCCTCCCTTAGTGGTCCCTGGGTGCTCGTGCTCTCCACCTGTCAGTGACCTGCCCATCCGTCACCTGCTCGCCCTGCTCCTTACAGGTGGTCAATGTGCTTCAGGTATTTTTATTTCCCAAGAAAAGTAAAAATAGAGGTTCAATAAATGTCAGAAGTGACTATAGCAGCTTCTTAATGTGACCTTGTAGCTAGGAAATGCTCACACTTCTTTTACCTAAAGATTCCCAGGTCAGCGGAGCATACAATCTTTTTTTTTTTTTTTTTTTTTAAATAATGGAAAGGAGGAACATTCAATGAGGCTCTTAGGAAAAGCTAAATATTCCACCACAGCTTTCCCCCAAGAAAGGCTTGCACTGATTTGCTGGAGTGCCTCTGGTTCTTCTATTTACTGGAAAAGTGGGTCAAAGAACTACAATCATTCCAGGAATATTCTAGGAATAGACTAGAACAGCTTAGGAGTATACAGTTTGGCAACGGACTGTGACTCACCTACCTACCTTTTTCCCTCTCTCTCAGCTGCACTCTGTGTCAAGTGGTGGGCTAGATGCTGGGCCACACATAGAGACCACCTTCCCTTTTGGCTGGTTACAGTTCCTTAATGGGGACACATAGGGGGCCATCAGTGAGTTCTTGCTGAATAAGTGCTGTGAAATGTGTGGCACCCCAGAGTGCTGGGAGGTCCAAGGCAGGCACCACAGGAAGGAGCGGCCTCAGCCATCGTACAACCTTAACCCCGCTCTCCAGCCACACAGTGCTTCCTACCCTACTCCCCAAATTCTGCAGGCTATCAATCACCTTCATATGACACCTCAAATTTTTAAAAAGCATTTCCGAAATTAATGAATTATTAATCTTAATAAGTATGCACATTTTCTTAACTAATAAAAATGGCTCACTGCCCACCCTGCAAATATGAAAATGTATTCTTGGTTGGGAAAAATCTCCTGACTTGACATGAACCTTTCATTTCCGCCACTGTTATCAACACACAAATAAAGTCTGAGCATCAAAGAAATACTTAGAAATTACTTCCAGCTCACCCAAGGCTAGTTGAGGCCAGTATGTAATTCTTTTCATTAGTGGGTAGGTGATGACAAGAAGTAAGGACGCTGCTCCCAGGGCTATACTGCAAACAAGGAAAACCATATAAAGATTTAGTCATCATCTATTAGTGATCACGTAATACTTGAAGACAATAACATTCATACTACTAATTGGGAATTTTAAAAATTTTATATTGGTTGTTATGCAATATTCTCTTCCTAGACTTTGAATTTCCCTATCATAAAAGATGATCAGAAAAATATTTTAAGTGTTACAAAACGATCAAAGTCACAGCTACCATCCACCCAGCACTTCCAGGTTGCAGGCACTGTGCTGCCTTGCATCTGCAAATCACTGTAATCTTCAAGTCAACTCCAAGATGCAGGCAGTTTTATTTTTTTTAAAGATTTATTTATCTGAAGGAGTTACACAGAGAGAGAATGAGACGCAGAGAGAGTGGTCTTCCATCCACTGATTCACTCTCCAATTGGATGCAATGGCTGGAGCTGTGCTGATACGAAGGTAGCAGCAGGGAGATTCCTCTGGGTCTCCTATGTGGGTGCAGAGGCCCAAGGACCTGGGCCATCCTCCACCACTTTCCCAGACCATAGCAGAGAGCTGGATCAGAAGTGGAGCAGCCGGGTCTCGAACCGGCACCCAGATGGGATGCTGGCACTGCGAGCTGCGACCCCACCTGCTCCGCTACAGCGACAGCCCCTCTCCTTTTTTATAGATGAGAAACCTGCAGCACAGAGATGAAGTAACTTGCCGACAGCCAGAGGAGCGAGTCTGCAGCAGAGCGAGATCCAAACCCAAGGCAGGCTGGCTCTAGAATCCAGCCCATTACCCCCATCAGCTGTTGCCTCTCTAGACTGGGCCAGCAGGATGGTGTCCAGGGAACTGAGATGTACTGACAGAGAACTCAAGTCAAGAGGTCCCTTCTTTCACCCACCTCACAGTGTTACTGTCTGGAAAAGGGAAGCACCTATGGAAACACGGTAAGATAGTCTTTTTTTTTTTTTTTTTTTTTTTGACAGGCAGAGTGGACAGTGAGAGAGAGAGACAGAGAGAAAGGTCTTCCTTTGCCGTTGGTTCACCCTCCAATGACCGCCGCGGCTGGCGCGCTGCGGCTGGTGCACCGCACCTATCCGAAGGCAGGAGCCAGGTGCTTCTCCTGGTCTCCCATGTGGGTGCAGGGCCCAGGCACTTGGGCCATCCTCCACTGCACTCCCTGGCCACAGCAGAGAGCTGGCCTGGAAGAGGGGCAACCGGGACAGAATCCGGTGCCTGGACCGGGACTAGAACCCGGTGTGCCGGCGCCGCAAGGCGGAGGATTAGCCTACTGAGCCGCGGTGCTGGCAAGATATTCTTAAGGTGCCTCCATGTTTATCTAACTCTAGTGCTCAGGAACAAACTTCCCAAAGGGTTGTCTGCATGCTATTAACGCTATCAGGACCAGGCATGTGTGAAATCTCTGGAAATAACACTTATTTGTGGCAATCCCCTCCCTCTGTCTTTCTCCCCATCACTGAAACACTTTGGGAGCAGTCACCTGATGCACAAAAGTTTAATTCTGTTTAAGAGGCACAGGCGTAAGTCCTCCCACTTTTGTCTTCTGTCCCTGGTCCTCGGAGACATTTCCTCTCTTTGTAAAATGAATACAATCATTTTGGCTTCCTTCCCCTTCAGAGTCACTGTCAGCATAACTAAAATGATACCCTACATATACCTACACACCCATCCATGCACGCTTAGAAAACCATGAAAGGACCCACGCCCTTCAGGGAATACACAGTGCAGATACTGAAGGTGGGCCTGAATAAATTAAATAGTGGTCTCTTATCTCTTTTGGCTGAAAGCATTCTTGAAGCAGCTTTTACAATGCATGTTGACTTTCTTTTGCCTGCTAATTTATAAATGCTCAACAGTTAGCCAATAAACAACACTGTGATAAAAACATTTCAATTTTACTTAATTCCTACTCCCTCCAAGGGGGAGATTTCATACATAATTATGAAAACCACATTTATCATACCTGTAGTAATTTAGACACAGAAGAACACCCAGTGCCAAGGTCAGCTGACCCCCGAGGAAAACAAAGGACTGAAAAGTTGAAATGTCTCCGGCAGCGATTGGGCGATTTGCTGTTCTTGTAACCTTAACACACAAAAACAGATACCTTAGCCTCATGTAATAGCCTAATCACTATCTAAATTTTTAATCAAGACTGACCCATGGTAGGCACTAAGAGAAACACGAATAAAGAATGAAATCAACATGTGAAGTACTGCCAAGAATCAAAACCGCGTATTTAGAATAGCTTTGATGAGAACTAAAATTTTCCTCCTCTCATTTCCCTTTCTTGTAATTTCCCATTCCTATCTGCAAACAAATAAAACAAAGCAACTTCTTTATCTAGCTATTTAGCTACTCTGCTTAGCAAATATATATTCAATTTCCATAGAGAAAAGAAATACAGTAATGGGAGTCCCCAGGAAAGAGGGAACTGCACTGGATGTCGGGTAGGCACATCAGGAATCAGATGCAAGGCCAGAAGGAAGGAAGATGACACAGTTTATGCATGGGAATGCTCTGACCAGGCAACTTACGGATGAATCTGTAATACTATATCTGCTGCACCTAAATGCAAAGGACAAATTCACCGTAAGAATGGGAATAACAGAGCTGTTAACTAGACAAATTAATATTCACTAACTCTTCTTTTCCGTCTCAGAGACCGTGGATATGATCATCCTAAACTCAACCACAAATAAAGCACTTTAGGGAAATTAAGATCTGAAATGAGAGTCTAATGTTTGATTCTAATTCCATCACTTACCTGATGCTTGAATTTTGGCAAAAGACTTAACCTATCTCAGCTTTAGGTTATTTACCCATTAAAGGAAAATTAGGAAAAGGGAGAGGTAATAACAGCACTTATGTCAAGAGATAAATACACTGACTGAGGCACTTAAGTATGCAACGTTATCTGTTACTAATTAAACGTATTTTTGTAAGCTGAATATCAACAGTTGGCAAATTATGGCCTCTGGGCCAAATCCAGACCTCTGCCTGCTTTTGTACAGCCAATGAGCTAAGAATGACTTCTACATTTTGTTTTAAAGATTTATTTATTTACTTGAAAGGCAGAGTTAGAGAGAGGCAGGGGCAGAGACAGAGAGAGAGGTCTTCCATCCGCTTGTTCACTCCCTAGATGGTCGCAACAGTTGGAGCTGCACCAATCTGAAGCCAGGAGCCAGGAGCTTCTTCCGGGTCTCCCACATGGCTGCAGGGCCCCAAGCACTTGGGCATCTTCTACTGTTTTCCCAGGCCATAGCAGAGAGCTGGATCGGAAGTAGAGTAGCCGGAATTCGAACTGGCGCCCATATGGGAATGCCAACACTGCAGGTGGCAGCTTTACCGGCTATGCCATAGCATTTGCCCCTACATTTTTTAAATGGTTAAAAGTAAATGTTTTAAAAAAGAAGAGAGGCAGGTACTTGGCTCAGCAGTTAAGAGGCTGCTTGGGAAACTCAAGTTCCCTTTGGAGTGCCTGAGTTCAACTTCCGGCTCTGCTTCTGATTCCAGCGTCCTGCTAATGTGCACCCTGGCAGACAGTACGGCTCAAGTGGTTGCGTCCCTGTCACCTGCATGAGAGACCTAGATTGAATTCCCTGCTCCTGGTTTGGCCCAGTCCAATCACAGCTACTGTGGCATTTGGGAATGAAACAGCAAATGGGAGATTTCTGTGCCTTTCAAATAAATAATTAATTAATTTAAAAAAATTCTATGAAACCAAAACACTCACAACTTAGAAAACCAAAACCAAATCATTAATGCTTGTGCTGAGATTATTTCAATGTTCTTAACCTAATGTTTATCACATAATCATGTGGCTGGTAGATTAAAAACATCAACAGAAACATTCAACCCATATTATCCTAATAGTTATGTAGTTATTTAATGTATTAGCAATTTACTTAACAGGTAATGTAGGAAGTAAAACCCTGGGCCATAAACATGTCCTAAATGTCAGATAAATCACCTTTACGAAGCTGCAGTAAGCATGATAATTTGGCTAAGCTTTTTAAATTCATCTTTTAAAAGAAATGAACATGACGATTTAAAATTCAGGCTAGCAAAACCACCTCGGTAGCTCTAAAACATTTAGTGCCTTATGGTATGTCAGTATACAATTTGGACTCTTCTAATCAGAGTAAAATGACAAGAGGAAGATGTACGATATCCAAGCAGTTCTTTTTAACTAGGGAGGAAAAAAAATCACTGGGGGAACTAAAATGGTCACACTTTGTAAATTTTAACAACAGAAAAAATTGGATGGCTATCTTATTTTTTAATGAAGCTTTTTCTTTTGAGATAAGTAGAGATTTATACGTAGCTCTGGTGTCCCACAGCACAGTGGGGGTATATTTTATAAACAAAGAGTAGACAGTCGCTCAAAGGCTCCCAACATAGACAAGGAGAGGACTTTTACATAGATGCTCAGGATGCTGCACATACGCTGATGCTTTACTTGCAATCTGCATATTTCAGACTTGCAGTTTCTAGTTCTAACATTTTTGTCTGGTTCTCCTCCATATTTTCCATTTCTTTGCTGAGACTTAGTTTTTCATTTGTTTCAAGCAAGTTATTCACTGCTCCATGAAGCATATTTATGATTGCCGCTTTAGAAAACCTTGGTCAGATCATTCTTTTTTTTTTTTTTTTTTTTTTTTTTGACAGGCAGAGTGGACAGAGAGAGAGACAGAGAGAAAGGTCTTCCTTTGCTGTTGGTTCACCCTCCAATGGCCGCTGCGGCCGGCGCGCTGCGGCCGGCGCACCGCGCTGATCCGAAGGCAGGAGCCAGGTGCTTCCCCTGGTCTCCCATGGGGTGCAGGGCCCAAGCACTTGGGCCATCCTCCACTGCACTCCCTGGCCATAGCAGAGAGCTGGCCTGGAAGAGGGGCAACCGGGACAGAATCCAGCGCCCCGACTGGGACTAGAACCCGGTGTGCCGGCACCGCTAGGTGGAGGATTAGCCTAGTGAGCCGCGGTGCCGGCCTGGTCAGATCATTCTAACACTCCTGCCATCTCAGTGCTGTGCATCTATGCATTGTCTTTTTTTTTTTTTTTTTTTTTTTTTTTTTTAAGTAGAGAATTTGCTGGATGTAGTATGACAAGTGATTTTTTTCAGGGATTACATCATGAGATTCTGGATCTTGTTCAGCTGGCTGCTTCTGACTGAGCCCTGGCCAGGGAAGTGGTAGGGCTGCTGCCTGAGTACGGTACTACAAGGTGGAGCTAGCAGCTCAAGCTCCCACCTGGCTTCCACTGACATCTACGGGTCGTTACTCACTTTATACCACTCACTATGGGTTTCCTTTAAATCCAAGGTTCACTTGATTATTTCCTCAAGCACCTAACTTGCTCAGCTGCTAGGATACAAGCAAACAAGATGGCCCCCTCCCTGGAGAAACTGGCGGTCTGTGGAGGAAGAAATAATTACATGCACGCATCACATACACAGCACCTCGCTCAGCAACTGTTTTGGGGGGCTTGAAGGACAAGGAGGATCTGCACTCTCTATCCTTTGCATTTCTGTCTGAAGCTTTCCCAATAAGCATGTGCTATTTTTCTAAGGAGAAAAACGAATAAAGGCATATTTTTCCAAGAAATAATTACAGCAAATGCTAACAGGACTACTTTGGTTCATTTAAGATTGATTTACATCAGAACAGTACAGGCTCCAAAATACTCCTCAACAGAAGGGGGACAGATCCTTTGGACGCTCAAAGGTTCAGAGAAGATTTCTCACTTTTACTCCGTTTCCGTTGACCTGCCAATTTCCTAATTCATCTAGTAAAAATGAAGTGCACGCCTCGCCCCTATGACCACTCCTGTGCTGCAAAAGGAGGTCCACTGTAATCTGCAACACCAGCTTCCCAACTGACGCCAACACTTCTCATGCCAGAATTCAATGAGGACACTAAATATTGGATTGCTTTAGGAGGCATTCAAAGGTGATGCCACCACACTGTTCCTTTTTTTTTTTTTTTTTTTAATAGGCAGAGTGGACAGTGAGAGAGAGAGAGAAAGGTCTTCCTTCTCCGTTGGTTCACCCTCCAATGGCCGCTGCAGCCGGCGCGCTGCGGCCAGCGCACCGCGCTGATCCGAAGGCAGGAGCCAGGTGCTTCTCCTGGTCTCCCATGCGGGCGCAGGGCCCAAGGACTTGGGCCATCCTCCACTGCACTCCTGGGCCACAGCAGAGAGCTGGACAGGAAGAGGAGCGACCAGGACAGAATCCGGCGCCCCGACCGGGACTAGAACCCGGCGTGCCGGTGCTGCAGGAGGAGGATTAGCTTATTGAGCTGCGGCGCCGGCCACCACCACACTGTTCTATAGAATTGGGAAGAGGCTCTCTGTTCCTTTCCAGACAGAGCTACCTTTTTATCGTAGTCCTGGTCCCACATGTCATTAATAGTGCAGCCTGCTCCACGCATGAGAACAGCTCCGGTGCCGAAGAGCGATAACAGGTACCAGTCTGGAAAACAACCTGGCTCTGCAGCAAGACTGATGCTCCAGGTGCATGGCAGATATAGCAGCCAGGTGCCTAAGCCAAAATAGAGACAAAAAAGGCACAAAGTCCATTTTCTCAACTGTCTTCATATATTTAAACACCAGAACCCAAAGAAGTAAACAACACTATCAGCAAAGTAAAAAACACACAATAAAACTGGGAAAATGAATCAAAACTCACATCACAAAGGACTACACTCTCTAATATGTAGAGCTCCTACAAATGGGCACGAGATCAATTGTCCAATTAAAAACTAGACAAAAGACATCATAAAAGTTCAGAGAAATACAAATGGTTTTTATTCCCAGGAAGAGATAAACTTGAGAAATACATTAAAATTACATTGATAGCTTTTTTTTTTTTTTTTAGTATTTAACCCATAAACTAGGTGAAACTGAGCTAAAAGCAAGTAGATTCTACCAACACCTCATACATGAACTTAAAAAAGAAAAGTCTACTTCCAAAAGGTCTTCCAACTCATGCTTGAATATAGTGCTTATTAGATAAACTCTGGGCTTTTCTTCCCATTTAGATATCTAAAAAAAGAGGTTCACGGCTAAAGAAAGATTTGATTCTGCACCAAAAGAGCCAAATAAGTCAAGTCCCTACACCATGCTTAAGCCTTATTCACTGCAAGTCTTTATGGAATCCATATTCTGTGCCAAATGGGAATATGGTGGTGACCAATGGAGAGCCATGGCTGGCTTCGGCCACTGTGCAGCTCACGTCCCAGACAGACGCTAATTTAGCAGGTCCCGCCAGCAGCACTAAGAGCTCATGCTTACAGAGCGCTCAGGACTGCAGGTCAGGCAGAGTTCTGAATGCTCTCTATGAGTATGCACACACTCATTTAATCTGAACAGCGCCTTCATAAAGCAGGTACTATTAACAACCCTATCTTACCGATAGAGAAACAGATAAAGAGGTTTTAAGTAACACCTATTAAGTTTAATTACTTTTTAGCCTGGAGCTACCAGTACAGCTCCCACGGAGGTGAGCCTGTCCTCCTAGGCTAGGAAGAAAGCACACCACTACACTCCCATTATTTTCCTGTGCAATTAGGACTGAAGGTTCCATTAAAAAGAAAAAAAAAATCTCTATAGTGTTTTGTCAAGAACAAAATTTCCTTGGCCAAAATCTGTAGAAGTGCTTTATTTACTTGCTAACAGCTACGGAGCTCCAACACAGAAGCAGTGAAGGTTCCTACAGTGAAAAAAATAGGTTGAAGAAAGCAATGTGTATCGTAGAAAAAGCAAGAACTCTCTGGGAAATGAAATGAAACAAGCAAACTCTGAGAGGTGACAGGCACCTAGAGCTGTGGAAACTGAGCATGTGAGTCATTCACTAGTTACATTACATTTAAGACAATCAACCATACACGGGGCGAAACAAAAAATTACGCTGCCAATGTAGTGGAAAGGGTGCCACCTGCTGCAACTTCCTGACTGAATGTAAGTTTGCGGGCCCCTCTGAAAGAAGGACTTAAATAAATATCAAACCTGGAGTTCTAGTACTGTCAATTGCTCCCAGAATATGGCAGGGTCCCTAAAATATGCTGAATGAATTCTTTTTTTTTTTTTTTTATTTTTTTTGACAGGCAGAGTGGACAGTGAGAGAGAGACAGAGAGAAAGGTCTTCCTTTTGCCGTTGGTTCACCCTCCAATGGCCGCCGCGGCCGGCGCTCTGTGGCCGGCGCATCGCACTGATCCGGAACCAGGAGCCAGGTGCTTTTCCTGGTCTCCCATGGGGTGCAGGGCCCAAGCACCTGGGCCATCCTCCACTGCACTCCCTGGCCGTAGCAGAGAGCTGGCCTGGAAGAGGGGCAACCGGGACAGAATCCGGTGCCCCGACCGGGACTAGAACCCCATGTGCCGGCGCCATAAGGCGGAGGATTAGCCTGTTGAGCCACGGCGCCGGCCGCTCAATGAATTCTAACATACTACTGTCTTCTGAAAAACCCTGCGATCATTTTATGTAGGTTGGTATTTTAACCAACAAAACCACTACACGATTTTCGCCGATACGTACTACTTAAGTAATAATGGCTAACATTTCCTAGGCATTTATTATTTAAGCCAGGCACTGTTCTAAGCACTTTACATATATGAGTGAATTTTCCGGACAATCTTATAAAAGTCGTTATTAGTAGTTTTTCACCGTATGCATGAGCAACGAAAGACCAGAGAAGTGAAGTAATTTAACCAAGGTATCTCTAACGGGCAGAGTGGAGTCAAACCCCGCTCCTAACCCCTTTGTCGCCTCTCATCACGTGGTGGGACGTCCAGCCACCAGGATGGAAACCCGAGGATTAACTGCAGGAAGTGGGAAGCCCGCTGCGGACCTGTCCCAGACGTCTGCGCCCAAATGGACAGTTCTGTGTCGCAGACCCGAGGGCAGAATTACAGGCGCCGCACCTGCTGGGCTTAAATCAATCAAACCTCTACAGGTGGCGCAGGAAAACCGAACTTGGGACTCGGCATCAAACACTGGGTTCTTCTGGTGTGGCTCGGACGAGGAGCCTTGGCTTCTGCAGCGTCTTAACGCGCACGTAAGTTTCTGCTTTGTGGGCCTGGAAGGGTTTCGGGGACCAAACACCACAATGAATGTAGAGGCGCTTCGACACTGTCAATCAGTAAATGCAAGGCCACGAGCGCGGACTATACAGCTCGAGTCACCACGTCGACGGGTATTCTGTGGAATGAGGGATTTCGTTCCCTCGCTTCTGGGGCTCAGGACTGCGACAGGCGCAAAGCCGGCGGATCCCCCGGGGAAGTCGTCCCGCTAGGTGTCCCGGACCGCTGACCCCGAGGCCGCCCGCCCGCACTCACCGATGGGCTTGTCCAAACGCATGAGGCGCAGGTAAGGCTGCAGAGGACGGGGCGCCGAGTTTACAACAGCCGCGGCCGACAGACTGAGCCGGCGCCCAGGAGCCCCGGGCTGGGACGCCGGCTGCCCGTCCCCAGCGCGGGGCGCGCCTACCGCGCGCGCCAGGGCTAGGGGGCGGCTGCACGACCCCCGCAGCCATGCCTGCGCCCGGGCCAGGAAGCCCCGCGCGATGCCGGCGCCGCGCAAGCCCAGCATGGCGCTCGGGAGGGCTCGGCCCCCCGGATGACGTCATCGCCTAGCGTCAGGTCGCGCGCAGGCATGCGCAGTGGCGTCAGCGGGACGAGCACAGGTGTGGACCGCCGAGTGGGCGGAGTTACTTGTACAATTATAGCGACTGCTTCACCAGGTAACGGAGTGATAGTTAACGCAAAGGAAATTCTTATAATCAATTTTCCCAATAGATGGGAAAAGATAGTTGGATGGTATTTTTTTTATATGGAACAGTGTGTTTAAAAAAAAGCCTCGAAAAACCTACGGAACCCAAAACACTTGTATCCAGGTGTTTTCAAAGGTCAAAGGACGTGAGTTGAGACTAAGAGATGTTCATTATGCAAGCGCAAACCTTAAATCTCACGGTCTTCTGGAGGAACTGGAGTAAGGGAGGGGGCGGGCGTGTGAGCCAGAGCCGGCGGCGGGAACCAGAGCGGGGCGCTCTGAATCCTGACCGACCCTTGGGTCCCGCGCTGTACCGGGCGCTTCCTCCGCTGAGCGCCTTGCCTATGTCACCAAGCAGGTCCCTCGTCCGGATGTCAGTGTGGTGGCTAGTTGGGGGTCTTTTCTGTGCCATCTTAGTGTCGTCCAGTACCCCAAGTTGTCTCCCCGGCCGCTTCGGGTGGAAGGAGGCAGAGGGCGCACTAGCCTTGCTCTAGCCTGCAGAAACTGAAGCCGAGCCAGCTGGTTACCAGCGCTCCTGCTCCTGTAAGCTGGGGATGATTCGGGTCTTTTCTAACCTCAGGACACAGTGTCAGTCATCTGTTAAATCTGTTACAGAATGCTGGGTTGGAGAAATTCCTTTAGTTCAAGCAGGCACTGAGGCCGGGTGAAGGGTCAGCAGAAGCAGTTTATTAACGTCGACGGGCCCAGTGGAATCACTTCCCAAGACTGGGCATCTGATCCAGGTTTTTTACAATATTTATGGGTTCATCAGCATCATGCACTGACAGCCGCAGCATTGGTGGGCTTGGTTGCAGCCTGCGGGACTCAGGACCACCCATGAGAAACTTGAGACCACACTTATGGGGAACCTGAAGCAGAGATTTGGATGACTGCCCGGATATGCCAATACCTGTGGGGAACCAGACTGGGGTTACAGTAACTAGAGATTAGGACATCTGCCCTCCTCAGGGGTCTTGTCTCTCCCTGGTCTCTGGTCACCTCCTAACTTCCTCTTCACATCTTTGACCTGCCAGATTGGGCACAAATCCTCCAACTTGACATTGGCTTCATTTTATTTTTCCAAATGTTGTCCTCCCACTGTTTCTATGAACCCTTGCCGTCTGGGTAGCAGGTGCTTGCAGAACCAAACGTGTGGCTCTTCTACACTTATAGTTTGCATGACATTCCAAAATCTTGTTACAAAATTTAGGAGGCTGGCCGGTGCCATGGCTCAATAGGCTAATCCTCCGCCTTGCGGCACTGGCACACCAGGTTCTAGTCCCGGTTGGGGCGCCGGATTCTGTCCTGGTTGCCCCTCTTCCAGTCCAGCTCTCTGCTGTGGCTGGGGAAGGCAGTGGAGGATGGCCCAAGTGCTTGGGCCCTGCACCCCATGGGAGACCAGGATAAGTACCTGGCTCCTGCCATCGGATCAGCGTGGTGCGCCGGCCGCATCACGCTGGCCGCGGTGGCCATTGGAGGGTGAACCAACAGCAAAGGAAGACCTTTCTCTCTGTCTCTCTCTCTCACTGTCCACTCTGCCTGTCAAAAAAAAAAAAAAAAAAAAAAAAAAAAACCAGTAAAATTTAGGAGGCCTCATGAATACTTTCCACACTGGGGATAAGGTAATAAAGTTATTTTATTTCTTGACAATGCTTGAAGTACAATATATTCATATAATTATATGTTGTAAATAAATCCTGTTGGGATGTTTTGGTATTTATTAAGAATGTCACTTGCAGTTCTTATTTATTTACAGAAACAGGAATGTTAATGCAATTTGAATGCCCAGAAAAGGGGACAACTGACACCTGAAAGGAGGGATTAACCTTTGTTGTACCCAGTTTTCTTTTCAATCCTACAGACTTGTTCCATGCAACTCTCCTTTGGCAGTCAGGAAGTCTCTTCTGTGTTTGGGAGGGGGTCCCATGACCACTGCCTGTTTCAGTGGTTTGCTGGACAGACTCCAAGGACAGTGCATATAGTAGTATTTTTGAGAAAAGATACAAAGCACAAGCAGCAAAGAGAAAAGACTCATGGGAATGGAGGTCTGGCAGAAACAGTGCAAGCTTCCAGGGGTTCCCTCTCAGTGGAGTCACACAGGACAGAACTTCATTCCTCCAACAACATTGTGTAACAAGTGTGAAATTTCACCCCAGGGAAGCTCATTAGCAACTCAGTGCCCCGTATTTATTTATTTACCAAACCAGGGACTGATCACATAGGCAGCCTTTGCCTGGCATGGACCAAAGTTCCAGGTTCCGAGAGGAACCATATGGGCACTGGTTCGAGTCCTGGCTGCTCTACTTCCAGTCTAGTTCCCTTCTTTGTGCCTGGGAAAGCAGTGGAAGATGGCCCGAGTGCTTGGGTCCCTGCTACTCATGTGGGAAACCAGGAAGAAGCTCCTGGCTTTGGTCTGGTGCAGCCCTGGCTGATGCGGCATTTGGGGTATGAACCAGCGGATGGAAGAGCTCTGCTCTTTCTGGTCTCTCCTTCTCTCTCTGTAACTCTGACTTTCAAATAAATCAGTCTTTTAAGCAGATACTACTAGAACTTTGTCTATTTTATGGCATTTATGTAATTTTTCTTTGTATCACAATAATTTACATACCTTTCTCATTTTGACTGTGAACTCCTTAAACTCAGAGACTGTAAATATCACAATATTTATTGAATTCTTACATCATGAAAGCGCAGGATACATCAAGGGGAAGAAGTTCTATTCTCAAGAGGCACACAGACTAGAGAGGAAAATATTGCTATTTTCCCAATGATTCTCATTTCTCTAATGCTACCTCTGTGTCCTACAACTCCACTTAATCCTGACACTAAGAGCCTGGCATTATCACAGACCCCATAAATTAAGGATTGAGTCCCATAAGACTTCCCCCACTTCTGACACCAACCACAGATGGAATCCCCAGGTTACCTGCATTTCTTCCTGGCTGAATACAACCATTAAGGTCCCGTGACCCTTGCTAAGGTTTAAACATTCCCTAGTGACTCACATTACTCAAGAAAGCCCTACACATAGGAGTTTATTATATAAAGGATGCAAACCAATAACCAGATGGAGAGGTGTGTAGGGCAAGGTGCAGAAAGGTCCCAAACACAGGAGTTTCTGTCCCCATGGAGTTAGAGTGTGCCACCCTCCCGATACATGGTCACCAACCCAGAAAGCTCTGCTAAGTCTGTTATTCAAAAGATGTTGTTGAGGCTTCATTGCATGGGTATGATTCATGAAACCACTGGCCACTGGCGACTGAACTCAATCTCCGCCTCCCTTTCTGCTCTGAGAATAGGGGTGGGACTGAGGGTTCACAGTCTCTTCTCTCATGGGTTGCCAGCACTTCTCTTGAAATGATCTGAGGGCCCTCCTTGAGTCATCTCATGAGCATAAACTCAGGTGTGATAGCAAAGGGTTCCTTATGAATAACAACATACAGTCCTATTTTCTAGAAAATCCCAAAGATTTCTAGAGTGTTATGCCAGGAATCAGTGGCAAAGACCAAATGTGTGTATTTTTTTGTTATGCCACAAGCTCCCAAGGTACCAGGAAGACTAGGCCACTGTATCCCCACGAAGTAACATTTCAAGAAGATAAAAGACCCAGAAATTTGAAGGTCCCTCTACTTCATAATACAGAGGGACAAATAAGGGGCTACCTGGCCCTGAACAGATTTTATTACATTCCAAAAAGTTAGCTTTGAGTGCCCAGAATCCTCTCCCATCCTGTCTCCTATAAGCAAGGGGTTTTCTCCCTCTTTTTAAGAAGTGTGGGGGAGACAGCTGCTGCTTTCTCCTGCATAGAAGCAGAGGAAATCCACTTTTCTCCATTCTTCATCTGTGGTGAGATTTTGAAGTTTGTTTTTATAGGAATGACTTTCACTACACTGCCCTGGAATAAGAACTGGGGTGAGGGGAACCATATATATCCCTTTTACATGACCAATAATAAGCTGTCTCTGATCTAAACACCTATATTCAGGATGAATATGCACAGAGGGTACAGGAGCAAGTGGGGAGGAGGCATCCAGTTCAGACTTCCTGGCCCAAGAAGAGCTGGAGAATACAGTGTATGTGAGAGTGACAAGAGGTCCAAGAAATAGGCAGGTGTGGGGTTCTAGGGAAACTTGCAGGCCTCTAAGAATTGGGGAGCCATTTAAGAACTTTAAGCAAAGTCAGGGTGAAAGATGAAGTGATTATTAAAATAATACAAGTGAGAAATTAATCTCTGAATTTACAAAGCGGTAGAAGGGCCAGGGAAAAGGGAAGCAGAGCGGACAGGACTTCTACCCTGATGGACCTGTCAGAGGAGGTAGCAGACGGTGTAAATTCCTCATGGTCTCTTTTCCTCAAGGTCAAATCTTTATTGTGGGGGAGGCTGAAAGGGCAAATAAAGGAGGAATAAACAAAGTGGCGCATAAACACAAGTCCTCCTGTAGGTTTGCACTTTACTGAAAGAACAACCAGGGCCAGGCATCTGGCCTGCTGGTTAGCATGCAGCCTGGAATGCCCATGTCCTAGCCTGGAGTGTCCTGAGTTCAAGTCCTGCCTCTGCTCCTGACCCCAGCTTCCTGCCGGCGTGGAGTCTGGAGGAGAGTAGGGATGACGCAGGTGACTGGGCTCCTGCTACCCACATGGGTTTCTGGCTTCCAGGTTTGGCAAGAGTTGGGAGCCATTGTGGGCATTTGGGAAATACCTCAGTGGATAGGAGCTCTGTCTGTCTGTCTTGTCTCATTCTGTCTCTCTGCCTCTCAAACTTTAAGAATAATCATTTAGGCTGGCTCCATGGCTCAATAGGCTAATCTTCCGCCTGCGGCGCCGGCACACCAGGTTCTAGTCCCGGTCGGGGCGCTGGATTCTGTCCCAGTTCCTCCTCTTCCAGTCCAGCTCTCTGCTGTGGCCCGGGAGTGCAGTGGAGGATGGCCCAAGTGCTTGGGCCCTGCACCCCATGGGAGACCAGGAGAAGCACCTGGCTCCTGCCTTCGGATCAGCACGGTGCACTGGCTGTAGCGCGCCAGCCACAGGGGCCATTGGGGGTGAACCAACGGCAAAGGAAGACCTTTCTCTCTGTCTCTCTCTCACACTGTCCACTCTGCCTGTCAAAAAAAAAAAAAAAAAGAATAATCATTTGGCATTAGGGTTATAAAAATCACTTTATTTCAAGTGTGAAAATATAAGAAATGTATATAAACTTTAATGGTACTGAGGCATCCAAAGTTTAAGTTCTAGCTTTATGAATGTACTTAAATTTAATTGAGACAATATTTGTAGCAGGCATAAATATAAAGAATATTAATCCTTAAGAGGATTCAAAGGCAGGAGAATACAATACATTCTGTCAACGCTGGAAGGCACAGAAATGTCACTTTTCTGTACACTTTCTGTGCTGTAGACTCCCGGGCACTCTGCTGTCTACCAGAGAGTGGTATGGGGGACCATTCCGGCAACCTCCGTGCTGTTGGCAGTGACTGGAAATGGCCACATGACCCATTCATGACCAATGAGACATGAAGAGAGCTTTGTTGGGAGAACCTGAGAATGTGTCCAAGTCGAAGTAGACACAGAAGTGACAGCTCAACCTCTTCCCTGGGTGGCTGCCAGGTCTCCATGGGGCTGTGGGACACCTCCCGCCACCCTGCTGCCACTGGGAACGAAGCCAGCACTAACCCGGGCAGAGCTCAGAGAGGGGAAGAACACCGGGGCTTGGTTCCACTCGGGACCACCACGATGCTGGGGCCTACCCCAGTTGAATACAGGATTACAAAATTCCTTATTGTTTAATCCCATGAACAAGGGTTTCCTGTTACTTGCAGCCAAAACTTCCCAACTGAAACAAGAACTAAAGGTAGAGAAAAGCTGACAGATGCTTCTCAGGTATTGGGTGTTTTCTAAACACCTCCTCCTGAGAAACCAGTATCTGCAGTCGTATTTTTATTTCATTTGCAGTAGGCATAATTCTCCCCTCTGAATTGTCATTAGCCATTTTGAAACCATCGCACGTAACCATCTGTACTCACGTGACTACTGCTGACACAGGACAGAGAGCAGAGGAACAGCAGCAAATAGGTAGTTCTTCTCTTACAACCAGTCTCCAGGACGTGGCTATAAACATCTTTCCCACAGGAGACCACAGAGGTGTCACATGAAGTGAAGAATCTGACATCTTCCAATAGGGTTTGTTTTTTAAATAAAAACAACTAATCACTTTTTGAAAACTAACATAGCAAACCCTTCACCTACTTGCCTCCTGGCTGTCCTGGGTGCAGTTGTGTACATTTTTCATAATCTCAAATAAAAATAGCACATGCACAGTGCTGAGTGTAGTGGTTGGTATTATTAGCTATTATTATCGGCAGCGTTCTACTTAGAGGGAGAGTGTTCTAGATTTAGAGAGTCTAAATCTAGCGCCGAGAGTGTCCCAAGGCCTCCGAAGCGCCCACTTGTTAGTTTGTAATCCCTCTACTCGGCTTCCTCTAGCATGAGTTTTGCTTTACCCAGATCAATGCACTTGAATGCATTCAGTCTCAGGACTAACACATGCCTTTCATTGTCAGATGCAAGCAGCGACCTTGGCATTTCTTATCACAAAAAAACCATAGGAGAAAGGTGGCAAGCCCAGTGAACTTCCTGGGCGGAGAGGTTTTTCTGTCAATACTGGCAGGGTTTGGTCATCCACCATCCTCAGAGTTTGGCCATTGAGTTGGACAGATCTGCAAAGGGAAAGGTGGGAGTGAGTTAGCCAGATCATGCCAGTCCCCTGCCCCCTGTGAAATCCAGATATTTTTTTTCAGAACCAAACTGTCTTTGTGTGGCAGCCTATATTGTGTAACTTGTATTTCAACACTATGTCAGTTAGGTACTTGATCTAGATGATCTTTTTTTTTTTTAAGATTTTATTATTTATTTGAGAGGTAGAGTTACAGACAGAGAGAGGGAGAGACAGACAGAAAGGTTTTTGATCTGTTGGTTCATTCCCCAAATCAAATGGGCGCAACCGCTAGACCTGTGCTGATCCAAAGTCAGGTGCCAATGGCTTCTTCCGGGTCTCCCACAGGTACAGAGGCCCAAGCACTTGGGCCACCTTTCATTGTTTTACCAGGCACAGCAGAGAGCTGGATCAGAAGTAGAGCAGCCAGGACATGAATCTGTGCCCATATGGGATGCTGGTGTCGCAGGCGGAGGCTCAGTCCACTACACCACAGCACAGGCCCTATCTAGATGATCTTTAAAATAGAGTGGAGTGGTTGTGACAGAGACCACATGGGACACAACGCTTGAAATATTTACTATCTGGCCCCCTGCAGAAAAGGAAACACAAGTAATCTATCTTAGGCAATATGATGGCAGGATAAAAAGGTTAAACACGGTCTAACTTCTGGAGCTGTGGTAATTTTCTTTGATGACACATAATTGAGAATATTTTTATGTAAGAGATAACATGTGAAGCAGAACATACATTCATTAATTTAACATACAAATAGCAGTGGAATTTCCACCTGTGGGACATCTACAACCTCTCTCCTGGGAGGTATGCATCCATTTTCTTATGTTAGTAAAATATTTTGGTAGAGTGTATATTGCTAGAGTGAAGCAAAAAGAATTTTGTTTTGCTAAAAACACAGAAAAATTTGGTTTCTGTGTATTTCACTGTTGGAAGGCAAATTCAGAAATGAAGAGAAAATGTTGTAAGGGTAAGGGTCCTTTTTTGGTTTTGTTTTGGTTTTGGTTTTGAATTTGAGAGACAGAGGGTGAAAGAGACAGGGAAGAGAACGCTCCTATCCACTGGTTTACACCCCAAATGCCTGCAACAGCCAGGACTGCACTGGGCTGACTCCAGGAGCTGGGAACTCAATCTAAGTCTCCCAAATGGGTGGCAGAGACTGAGCCACTTAAGTCGTCACTGCTGCAAGCTCAGATCCTATACTGGCAGGAAGCTGGGATCTGGAGTGGATCTGAGACTTGAATCCAGGCTCTGAAATGTGGGACACAGGTGTCTGAACCACCAGGCCAAATGCTCATCCCTAAGTGCTACTTTTTATTCATTAATTTGATCATTAATGCATGTTAATGACAACAAATTAATTTGATCATTAATGCATGTTAATGACAACAAATCCAACATGGATAATAGCTTATGTGTAAAAGCTTTTGTTCTACTGATAGTTACTTCCTTAATCCTAAATGATACTTATATCCTTGTCTTTTTCTCAAATCATCTTTATAAAGGTTAACACATTTTTATTGCTGAAAGCTTATTTACAATTGATCAATACCAGAACTAGATTTGTCGTATATGTAATCCATGTAGTATCAGCAGAACTTGTAGCAGTACCTTTCACACAGTAAGTATTATAAAAGTATTATCTATCACCATCATCATTATTCAGATAAATACATTTAAGAAGCATAACCTGTTGTGATAATCATTTTCAATATTTTGATGTATATTAATTCCATCATCTCTTTTCTATGTACATATTTTTACTTAAACAAAATAGGTGTGCTGTACATATATTTTTTAAAGATTTATTTTATTTATTTGAAAGATAGAGTGACAGAAAGAGAGATATCTTCCATTTACTAGTTCCCTCCCTAAATGGCCATAACAGCCAGGGCTGGGCCCGGCTGAAGCCAGGAGCCAGGAACTCTATCCGGGTTTCCCATGTGGGCAACAGGGGTTCAAGTACTTGGGCCATATTCTGCTGCTTTCCCAGACACATTAGCAGGGAGCTGGATCAGAAGCAGAGCAGCCAGAACTCAAACGGACCATCTGATCTGGAATGCCAGCTTAACCTGCTGCCCCATATTGCTGGCCTCCTCTACATATTTTCTTTTCTTTTTTTTTTTAAAGATTTTATTTATTTATTTGAGAGCTACAGTTACAGACAGTGAGAGGTAGAGACAGAGAGAGAGGTCTTCCTTCTGTTGGTTCACTCCCTAAATGGCCAGAACTGTGCCGATCTGAAGCCAGGAGCCAGGAGCCAGGAGCTTCTTCTGGGTCTTCCACAAGGGTGTAGGGGCCCAAGCACTTGGGCCATCTTCTGCTTTCCCAGGCTATAGCAGAGAGCTGGATGGGAAGAGGAGCAGCCAGGACTAGAACCAGCGCCCATATGTGATGCCAGCACCACAGGCAGAGGATTAACCTACTGCACCATGGCACCAGCCCCTGCATATTTTCTTAAAACTTGATTCTTTCTCCCTTAATATATCTCACCTTAGCTCACACTACTCAACATACATTCAATACATCATTTTAATGGCTGCACGGGATTCTATGGTGTGAGTATAACTAGCTTATTTACCTAATCTTCTGATAGTAGATATTTTGTTTCAGTGTGGCATTATTATATGCTTTTCATTCTTAAAGATCTCTTACACCTGGTCCCCACCAGGTATCAGCAAGCAGAAAAACTGGTTTCCCTTTAACCTTGGATGGATGCTCCGCTTCCGGGTTCTGTAACTTAAGATACACTAATACTACCCCGAGAGGCCAACAAGCCTTCAATGCTGTTATACTCAGAACCACACAGTGTGGATATATATATATATTTTTTAATCACACCAATTTCTATATGGGGGAGGGGATGCAATGCCATGACAATGATTGGGAAACCACAAACAAAAATATGTCTTGCGAATATCTCTAAATGATAGTAGGAACAGTCTGTCCTGGGTTATTCAGAACCTTGCAGGAGTACACACACAGTTTCATAAATGCTTTTGGAGGAGATACTTTGCAATTTTGGAGGGTGTTTTGGAGAGGGTGTTTATAGGGCTATCTGATCACCGTGAATCGTTGTGGGTAAGGTGAGGAACATGGCAAGATACTACTCCACATGCTGCATGGTTTAATCAGCTATAAACAGATCTTTAAATATGCCACAAGTATACTGATGTGAGCTGGGGGTATGCTGATTATCCCCACGTCAGGCTGGGAAATGAGAACAGGGTTTCATTGACAGAAGCATTGTGTTTCATATTTTGAAGTCAGTAACATGATAAAGAATAAGAAGACATGTTGGTCAACTTGCAGACGAAACAAGGTTTTAAGGAATTAGCAAGCAACAAGTTGGACGTACTGGGGATGCTAGGCAAAATATATTGGAGAGAAATATAAAATGTTGCTTTTATATATTTTAATAAATACGTTTGCTTAAACAACTACTGGGGCTGATGTGGTGGCGCCACAGATTATGCTGCAGCTGCCTGAGACAAAGGCATCCTGTATGAGTGCTGATGGGAGTCCCAGCTGTTCCACTTGCAATCTAGCTCCCTGCTAATGCCCCTGGGAAAGCAGTGAAGATGCCCCAAGTACTCGGGTCCCTGACATGCACATGGGAGACCCAGATGAAGCTCCTGGCTCCTGGCTTTGGCCTGGCGCAGCCCTGGCCATTGCTGACATTTGAAGAATGAACCAGCAGATGGAAGCTCTCTCTTGCTGCCTCTCTCAATCTTTCTCTCTCTCTCCCTCTCTTTTCTCCCTCTCTCTAACTTTGCCTTTCAAATAAATAAAATAAATCTTAAAAAACAAAAAAAAAAATTATGATGCAGGACCCTCTATAGGCAGGACACAAGTTGTTCAAATGAAAAATAATTTAAAAATGATCATTGTTTAATCTTCTGCAGTCTTTTTTTTTTTTTTTTTTTTTGGACAGGCAGAGTGGACAGTGAGAGAGAGAGAGAGACAGAGAGAAAGGTCTCCCTTTGCCGTTGGTTCACCCTCCAATGGCCGCCGCGGCTGGCGCGCTGCGGCCAGCGCACCGTGCTGATCCGATGGCAGGAGCCAGGTACTTATCCTGGTCTCCCATGGGATGCAGGGCCCAAGTACTTGGGCCATCCTCCACTGTACTCCCTGGCCACAGCAGAGAGCTGGCCTGGAAGAGGGCAACCGGGTCAGAATCCGGTGCCCCGACTGGGACTAGAACCTGGTGTGCCGGCACCGCAAGGCGGAGGATTAGCCTAGTGAGCCGCGGCGCCGGCCTGCAGTCATTATTAATATGAGCAAGTGTATAGCTCACATATTCATTATACTTTTTATGGGATGATATTTTTTGCCAAAAAATTTTTTTCTTTAAGGGACAGCAAGAGCAAGAGTGAAAGAGAGAGAAAGTATATTCATCTGGTTCATTCCCCAAATACACACAATGGCTGGGGCTAGGCCAGGAAGAAGCAGGAAGCCAGGAACTCAATCCAGGTCTCCCACATGGGTGGCAGGGCCCCAATTACTAGAACCATCAACTGCTGCCTTCCAGGGTCTGCATCAGCAGGAAGCTGGAGCTGGGAGAAAAGCCAGGACTGGAACCGAGACACTCTGATATGGGATGTGGGTGTCCCAACTGGTGTACTAATCTCTAGGCCAAATGCCCACCACTGTTTTTGCAAAATTTTAAAGAGATGAAAAAAGTAATACACAGTGACCAAAGAGAATTTAGGAAAAAAGGATATCCATAATTTCACTGATTTTCCAATTGGAAAGCATGAAATGAGTGATGAAATACAGCAAGAAGAAGAATCATTAGAGAAATTCAGCATATTTAGGCTGGAGGGGAGACAAGCCGAATGTCACTCAAATACAAGAGTTGTGCTGGAGAAAATGAGAGGCTGTCAGGGTCAGCACTGTGGCATAGTAAGTTAAGCTTCCACCTGGGGTGCCGGCATCCCATATGGGTGCCAGTTCATGTCCTGGCTGCTCCACTTCCGATCCAGCTCTCTGCTATGGCCTGGGAAAGCAGTAGAAGATGGCCCAAGTCCTTGGGCCCCTGCACCTGCATGGGAGACCTGGAAGAAGATCCCTGCTCCTGGCTTTGGATTGGCTCAGCTCCTGTTGTTGTGGCCATTTGTGGAGTGAACCAGCGGATGGAAGATTTGTCTCTCTATAACTCTAATTCTCAAATCAATCAATCAAAAAAAAAAAAAAAATGAGAGGCTGTGTTGCTCCAGCCTAGAGGTAGCAAACTCAAATGACCACGAGGGTCGAGGAAGTTAAGCTGTTACTCACCTCCTTCAGAAAAGCTTCTTCCTCAACAGCATCAGATACAAACATACTAAAAACCAGCCATCTCACTGAATAGAGAAGATCATCTATCACCCAAAGGTGCATTATTTACAAGAGGGAAGAAGGAAAATGGCTACTTATGCCATGATATTTATTAAAAATATGCAACCCATTGACAATATCCACGAAGGCCAGTATGGGGAGGCACGTGGGCAAGTCCTAGACACTTCCTTTTCCTACAAGAGGCTCTATGATTATAGAATAGTGAAGTAAAGCCTGGAAGGGGGGAGAATTAAGGAGTGTTGCCCATTGTTAATAAATGAAGGGACAGGCGTTGGCTCCCATGCTAATGGCCACTGAGAACATCTGCCATGTAGCATTTGAAAAGAGGGTAGGAGAGGATGTGAGAATTTTGTAGTCTTCATTTATTAAGTTCCAATAATTTGAGAACACTCATGATGGCAACCATGAGTTCCCTGCAACACACACTGGACAGGACCCTTGCAGTGTTTAAGAGCCTCACTTTTATAAGATGTCTTCAGTGGTTGGGTTTTTGTTTGTTTGTTTGCCTTTTTTTTTTTTTTTTTTTTTTTTTTTTTTTTTGACAGGCAGAGTTAGACAGTGAGAGAGAGAGAGAGAGAGAGAAAGGTCTTCCTTCTGTTGGTTCAGCCCCCAAATGGCTGCCAAGGCCGGTGCGCTGAGCCAATCCAAAGCCAGGAGCCAGGTGCTTCCTCCTGGTCTCCCAGGCAGGTGCAGGGCCCAAGCACTTGGGCCATCCTCCACTGCTTTCCCGGGCCACAGCAGAGAGCTGGACTGGAAGAAGAGCAACCGGGACAGAACTGGCGCCCCAACTGGGACTAGAACCCAGGGTACCGGTGCCGCAGGTAGAGGATTAACCTAGTGAGCGCCAGCCTCAGTAGTTGGGTTTTAAAACCAAAATGCATTAGAACCAACTTCAAATAATCCACCTAGAAGTACATATCTCAACATTTCCCCCTTATTCTAACCAATAAAAAATTAACGCTGTAAGATAATCATATCCAGTTCATATGGTAAAGTATTTTGCACCAATACCATCACATATCCCTTTAATAACAATTATGTAGGCATGTTTTGTTTTAGTAATTGTGTTACCAAGGAATTTTAAGTCTTTTTAGGGCCATTAATCTAAAAACATTGAGTGGATCTTGATATTTTAAGTTATTTTTAAATGTAAACTGGTCTGTAAGATAACTCCTAGTATGTGTTCATATGCTTCTTCTTTGGACCCTCAAAAAGGGTTACACTTGTGTTAATAAGTATTCATACATTTGTGTTAATATACTTGTATTAATAAGTATTCATACATACATTTCCTAAATACTGAGGACTGTTAAAACTTGAAATGACTGACTTGTTTTTTATTTGCTACTAAAACTCTATTCCAATCAACACCAATAAAAGTGCTGAAGGTTTGATATGAAGAGGAAAAGTCACTTACTTGGAGAGTAATCCATCAGGGCCCAAAGGCTTCAGAAGGTATTTATCCACTTGTTTGTTAAATAAATGAGATGGTAACAGCAAGCGCTTGGTGACATTGTGGAGGTTCAAGGCATACAGAGTTAGATCGCCTTCTTTATACCTTGGGCTAAAAGCAAATAGGTTAAGTCAGGAAAAAAAATCCTTGCCTAATCTAGGCAGTGAAGAGCTCTATTGCAAAGATCATCCCAGTTCTCAGCACAAGGACAATGGCCCTGCTAGCACTCTCCATCACAGATGACCACAGATCACCCACACAATAAAAAACCTGCACTGCCCCTTCCCATCATCTGAGGTCTGGGCTGCTTTGCCAGGCTGAGCGGCTAGCAAGCCAGCTCGACCCCACATCCAAACATGGGTAAAACGTGACTTTTGTGGGTTCATGTCAATTCAGACGACAGACCGTGCACAGTCCGTGCAAACAGGGGCTTGTCCTGGACTTACAAAAGACTGAAACAAATAAGAAAGGTAAAATCTATTGGTACTTTGCAGAAAGTGTCCATTCAAAGCATCCTCCTCCTCCTTCCTTGTGGGGCTCACAATTCCGAGTTCCCACCCAGCTGCCAGAAATGTGAAATGGCAGATGACTTTGAAACCTGGAATTAGTATTTTTGCATCATCCTATCAGGAGTAATAGATTGACACTAAGAAGAAGAGAAAAATCTTTGGGATTTTGGAATACTTTTTGCTACTTAAAGTCAGAGCATGGGGCTACAAAAATCCCATGACCTCTCAACTCCAAAAATTATGGTTACAACTTTTGAAAATAAGATTGTTACTGTTCCCTTTCTTCTTCCCTACCCCTCCTCTTCCTTCTTTTCCGTTATTGAATTTATCAGGAATGATGCAAGAAAGTAAATATGAAGGCATTTCTAAAGTTCTTGGAGGGCTAGCACTGTGGCATAGTGGGTAAAACTGCCACCTGCAGTGCTGGCATCCCAAAAGTGGCTGCTCCACTTCCGATCCAGCGCTCTGCTATGGCCTGGAAAAGCAGTAGAAGATGGCCCAAGTCCTCGGGCCCCTATACCTGCATGGAGGACCTGGAAGAAGCTCCTGGCTCTGAATGGACCCAAGTCTGGCCATTGCAGCCATTTGGGGAATGAAATAGTGGATGGAAGACACCCTCTCTTTTTCTCTGCCTCTCTGTAACTCTGCCTTTCAAATAAAAAATAAATCTTTAAAAAAAAAAAGCAGCAAATCCTCCCACACCATGATATTTAAAAAAGAAAAAGTTCATATAATTATTGATTCACATTAATTCAGTCATTTATATTCAATGAGTTCATTATTCATATTTAAATAGCTACTTTTTATATTTGTTGTATTCTTATTAAAACTCAGTAGGAATCTTTGCTGGACTACAAATGCCTATATTTGAGCCAAAACAATTTTTTTTAGTTAAATTTTGGTATCATATCACTATAAATAAAAAAAAAGGAACAAAGAACAAACAAGGACAATGATACACAGTATAGACAGAGGCAGCACAGTGTTCAAATGGGAAGTTAATGTGCTTATTAAAACTACTCAACTGGTAAAGTCATGTTTCCTACTTACTGGTTGATATTTGTGCAATGAAGGTAAACTCGAAGTCTGCCTCTCTCTGGGCCTTTCACACTTGCCATTAACACGGTGGTGCCCACCAGTTTCTTGAACAGAAGAGAGAGCCAATAATCCTGGTTGTGGTGGTTGGAGAGGGGAAGGAAAAAAATTTATATTATTGTTATTTAAAACTTATCTTTACTTATTACCTCATTTAACAAGACCAGTGGACAGCAAATAGTTATCCTACGAGGGATGTGACTGGTAACACAGGGGTATTTAAATAGGATTTGCCTTTTTAATTTTAATGTTTATTTTTTGGTGCATGAGACCATCATGACTCTGAGGGCCCATTCTTGTTTGTTCCTTTCATGCCTGGGAGTCCATGTTTCCATAATTCAGAGAACCACAGTTAGGAAGAGATATATGCCAAGAATGCAATTCATTGCATAGAGAATTTAAATATTCTTGGTTGTCTTTCATTCAAGAATTAAAGCAAAGCTCCAAGCAGCACCTTTAAATGCATATACTCATAAAGACATAAAGACCAGTTTTTGAAATAAATCTTCTAAGGGACAATTTCCTTATAGCTGCACTAATAAAGCCACGTCAACAAGAGACAGGCACACATTCCGTGCATCGCGTGCTTCCTGATGGAAGCTCACATCACCTATGAAGAATTCTCGCAAAAATCAATCAAACAAAACAACCCGGAGTAAGTTCAAGCATATAACCACCAGTGTGCAGGAAAGATGGGGGAGAAAGGCTAGGCCAAATGATAGCACAGGAATACATTTAGCAAAATCGAGAATATGGGAAACACTAAAGAACAAATTGCCTAATTCTCAAGATTAATAAATTCCAAGGGGAAAAAAAACAGAGGGTAATTTAAAGTTGAACAGATTTAGGAGACCTATCAGCCAAATGGAATATATGGACGTTGTTTGGATTCTGACTCAAATAAGCAAATCATTCACAATATTTTGGACAATAAGGAAAATGTGAAATGCTGACTCAATGTAAAGATTCAAATAATTCCCCTGTGCATTATTCTTAAATGCCATTTCATGCTATAAAATCAAGGTCTTATTTCTTTGGGCTACATCTATATTATCCCAATTTTTATATAAATGTATCTGTCAGCTGGATTTTTTGATACAAGTTATATTTCCTGATTTAGCACCAGATGCAGTTGGAAGTAGAGTGCAAATGAGACTTTAGTCATAAATATCTTGTAGGTTATTAACAAAATAATTCTTAAAGACTTTAAAAATAGATACATGACACTGTCTCATTTTCAGAATGAATAAATGATGCTTTCATGACACACAGTTTTGAAGCTTTGGATACTGTAGGCAATCTCATTTATTTTGTAAAACATCTTTAAGGCAAGTTTGTTTTGAGTCATAAAATTTCAAATTATCATTTTCTCTAAAAATAAAAAAAAGAATCCAAAGCACACCCTAAATGGCCCACACGTAAACGGTATTCCTAGCTCTTTGATTCCTCCTTTTGAGACACCAAAAGGTTGCAACGGATGCTCTCCAAGATTTCTTCCCACGCGTCATCTCAGGGTCTCAGCTACTTCTTGAGCAGACTGTCACAGAGAGCCACACCAGGGGCCCAGAGTGTACCTTAACCTACTCACGGCAAGAGGACACTGACGGCCACTCACAGGCAAAGGGACAAAGTTTCTGTCCACCAACTGGTAGTTTCCGGCTCCGAAGAGCGCTTGCCGCATCACCACCTCCACGCCCATGCGAGCCGCCACGCCCAGTTTATCCAGCCACCTGGGACAGAGCGAGACCCAAGGAAAGTCATTCCGTTCCAATCACACACACACACACACACACACACACACACACACACTACCATGAGCTTTGCATCTCTGGGAGAGGAATTAACAGCAAACCGGAAAAGTGGCCTTAGTAAGAAGCACGCCCGTCAAGTGCATGGTGAGTGTGAGTAGGTGCAGAATCCTCGCCTTCACGTCGTCCCCCCACCTCGTCATAACCGCAAACCCTAGAACCCCGCTGAGATGCGGGGGGGGGGGGAGCCCCTGCAGGGTGAGGCACCTTCCACAAAGCAGCGCAGCCACAGCCTCACCCCTACAGACCATTCCTCACCCCTGGTCCCCTTCCCCTGCATGTGGGGTGAGGGCAGAAGAAAAGCTGCCGTCAGCAACGGCGAAAACGGGAACGAAGCAGAATCACGCGTCAACCGCTGCCTGCACCTCCGTCTGTCCGGTGCATCCTCTAACCCCCTGCCGCGCACCCTGAACTCCTCCCTCCCTGTCTCTACTCCTCACGCTTGCAGGAGCGGAAAGGAGTTGTGCCTTATTTGGGGTTTCTAGGAATGAGGATGCGAGGGGAGGGGAAGGAGCAAACGCGTTCCACGTGAGGATGCAGAGCTATAGCTTGAGACTGTAACAGTTACTGAATGGAAGTCGTTGACACCGAGGTGAAACTGTATCTCAATGAGGTAGGTCTTCCAACTCAGGGATGGCGCTCCTGGGGTGACCTCCTAGCACAGGCTCTGAGCTTTGTGAGAAGCGAGGAGCACAGGCCCCTACACAAAGTATCCTGCTCAGAGCCAAAGCTCTAGAAGCTTCCTCTTTTAGGGCAAGGATGTTCTGGCACACCAGTAGCCCATAATGGAGGAACAGATTCTCTCGAACAGTTCTTTCTTAGACTAAGTCATCTGGGACACCTGTTGAAGATGTCCAACAAGCTGTAACTAATCATTGTCTAGCCAAATCCCACTTCTGGGGCTGAGCCAAAGATCCCAGTGATGCAGGATCCCCGCAGCCTGGTTCCCAAGCTCAGCGCCCTTTCACTCACATAAAGCCAGCTGCAAAGGTGTCGGACAGCAAGGGCGCTCCGCCGCCGTAGGCAGAGCTTGTTTCTCCCAGCCAGACCTTCTTGCCAGGTCTGGTCTCCTTTACCACCTAGGCAAAGCACAGTTTCCATGGTGATTGCAAACAAGCCCACCAACTATGGTACTGAAGAGGAACAGCGTTCAAACCTTGTATCCCCAAACCCATTCATACGATAGAGTTACAAAATTATGTCCACAGCCATCTAAGTCGTGGACAGTGTGGACGGAATGTAAACAGACCCATTGTTTAGGGTCTCTGGTAGTTAATCCTACTGAAAGGATATTGGAGGCGTGTTCAATTTCTAATCAACACACATGGGTAAGACCCAATGCCAAGTGGAAACTAACATAGTGCTTGTTGTCCTGGCTGTCCCACTTCCGATCCAGCTCCCTGCTAATGTGCCTGGGAAAGCAGCAGACATAGACCAAGTACTTGGGCCCCTGCACCCATGTGGGAGACCAGGAATAAGCTCCTGGCTTCTGGCTTCAGATTGGCCCAGCTCTGGCCATTGTGGCCATTTGGGGAGTGAACCAGTGAGAGACTTTCTCTCTCTGCCTCTCTCTCTAACTCTGCCTTTCAAATAAAATAACTCTTAAACAAAAAGCCATAGTGCTTGTCCTTTGAAATTAGGAAACATGTAAATATGTACACCTATAGAATGTAGAACTAGCTAGACTATAAAATAATGACTCTAGTTTTACATTAAAAATAAAAAGACTGTTACCTGGAGTACTTTTTGCACAGATACAATAAAGGTGTCCAGTACATCAGGGTTTAGGAAATCTTCTTTGGTTGCAATTCGTCCATTCACATAGTAGCTAAATAATTCCAAAATAATTTCAGAAAAAAACCCCAAACTTTATTTTCTGCTTTTAAGTTAACTGCTTACCTTATTCTCCTTCCAATCTCTCCCACCTCTGTGTAATATTAAAAAATTTAAAGGACAGAAGTTCTACTAGGTAGGGAGAGACCGAGAGGAAAGAAGAGGAGGAGTCCATTCTATCCAAATAACTAGAAGTCAGTGCCTCTGTCTTAAGAACACACAAACACAAGTGTGTGTGTTAGTAGGTTACCTGTTCTTTAGCAAGCAATTCATTTCAGCTATTTTTATCTTCCATGGGTTCATGGGCAGTGTAACTTGATTATTATAGAAACCACCACATTATCTAAAATAACTAAATTTTTGTGTTTTTTAAATATTAAAATTCTAGTACAGTTTTTTACTTTATAAGAAGTCAACTTTAAAGTGGAATTTTTGAAAACGAGGTACTGGGTGAAAGTAATATTCCTTTCCTGATATTAAGAACAGGAACCATACTTACTGATGCCATGTAACTGAATCAATCACTGCTCCGCCAGCCTTCAGGAAACTAGAACAGAGATTCCACTGTTATCACTTAGTCGTTAGACATACCCATGCAATATGTGCACAAGACTTTCACTCCCTAGAAATGGCCAGGTAAGGATCAGATGAACATGAACTCCCTAATTCTGATAGCAAATGCTCTCACGGGTGCCACCTGACCCAGAATCCCTGGCATTCTGAGCCAACATTTCTCCTTTTGGTGAACCAAGTAGCCATGCAGCAAATTGCTTAATTGCGCATGGGCGACTGAGGATTCGCGGCAGAGAGGAGCTGTTTTCCAGAAGAGCGGCTCTGCGTCCTCGAGCTCTCACCTGCTCAGCATCTTCACAGTCTTCCCTCGAGGCTGACCCACATCAGGACCATAGAGCTTCGCACTGCTGGAAGTAAACTTCTCTAGAAGTTTACGGAGCTCAATAAAGTCTTTTCCTAACTGCAATCCATCGATGAAAATACCAGCCTTCTTCCAGAAACTGTTAGGCTCTGAAAGATAGCGGGTCTCAAACTCATCACTTACCTAGAGATGTTTTATTTAAAAGCAAACACAGCAAAACATTTTCCAAATTACAAAAACTTAGCATTCAAAGTCAAGTCAAATAAAACCCCAAGGTATAAAGAAGATGTTCCAGAAAAAAAATTTTAATTATGTGAGGGTACTTCAAAAAGTTTGCGGAAAAAGTAATTAAAAGATGTTTGTTTTGGTACAAAGATTTTGAAATCCATGCATAGTGCTTTCGTCATATACATTTCCATGAACTTTTTGAATTAACCTCATATAACTGAGGTATAAGGATGTGTTAAATAATTTGAAGTTAATGCATAATAAATAATTTGAAGTTAAACCAATGAATAACAGAAAGTTATCTGTATCCAGTATTTAATAATTTACTCTTAAAAAGAAACACTGGAGCCGGCGCCGCGGCTCACTAGGCTAATCCTCCGCCTAGCGGCGCCGGCACACCGGGTTCTAGTCCCGGTTGGGGTGCCGGATTCTGTCCCGGTTGCCCCTCTTCCAGGCCAGCCCTCTGCTGTGGCCCGGGAGTGCAGTGGAGGATGGCCCAGGTGCTTGGGCCCTGCACCCCATGGGAGACCAGGAAAAGCACCTGGCTCCTGGCTCCTGCCATCGGATCAGTGCGGTGCGCCGGCCACATTGCGCTGGCCGCGGCGGCCATTGGAGGGTGAACCAACGGCAAAAGGAAGACCTTTCTCTCTGTCTCTCTCTCTCACTGTCCACTCTGCCTGTCAAAAATAAAAAAAAAAAAAAAAAAAAAAAAGAAACACTGGGCTGAGGAAGACATTTAATACTTAGAACAGCTCTTGTATGTGCGGATCATATTACTAAATCTCATTTTTCACTTTATATCCAGTTTCACCTGCTGATGCATGGAAAATCAGTATAAATATATATTGAACAAACGTGGCAGGCTTAGTCATTAACATTCTATTTAGAATGTATAAGTTCCTTGCAGGAAACAGTCCAGAAGGAGCCAATCAGGAGCTTGACTGGGTAGAATTCTAGACAGTCTGAACGTGTAATGATGGTTGGGCTGGGGTTCCCGAGGCTGACAAGATGAGAACCGGAGAAGGGAAGGGAAGGGTAAAAGTAAACTGCCTGCTTCCCAGTTCTGCTGAGCCCAGTTGGCCAAGCATTATAGGCTGAAGTGACTCTGCAAAGCTCAAGGGACCCTGGGAGTTGGGAAGGCTGCTGGCTCCAACAGCTGCTCTCACCTCAAGTGTAATCTAAACTGGGATAAGCAGTAGATTCTGAGTTACAGAAAGGACTTTTCTACCACATAAAGTTCCAAAAGTTGCCCTGTTGAGCACTGGCGAGAATGTGCCCAGGCAGAAGTATATTTTGCGAGTACTAAAAAAGAATGTCACAAATAGAAAGAAACACTGCCAGTGAGGAATCTCTTCCTTAATGAGGTGCTCCAGGGAGTACTCACCATTGCCTAGTTCCCAAGAAATGTTGTAACTCTTGGAAGAACAGTAGTCCAACAGCAACCGAGCATTAGAGCTGTTCCACTGCAAATCTGCTGTTCTCAGTAGCGCGTTTAGACCAAAGATCAAGTGCAGTCCTGAGCAATTTGCAAAGGCGTGCAGCATGTCCACTGAGCTTTCTACGAGAAAAATACTGCGACTTAATGGTTAGGGCAGCACCCACTGTGAAAAACAGATCTGTTCTTCATGATGGACTGCTGTTTGGGTTGCTGCCTCAAAGGAATTCCAGTCCTACTAAGTGGTTATAAAAATATGTGAAGTGCCAACAGAATTAGGCCATTTAAAAAAATCAGTTTGATGAGTTTGCTTTAGCCATTGGAAGTCTAGGGAAGGTACCAGAAACTCTAATCTGGCACTTGTTTTTTGTTCAAGTGGCTTGGGTGAACTGGGGAAACCACAATTTATGGCTCAGTGCCCAGAATGCAAAAGCCAGACAGCTATTAGTCAGCATAAACCCCAACCTCCATTATCTAAATATCTCTACTCACAAACAGCTACAAAAGATTTTGGTAATTTTAATCACATTTACAACAATTAAAATTTATATATTTATTTGTGAGCCAGAGGGCGAGCTCCCATGTACTGGTTCCCTCCCCAAATGTCTGCGATGGCTAGGACTATACTGAGGCCAGAAGCTAGGAGCTGGGAACACAACGCATGTCTCCCATGTGAGTGGCAGGAACCCCTTCCTCAGCCATCACTGGCATCTCCCAGGGTCTGCAGTAGCGGGAAGCTGGAGTCAGGAGCCAGAGCTGGGAATTGAACTCAGGCACTCCAGTGTGGGATGTGGGTGCTTCAACCGCTAAGCTGAACACTTGCTCCTATGTTTAAAACAATTTTTGAAAAATTCCTGTATATGCCATATGCACTTAAAATGAAGAAGATTTTATATAGGATAATTGACCTAGGGCCTTAGCATGTGGTTTCCAAACTATGTGCCAAGGTACCCTGGAGAGAGCCACAAAACATTTACCAGTGTACTTTGTCAGATTGAGCAAACAAAAATGACACCTGGTTAAGCTGATCTTCAGTTAAATGAGTAATTTTTAGCTTAAGAATGTCCTATGCAACAAGTGAGAAATACTTAACACTATAAAATATTGTTGTGTATTTGAAATTAAAATCTAACCAGGTGACTGTATTCAAGGGGGTAGTGTAGGATCTTTTGTTTGCAAGGGAGGAACACCACATCTATTGGGCTTGTTTAGACCTAAAACAACAAAACACTTAAATATTTCTGTTGGCCCAGGTATGCTGTGAAAAAAAGTTACTTAGACATTAAGGTGCCCTAAGAGCTTGGGAATGTGCATACTCTGCTTTTTAAACATTACTGCTGTATAATCATTTTTTCAGAGTGGCAACAGCATGATTTTAATAGTTGTCTTTAAAGTAATTATCAGGGCCGGTGCTGTGGCATAGTGGGTAAAGCTGCTGCCTGCAGTACTGGCATTCCACCTGGGCGCTGGTTCGAGTACCAGCTACTCTACTTCCAATCCAGCTCTCTGGTATGGCCTAGGAAAGCAGTAGAAGATGGCCCAAGTCCTTGGGCCCCTGCACCCATATGGGAGACCAGGAAGAAGCTCCTGGCTCCTGGTTTCAGATCGGCCCAGCTCTGGCCATTGCAGCCATTTGGGGAGTGAACCAGTGGATGTCTCTCTCTCTCTTTCTCTCCCTCTCTCTCTCTCTTGCTGCCTCTCTGTAACTGCCTTTCAAATAAATAAATCTTTAAAAATAAATAAATAAAGTAATTATCATGGGGGCAGATCTGCTTTTGCGATTTTTTAAAATCTTATTTATTTGAAAGGCAGTGACAAAGAGAAAAGGGAAGAGGAGGAAGTAGGGAGAGGAGGAGGAGGAGGGAGCTATTTTCCATCTTTTGGTTTACTTTCCACATGCCTGCAACAGCCAGAGCTGAGGCAGGCCAATGCCAGGAGTCAGAAACTCTATCCAGGTCTCCCCTGTGGGTGACAGGGACCCAAGTACTTGGGCCATGTTCTGCTGCTTTCCCAAGTGCCTGATACAGGATGCAGGCATATCAAGTGGCAGCCTAACCTGCTGTACCACAACATCAGCCTTTGTATTTTATTTTTTTAAAAAAGATGCATTTGGGGGGCTGGTGTGGTATAGCGGGTAAAACCGCCACCCGGAGTGTCAGCATCCAGCTCCCTGCCGGTGGCTAGGGAGGTTTTTTTTTTTTTTTTTAAGATTTATTTATTTAAAAGGCAGAGTTACAGAGAGAGAAAGAGAGACAGAGAGAGATCTTCCATCCACTGGTTCACTCCCTAGATGGCTGCAACAGCCAGGATCGGGCCAGGCAGAAGCCAACAGCCAGGAGCTTCTTCCAGGTCTCCCATGTGGGTTCAGGAACCATCACTGCCACCCTTGCAGGCATGTTAGCTGGAGCTGGGTCAGAAGCAGAGCAACCAGTACTTGAACTGGCACTCAGATATGGGATGCTGGTGTCACCAGGTGGCTTACTTTACTGCACCACAACACCTGCCTGGATTTTTAACTTAAAATTTATTTGAGAAACACACACAGAGAGACAAAGACACAGAGAGAGCTCCCATCTGCCGGTTCACTCCCTCAAATACCCACAATGGCTGGGACTGGGCTGGTGCTGGGGCCAGATGTCACCGCTGCTCTCCCAGGGGGTGGCACCACCACCAAGCTGCCTGCTTTGTCCTCCCATTCTGGGAGGGGAAGGGCAAAGGGGCGTGGCAGGGTGGGACCAGGGTGGCCAGGCCTGGCTGTAGCCCCCACCTGCAGGCCGGTGCTCCAGGATGACAACTGCCTGCAGACTCTGCCGTGGCATCTGACCTCGTACAGCCTGAGCATCGTGAGCAATACCTGTAGCACACTCTGGAACCTGTCTGCCTGCAGTAGGTGGGACCAGGGGCTGCAGTGAGACCTGGGCGCCATGCTGTGAGCACACTGTGAAACCTGCTGCCCTCCAGGCACAAGATGATCGCCAGGTGGCTGCCATGGCCTTGTCCAGGGAGAGATCTTAAGCTCAGTAGTCAAGATGCGGGTAAGACACCTGCACCCCACAATGGAGGGCCTGGGTTTGATTCCCAGCTGTGGCTCCTGGCTGCAGCTACCTGCTCATGTACACCCTGGGAGGCAGCAGAGATGGCTCAAGTAATTGGGTTCCTGCTCACCCACCATGGGAGACCTGGATTGGGTCCCTGGCCCAGGGACCTTGTGAGCATTTGGGCAGTGAAAAAAATGGATGGTTGTACTCTCTCAACCTCTCAAATAAATACATTAATTTTAAAAGCAATGTTCTCTGTATATATACATTAATCTAGTTTAAAAAATCTGGCAAACATATCTTTTCTCCTTAAAAGTATTTTTTGTTATTGTCTTATTTCTAATTACTGAATTACTTGGATGATCATAGCAGTGAAATCCCAGGCTTAACACAGTGGATAAGGTGGCCAGGCAGAAACATATGAGGAAATTGAGACCCATGAAAGTATTTTGCCCAATATCACCTAGCTATTTGGTGGCAGTGTTAGAGCCTGTTACAAAGGCATGTCTTGATCACCCTCGTCACAGCTGTATTTTATGCTTACAAATCACAGAATCACATTCTAGAAAGTTCCCTGGCTCGGGAATCCTAAGACCTGAGCTTCAGGTCTTGCCTTCCTGCTTAGACTCCAGTGTGATGAGGGCTACTGTCTTGACCCACGGGGGCCTCAGCCATGGTCAACCGACCCAGCACAAGCACCATCATGTGTCTATACCCTATCAAACCCAGGTTGAAACCACACAGGTGAAAACATGTTTGTAATCCATGAAAAACAAACAAACAAAAACTTATGGATACAAGCATACTTCAGAAAGTTTGTGGGAAGATGGAATTTAAAGATGAGTTTATCTTTGGTGGTACCAAAGATATTTGCAATCTACGCATGATTTCTTCATAATACATTTTCCATGAACTTGTTGACGATCCCTTGCACATGGCACTGTGATTGCTTAGTGTGGGCAAGGGAGGATTATGACATTTTCAAAAAGCCTAGAATGTTTGCATTTTCGAGTATCCAACTTGCATTTACCCTGCCTATGTTTTTTCATTCTCCAAAATGTGCTTGGAATTAAGGTAGCTGAAATTCCATCATACACTCCCTGTAACACAATAAACAGTAACATCTCTTGGAATAAAGCCAAATCCACTCTTTAAAAAAGATGAAGAGGAGCAGACGTGTAGCCTAGCAGTAAAGACGTGGATGTCACACATCAGCGTGCCCGAATTTGACTGCTGGCTCTGGGTTCTGACCCCCACTTCCAGCCAGCGCAGACACTGGAAAGCAGCACGTGATAGCTCAGGTAACGGAGTCCTTTTCATCCAAGTAGGGGACCTAGATTTCCTAGTTTCTGGCTCCAGTCCCAGCCCAACCTTGTTCATTGCTGATGGGAGTACTTGCTCTCATTCTTTCTCTCTCCCTTTCTTTCTCTCTCTTTCCCTCCCTCCCCTTTTCTCTCTGTTGGTTTCTCTATTTCTGTCTCTCTGCCTCTCAAAACAAATACACAAACAGAATAAGAAAAACCACTTAGCCTACTTCTTCCCCCAAATAGGAAAAACAACAGGAAAACTCACAACTAACATCCCATTCCTAATCACTTTGCAAACTCCAAGCTCTGACTGCTAGAATGGAAAGCCCTCTGGATGAAGACCATCTAGACAACACATTAAGGACTGGCACAGATTCTGTCAGTTACACTCCACCATGTAAGTTTAAAATGGTGTCTAGCATCCAACCTGGTGCAGGGCTGATGAGGAAGGGAGGCGGGAAAGGAGAGCAAAGTAAGGAAGTAGCTCCATCAGCATGGTTAGTTTAATAAGGGAGGCCTCCTTTCTGCAGGCACACCCAGAGTCACATCTGTAACGCTGCTTCCCAGTCCTGCCCAAACAGGTTTACGGTGTGAGTCTATATTCTTGCGACAAATGTTTTGTCAGCTTAGAAGCTGACAAATGGAACACATCATCCAAGAGCGCTTATATTAGGAACTTTACCAGTACCTTCCGGGACACCTGCTTTCAGGGTACAGGCCACTAACTGAGCCATGAGCATGTCTTTGTCACGACAGACTTTTGCTATCTCTTCCTTTGTACAGTGCCCTCCAGGTCACTCAGCCATAGATTCAGAACTACATGTAGAAGCCCCTCGCAGCTTCTGTGATACCTGTCACTCTGAAGAGTGAGTGCTCAGATGTAGCACAAGACAGTTCTATCTTTTCATGACTTGCAGATTCAAATGGGAAATTTCAGACCAGAACTCAAATGTTTCCAAATACAGTTAACTTTTTTTGCACTTGTTACGCATTTAGCCATTGCCGGTAGGATGACCTGAGTTGTAATGACCCAGCTGCCTTTCCCCTGGTGTGTGGAGGTCCAAGTCCCAGAAGCAGGAAAAATGCTGCTAATGTACCATCTTGGTAACAGAAAGATCACAGGAGGTAGCCAGCTGTTTTCAGATAAACTGGAACAATGTTCAATGTGACCAAAACCAGACGGACTCCAATGATTACCTAATACTGTGGGGTCTCCTTCTAGCGAGTGTGCATCATAATGTTTTATTACAAATGAGACCTGACTACTGTTGATCTCTTGTATTTTTATTCTCCTTTTGATAATTTTATCATCCTTTGGTGATGGCTTTGCCCATGCCAAATTCCACCCATCAGTCAATCATGTTTATTGAAGTGTCAGAATAGTTTTGGGAACTATATTAGCATATAAACTATTTCCTGATTTCTCTTGCATAGTTCCACACCTTATTAAATAAATATATATGTATGTTTAAAAATCTGATACACTGGAATCAAGGTGGTACACAATAAACTTTTATAAAGATAACTTATTTTACATAATGTACTTTAGAAAAATGTTAACTTAAGGAAAGTAACTTCAAGTAACTTATTTTCTAAAAGTCAAAAGATGACAGTCCCAGGGGCTACTGTTGTGGTGTAGCAGATAAAGTCACTGCCTGCAATGCCAGCATCTGTACAGGCACCTGTTCATGTTCTGGCTGCTCTGCTTCTGATCCAGCTCTCTGCTAATGCACCTGGGAAAGCAATGGAAGATGGCCCAGGTGCTTGGGCCCCTGCACCCACCTGGGAGAGCCAGAAGGAGCTCCTGGCTCCTGGCTTCAGCCTGGCCCAGCTCCAGCTGTTACAGCCATTTGGGGAATGAACCAGTGGATGGAAGATTCTCTCTCTGTCTCTCTCTCTCTCCCCTTCTCCTTCTCTCTCTCCCTCTCCGCCTCCCTCTCCGTCTCCGTCTCCGTCTCCCTCTCCCTCTCCCTGTGTTTGTGTGTGTGCTTTGCCCTCTATCTGTAACTCTGCCTTTTAAATAAATAAATAAATAAATGTTTGGGGGAAAGAACCATATAGTTCCAAGAGTATTTCCTTAAATGAGATCTGGGGCAAAATCAATCTTCAAATGAAAATTATATATCATAGTTAAATAAGGGTTGTTTGTTTCATTTGCTTTAAAGTCCTGCATGACAAAGTCATCCTATTTCGAAGACAGGAAAGCTGTTTCAATGAGCGGAGAGAAGTTCCTGGTTAGTTTTGGGGCTGGAATGATTTTGGGGCTGGAACACCAGCACGGTGCCATTTGCTCCTTACTTGAGTAGGTGCTGTTCTTGAACTCTCTCTGATACTGTTCTCTGAGTAGCAGTTGCTCCTGGAAGGGCCATTCCAACTGTAACCTTTTCTCCACATCAGAAGGAATGGGTCCAGATTTGCAGGTATCTGCAAGTGGAAGAGGTAACTTAGAGAATCCGTTTTCACAGGCAGAGGGTTAAATCCTATACATATATTTAGTTAGCTATATATGTGACAGAGCAGAATAAGCTTCTGGTTATTAGGCATGAGATCACAGAAAGATATCAGGATACTTTTTTAAAGGTCCATGGAAAGTAGAGTTAAAAAATAATTTGGGGGCTGGTGCTGTGACGCAGTGGGTTAAAGCCCTGGATTGCAGCGCCAGGATCCCATATAGGTGCCAGTTTGAGTCCTGGCTGCTCCATTTCTGATCCAGCTCCCTGCTAATGTGCCTGGGAAAGCAGCAGAGGATGGCCCAGTCCTTGGGCCCCTGAACCGGTATGGGAGACCTGGAGGAGGCTCCTGGCTCCTAGCTTTGGATTTGTCGCTCCCCCTCTTCGTGGAGGAACGACACTAAACCCTGACTAGGCTTCATATCCGAGTCACGGCACCATTATGTCACTCCCCCTCTTCGTGGAGGAACGACACAGGACCCTGTGCTGTTCTTCTGTCTGCTCGGCCTTCCCCGGGTTTGCTGCTGGTTCTTCCCGGGTTGGCTACTGTCCCTTCCACCTCCGTGGAAGGGCGGTTCCCCCTGGTCACTTTCCCCACTTCTGCAGGGGAGCGGCACACCACTGGCCGGCTCTCTCGGGGGCTGCACAGGTGTTCCCCTTAGATGTTCCTGGTGCATGTTGTCTCTCTCCTCCTTTATAGTCCTCTTCCACCAATCCCAACTCTGCTACCCACACGCCGAGTACGCTGCTCTCCTCCAATCAGGAGCAAGTCCTACAGTTTATTGGTTGAACTGGAGGCAGCTGTGTAGAAGCTGTTTACTCCTCTCCCAGCACCATATTGTGGGAGAGCAGATGCATAGAATAAGTCTTAATTCCAGTAACTTAGTCTAGTCCGAGTTGCTCCCCACAGGATTGTCTCAGCTCCAGTCATTGTGACCATCTGGGGAGTGAAACCGTAGAGGGAAGACCTCTCTCTGTGTGTCTCTACCTCTCTCTGTAACTCTGTCTTTCAAATAAATAAAATAAATATTTTTTAAAAAATTTAATTTTGGTGCAAAAAAATTCTAGAAATCCATGCATAGGAGAGGTCTTCAAAAAGTTCATGGAAAATACGAATTGTTAAAAAAACATGCACAGACTCTAAAATATTTTTGCATCCAAGTAAACTTATCTTTTAAATCCCATTTCCTCACAAACTTTTTGAAGTACTCTCATATATTCTGCTGCACGGGCCAAAGCTGCAGGCTAACCAACCACCACAAAGGCAGGTGTCTTAGGAAACCCTGGCATGCGTGGGACAGAACCTCAAGTTATTTAACAACTTGAAGGATCTTCAGAAGCATGAGATTATGAGAGAAGACTAAGAAGTCACAGTTCAATTCTTCAAGGTTCACCTTCCTGTATGTAGAAATTTGTGTTAACATGGGCTCCATCTGCCGCTGGGTGAGTATTCTCTCCACTACGCAGGGGAAGACAGGGAATGCTGGCTTTGTCTCTGTAATTTTGGTGTTGTTGAAACTTCTGGGACCAAGACATGCACCCCTGGAAACCTCCACCACCAGCCTGGGCTTCTTTATCTTAGGACAGCAGGTCCCCAGGCGCTTGCTGCCAGGGCAGGCTGGCTGGCCAATGCCTTCCTGTCCGGGAAGCCCCACATGGTGACTTGCTGGCCCCGGTGCCCCATCCAACCCTGTGCTCACAAAGGGATGTTCCAGAGGAACTTGGATAATCATGGTAACCCCCACCCCATGCCACAGGATGAAGAAAATTGATGAGCAAAGGACAGTTTCCTGCCTCAACTCTAAGACCTCTCGAATGCAAGCGACTGGGGAGAAAGGGCCAAGTCCAAACAGAAACTGTCCCGACTTGGCCTTCACAGAGAACCCTCTTGCTTGCTCCCTTTATTCCCTATTTTTTCTAATTACTACTTGCTGTCAATGTTGGCCCAATAATGGATGAACTGTTCTAAAAACTTTCTAGAGGAAATGATGGAATATATGAAAGAATTAAATATTACTTGCTAATATATACATGAACAGAATTCGAAGGCACACACTCTAGTTTTAGTCATTATTAAGACAGTGATTTGGCTTCCATTGGATGCCTGATAGCACTAACACAAGACAAATCCTTGTGACTCCTCCTGTGGCAGCTGTCTTGGGGGAGGGCCTCGGACGTCCAGTATCAGAATCCCCAGACAAACTTAAGAAAATCAGAATCTCAGCTTTGAACCCCGAAATCCAAATATTCGAGCTCACTCTGGGTGGTGAAGGAGACTCAATAACTCAGTAAATTGCATCTTACAACCCGTTCTTTGAAGCAGAGTACATTGCCTTGTGCCCCTGTTGCAACTCTCGTCCACATTCTATTTGCAGAATAAATACGCTTCAGTCCATGGCTCTAGCTTTAGCTAGAAACACCCTCTCGGGAGCCATGCATTTCTACCCACAGGCTCCCTCCCAGCAGCCCCGTCCTTTAGCCACAGTGGCCACTGTGCTGTTTACAGCACAAGTGGCTCTCAGCTATGCCAGGCACACCTTCCTCGGGAGGTTTCACACCCACGTGAATTGCGTGGTGAGGAAACCTGCCCGCTGCTTCCTCGTTTTGTACAGGTGCAGGCACAGCTTCACCCCTTCCTCACGGTCAGATTGGAGCAACAACACCTTTCTCCAAGTATTTTCGTGATGGACTCAAGTTCACGAAAACATCGTTCATCTGCCAAGTTTTACCCTGGTTGACTTGCGATTGCCAGTAACTTCTCTCTTCGAAGGTTGGTTCCTTGTGGGGATCAAAAATGAGAAAGTCTGTCTTGGTGCCACCAAACCTCAAGTATGCAGGAGACAGGCCTCTGGCCAGAGTACGAAGCTTTGGAGAACTGCAAGAGAGGCAGGCAAGAAAGGATCATTATTTTTTCCAAGACCATGAAGTCAAACATTTTTACCTATTTCTCTCTTGATGAGCCTATTTCTTAACTTGCAGCTGTGCAGGGCTTGGAGGGAGATGTCACTGGGCTCTATAGGAAAGTCATCTGGGTCTGAGTCTCTCCAGCTGAGGGTTGTTCTTTCAAGCACCTGAAAGCAACTCAGAGCGCTCATTCTGGCGAGGGCTCCTATTTTAACTTTACAAATAGGGTGGTGGTCAGCACATCTACAAAATCGCAAAACCTTCTAGGATTGGTGGAAGGAAAGAAACAAGAGTGGAAACCAACGGAAAGAGGACTGTCTCTTTGAAGAACTACTTGTCCCAATCTATGGGGATGGTTCAAAGATCAGTGGTTGTCAGGGCCTGGGGATGGGAGCGAGGGGAAAGGAGTGCAAAGGTGGAGGCAAAGAGGCAATTCTGAAGCCACGCGAGGGGCTCTTTCCCCAGACGTTGGGATGGGGGCTGGGGTAGTTAGAGAAGGTTTTCCAGGGGGAAATGGCTTCACTGTCAGATATCAAAACAAAATCACCTGGATTAGAGAGAGTGGGGTGGGGCTAAGGCAAGTGTCCCCGGTGAAGGGGAAAGTCTGTGCGAACACCAGGGGTGGAAGAGAGCATGGGGCCCTGAAGGGGCTGAAGCTGGTGCCCAGGGACAAGGAGCTGGGGTGCAGAGAAGCTGGGAAAGATCAGACTGGAGAGGCAGATGGGGCTGTACGTCAGGCAGTCTGCAGACCACAACGCCAGGAGGAGCCTTTCCATGGTGAGCCACGGAAGACCAGGCACCTGGAGTGACTTCACCCGACTTTTATTTCAGAAAGGAAACTCCAAGCTGCAAAGAACTGAGCAGAAGGACCGAGACCAGTCATGTTCATGTTCATGTTCATGGAGAGAGGAAGGTATCTTTCATCTGCTCGTTTACTCCTCAAATTCCCACAGCAGCCCAGGCTGGGCCAGGCCAAAGCCAAGAGCCTGGAACTCCACCTGGCTCTCCCACTTGGGTGGCAGGGACCTAAGTACTTGACCGAACACCATGGCCTCCCAGGGCACACATTAGCAGGAAGGTGAATCAGAATCAGAGAAGCCAGGATTCAAAGCAGGGACTCTGATATGGGATGCAGGTATCCCAAGTGGCATCTTAACTACTGTGCCAAAGGCCCACCCCTCAAGACAAACTTAGAGGTGGAAATGGATTCGGTAATTAATTGGATGTTGAGGAATAAACAAGAATTACTTCTGGGAAGCCCTGTGGAAGATGGTAACATCATTCGCCAAGATGAGCAACAGGTGATAGATTGTAGATGGTTTTAAAGGGAGAGGGGGCTGCTGTAGAATTTGAGAGGCCAGTACAAATGCCCAAACTCTTCTCTGCTCAGGCCCTTGGCCATGTGAATTGGGGCTCAGGGACAAGTTTTGGCTGCGGATATGCATGGTTGGGTCCTCAGGATAAAAGTCAAACTGGCGGGCCGGCGCTGCAGCTCAATAGGCTAATCCTCTGCCTGCTGCGCCTGCACACAGGGTTCTAGTCCTGGTCGGGGCGCCGGATTCTGTCCCGGTTGCCCCTCTTCCAGTCCAGCTCTCTGCTGTGGACCGGGAATGCAGTGGAGGATGGACCAAGTGCTTGGGCCCTGCACCCGCAAGGGAGATCAGGAGAAGCACCTGGCTCCTGGCTTTGGATCAGCGCAGTGTGCCGGCCACAGCGTGCCAGCCGCAGCAGCCATTGGAGGGTGAACCAACAGCAAAGGAAGACCTTTCTCTGTGTCTCTCTCTCACTGTCCACTCTGCCTGTCAAAAAAAGTCAAACTGGCAATCTTTGACCCACAAGTCTTGAGACACAGCCCCTAAACCAATGTAAGACTGTGCCTTAGAGAGAGTCACCCCCAGTTGGCCTGGTTCCCTGGCCTTTGGCCAGGCGTTGCTTCTGGCCCTTGGATTTTTTGATTGCTTTTGGTGATAAAGAAAACTCATTTAGATATGTGAAGCTGGAATTTGTAAGCAACTGAGAGTGGGGGAAAAGCTGGAAAGTGGAGGGAAAATAAGCGCTTGGAAAAGACTCTGGTGCCCCCAGGATGACCTAATCAGGGTCAGCACGTGGCACAGCCATTAGGCTGCTACTTGGGATGCCTGTGTCCCATCCTGGAGTGCTCCTAAGTCCAGCTTCCTGCTAATGCACACCATGGGAGGCTGCAGACGATGGCTCAAGTAGTTGAGCCATCCCATGTGGGAGACCTGTGGGTGGGAGACCCATGTGGATGGTCTGCCACCCACGTGGGAGACCTGTAGTCGCTGGCTCCCACCTTTGGCCTGGCTTACCCCTAGCTGTTGCATTTGGTGAGTGAACCAACAGATGGGAGACCTCTCTCTCTCTCTGGCTCTCTCTCTCTCTCTGTCTCTCTCTCTCTTTCTGTGTGTGTTTGCCTCTCAAATAAAATAAATTAATAAAAATGTAAAGGAATCTTTAAACAACTGACCTGGGTCAGATGCCTGAGCACCAGGGCCTGGTTCCCGGAGGTGTGGATGGGCCACACTGGGTCACTGTCCAGCACATTACCCTGCCTCTGTGTCCTTCACAGCACTCGCCACTCTCTGACATTAGCTTCCTCCCTATTGCCTGGATTTCCTGACTGCCTCAGCCCACATCCCTGACAGCAAGGACCTTATCTGTCTGGTTTATCAGAATCTCCCAGGAAACCAAGCACACAGCTGGTGCTTACTAAATATTCATTAAGCGCATGAACAACGGAGGGCAATTGGAGGCCCAAGAGCATTTCGGAAACCAAAGGAAGCCCAATGCCAAGGCTGCTGTCCCTTAAGGGGGATCCTGTGTTTCAAAGCTTTAGTGTAAGGACCTTTCTGTTAGTTTCCTTTGCAATGGAATTTGTTGTTGTTGTTTTGAGAACACAATACTGATGCCCTCAGACAAAAACCAGATTTAATACAGCTGCAAAACATGTAAAACTTAGCTGATCAAAGATATAGTATTTCAATCATAATGATGAAGATGGAGCCAAGGGGGAAAAACACCTATGACAGTGACATGGGAGTGACAAAATAATGTAGAAAAGCAGTTGTAGCAGGGCCGGTGCTGTGGCACAGCGGGTTAAAGTCCTGGCTTGAAGTGCCGGCATCCCATATGGGCGCCGGTTCTAGTCCTGACTGCTCCTCTTCCGATCCAACTCTCTGCTATGGACAGGGATAGCAATGGAGGATGGCCCAAGTCCTTGGGCCCATGCACCCACGGGGCAGACCTGGAAGAAGCTCCTGGCTTCAGATCTGTGCAGCTCCGACCATTGTGGCCATCTGGGGAGTGAACCAGTGGATGGAAGACCTCTCTGTGTCTACCTCTCTCTGTAACTCTGTCTTTCAAATAAATAAAATAAATTTTTTTAAAAAAAGAAAAGCAGTTGTAGCTATTCTAACTTTTTAGGGAAAAAACAAGCCTGTATATGTCTTTCTTTTATCTTATTGCAAGACTAAGTTGTTCTGACACAAAAGCAGAAGTGGTTTGTTAATATGCATTAAAATTCATGATGAAGTAATTTTTTTTTCCAATCCCAGATTTGAGGGCCACCAGGTAGATTCCCCAGAGAGAAAATATTGGTGGGCTAAGGTTAAGTCTGGGGTTTTGGCAGGGAACACAGTGGGGAGGAGGCTTGGGGAAATTATCACAAGAAAGATTCATTGAGAAATCAAGAAGCCCCAGTGAGATGGGAAAGAAGTCGAGAGAGGAGGCAGCTGTCAGTTGTGGAGAGAACTTACTTTTACCAGGGAGTAAAAGAACTGAGGGGGAAAGGCATTGTGGTCCAAGAATGGGAAGTTCGAATTTGAGATTTCCGATGTTGAGAGGTTAAAAGGTGACGGAAAGAATCAAGTCCCGGTCATGGCCGTGGCGTTGCTGGCTGAAATGGAATCAGGCAGCATCTGAAATAAGCCTGCTCTTTGAAACACAGTGCCCCGCTCTTAGCGTCTGCCGATTGCCATGGTGTAGGTCGTCCCACCGTGGCTGCCTTCCAGACGCCAGTGCGAGGTCACTGAACACAAAGAGATGCAGACATTTCATGTGGTGGTGCAGCCTGGCTCCATTACTGCTGAGGGTGGAGGAAGGAAAGCTTTGCGGGGTGGAAAAGTCCAGACAGAAGTGATTCAGAAGGATCTGAAGTCATCCAGGACAGTGAAAGACCCGGAGGTCGGGAGGAGACCATGAGGTCAGTGCCAGTCTTCAACCAAGAGGGAGGGGAGGGAAACCCCGTGGCAAGGAGAGGGAGTGCCAGCCAGGTGTGGCACTGGCCACCCACCCAGCGGAGTCAGGACGGCCATCTCTAGAGCCCTCAGCCCTCCCCAAACTCAGCGTCTTATGCAGGCTGTGAAGGTTCTTCCTCTTAACCCCGAAACCAGCCAAGGGGACAGGCGTCCTTCTTTTCCTGTTTACAGATACGGAATCTGATGAAAAGGAGGTGGGGGAATTTGTCCCCAGTAACAATGCAGAGTGGGATTTCATCACAGTAGTTTGGAATTCAAACGAGTTGGGCCACTGTCCCTAAGCTTGTCATTGGCCATGGAGACTTCCATCAGCAATAGAAGTAGTCTCTGGTCCTTTCCAACGCTAGTTACCAAAACTCGTGTTGAACACGGGCAAGCACTTCTCTAAATATGAAAACCAGCTCTGTTAATGAAGATGCAGGGGTCTGATTACTGAAAGTCGTTACTGATAAATATTTACCAGACTGGTCAAAGGAGGTGACCTTTGCTGAAGAATGATAAGCAAACCCCCGGGAAAAGCAAGCCCGGCCGGGTGCTGTGTCGCTGCCGTGGCTGTTCAGCACTGCTTTTGCCCTGAAGGACTCGGGGTCTCCCGGCAGGCCAGGTGTGAGTGAGCTGTTTCGTGTACAACAGCGCAAACTGAAACCCACAGCAGCACCGCACGGTCCAGTAGAGCTGGCTGTGTGTGGCTGACCCCTGTACACTTGAAGGGGACTTAGTCCAAATTGAGGGCTGTGCACATACAGTATGCACCAGATTTAACAGACTTGGTTCCAGAAAAGGAAAGTTAAATATGCAGTAATATTTTTATGCTGGTAACGTGTTAAAATAATGTGTTATATATGTTGAGCTAAGTAAAATTATTAATTTCAATCTTTTTTTTTCCTTTTTTTAATAGGGCTACTAGAAAATTTTAAAACTAAGGGCAGGTATTTTTAGCCTAGCAATTAAGCAGCTGGTGAGGATGCCTGCACTAGATTGCCCAGGTCAATACCAAGCTCTGGCTCCTGCTTCCTGCTAATGCGGACCCTGGGAGACAGTGATGATGGCTCAAGAGATTGGGTCCCCAACACCCACAGAGGAGATCTGGATTGAGTTCTCAGCTTCCAGCTTTGGCTCCAGCCCAGTTCCTGGCCATTGTGGGCATTTGGGGAGTAAATCAATGGGTGGGAGCTCCATTTCTTTCTTTCCTTCTTTCTTTTTTAAAAATTTATTTATTTGAAAAGCAGAGTTACAGATAGAGAAGGCAAGACACAGAGATCTTCCATCTACTGGTTCACTTCCCAAATGGCCACAATGACAGGGGCTAGGCCAGGCCAAAGCCAGGAGCCCAGAACATCTTCCAGGTCTCCCACACGGGTGCAGGGCCCAGGGACTTGGGCCATCCTCTGCTGTTTTCCCAGGCCATAGCAGAGAGCTGGATTGGAGGTAGAACAGCCAGGACTCGAACCTGCACCGATAAGGTATGGACAGGAGCCAAGCCTGGAGGGAAACTCCGGCGGACAGGAGCAAAACAGGTTTTATAACCAAAGAAAGCAGTTCCACCTACTGCATGCTCTGCTCTCCTGGTTTTCTCATTATGCTCCAGTCTCTAACAAAAAGGCAGGGGATCAGGGAAGGAAGGATGCCATGGGAAACAAACAGACGCCTGAAGAAGAGCAAGTTATCACCCTCACGAGCTGACAGAACAGCAGTTCTGTGTTGGGGACCAGGGCTGTGCTGGTCAACTGGGGTGAGCCTGACTACGCAGTGCACAGGCCTGCACCCCAGCATCCTGCAGTGAGCTTTCTTTTTTGGACCAGTTTCTCCGGGGCGAATCCCTGCCCTTCCCTGGGGAGGGATGGGGCCCAGGCCAGCTGCTGTAGAAGAGGATGTGTGTCCTCAGAAGCTAGATCAGGAATGCCTCAGGAGGGTACCTCACACCTCTTCCCCGCAGCCTCCCCCACGGCCCCAAGCTAAACCTGGGGCCTTCAGCTCCACAGTCCCTGGGGTTCAGCATTCTGCAGAGTATTTGTCCCATCCCCAGCCAGCTGCTGCCCAGATCAGCTTCCTGTCACCCAGGGGAAGGGCAGAAGGCAGGGACTCCTCCCTTCCAGGACACTTCCTGTCCAGGGCCGCAGGGGAAATCATAGAGGTTTACTGTGATCAAAGCAAACACACAAGAAATGAGTGAATGACTAGCAAATGCCATTTCCCAGGAAGAAGCAACTAGTTTAAACATTGCCTTTGGGTGCTAAGTACTTATCAAATCAAATCCTCATCATAATCCCAAGAGGCAGGCTTTATTTATTAATTAATTATTCAATTAATTTGAGATGGTTTATTTTGCTAATATTTTTAATATTGAATTATCAATTTATTTTTATTTGAGGCCAGCACTGTGGCACAGTGGGTTAAGCATATGGCACTTGTTCAATTCCTAGCTGCTCCACTAGTGATCCAGTTTCCTGCTAAAGCACCTGGGAAAGCGGTGGAAGATGGCCCAAATCTTTGGGCCCCTGCATCCTCAAGGGAGACCTGGAAGAAGCTCCTGGTTCCTGGCTTCAGCCTGGCCCAGCCCCAGCTGTTGTGACCATTGGGGGAGTGAACCATTGGATAGACGATCTCTCTTTGTCTCTCCTCTCTCTATATATATGTCTGACTTTCAAATAAATAAAAAAATTATTCTTATTTGAAAGGCAAACAGAGACAGAGATCTTCCATCTGCTGCTTTATTCTCCCAAATGCCTGCAATAGCTAAAGCTGGGCTAGACAGAAGCCAGGAGCCCAGAACTCAATCCAGGTCTCCTATCTGGCCCGCAAAGACTAGAGTACTTGCGCCATCACCTGCTGCCTTCCAGGGTGTGCATCAGCAGGAAGCTGGAATCAGAAGCAGAGTCCTGGACTGGAACCCAGGCACCCTGACGTGAGATGCAGGCATCCAAGGTAGAGTCTTAACCATTGCAGCAAATGCTTACTCCAGAAGCAAGTTTAGAAATTTCATTACACAGATCAAGCAACCAAGGTTTGGGGTGGCTGAGCAATTGTTGTAGAAACAGCGACCATAAAGACCAAGTCACTTAGCCTTGCAGAGTCAGGAGTCAAGCCGGGGTGGTCTGACTATCGGTCTCTCCCCCATCGGGCTACCTTATGGAATCCACAATGGCAGCTGATGGCAGGGGCTCAGAAAGGGCAGCCTTGAGTCTCGGAATGTGGCAGACAACGGGCTGGTTGAGAAGTGTCTATCTCTGTAGCCTCAGATGTCCCTGGGGTACATGGGTCAGGAGCCATGACCTGCAGAAACTTCAGGTGAGAAAAACTGTGCAGCAGATGAAGAAGCAGCGCAACCGGTGTCCTCATTTCAGGGACACATTTTTTTATTAGGGCTCTGCAAGTCACTGTAGTTATCTCCTAGGTCTCCTTGGTTTAATAATCAGATTTTTTTTTAATAAGAGGAACAAACTCTTCTTACTGTCTTTTGAGGTCGGTTTCATCTGACTTTTTTTTCCCTTGCTTGGTTGGTTTAAATCCTCCTGACAGAGTTAAAGGATGGAACCTGATCCACTGTCTTGCTTGTCCTACACTGCGAACTAAATCCAAGCACTCACAGCCCTCAGGTGCACCTGCCGGGCCTCCTTCTGGGGTGGGTAGGGGGCAAGTAGGCGGTTTCTTTTCCAGACTTCTCCTTAATACTTGTGTTTGGTTGGTGCTCAGCCCACACTTGAATGAATGAAGAAAAGGTTTGGAGTCCGGCTGGAGTGAGGGGGGCGGCGGCGAGTTGAGGGGAGGAGAGAGAGAAATTTCGGCGCAAAAGACAAGAAAGTGACTGGCGGGTGAGCACGGAGGACAGGATCGGAAACGGGACTCGGAGGTTGGCGCTTACCCCAAGAAGGTGAGGAACCGCGGCTCCGTGGCCAGGTTGGCGTCGATGGTGAAAGACAGGAATGCGGGACTCACCAGCTGCCGCGGGCGCTCGGTGGAGAAGTGCAGCTCCACCGCGTCCTCGGCCTGCGCGGGTCCCGCCACGGCGCCGTGAGGGACAGGACCGAGCGGTCCCAGGAGCAGCAGCAGCAGCAGCGGTGGTGGCGGCATCTCGGGCTCACCTGGCGGCCGCGAGAGCCGGAGCCAGAGTGGGGCCGCGCACTTCCTCGCGCCGGGCCGCTGCTGCCGACTCTCCCGTCCCGCCCCGGAGCCCGCCTCCCCGGCCCTGCCCGCATCCCTCCCACTAGCGCTCGCCTCCGCGCCCCGCCTCCGCTCGCTCCCACTTCCTTGCACACTTTGCTCCTCGGTGGCGGTCACTTGCACTTGCGAAATCATCCACACCCATCGGAGGGGCAGCACGCTCCGGCCGGCCGTTTCCTCCCGCGGGTCCGGTCCAGGTGGTCCGAGGCACCTTCCTTCTGATCCTCCTCCCAGCGCCTCCCACCTGGTCTGGTCCTCACCGTCCAAGTGTGCGGTGGTGGCTGCCCTTGAAGTTGGAGCCTTGGCCAACTCTCCCCGTACTGCATTTACTTCTAGCTGTTGGTCCGACTTCAGTTTGCTTTCGGTGCTTCCGTACATACGTTAAGTGTAGCAAGCGCCATGCACTTCGTGGCTGCTGTGTGCCCTGTAGTGAGAGCGGCTGTCCCTTTCTCTCTCATTCTCACAGCCCGTTAGGTGCAGGATTTCCTTTTTACGCCGGAGGACTCAAGCTCTGAGGCCTGGGTAATCTGTCCACGTGTCAGAATTGACATGTGAATGTAGTCACACGACCCACGCTGGCCGTGGCTTGGTTTAGCTGAACATAGCTTCCTCAAGGAAGTCTTCCCTGAACCTCCAGGTGTTGCAAGTCCCCTGGGACAGACTCTGAGAGCATCCTGCTTGCTGGGACACACCCGTTGGTCAGCATGATGTGACTCACCATTGGCCTCTTCTTCTTTTTTTAAAGATTTTATTTATTTATTTGAGAGGTAGAGTTACAGACAGTGAGAAGGAGACACACAGAGAGAGGTCTTCCATCCGCTGGTTCACTCCCCAAATGGCCGTGATGGCCAGAACTGAGCAGTTCTGAAGCCAGGAGCCAGGAGCTTCTTCCTGGTCTCCCACCTGGATGCAGGGGCCAAAGCACTTAGGCCATCTTCTACTGCTTTCCCAGGCCATAGCAGAGAGCTGGATTGGAAGAGGAGCAGCCGGGACTTGAACCACTGGCCTTTGTCCTCTTCTGCTACAGGGTCAGCTCCTCTAAAGCAGCGGTGGGGTTTGCTTTGCAAAGTGCACTAGCTCCAGCTCAAGTATGGCCCCAGGCTAGGCACTTGGAGCCATCCAGAGGTATTAGTTGAATAAGAAAACAAAACTGATTTTTCCATTTCCATTGCATCACCAGTGAAGCAACAAAGAAACATTGATTGTTTTGGAAGGTTTATCTAATTTGCATAGATGATCTTTTTTTTTTTTTTTTGAAAAAAGAGATTTATTTGAAAGGAATGGGGCGGGGGGAGGGGGGGAAGGCAGATATCTTCCATCTGCTGGTTCATTTCCCAAATGGCTACAACAGTCATGACTGGGCCTGGCTGAAGTCAGGAGCCAGGAACTCCATCCAAGTTTCCCACTTGGGTGGCAGGGGTCCAAGTACTTGGACTGCTGCTTTCTCAGGTGCATTAGCGAGAAGTGGGGTCAGAAGCAGAGCAGCCAGGACTGGAACTGACACTCTGATATGGGATGACGTGTTCCATGCAGTGGATTAACTCACTGTATCACAACCCTGGCTATAGATCTGTCTATTCTTAGGTAACTTAAAAGTTAGATACATGATTGGGGGCCGGCACTGTGGCATAGTGGGTAAAGCCACCACCTGCAGTGCTGGCATCCCATATGGGCGCTGGTTTGAGTCCTGGCTGCTCCACTTCTGATCCAGCTCTCTACTATGGCCTGAGAAAGCAGTAGAAGATGGCCCAAGTCCTTGGGTTCCTGCACCCACATGGGAGACCCAGAAGAAGCTCCTGGCTCCTGGCTTTGTATCGGCGCAGCTCTGGCCGTTGTGGCCAATTGGGGAGTGAACCAATCAATGGAAGACCTCTCTCTCTCTCTCTGTCTCTCCTTCTCTCTGTGTGTAACTCTTTCACATAAATCAATAAATCTTAAAAAAAAAGTTAAATACATGATTAGCTTTGCACACTGAACGAGGTTCATATTCTACATAGTTTATGTAAGAAGAAAAAATTCATATGTTTATATTAAACACCAAACTACCAAGAGTATAATCTTATGACAATAGTCGTGCAGATCCATAAACAGTAGGTAGACAGGCTGCCATCTGCTTGGATTGTGTAGTGACCTTTGGGTTGTCCTACCTTTGCCACTATGTAGAGGAAATATGGTCACAACCAGAAGCAAAGGAGGGAAAGCATACCCGACACTAACCTTGAAAAGCAGCTCCACCCAATTATCTGGTGAAGCATCTGTGCACGGTTATCTTGTCTAGGGAGGAAAGATGTCCTAAGCTCTGCTTCTGTAACCCTGGTCATAAATCTGTCCTATGAATCTTTCCCTGGTATCTCTTTTACAAACATATCAGACCCACTGAACATTGGAAGTGTGGTCCTAAGTCACGTAGGCTGCAATTTAAGCCCACTAACGCTGTAATAGCTAAGGTATGATGCTGATGAACCTATAAATATTCTAAGAAATTTGGGATCATTGCTCAGTTCTCAGGAAAGTATCCCAGTGGAGCCCACTGTGTTAATAAGCTGCTTGGTTCCTCCATTATCTCTGGTGCCTGTTTGAATGAAGGGAGTTTTCCCACTCCAGGTTTCTGTAACAAGGACACTGATTCTACATCCCAACACCATGCCCCTTCTTCCTGTAATTGTGCAGCAAAAGTCACACTAGCTTCTTTGGAATGTGTGGGTGGTATTTGAAAGGGGGATCATTGCAAGCTTTCCATGTAGCAAATCCTCAGGACATCCTGAGCTGTGGGCCAATACAATCTCTGTGCAAATGACTAATATTGAAACTGGCAAAACAAAAATGAGGAACTCAAGAGAGGCAGGCTGCTCATGTGATGAGCAGCTTGGCTAAGATCAACATTGATCAGGTAGTTTTTGGATCCTGACTCCAAGTTGGTTTAATACATTGTCTTGGAGAAGAGGATGATATGGGCATACGGGAGGAGAAATGTGTGCACAGAGAAATAAAAATAATGGTGCCATTTTGGAGACACCTTACTCTTTTTAATTTAAAGATTTATTTAATTATTTGAGAGGCAGATTTACAGAGAGACATCTTCCATCCACTGATTCACTCCCCAAATGGCCGCTATGGCTGGCACCCAGGTTACCTGTTATGCCACAGTGCTGACCCCAACACCTTACATTTTTAGGCTGAGTTGCAGCTTACAGACATCATAGCTAGAGCCTTTCTACCTGCATCCTGGCCCAGCAACTTGATAAGGGATGTGATTTGGGGCCAGTTTTCCAACCTCCAAGAATCTTGATTTCTTCATCTGTAAAGTGAGGATAATACATATTTCACAATTTTATTTGAAACTTGATTTCATATATTACAGAGCTAGCTCAATATGCAATATGAAGGACATGTCTAAAAGATGACAGGTTTTTTTGTTTTTTTTTTTTTTGTTTTTTTTTTTTTTTAGATTTTATTTATTTATTTGAGACGCAAGGTTACAGAGGGAGGGAGAGAGAGTAGAAAGGTCTTCCATCTGCGGGTTCACTCCCCAGATGGCTGCCGCTGGGCTGATCTGAAGCCAGGAGCCAGGAGCCTCCTCCGGGTCTCCCACAGGGGCACAGGGGCCCAAGGACTTGGGCGATCTTCCACTGCTTTCCCAGGTGCATTAGCAGGGAGCTGGATGGGAAGTGGAGTAGCCAGCACTCAGGCCAGTGCCCATATGGGATGCTGGTGCCACAGGTGGAGGCTTAACCTTCTAGGCCACCCCACTTAATCCTCACAAGAACTTTGTATAACAGGTTTAGACTCGGCTTTCTAATTCCAGGTCCCAGTTGTTTCCACAACATCATGCAGGCTTGGTGACTCACAAATTATGTGCTATATATAATGATTTAGAAACAAAAGCCATCAGATGAACTTGGGCAGTCCATGTGACTCACTTAATAATTATAATGTGGTATGACTTCCATGGGGCCCTTGGATTGATTTTTTGGTAGTTACGTTGAGTTTTTAGGGATTCACATAGAGTTTGCATAGTCAACAATGATAAAAGCACATGGATGACAACAGGCTGATTTCAGAATGTTTCCAGAAAATAAAAATCTTTTCATTTGTCTGTTTAGAAATTGAGATTTTCCTAACCTAAAAACCTCTTAAGGATGATAAATTTTTAGGTGGTGTCGGTTATCTTCAAACATATAAATAATTAATGTGCTGTGTTGTTTTGGGTTATTGGGTTATGATTTACTAAAGTTAAATTTTCGTTTAATTGTTTGGTGATCTATCTGTACTTGAAAACAAGGAGAAACTGAAAGAAAATCTTTGCTAGGCATTGAAAGGAAGGAAGGTAACTCCTTTGAGGGCATGCTTATGTAGTCATCTTTTTGTTTGAATATTTGTTGTATGCCACTGTGTGCCAACCACTGAGGTAGGCAGTGGTAAGCAACAAGTAAGAGTGGTTTCTGAAGTCTTACTGGGAAAATATATATACACACACACATATATATAATCACAAATATATATATATATATATATAATCACACAAATGTAAAATTGCAAGTGTGGTAGGTGCAACAAAGATGATCCTGGTGCTTTACAGATGTATGACGGAGGATTTCAATTTGGGATGTGGGGAAAATTGTCCAGTTGAGATCTGGAGAATGAGTAGAGACCCAGGCAAAAGGGGCCAAGGGGATGGTAGGTGCCAAGGTCAAGGGATTTGAGGAAACATAGTAAGAGGATTGACGGAAGGTATCTGGATCAGAGAGAGCAAGGGGACAGGTGGGGATATAGGGACAGAGATGGTGGAGACTTGCATTATCTCTGGAGCAGTGGGCAGCCATTGAAAGAGTTTCAAACCTGAGATGGGGAATGTGATATCATCAGATTAATTTTTTTAAAGATATATTTTATTTATTTGAAAGAGTTACACAGAGAGAGGAGAGGCAGAGAGAGAGAGGTCTTCCATCTGCTGGTTTACTCCCCAGATGGCCGCAATGGCTGGAGCTGCACCAATCTGAAGCCAGGAGCCAGGAGCTTCCTCTGGGTCTCGCACGTGGGTGCATGGGCCCAAGGACTTGGGCCATCTTCTACTGCTATCCCAGGCCATAGCAGAGAGCTGGATTGGAAGAGGAGCAGCCGAGACTCGAATCAGCGCCCATATGGGATGCTGGTGCTTCAGGCCAGGGCGTTAACCCGCTATGCCACAGCGCTGGCCCCCAGATTAATATATATATATATATATATATATATATACACACACACACATATATATATATATTTTTTTAAAGCTCATACCTTTTTTTTTTATTAGACAGGCAGAGTTAGACAGTGAGAGAGAGAGAGAGACAGAGAGAAAGGTCTTCCTTCCTTTTTTTCCGTTGGTTCACCCCCCAAATGGCCGCTACAGCCGGTGCGCTGTGCCAATCCAAAGCCAGGAGCCAGGTGCTTCCTCCTGGTCTCCCATGTGGGTGCAGGCGCCCAAGCACTTGGACCATCCTCCACTGCCTTCCCCAGCTACAGCAGAGCGCTGGACTGGAAAAGGAACAACCGGGATTAGAACCCAGCACCCATATGGGATGCCGGCGCCGCAGGCAGAGGATTAACCAAGTGAGCTACAGCGCCAGCCCCAGATTAATATTTTTAAAAGGCAAACTGTGAATGTTGCTTTTCTTCTGTGTCATAGATGCTTGCTTATAAGATGTGGATGTGCATTTCTCTATAGATGGAGAGTTCCTAATTTTCTTTTACCAAACTTATGTGCCTATGTGAGAGGACTTCAAAAAGTTCAGGGAATGGAAATAAACGATAAATTTATATTAATGTAAAAATTTTGAAATCTGTGAATGCAAGTAGTCTTTAAAGTTAATTAAAATGTATATTATGAAAAAAGCTATGCGGCCGGTGCTGCGGCTCAATAGGCTAATCCTCCACCTGCGGTGCTGGCACACCGGGTTCTAGTCCCGGTCGGGGCGCCCGATTCTGTCCCGGTTGCCCCTCTTCCAAGCCAGCTCTCTGCTTTGGCCAGGGAGTGCAGTGGAGGATGGCCCAAGTGCTTGGGTCCTGCACCCCATGGGAGACCAGGAGAAGCACCTGGCTCCTGGCTTCGGATCGGCACAGTGCGCCAGCCACAGTGGCCATTTGGGGGTGAACCAACGGAAAAGGAGGACCTTTCTTTCTGTCTCTCTCTCTTCACTGTCCACTCCTCCTGTCAAAAAAAAAATTAAAAATTAAAAAAAGCTATGCATATTTATTTCTCCATGAACGTTTTGGATTACCCTCATATAGACACTAGGAATGTATGTAACTGTGTCTGTAGGGAGTTGGGTGCTAGGAACCGGCAAGTGTGCCAGAGCATGACAGAGAAAACAGGAAGTGTCCCTAGAATAAGAAGAACTCATAAGCTCCAGCAAGCATGCACAATAACCAGGTGAATTATTAGATTTCAGGCTGGGGATTATTCAAAAAGTCCCCAGAGATGAAGTGCTGACTGCTGAATTCTGGTCAGCTGTCTCTGGGACGATGAAAGGCCACAGCAAAAAAGCAGAACAAAACGTATTGAATGAGATATTACTTCTTGTCATTCTAGGAACAGAGAAGGAAGAAGTCTAGCAAATGCATTCATGGAATAAGGAAACGATTGGCATAGCGAGATGGGGAGAAGGCAAGCTGTGCTGGTGTCATATGTAAGCTAGGCTTTCTTCTATATTCTTAACTTTTGGCAATGTGGCAGTTAGTTTTGGACTCTCTCAAGAAGTAAGTAGTTTGAAGTGAACAACAATGTTTCCTGAGTGCCAACTCCAAATCTGGAGTTAACAAAGAAGGTGGGCAGTGGAGGAAATGCTCATTTTGGTAGAACTGAGTTAGCACTGGTGACTGAGACCTTGTAGTGGTCACGGTTTGCATCCAGATTTGGTCAAAGTGAATGTTGGGGTGACCCAGGAACTGGGTAAACAATTGTTTCTATAACTTTCGTGGAATAGCTGGTTCAGACATGATTGTGCAGTTACTTAAGTGTATTGCATATATCATTATTTTATAAAATGAATAGAAACCAAGAAGTAGTACTGATAAGAAATATGGGTCTCATTAACTTACTTCATTTGCAATCAGGTGGGAAATCCTTAGTGGTGCTCATCGATATAAATCTTTATCCTCAATCTGAGGCTCTTCAGACTTAAGAAGGTCAAATATGCATTTATTTCTGAAGGGGAAACTTTAAAACTGTATTCAAGCAAGCTAGAAGTAACCTGATTTCAATCTCAAATCAAACAAATAAACTTATTAAAGAGCATGTATGAGGCAAACAAGGAAACACAAAGCATACACTGAATATTAAATAAGTTGTTGATTTTTTAAAGGTAGCATATGACTGTTTTTCAAGGATCCTTGTCTTTTCGAGATACCTGTGGGAGCATTTGTGGGTGAACTGATAGGATGTTTAGGATTTGTTTCACAACAGTCTCAGAGGGAGGAGAGACATAGGTGTGGGTGACACAAGTTTCACCAGGAGTGAGCAACTGTGGAAGCTGGGCAATGGGTGCCTGATGGTTGCAGCAGCTTACATGTCACAAGGATGTTTTCCAGGCCATGTGTTCTGGAATTTGATCTTCCTACCCTCCCATAGAAAGGTGGCGATCTATGCCCCTTCCCCCTGAATATTTGCCAGACTTACAAAGCACAACAAAGCATAACACAAAGGGCGCAATGTGACCTCTGAGGCCAGGGCGTGAAAGGCCATGCAACTCCTCTTGATTCTCTGGGTATTCTTGCTCTCCAGATGCTCCCCTGGGAACCTGACTGCCATAGGAGGAGAGGCCCAGGTCAAATGGAAAGGCCATGGGCAGATGCTCCAGTTCATAGTCCCCAGCCACACCCAGCCTTGGACTCATCCCAGCCCAGGAACCAGACATACGAGTGAAGAGACCGCCAGATGATTCCAGCCTCAGTGATTCAAGCCACACCATCTAGTCCAGTCTTTCCAGTTGAAACTCCAAATGTTGTGGACCAGCAACAAGCCAGCCCCACTAAGCACTGCTCAAATGCCTGCTCTTTGAAATCCGTGCACATGATGGCATGAGAGTGACATCCCAAGGTTTGTGGTGGCCACTCCAGGGATGGCGACTCTGGGGGAGTCTCCAACCTCAGCTTGGCTTGACTACCCAGGGCCAAAACCTACTTGTAGGCCCTCTAAGGGTCCAATCCATAAGTTTTTAAAATTTTACATGTTTTATTATTATGCTTAAAAATTTATTTGAAAGGCAGAGAGAAAGAGACAGACAGATAAACAGACAAATCTTTCATCTTCTGATTTGATCCCCAAATGTCCACAACAGCTAGGGCTGCACCAGGCTCAAACCAGGACCTCCGTCCAGGTCTCCCACATGAGCCATCACCTGCTGCCTTCTCAGGTATGCATTAACAAGGAGCTGCAATCAGGAGTAGAGCCAAGACCTCAGCCCAGGTATTCCGATATGGGATGTGGGCATTGAGTTGCTGTGCCAAATACCAGCCCCAATTACTAAGTTTTAAATTGCATGCCATTTTGAGTACTGTGATGAAATTCTGTTTTAAATTTCCAGTCACCTCTTTTGAAAAAGCAGCCAGCCAGGCTTATTATCACCGGGTGGATGGTGTGACAATGCAAAGAAAAAGGAGAAAGTTTCATTTCCAAAGACTTGCTCGTAAACCCACTGAGATTATGTGCAGTGCATCAGAGTTAACATTTCACCCCCTTGCGGTTTCCCAACGCTGCACACATCTTGACATACCTAGAAGATCACAGCGCTGCAGGACGCCCTGAGAAAGCTCATAGGTCAGAGCAAATCCATACACATGTGGTGAAAGATGGATTACATTTTGTATGTTATGTAATTAGGATAAGAAATGAAATGCAGAGTGTGTATGTGCTAAATATTTTATTTATATACAACCTCAAAATACTGTCTCTTCCATTTTTGAAATAAAAGACTTGACTTTGAGGATATAACATTTCATATACAGTGTGCTGGACATGCTTGTCTATTACCTTGAGAATTGAAATGATGATCTCTTCAAATGCTTGACAAGAACTTGACTCACAGAGGTAATAAATAACAAAAAAATCTACTTATCATATCATAGATTCATCCTTTTAACAAAAATACAGAATTAAGTATATTCACAAGATTTGCAGCCATCACTATCTAATTCCAGGACATTTTCACCACCCCTAAAAAGAAATCCCACATTCATTAAGTCAAAAGGAATCAAGAATATGTGGCCTTTCATGTTTGGCTTCTTTCATTTAGAGCAGTGTTTTCAAGGTTCAGTTGTGTGTAGCCTGAGTCAGCACTTTATTCCTTGTCATGGCTCAAGACTATGCTCTTACATGGCTGTTGCACTTGTATTTGACCAGTTATCAGTGGATGGACATTCGTGTGCTATTATGTACAATCCTCCTATGAACAGTCATATCTAGGTTTTTGTGTGGACATACTTTTAATTCTTTTGAGAATATACCTAGGAGTGGAATTTTTAAAAAATATATTTATTTATTAATATATCGAGAACAGATTTCATGTATTTCATAGATACAATTCCAAGAATACAACAATACTTTCCTCCCTCCCTCCCTCCTTCCTTTCTTTCTTTTCTTCTAATTTTTTGCAATAACATACTTCCAATTTACTTTATAATCGCAGGCTCAGTGCTCTGGGAGTGGAATTGCTGAGTGCAGGGCCCAATAATGGCACACTTACATTTTGAAGAACTGCCAAACTGCTTTCTGCAGTGACTGTGCCATATTGCATTTCCCTCAGTGATCTAGAGGGTTCCAATGCCTCCAAAGACCCGAAATTCATATGAGTTTTTATTACACGCGAAAAAATACATTTTTTGGGAATGTGACAAGACAAAAAGGCTTGGACTAGGAGCAGTAAATTGTAAACAGTAATTAGCAATTCATGGGGTAACTAGTGGAAGAAAAGTGCTATTTCAGTTTCAGAAAATCAAAATGCAAACATGGCATATTTGGGAGGTTGATCCCCTTTGCAGTGTAGTGGGTGTGAACTGATGTCTCATTGTGGACTTGACTTGCATTTTCTTTTTTTTTTTAATCTTTTTAAAAAATATTTATTTATTTGAAAGACAGAGTTACAGAGAGAGGTAGAGACAGAGAGAGAGAGAGAGGTCTTCCACCCGTTGGTTCACTCTCCAGATGGCTGCAACGACCAGAATTGCGCCAATCCAAAGCCAGCAGCCAGGAGCTTCCTCCGGGTCTCCCACATGGGTTCAGGGGCCCAAGGACTTGGGCCATCTTCTACTGCTTCCCCAGGCCACAGCAGAGAGCTGGATCAGAAGACGACCAGCCAGGACTTGAACCGGCGCCCATAGGGGATGCTGGCGCTTCAGGCCAGGGCTTTAGTCTGCTGTGCCACAGCACTGGCCCCTCAACTTGCATTTTCTTAGTGACAAATGACACTGACCATTTTTCCATGTGTTTAGCAATGATTTGTGCATCTTCTATGAGAAATGTCTACTCAAATCCTTTGCCTAACTATCTTTTTTTTATATAGATATTCTACTACTCAATGCAAGCTGCAGACATCAGTATGCTTTACTCCTAAAGACTTCAGCATTCAGGCTATTTACTAGAGTTCAAAATTGTGTATGGTTCATTTGTTTTTGGTAAAATTCACATAGAGTGAAATCCACAGATCTTAAGTGTCACATGGGATTACTTTTGACAAATGGGTAAAACCTAACCTCTATCATCGCTGAAAGTTCCTTCAATCCTTTGTTCAGTTAGATCCCTGTCCCTACTCCCAGAAGCAATCACTGTTCTCATTTTATCCATCATAAATTAGCTTAGGGGTGGGCATTTGGACTAGTGTCCATATATTGTATCAGAGTGCCAAGGTGTTAGACCAGGACCTGCTCCCAATTCCAGCTTTCTGCTAATACGCACCATGGGAGGCAGAAGGTGATGGCTCAAGTCCTTGGGTTCCTGACATCCACGTGGCTGACCTGGACTGAATTTCCTGGCCCCTGGCTTTGACCCAGCCCAGCCCCAGCCCCAGCTCTCTGTTTATTGCTTTTGTTTTGTTTTGTTTTTGACAGGCAGAGCGGACAGTGAGAGAGAGAGAGAGAGAGAGAGAGAGAGAGAAAGGTCTTCCTTTGCCGTTGGTTCACCCTCCAATGGCCGCCGCGGCCTGCACACCGTGCTGATCCGAAGCCAGGAACCAGTGCTTCTCCCGGTCTCCCATGGGGTGCAGGGCCCAAGCACTTGGGCCATCCTCCACTGTACTCCCTGGCCACAGCAGAGAGCTGGCCTGGAAGAGGGGCAACCGGGACAGAATCCGGCACCCCGACCGGGACTAGAACCCGGTGTGCCGGTGCTGCAAGGCGGAGGATTAGACTATTGAGCCGTGGTGCCGGCCTATTGCTTTGTCTCTGTTTCTCAAACAAAACAAAAAAGAAAAAAAATTATTTTGGTCTGCTCCAGAAATTTAAAAACAAATCACATCATATACTCTTTTTGTGCAAAACTCCTTTCACTCAGCATAATATCTATGAAATTCAGGCTGTTGCATTTAAGAGAGTTCACCCATTCTTTTTTTCTAAGTATGTATTTTCCATTGCATTACTGACTATACAGTAGCCTATTCATCCATTTTCCTACTATTGGACTTTTGAGGTTTTTGCTAATTTTAGATTATTATAAATAAAACTGCTAAGAAATTCTTCTCTCAGTCCTTTTGTGGACATATATTTTCATTTCTCCGGAGTAAATGGTCAGTGGTGAAACTGCTGGGTAATAGGGTTGGTATGAAACTACCAAAACTTTTCCTAAGCGTTTTCTCTACCATGAATAATGTGTGAGCTCTGGCTACTCTAACAGCCAGCCTGCAGGCTGTGTAAGGCCCATGAAATCATCTGGTCTGGTCCTGCCAAGGCAACTGCAGGTAGCACTTGAAATTCAATAAATCTATAGCTGGCTAATTTTTATGTTGATCATTCTTTCTAAAGATTTATTTTATTATTTGAAAGGCAGAGTTAGAAAGAGAGAGAGAAAAAGAGAGAACTTCCATCCTTTGGTTCATTCCCTAAATAGCTACAACGGCCAGAGCAAGTCCAAAGCCAGGAGTCAGGAGCTTCCTCTGGGTCTCCCACCTGCAGGCAAGGGCCCAAGGACTTGGGCCATCTTCCAATGCTTTCCCAGGTGCATTAGCAGAAAGCTGGATTGTAAGTAGAGCAGCTGGGTGTTGAATCAGTGCCCATATGGGATGCTGGTGCCGCAGGCAGTGGCTTTACCTACTACACCACAGTGCTGGCCCCTAAGTTGATAACTTTATATGGCCCATGATTGATGTTATAAATATTCAAATAGCCATTGGCAGAAAAAAGTTCCCCCAGTCCCACATCTAAACCAACATTTACTGTTGTCAGTTTTAAAAAATTTTTGCCTTTCTGGGGATGTATAATCTTACTTCATGTGGTTTAATTTTCATTTCTCTGATGACTAACAATGTTTTTATGCGCCTATTGATCACTGAATAGGTTCTTCCATGAAAGTGATTGGAAGTTTTGCTAACTGTTTAGCATTTTAACACGTGTGCCCTTCCCGCCAGTGAAAATAAAAAAGAATGTGGAATTCTGTGAATTCAGATGTGAAAATATCTAAAGAGCCAGATGCATTGGCCTGATGGGCTAGACTGGATTAGGGTCAGACTCCTAGAAATTGATTTAAGAATTAGCTCTTTAAGATTTTATTTATTTATTTGAGAGGCAGAGATACAGAGAGGGAGAGGGAAAACAGAGAGTGAGTGAAAGAGAGATCTTCCATCTGCTGGTTCACTCCCCAAATGGCTGCAACAGCTGGAGCTGGCCAATCCAAAGCCAGCAGTCAGGAGCCTCCTCCAGGTCTCCTACATGGGTGCAGAGGCCCAAGAGCTTGGGCTATCCTCCACTGCCTTCCTAGGCCAAGCCAGAAAGCTGGGTTGGAAGAGGAGCAGCTGAGACATGAACCAGCACCCACATGGGATGCCAGTGCTACAGGCAGAGGCTTAGCCCACTACACCACAGTGCCAGTCCCAAGAATTAGCTCTTGAAATGAATGTAGGTTAAGGTACCAGAAGCCACATGAGAATTTTTTGTGGGTCCTGGGCACTTTTGCCTTTGTAGGAAAAAGTATTAGAAGTTATATTTTACTAGTACATTGGTGTCAGATGCACGTAATGCAAGCTGGACTCATTACAACATGTTCATCATTATTAAATTTTTCTTCTGATTTTAAAAGAAATTAAAACTGGGACGTGTCTGGGAGCACCTAAAACTGTGGCTCTAAGCACTGTGCCATGCTGCTTATTGGCTAGGTAAGCCCTGTTGGTGGCTGTGCTCCCTTTAAATTATGGCACAAAATGTTGTAGGAATTATCAAGAGAACTAACACAACCCGGATCAGGGTCGTGAGAAAGCTGTCCTGGAGGTCAGCAGTCCATCCTAACGTACTGGCTGAAACCACTGGTTGTCCTGTGTCACCTCTCAGACATCTGAGAGAACAATTCCCAGAGAGTGGAATAATACAATCTCTCCCTTGGTGGGTGAGCATCTCTGAACCGCAGAAAAGCATCCCCAGTAGGGTTTGTGTTCATTCGCTTTCCACTGCTGTCACAAAACACCTGAGACTGGGCAGTCATACAGGAAGCGTTCACTTAGCTCACGGTCTGGAGGCTCCAGCACATGCTGCCAGCTCCTGCTTGGCTGTGACGGGGGCCTCACGGAGGGCGGCATCACAGTGGTGGGAGCGTGAGCAGAAGCAGTCCACGGCCAGACAGGAAGCCAGAGGGATTGGTTTTGTTCTTTTATATCTATCCCCAGCCTCGGGGACTCACTCACTATGAGAGGCTGGTGTTAATCCCTTCTGAGCGCAGTACACCCCAAGACCCAGCACCTTCCACAGGGCCTCACCTCTCAAAGGTCCTCCCACCTGGTAAGACTGCCACCTTAGGGATCACGTTTGTAACTCATGACCCTTAAGGGACATACTCAAGCCACATCCAAACCATAGCTGACTGTTTAGGGGAGTCACAACTATACCTGAACACATTTATGTTAAAGGAAGCATGGCTATTTCATGTGGAAGCAATTAAGTTTGGCCTATTGAAGCATTATCTTAGCCTTATAATTCCCAATTAAGTGTGTAACTGAGCAATTGATTAGGTCATGATTTAAAAGTGTTAGATGTTTAAATTATTCGTTTTTTTTTTTTTTTAAAGAAAAAGACTTTTCATTTTATTTGCAAGATGAATGAACCAGTGAGAGAGGGAGATACAGAGAGATCTTACGCCTGCTGGTTCACTCCCCAGATAGCCACATCAGTCAAGGCTGAGCCAGAAACTCCAACTGGATCTCCTACAGTAGTGGCTGATGCCCAACTACTTGGGCCATCTTCTCCTGCCTCCCCAGGTGCATCAGCAGGGAGCTGGATTGGAAGTGGAACAGCTGGGACTTGAACTGGTGTGCCTATGGGATGCCGGTATCACAGGTGGCAACCCAATCTGCTGTGCCACAACACTAGTTCCTAATTTATTCAATTTTTAACTTACCTAAGAACATGGCAAGGTTTTGTTTGTTTAAGCAGTACTTAAAAGGAAAATCATGGCCGGCGCTGCGGCTCACTAGGCTAATCCTCCGCCTTGCGGCGCCGGCACACCGGGTTCTAGCCCCGGTTGGGGCACCGGATTCTGTCCCGGTTGCCCCTCTTCCAGGCCAGCTCTCTGCTGTGGCCAGGAGTGCAGTGGAGGATGACCCAGGTGCTTGGGCCCTGCACCCCATGGGAGACCAGGATAAGTACCTGGCTCCTGCCTTCGGATCAGCGCGGTGCGCCGGCCGCGGCGGCCATTGGAGGGTGAACCAATGGCAGAGGAAGACCTTTCTCTCTGTCTCTCTCTCTCACTGTCCACTCTGTCAAAAAAATAAAAAATAAAAAAAAAATCCTACAAATGGATACTATTGTCGTGCCCAATTTACAGGCAAGGAAAGTGAGGTAGAGCTATGAGGCTTACCCAGATAACACAGTAGTAAGCAGCAGTAGAAAAGTGTGTCTGTCTTCCTGGTATAATCAAGCTTATTTCTAGAACTTAGCCACAATGATGCAGTCTGCAAAGCCAAGTGTGGCTCTCAGTTCTCCCAGAGAACCTGGGGCACACCAGAAGGGACTCAGGATGGCAGCCGAATGGCTGCAGACCCAAGGTTTACCACTGCAAAAATGCCACAGCCACCATCAATGATTAAAGTGCCCAATGGGTTTGTCATTTGTTCTTTAAGATTAGCTCACCACAAAACCCTATCAAAGCTATACAGCTGACTTTGAGATGGTATCTGGCTCATGTTCTGTTTGATTAAGACTGAAATTAGTTTGCTGCCTGTGTTTCTTTTGGGGCTACAAAACCACACACTTGGCTAACGTACTCATTTTTGGGTGATTAATGAAATGCTGTCTATGAAAATAAGCATAGCAACCCTGAATGACGACGACATGCCCAATGGATGTCCACAGATCTTCACGTCTCACGACCAAATGCAAATGTCACCTCTTCTGTAAGGATTTCCCTTTTGGCTTTCAATCCATATGCTCACGAATTGTTTTCTCTTCTGTGTCCTTCTCTGGGAATGCCATAACAAAGTCTTAAACAGTACTGGAGGCTGGAGAACCAGCCTCAAGGCTTTGCCACTGCTGGTTTCTTTGGAGGCCTCTCTCCTGGGCTTGTGGATGGCTGCCTTCTCCCTGCACGCTCACACAGCCATGTCTGCGTGTGCCCTAACCTCTTTCCTTCTTAGGGCAGCCATCTTAACTGGATTCAAGCTCATCCCAATGATTGCATTTTAACTGAATGGCCTTTTTACAAATGCTATCTCACATTCTGAGGTGCTGGGGATTAGGACATCAGCACAGGAACTCAAGGGGACAGGGCACAATTCAGTCCCCAACAACGTGCTTTGCCAACTAAACTCTTGTGCTCTCAGCAATTCTCCTACCAATTGCCATGAGCTATTTTGATAACAACACGCTAGCCCTTTGACTGCTACATTTGCTGTTGAAGGAGGGCAGGACACGCCACCTCAAAATATGCTGCTCTGGCATATTGACTATTTTGAGTTAAAGGCACTTGAAAAATAGCAGATGCAAGAAAATCACTCTGACCTTCCTTCTTTTTTATCAAAAGCAGGAGATGAAATTCCCATGTGAAAGGCTCTCCTCATATCAGAAGGAAAATATCCTTCCATCATCAAAGATGGAAGATTGAGGCCAAGGGAAATTACACAAATCACTCATATCTCCCCCGCCACTTCTCTACCAGTGAATGTCCCTCACCCAGGCCCCTATGCCTTGCCACATTTTCATAATTTACTACTTGTGCAATTTCAGCATATGAGTGCTTCCAAAAGTTCATGGAAAATGGAATTAAAACAAAAGCTTGTTTTAATTTTTTTAAAAATGTATGCATAATTTTTTCATAATACACATTTTCATGAACTCTTTGGAGACTGTGTACAAGCATCTGATTGTAACTACTTCTTTAGGTCTTTATTGTCCTTAGGAGAACTTGCGCTCCATAGGAAACTTATGTCAAAGGGCAGGCATTTGGTGCAGTGGCTAAGATGCTGCTTGGGACATGCACGTCCTTCATTGGAGGGCTTCAGTTTGAGTGTGTTAACAGGAAGCTGGATCAGAAAGGAGACAACAGGGACCCGAATCCGCACTCTGATATGGAATGATGGCATCACAAGCAGCAGCTTAAGCCAATGCACCACACTGCCTGCCCTGAAAAATCTCTCTCTTCCCCCTTCTCAAATAAATAAGTAAGTTTTTTAAAAAGTATGAGCTAGAAGAGTAAGAGGTCAATTACTTAATGATCAGTGCATAGTTTTGAATAAACATTTCTGAATGAATATCAAATTAACTGCATCTACATTCCCATTGCTGTTAGAGTTGTATAGAAACTATTCAGTTGAGTTAGCCAAAGGTAAGTGGTGACATTCTTTTCAGATGCTTGCAAATACTATAGGTGTGACAAGAAAATCGCTATCTTTCTCCCTTCCAAAAGAACAAACAAAAACAGGGCCAGTGCCATGGCTCCCTTGATTAATCCTCCACCTGCGGCTCCGGCATCCCATATGGCTGCTCCTCTTCCAATCCAACTCTCTGCTATGGCCTGGGAGTGCAGTGGAGGATGGCCCAAGTGCTTGGGCCCTGCACCTGCATGGGAGACCAGGAGAAGCACCTGGCTCCTGGCTTCGGACTGGTGCAGTTCTGGCTGTGGTGGCCATTTTGGGGTTGAACCAACAGAAGGAAGACCTTTCTCTCTGTCTCTCTCTCACTGTCTATAACTCTACCTGTCAAAAAACAAACAAAAATAAAAACAAAAGCAAACCTGTATCACATAAATTTGTAAGCTTTTCTCCCCTTGATCTGTCACAGGTCAATTTCATCCTGAGTGAAAAAACCCCAAAAGGGTAGAGTAACAGTTTTGCCTTCCCTCTACTGCAAAGAGTTTTCTAAATATATTTTGCATAGAGGGGTATTTATTTTTTTACAGAGCTACACACACCCATCTTTCCTTCAATTTACATTTCCTTATTTTTTAGTTTCTTCTTTGTTTTTCTATTTATATCTCTTTACAGTATATTGAATGCTTTCTGAATATACCTTTTTCTTTCATTTGGTGTTTGGTGATGTATCCTTTAACTATCTCTTGTCTTTTGGGGGCCCATTATGTGACACAGTGGATTAAGCTACCGCTTGTGATGTCAACAACAGCACTGATTCAATTCTTGGTTGCTCTACTTCCTATTCAGCTCCCTGCTAATGCACCTGGAAGACAGCAGGTGATGGCTGAAGTACTTGGGCACAGTCACCCACAAGGGAGACCCAGATGGAGTTTCAGGCTCTTTGATTTGGCCGGCCCAGCCCCAGCCACTGTGGCCATTTGGTGAGTGAGTCAGCAAGTGGAAGAGCTCTGTTTCTCTGGCTCTCCCTCTTTCTGTAATTCTGCCTTTCAATAATAATAATAATAATAATAATAATAGTAATTGCTCTGTTTGTGGCAATGTAAGAGTTTTTTGGGAACTATGAGGGGGTCTTCAAAAAGTTCATGGAAAATTTGTATTATGAAAAAAACTATGCATGGATTTCAATACTTTTGTACCAAAGTAAACTTATTTTTAATTCCATTTTCTATGAACTTTTGAAGTACCCTTACATAATGTGACTTATTTTCATTTTCTAATTTTTCAAAGATTTATTTATTTGAAAAACAGAGTTACAGAGATAGAGAAGAGACAGAGACAGACAGAGTTTCCATCTGCTGTTTCACTCCCCAAATGGCCGCAATGACCAGACTGGGCCAAAGCCAGGAGCCAGGAGCCAGGAGCTTCTTCCAGGTTTCCCATGTGCCCCCAAATGGGGGCAGGGGCCCAAGGACTTGGGCCATCCTCTGCTGCTTTCCCAGGCACATTATTAGCAGGGAGTTGGATCAGAAGTGGAGCAGCCAGGACTCAAACTGGCACCCATATGGGATGCCAACATTGCAGACAGCAGCTTAACCTACTGTACCATAGCACTGGCCTCATCTTTTGCTAATTTTCTGAATATTTACTTTCATATAAATTTTTATTTAAAATATATAAAATATAAATAAAAATATAAATGTTTTTATGAAAATATATTACATCAAAACTTACAATCTTGGTCATTCCTTCTTGATTTTTGTACAAATCTGAAAGAGAAAGAGACACTGGCTATTTTTTAAAAAAAATTTATTTATGCCCGCGCCGCGGCTCAATAGGCTAATCCTCCGCCTTGCGGCGCCGGCACACCAGCTTCTAGTCCCGGTCGGGGCGCCGGATTCTGTCCCCGTTGCCCCTCTTCCAGGCCAGCTCTCTGCTGTGGCCAGGGAGTGCAGTGGAGGATGGCCCAAGTGCTTGGGCCCTGCACCCCATGGGAGACCAGGAGAAGTACCTGGCTCCTGCCTTCGGATCAGCGCAGTGCGCTGGCTGCAGCACGCTGGCCACGGCGGACATTGGAGGGTGAACCAACGGGAAAAGGAAGACCTTTCTCTCTGTCTCTCTCTCTCACTGTCCACTCTGCCTGTAAAAAAAAAAAATTTATTTATTTGACAGGCAGAATTACAGTGAGAAAGAGAGAGACAGAGAGAAAGGTCTTCTATCCACTGGTTCACTCCCCAAATGGCCACAATGGCTGGAGCTGGGCCGATCTGAAGCTAGGAGCAAGGAACCTCCTCTGGGTCTTCCACACCAGTGCAGGGGCCCAAGGACTTGGGCCATCTTCTACTGCTTTCTCAGGCCATTGCAGAGAGCTGGATTGGAAGAGGAGCAGCCGGGACGAGAACTGGCGCCCATATGAGATGCTGACACTGCAGGCAGAGGATTAACCTACTGCGCCACAGCACTGGCCCCAACACTGGCTATTTTGACTCCAGGAACATCACCCACAGAGTGACCTAGGTGAGCTAACCCAGCTGCCATAACTTCATAACTTTCCTCATTAAAGTCCAAGCAGCCATCACCACTTGAACAGGTGCATGGCAGAACTGGGTTGTTTGGCATCAATCCTGACTTCTTCCAGCACAATTCCCTTTCCATGGGAAGAGCTTCCAAAGGAACTGGTCTGTGCCCAAGTGGGCACTCTTCCAAGTGCCACTCTTCCAGGCCAGCTCTCTGCTATAGCCAGGGAGTGCAGTGGAGGATGGCCCAAGTGCTTGGGCCCTGCACCGCATGGGAGACCAGAAGTACCTGGCTCCTGCCATCGGATCAGCGCGGTGTGCCGGCCGCAGTGCGCCGGCCGCGGTGGCCATTGGAGGGTGAACCAACGGCAAAGGAAGACCTTTCTCTCTGTCTCTCACTGTCAAAAAAAAAAAAAAAAAAAGTGTGAGGAATTAGATGAGCTAACAGGCAGTTAGATCAGGTCCCTGTTGGAGTGAGAATGAGGCCCCTGATTAAAACACACACACACACACACACACACACACGCTACAACTTTCCAAGAGCCCTGAGGGAAGGGGAGCCAACACACCTGACTGAAAACGCTGCACACTTCTGTGCGGAACAGACTAGTACAATTTCAGTTCTCTGATTGGTCCACGTAGCATGCTTCATTAGCATATAATGTCCATCCTCTGGTTCACATAGCATTCCTTATTAGCATACACTTTCAGTTCCCTGATTGGTTGTTATTTTGGCCTCTTGAATGGTTGCTATTCCTGCTTTCTGTTTGGTTGTTATTTACTCCCCCTCTGATTGGCTAAATCTGGATCTAATTTTCAGGAAGGGGCCAGTCAGAGGGAGTGGCCTCGTATATGAAAGAGCCAGTCCTCGCAGGCTTCACTGGCAACTCCTCTGTTGGGGTCCCCTTTCTAACTGCTGCAGCAGGATGTTTCTCACTTTCAGTAAATCTTGCTTTGCTCACCAACCCTGTCTGTGTGAAAATTCTTTAGTGTGAGCTGAGTTCACCTTCACCATCCCCCAACAAAAAGAAGGTGGTTTCTTTTTAAAGGTCATTTCTCTGTTAGGTCATTGGAGTGGGGGGGGGGGTGCTGAGGCCATATAAGTCTATACAAGTCTGGAATTCCCTATTGCTGTGCACTAACAGTTCTCAGAGATCACATGCTACTCCTAACCATTGTGCAGGTTTCTCTCTCTCTCTCTCTCTCTCTAAAGATTTATTTGCTTATTTATTTAAAAGGCAGAGTTAAAGAGAAAGAGAGAGAGAAGGAGAGACAGAGAGAGATCTTTCATCCACTTGGTCACTCCCCAAGTGGCTGCAATGGCTGGGCTGGGCCAGGCTGAAGCCAGGAACCAGGTCTCCCATATGGGTGCAAGGCCCAAGTGTTTGAGCCATTTTCTGCTACTGTCCCAGGCACGTGAGCGGGGAGCTGGATCAGAAGTGAAGCACCCCGGAAAAGAACCAGCACCAAGGACAAGAACTGCAGACAGCAGCTTAACCCACTACACCACAGCACCAGCCCCTCCTTTCTCTCTTGTACCAGCCCACCCTCTGCTCTCCTTGAATGACAGCACAGAGAATAGAAGAGGAGGTGGAATTAGGTTGGACGTGTTCTCCAGGCAGATTGTTGTGCTTGAGCAAGTGCAAACAGAGGCGCACCATACATTGGTAAAATTTGATGGTACTTCATTGCTGGTAGCGGAGAGCAGGCTCATGCCCTAAAGAACTCTTGACCCGGAAGCTCAAAGCAGCAGGGTTTATAAAGGCAAAAACCACAAGGAAGAGGTGGGGGGAATGCATGGTTGCCAGGATTGGAGGGGATGTGGAAATGGATGGTTACTAGGGTGAAGCTGACCTAAGGCCTATGGGAAACTAATATCAAGTACAATCTTGGCAATAGACAAATTATAATCTTAACATTAACCCAGAAGCAGCCTGTTTTAAGCTTGAGTGATCATGCTAGGGAGTTTCTCTGTTCTGCCAAATGGGATGCAGTGGACTGTTATTGTCTTGAGTTTTAGACCATAGTTAGTTTCAGACCAGAGTCTCTCAGTGGGAGATGCTTTCTCAAGATGGACTCTCAGGTGCTGTAAAACAGAGTCCCTATTGTCAAGGTGTTACTTCAAGATGATCAAGAGTTTAAAGGGAAAAAAGTGGCTTGGCTAATAAATCTGCATAAATGTCTTTCAGAATGCCATTCTTTACAAAATCTCCCTTTTTTTTTTTTTAAGATGAAATTTAAATTACATCATGGCTAGCTGAGCACAGAGTGATGGCTCAAGTAGTCGGATGCCTCCCATGTGGGGCATCTGGATGAGTTCCAGCTACTGGCTTCAGCCAAACCCCAACTGTTACAGGCCTCTGAAGCAGCTGATGGGAACTTTTGTCTGCCTGTCTCTCTAGCTTCAGCCTGGCTTAGCCTTAGGTGTAGCAGGCAACTGGGAAATGAACCAGCAGATGGAAGATGGCTCTCTCTGCTCTTCAAGTGAAAATTTTTGAATATTTTAAAGAAATTTTATTAGAGGACAGAGTCAACATTTGTTTAGGTGGAACCGCTTAGAAAAGAATGCTTGTTGCATAAGATAATCCAAACGCTACCAAGACTGGCATGAGGACGTGACCTCATGAAAATACTGGCCACCTAGAGATCCTTATAGATCACACACTGGAAACCAAGTGACTGCATCTTACTGCACGTCTATTAAAGTTTGTATTATTTGTGGCAGATTGATTTAAGATAAACATCTATGATGAATTACCATCACATTAATGTTATCACATTTTAAGGAATCATGATCATATGGTTGTGGCCCCAAAATGAGTCTAAATGTGAAATTTTGAAAACACTAGAGATAGAAGGGCAGTGAGAGACACCATTTTGGGTGTGTCTATGGCTTCCTCTAAGCAGGAAAAACTCAAACCTTAAGAGTTGCTTTGACGGCACTAAAAGGCAATTTAGAGCTGGCTATGTAGACCCTGGTTATAAACAATAGAAGGAGGAGAATCCATTATTGCAGTATAATTCTCATCATAAAAATATCAACAATATCAAAATGAGACTGGGGGTCTGGCGCTGTGATGTAGCAGGTAGAGCCACCACCTGCAGTGTCGGCATCCCATATGGGCGCTAGTTCGAGTCCTGGCTGCTCCACTTCCGATCCAGCTCTCTGTCATGGCCTGGAAGGCAGTAGAAGATGGTCCAAGTACTTGGACCCCTGCATCTGCATGGGAGACCCAGAAGAAACTCCTGGCTTCGCATCATCTCGGCTGTGGTCGTTGTGGCCAACTGAGGAGTAAACCAGCATATGGAAGACCTTTTTCTCTCTCTCCCTCTTTCTGTCTATAACTCTACCCCTCAAATAAATAAATAAAATCTTAAAAAAATGAGACTAGGCCAATGCCCAGGGGTTTTATTATCTTCAACAGTAACAATTGCCTAACAAAATATGCTTAACAAATCACTTGCCTAAAAAGTAAGAAAAGTTTATATTTCTATGTGATTATAGAAACAAGATTTTAAACAGTCATTGCAATATGTATTCTATTTCCATCTTTTGAGTTTAATGTAAATGTCTTGCAAATAGAAATGCTACAGCTTTTGAAAATGAAAATTATAAAGAAAAAGAGAAAGAACTCCCAGACCCAGGACCTGGAACCTCAACTAACCCAGCTCAACTTGGCAATATCAAATCGTGTCTGTCATAGTTGCATGGCAGTGGAAACTTGATTCTGAACTTTGAGCCAAGCTATTGTATGAGTTTTTTCTCTCTCCTGTATCCAGTAAATGCCAAATATTCTAAAGCTTTTTCCTGGTACAAAACAAAGGAATAAAAAGTCCCTCATGTCACCTGTATAATTTTAAATCACATACAAGGACACCCGGAGGCACAGAGCTGACTAGTAACTAGGAAAAGTAGCACTGACAACATTCTTCTAAGCTGTCAAGGATAACAACAGCTGCTAAGTGCTATTAGTGCCAGGAAGGCTTTGTTTGTAAGTGCATTCGCATCAAGTCCTCAGTTAACACAGCAGCTCAGGCCCATAGAACTGCAATGAGAACCATGAGGGAGGAAAGTTTTCCTGATGAAATGTATTAGTGTCAAGTAAATTTTTATGCCAATAGATGATATTATGAATTGCTCAAATGACACCCTTAAATGTACATTAACAGATTATGATTAATTGATTATGATTAAACAAAGAAGCTTTGTTTAGTTTATATGTGTGGGGAGCAACTCGGACTAGACTAAGTTACTGGAATTAAGACTTATTCTATGCATCTGCTCTCCCACAATATGGCGCTGGGAGAGAAGAAAACAGCTTTTACACAGCTGCCTCCAGTTCAACCAATAAACAGCAGGACCTGCTCCTGATTGGAGGAGAGCAGCGTACTCGGCGTGTGGGTAGCAGAGTTGGGATTGGTGGAAGAGGACTATAAAGGAGGAGAGAGACAACATGCACCAGGAACATCTATCTGAAGGAACACCTGTGCAGCCCCGAGAGAGCCGGCCGGCGGTGTGCCGCTCCCCCGCGGAAGTGGGGAATGTGGCCAGGGGGAACTGCCCTTCCACGGAGGTGGAAGGGTCGGTAGCCAACCCGGGAAGAACCAGCAGCAAACCCGGGGAGGGCCGAGCAGACAAAAGAACAGCGCAGGGTCCTGTGTCATTCCTCCACAAAGACGGGGAGCGACAATATGCTCCAATCTATAGCTTTTAAGGAGGTGTTCAGCTCTGTTCATAAGGATATCTATGGGGCTGACACTGTGGTATAGCAAATGAAGCCACCACCCACAGTGCTGGCATCCCATATGGATGCCAGTTCGAATCCTGGCTGTTCCACTTCTGATCCAGCTCTCTTCTATGGCCTGAGAAATCAGTAGAATATGGTTCAAGCCCTTGGGCCCCTGCACCCAAGTGGGAGACCGGGAAGAAGCTCCTGGCTCCTGGCTTTGGATTGGCTCAGCTCTGGCTATTGTGGCCATCTGGGGAGTGAACCAGCAGATGGAAGACCTCTCCCTCTCCCTCTCCCTCTCCCTCTCCCTCTCCCTCTCCCTCTCCCTCTCCCTCTCCCTCTCCCTCTCCCTCTCCCTCTCCCTCTCCCTCTCCCTCTCCCTCTCCCTCTCCCTCTCCCTCTCCCTCTCCCTCTCCCTCTCCCTCTCCCTCTCCCTCTCCCTCTCCCTCTCCCTCTCCCTCTCCCTCTCCCTCTCCCTCTCCCTCTCCCTCTCCCTCTCCCTCTCCCTCTCCCTCTCCCTCTCCCTCTCCCTCTCCCTCTCCCTCTCCCTCTCCCTCTCCCTCTCCCTCTCCCTCTCCCTCTCCCTCTCCCTCTCCCTCTCCCTCTCCCTCTCCCTCTCCCTCTCCCTCTCCCTCTCCCTCTCCCTCTCCCTCTCCCTCTCCCTCTCCCTCTCCCTCTCCCTCTCCCTCTCCCTCTCCCTCTCCCTCTCCCTCTCCCTCTCCCTCTCCCTCTCCCTCTCCCTCTCCCTCTCCCTCTCCCTCTCCCATAAAAAAAAAAGGATAGTTATAGGAACCATGTGATCTAGCAACATAACTGCTTTCAAGATCAAGTGAAATTCACAGGTGTTTGAGAATTCAGTTATGCCAGAACCTTCAGTATGTTCAGTGAGTACCACTGAGTATAGATCATTCAGTCTGGGGATGGGACAGAGAAGAATGCATGACTGTCAAATGACAATTCAATCACATAGAGATACTTTCATCAGCGAGTCTAATTACTGGTGCAAACCATGTGGACCTAAACTTATTTTCACTCTCAAAATGTTTCACGTGATTCTCCAGCACTTCCCCTTTAGAATCACCCCTGGGTTTCCTGAATCACATCCAGTATGCATTTTATACCTACAAAGTATAACCAAAGGGAACAAGCAGATGAGCTTCCGCAGGAGCTGGCGTTGTGCCGCAGCAGGTTAAGCCATTACCTGCAATGGCGGCATTCTATATGAGCACCAAGTCAAGTCCTGGCTGCTCCACTTCAGACCTAGCTCCCCACTAGCGTGCCTGGGAAAGCAGCAGATGATGGCCAAAGTGCTTGGGCCCCTGACACCTAGAGTTCCAGGTTCCTGGCTTGATGCCACTGTGGCCATTTGGAGGAGTGAACCCATCCAGGGAAGAGTCTCTCTCTCTCTCTCTCTCTCTCTCTATCTGTATAACCCTGCCTTTCAAATAAATAATTTTTTTAAAAAAAATCTGTACTGAAGTTTATTTAATATGTTACAAAAAATGGGGATTCCTTGGGCCCCCAGAACTTAAAGTGCCTGATTTTTTTTCTGCACCACTGCCTGGCCTGGTCACAAGCTGGAGAGTGGGGAAAGCTGGACTTCAGAGAGAATACAGCCCTCCAGCCAGATCTCTCTTGTCGTGGAGCAGGGAAATGAGCAGGCTAGTCAGGATTACAATTCCGGCCCTGTGATGGGCTTTGTCCCCGCCAACTGATTGACTATTAGCTGTTATTCTGCTCCCCAGAATAGTGCTTAAAAGACCCCGCTTCTACAAGCTTCTCAGGTTTTTCTCCCTTGGAGCCCCCTCCGGACAGCTGCCGCAGGAGCCTGCTGACTTAGCCAAGTCTTGCTATGCTCACTGTCCTGTTCACGTGGAAATTCTTCTATGTGAGACAAAACCGAGGTGAGGTCACCTTCATCATCATTTCCCCATAGCAGGTAGCCCAGGGACTCTGCTTTCGTGGATGGATTAGTGCCTTAGCCAACAAACACGACCGTGGAGGATCAGTTTGCTCTTCCAAGGTAGGGAACACATGTTATAGTAAGAGTTATGATCTCGCCCCTGCCTTATGTTTTTTTCACCTAGTAACACATCTGTTTCTTTGCAGCAATTCTGTAATATGGAAGAATAAAACAAAAGTACATTAATCAACTTTATGCCAATAAAGTCAACCAATTAGATAAAATGAAGACGCTATTTGAAAACAAGCAAACAGTTGTGCAAAAGTGGGATGACACTAGAAATTCTATTCCAGTAGAATTCAATAATACATTTTATTTATTTATTCATCAATAAAGCCATACTACAAGGAAATCTCAGGCCCCAGTAGTTTCACTGGTGAACATGATCACATACTTAAAGGCAAAGTGGTACCCATATTACACCAAGCCTTTCATTAAGTCTGAGAAACCCTGACACTAAAACACAACAGAGATAGTAAAGGAAACTATGTCCCTCATGGTACAAAATCCTTCATCATTATTAACAAACAGAATCCAGCAGTATACACAAGCGAATTTTGAAGGCAACATCCAGTGACTAGATGTGATTTGTTCCAGGTACCTAGTATTGGCTTCAGATTCAATATCCATTTACTCATCAATAATTTATTAGCTTTGACGAAAATATGCATTAACAAGCACACTTATGGAGTTCTAAGACTAAGATTTGGTATGACCTGGAAAACCTTTGCTTCTCACAATTCCTTCAGTTAAAAAACCATTGTCTTGGTAGCTGTATCTTATGCTGGTGCTGGCTTCACTTTTCCTTGGGGGCAGGAGTAGAGAGAACGAAGGCCTTGACATCAGCCCTGGTGAGCATCTGGACACCCCGCAGGGCCTTTCCAGACATCGGAGGTGCTTATAAATACAGATGGACAAAAGGGACCCAAACCAGGTACAGTCCTACCAAACATTTAAGGAAACAGAAAACCTGGATACTAAAATTCATTAATGAAAGCCCAATAACCCAAGAGAAGGAAAAAGTTCAAAATTGGCAAAGGCACATACAGACAACACAGAAGAGGGGAGCAAGATAGCCAATACAAAACAAAGAATGTTCATTCTCTCTAGTAATCTGCAAAAAACACTAATGAAGATAAAATATGGGTTGTGTTCACCATACTGCCACAGGTTAAAACAGTCTGATGAGGATGAGAAGTTAACAAAAACTCAGGGATTCCCATAATATGCTTGCAAATATAACTAGAGAAGCTCTTGCATAGGACCACAAGGAAACCTACCCAGAGATGCTCATTACAAATTGTTCAAAATAGCAAAACATTGCAAGCAACGCTTGGGGGGTGGAATGAATAAAGTGTGGCATGGGATGCAAGACTGTGTGTGAGCTTAATGAAGCAGGTCTATTTGTACTGATAGAAGCAACACCGCTACAGCCACAGCTGAGACAGCTTCACCCTGAACTCTCCACCCTCCCCCAGCTGCCCTCATTCCATCCCCCTCCTCCAGCAAGTGCCCCTGCGTGTCCTGGAGCCCTGGCCTGCGGGCTCAGATGGGTTGATTTTAGTGATTTAGCCAATTCCAAAGGTGCATGAGAGAAACAACTGTTGGTGATACCACACAGTATGCTACATGAGGCTTTTGTATGTGTCTAAGCGCATGCAACGCAGGCCTTGAAGATACTGCATATTTGAAAGGCAGAGTGGCAGACTCAGAGGGAGAGGGGGACAGTGAGCGCGAGAGGCAGGTCTTCCATTCCTGGGTCACTCCACAAATGGTCACAACAGCTGGGGCTGGGCCAAGGGAAGCGGAGAGCCAGGAACGCCATTAGGTCTCCCAGTCGGGAGCAGGGGTCCACTTACCTGGGCCATCTGCTGCTGCTTTCCCAGGCTCACTAGCAGGGGGCAATGCAATAGAGGCCACTGGCGTCCTGACCTCGTCTTTATCCACAGCTCCAGAGCCCGGAGCCCTGAAATATTTTTTCAGGGTCAAATCCAGGCCCGGGTGCGCGTGGCCACCGGCAGGGGTCGCTGCCTCCGCGGAGAGGTCCGCGCCGGGGGCGGGGCCGCCGTCGAGGCGGCGGCGAAGAGGATTGGGCCGCCCGCGGCCGCCTCCCGCCTCCCAGCGCCTTCGCTGCAGCCGCGGCTCCGCTTCTGCGCCCGGCTTCCCGCTCGCGCTCCCAGGGGTCAGCGGGGAAACCCGCGCTGAGGACGTCCCTGTCGGCCCGAGCCCGGCCCAGAGCCCCGCCGCGGGCTCGGCACAGACCCACGGCCCCGCACACGCGGCCCCGTCCTGCTGAGGTGCCCGGAAGCTGTGGAGTGGGAAGAGCGGGGCTCCCCGTGCCGTCGGAGCGGGCGGTGAGACGCGGAGCCCCGGGCCGTGCTCCGGCGACTGGGAGCCCTGTCCGCCCGCTCGGATCTCAACATTTTGCCGGGATGGGGGCTCCTAGGGCTGGGCGACCCGTCCTCACAGCCTTCAGTCAGGACCTGGAGGCCCAGGGCGCGACCTCGGCGCTGCTGTCTCACCTCACAGACCCCGTCTGCCGGTGCACTCTGGAGCCTCCAATTAGCGTGATAAACAAGTTCAAATCTTGTGTGATTTGTTTTGCAGCCCAGTGCGGTGACTGGCTGCAGGTGATGACCAGTGTTCTGCATACAGAACCGGAAGAGTGGAGCTGCGAAGGCACCAAACAGAAAGAAAAGATCAGAAAATGCAGAGACTGATGTCCTGGTATGGTCCATGTAAGTTATGTCTGTGTGTTGAAAAGTTGCATTGTACACCTCAAAAATGCACAAATATTACGTTAATCCAAAAAAAAATTTTTTAAGATTTATTTATTTATTTGAACGAGTTAGAGGGGAAAAAAAGTCTTCCATTCGCTGGTTCACTCCCCAGATGGCTGCAACAGCCAGGGCTGGGCCCTGCCAAGGCCAGGAGCCAGGAGCTTCTTCCAGGTCTCCCTCTTGGGCTATCTTCTGCTGCTTTCCCCAGGTCATTAGCAAGGAGCTGCATTGTAAGTGGAACAGCCAAGACTCGAATTAGTGCCCATTTGGGATACCAGTATTGCAGGCGGCGGCTTCACCCACTATGCCACACCAGCCCCAATCCAAAATTTTTAAAAATTCATAAGAAAACCTAAAATGAATGAACTGCTTTGCTTCCTGGAAAAATGTCCCCAAGAGTTATCCAGATAAATTTATTCAGTGATCAAACAAATCACAACTAATGTCATTTTTGCCCCTTTTGGGAGCTTCTTGTAAGTGTTACACAGTTTGTCATTGACTGCAGTTTATTGGGTAAACAACCAAGCCACTGCTTCAGGAATCATCCCTGTATTCAGTGTTTTTTTTTTTTCTTTTTTTTTTTAAGATTTTATTTATTTATTTGAAAGTCAGAGTTACACAGAGGAGAGGCAGAGAGAGAGGTCTTCCATCCACTGGTTCACTCCCTAGTTGGCCGCAACAGCCGGAGCTGTGCTGATCTGAAGCCAGGAGCCAGGAGCTTCCCCCAGGTCTCTCCACGCGGGTGCAGGAGCCCAAGGACTTGGGCCATCTTCTGCTTCTTTCCCAGGCCATAGCAGAGAGCTGGATTGGAAGTGGAGAAGTTGGGTCTCGAACCAGAGCCCATTTGGAATGCCGGCCAGGGTGTTAACTCGCTGTGCCACAGCACCGGGCCCTCAGTGTTTTCTTAATGATCAGAGCCCTGAGGTATAAATAGGAGATAAAGCATTATAATACACGAGGAACATGTGTGTGTGTTCCAGAAAACAGGGTAGTGCCAGAAAGAAAACACGAAGTATTCTACAATACCCACTCTTAAACATCTTTGTAATAATTAATTCCTTTCACTATTTTTATTTTCTCCATATTATTGTATGTAACACAGCTGTAGCTATAATTGTAACTTTCTTTTAAATCTTAGTTTAAAAAAGTTACATGTTGTTTGGGATTAGTTCTGTGTAGCAAATATCAATTTGCAGTATCTTTGCACACTCTAAGGCTTATTGTCAGTTTCATTTCCTTTATTAAAACCCATGCTTATTCCTTTGTCCTCATTGCTGCGGTCACCAGTTACATCTTTCTATTGAGTTATTACCTATTTTTTTCAAGGTCAGTTTAAGGTAGACTTCTTCAAAGTCTTATCTAACGTCTAGTCTAAATGTTACCTCATTTGGTAATAATTCAGGCTATTAAATACTTGGTATTAGATGTTCTAAATTCTGTATCTGTTGACGAATTTAACCTTCCTGTTTATTAGGCAAACGCACATAGTCTGCATCCATTCATTCAACAGCTGCCTATTAAGCATCTACGAATGTGCAGAAGTACGCTGAGTACCAGGATGACGGACACAAAGTGCTGGTCTCTGCAGCTCGTGTGTTCCAGAGCAGGGGGAATACACCGCAGAAGCCCATGAAATAACCAGCCAGGCCCATTTAACTGTGTTGTTTTTGGTCTTTGTGATCCTAGCCAGATGAATCATCACTCTGACCCAGCTCTGTCCTTGCTGAGAATAGAGGGCAAAGTCTTCCATTCTTCACCTCTCAGTGCCGGCCAAAGCAGTGGCAAGATTGAGTGGTGGGTGCAGTGAGTGCTGTTCTGAAACATCATGCCCTCATAGTAGGGGAAGTCACGTAACTGAAATTTGTTCCTTTTATATGAATTTAAATAAATACACACACTCAAGGTTCCAGGAGGAAAAAAAAAGTGGTCTAAGTGCTTGGGTTCCGAGTCACCCTCATGCAAGACCCTGCGGGAGTTCCAGGCTCCTAGCTTCAGCCTGCCTCAGCCCTGGCCATTGTGGCTATTTAGGGAGTGAATCACTGGATAGAAGATCTCTCTTTGTCTCTCTCTCTCTCTCTCTCTCTGTCTCTGTCTCTGTCTCTGTCTGTCTCACACACACACACTGTCTTCATTTCAAGTAAATTAAAAAAGTAATCTTAAGGGAACAGTGTTGTGGCATAGTGGATAAAGCTGCTGCCTGCAATGCTGGCGTCTCATAAGGACACCAGTTTAAGTCCTGGCTGCTCCATTTCCCATCCAGCTCCCTGATAATGTGCCTGGGAAAGCAGCAGAAGTTGGCCCAAGTCTTTGGGCCCCTGTACCCACATAGGAGACCTGGAAAAAGCTACTGGTTCCTGACTTTAGTCCAGCCCAGGCCTGAATTTGCAGCCATTTGGGGAGTTAACCAGCACATGAAAGATCTTTCTCTCTCCATCTCTGCTTCTCTCTCTCTCTCTCTGACTTTCAAATAAATAAAATAATAGTAAATATTTTTAGAAATCTTTATAAAACTTCAATTGAGGCTCAGCATACTGATGTATCAGGTTATGCCACCACCTGTGACACCAGCATCCCATATTGCAGTGCCAATTTGAGTCTCAGATGCTCTACTTTTAATCCATCTCCCTGTTAATGCACCTAGGAAAGCAACGGAATATGGCCCAACTGCTTGGGCCTTACTACACATGAAAGACCAGGATGGAATTACTAGCTCCTGGCTCAGCATGGCCCAGCCCCATGTTGTGGCCATTTGGAGAATGAACCAGTGGATTAAAGATCTTCCCCTCCCTACTTCCCTCCCTACCTCTCTCTCTCTTACTCTTTCAAAAACATAAATCTCAAAAAACAATTTAATTGAATTCGAGGGCTGTTCATAACCTCTAACATTTGAAATATGGGTTGAAGGAGAAAAGAAATAGTGCCTCAGCAAAAATGTAGAGGTGAAGATTCTGGTACCCTTTATAGGAAATATGATTGTAAATTTTTATAGAAAAGAGTGACTACTTTGAAAAACAGTGAATATTCCTTTGCTAAAAGATGACATTAATTCTTCCAAACTCCAGTAGTACAACATTCTTACATATTACTAGTAACACTTAAATGTCAGTCATCTCTGTATTTGGTAAGCCACATGATCCTGTCATTACCACTTTTGTGACTCATTATACTACTGCCTCTCTGAGACAACTCCAGAAATTAATGCTCTGGTTTGCAGTGCTCATATCGGGGAGGAGCTGCCATCTGGTCTGTTGGCACCAGTTCTACATTAGTTGAGCTTTGCTTCTGTGAAAGCAGCACAAGTTAACTCTGGAAAAGTCTGGAATTCCACTGTCAGGAGACTTCTGAGCAGCCAATCCTGATATATTGCCCTTTAATGGTTATGAATCAATTAAGAGATGTATATTTGGGAATTCACTGATGAGCCCAGCCTGGAGCTTATCGGTAAGCTAGGTTGAGAAAACTTTGGCCTGTGGCTCCAAGGGGAGTTGTTCAACTCTCTTTACACCCTGTGGGGCTCGCCTCTGGAGGAAGACATTTTAACTAACAGCTGGAGAATCAGGCTGGCTTCCACACATTAATCAAAATGAAGAAATCCAGATTCCTAGAGGGTGAGGTGGGCCTGTAGGTCAGGTCTGGACTCTGACTCTCTCTGCTTACCATAGGTGGAAGAGTGAAAACTTGCTCCAGTTGAGCCCATCAAAATCTGAAGTCGAGTCCAGAAGGGACTAGACCACACCTGGTCTTTGGGGTTCTTGGGCATCCTTCTCCCAGTGCAGCACCCAGAGAAGTCAGCCTGCACGGGGATGTTTAACCAGAGGTACAACATTGTCCAGCGGGGGTAGTTTTTCTGCTTCTGACACCCACAGAGTATTGTCAGTAAGCATTTTTTTCTCATGCAAGTCTGCAGGTCAGCTTGGGTGGTTCTGTTCCACGGGTCTCATGCTGCCACTGGAGTCCTGTGGCTAGCCAGGACTCTGAAGGCTTTCACACTTCTACTTCTCCAGCGTTCCAATGTTTGTCAAGTCAAGGGCACATCAAAACTCCGTTGGACTGAGGAGTTCAGTTGTCCCTCCTATCCGCAGGGATTGGTTCCAGGTCCCCTGTTTGTGGGTACCAAATTCTGCAGATGCTCAAATCCCTTCTATAAGATGCTGTAGCATTGGCCTTTCATCTACTCACATCCTCTGTATACTCTAAGTCATCCCTAGATTACTGTGTAGTACATAATAGTGTCTTAATTCTGCGTAAGCGCTTGTTATACTGTGCTGTTTAGTGTCAGCTGACAAGAAAAACAGTCTATAGATGTTGAGTACAGGTGCAGTTCTCTTTTTCAGATACTTTTGATCCTCCATTGATTGAACCTTGGGATGCAGGACATGCAAATGCAGAGGATGAATGTATACATCACTCATGGAGATGTGGGGAAGGGTATGTGGGTGTTTGATGGAGGTGATCTAATGGGGCTGGTGCTGTGGTGAGATGGGTGAGGCCTTTGCCTGAGGTGTAGGCATCCCATATGGGTGCATGTCTCAGCTGCTCCTCTTCCTATCCAGTTCTCTGCTAGTGGCTTGGGAAAGCAGTGGAGGATGGCCCAACTGCTTGGCCTCCTGTGCCCACATTGGAGACCCTGAGGAATTTCCCGGCTCCTGGCTTAGGGTTGGCCCATTTCAGGCCACTGTAGCCATCTGGGGAGTGACCCAGTGGTTGGAAGACCTCTCTGTATGTAACTCTGCCTCTCACATGAATTAATCCTTAAAAAAAAAAATACGATCAAATGGGCCTGAGTTTGACAAAGTTTTGTAAATTGCTGGAGATTAATAGTTCATATTCTAAAACATGCAGTCTCCTATATGTACTCAAGTCATTGCGGCCTGAGACGGACACGTACAATATGTAAATGAAGGAGCATGTCTGTGTTCTGTTACCAAAAACATTTGGTCTGGATTTGGCCCATGAGTTTCAGTTTGCCAACCCTGTAATAGATCACAATTCGCTCTTGGTCACATGTATTCTAAACTCTCCTTCTGAAGAGCAATTGATATGATAGTTCCAGTTCCCTTGTAAAACATCATCATTGGGAAGGTGGCTGAATAGGATGTAGCCACACTGATTACAGGTGCCCTGGAATATGAAAAGAACAAAGGAAAGATGTTTCCAGAGGTGTGAAAAAATTTTCAGTGGAGAAGTGACAAAACAATGAAGACTTTGTGGGATAAGAAGGAGGATGGGCCGGCGCTGCGGCTCAATAGGCTAATCCTTCACCTAGCGGCACCGGCACACCGGGTTCTAGTCCCTGACGGGGCACCGGATTCTGTCCTGGTTGCCCCTCTTCCAGGCCAGCTCTCTTCTGTGGCCAGGGAGTGCAGTGGAGGATGGCCCAAGTGCTTGGACCCTGCACCCGCATGGGAGACCAGGAGAAGCACCTTGCTCCTGCCATCGGATCAGCACGGTGCGCCGGCCGAAGCGCGCCAGCCGTGGCGGCCATTGGAGGGTGAACCAACGGCAAAAAGGAAGACCTTTCTCTTTCTCTCTCTCTATCCACTCTGCCTCTCAAAAAAATAAATAAATAAAATAAAATAATAAGAAGGATGAAAAAGGCACTTCTGTAGCCCGCCAGATGGTGCAGCCAACAGCCAGCTAGGAGCCATCATCCTATGAAGTCAAGTTAGGAAGAAATTACCCTGTGCCCCACTACCTGCAACTTTAGCTGAGAGAGAATTCCATAGTCGCCCACTTTTACTCCGGTCTGGTTAGCTTCCTGGGGTCTCAGCAACAGCTAGGTGGTGAGAAAGGACGCCACATTGCCTCCCTCCTGTCGTCCACACCTACGGAGGCCAGACATGGCTGAAAAACTGCCCAGCAGACATCTGCACCGCTGCTACCAGAGACAAAGCCAGAATCAGGGTGACTTCTGGGGCACAGGCCCAGTCCCCTGCATCCTGATGGCTTTACTACTGAATTCTATAGAACACTTAAAGAATGGGGCTGGCGCCGTGGCTCACTTGGTTAATCCTCCACCTGTGGTGCTGGCATCCCATATGGGCACCGGGTTCTAGTACCGATTGCTCCTCTTCCAGTCCAGCTCTCATCTGTGGCCCGGGAGGACAGTGGAGGATGGCCCAAGTGCTTGGGACCTTGCACCCACATAGGAGACCAGGAAGAAGCACCTGGCTCCTGGCTTCGGATCGGCACAGCATCGCTAAGGGGAGTAAGGGGAGTGAACCAACGGAAGGAAGACCTTTCTCTCTGTCTCTTCTCTCACTGTCTATAACTCTACCTGTCAAATAAATTAAAAAAAAATACATTTAAAGAGAAACTAACTTCTGTACTTCTCAAACTATTACAAAATCCTGAACAGGATGGAACTCTGCCAAACTCTCTTTATGAGGCCAGTATCACTTGGATACGCAAACTGAACAAAGATACAACACAAGAAGAAAACTACAGACCTATATCCCTAATGAACCTAGATGCAAAGATTCTAAAAAAAATACTAGCAATCTGAATCCAAAACCATATCAAAAAGATCATACATCAGAATCAAATAGGATATACCACAGAGATGCAACGGTGGTCCAACATTTACAGATTAAGAACTGTCATAAATCACATCAGCAGAATGAAGAACAAGAAATATGTGGTCATTTCAATAATCCAGAGAAAGCATTCGAAAAGATTCAACACCACTTCATGATATACTTCACAAATTAGGTATAAAAGGGATATACCTCAAAATTATAAAGACTACATATGACAAAACAGCAGCCAATATTGTACTTAATGAGGAAAACCTGAAAGCATTTCCATTTGATCTGAAATAAGGATATCTGCTTTCGCCTCTCTTATTCAATGTAGTACTTGAAGTTTTAGCAAGCGCAGTTGGGGAGGAGAAAAGGCATCCAAATTGAAAAAAAAAGTAAGTCAAAATATCCATGTTTACGGATGACATGATGTTATACATAGAAAACCCTAAACACTCCATTTTTTTAATGTGTGGATGGTGCTTCAGATTTTTTTTTTTTATTATTTGACAGAGTTGGACAGTGAGAGAGAGACAGAGAGAAAGATCTTCCTTCCGTTGGTTCACCCCCCAAATGGTCACTACAGCTGGAACTATGCCAATCCAAAGCCAGGAGCCAGATGCTTCTTCCTGGTCTCCCATGCAGGCACAGGGGCCCAAGCACTGCATCCCCAGGCCACAGCAGAGAGCTGGACTGGAAGAGGAACAATCGGGACTAGAAACTGGCACCCGTATGGGATGCCAACGCTGCAGGTGGAGGATTAACCAAGTAAGCCACGGCACCGGCCCCTAGCAGCTTTTTAAAACTGGCTAACAATGAACTCACTGAAAAAGAAATTCATTCATAATGACCATAAAAAAACAAATATTGGGGCCAACACTGTGGCATAGTGGGTAAAGCCGCCTCCTACAATACTGGCATCCCATATGAGTGCCGGTTCAAGACCCAGCTGCTCTACTTCTGATCCAGCTCTCTGCTATGGCCTGGAAAAGCAGTAGAAGATGGCCCAAGTTCTTGGGCCCCTGACCTGTGTGGGAGACCCAAAAGAAACTCCTGACTCCTGGCTTTGGATTGGCACAGCTGAACCAGCGGATGGAAGACTCTCTCTCTCTCTCTCTCTAACTCTGCCTTTCAAATAAATATTTTTAAAAACTGTTTAGGAATAAATTTAACTGAAGAAGTGGAAGATATTTACAAAGAAAATTATCAAACATTGATGAAAGAAATATCAAGGACAGAAAAATTGGAAAGGTGTTCCTTGCTCATGGATCTGAAGAATCAATATCATTAAAATATCTATATACCTAAAGATGTCTATATATTCAGTGCAATCCTTATCAAAATACCAATGACATTCTTTACAGAATTAGAAACAAAAAATCTAAAATTTATATGGAATCACAAAAGACAGAATAGCCAAAATTATCCTGAGCACAAAAACAGTCAAGCTGGAAGCATCACAATACCTGACTTGAAAGCATAATATAAAGCTATGGTAATTAAAACAACAGATAAACAACACATCATTGCCATACAAACTGACACGTAGATCAATGGAACAGAACAAAGAGCCCAGGAATTAATCCATGTAATATAGCCAACTAATTTTTGGCAGAAGTGCTCAAACCATACATTGGAGTAAGGGTAATCTCTTCAATAAATGGTGTTGGCAAAAATGAAATTAGATCCTTAACTCTAACCATATAAAAAATCAACTCAAGGTGGATCAAAGACCTAAATTTAAGACTTGAGACAGTGCAGTTGCTGGAAGAAAATGTAGGAGAAACACTCTAAGACATTGGTGTAGGAGACAGCTTCTTGGACAAGACCCCCAAAGCACAGCCAACAAAAGCAAAACTAAACAAATGGGATTATATCAAGCTCGGAAGCTTTTGCACAGCAAAGTGAATGATCAGGAGAGTGAAGAGACGTCCAATAGAATGGGAAAAATATTTGCATGCTACCTATCCAACAAAGGATTAATATCCAGAATGTCTGCAACTTAAAAACAACAAAAAACCAGCCAATCCAGTTAAAAATGGGCAAAAGACCTCAATAGACAGTTCTGAAAAGAAATACAAGTGGCTGACAAATATGTGAAAAAATGCTCAACGTGGCTATCCATCAGGAAAATGGAAATAAAAACCACAGTCAGCTATCACCTGACCCCTGTCAGAATGATTAAAATCCAAGACAGTAACAAATGCTGACAAGGATGTGGAGAAAGGGGAACTCTTATATGGTGTTGATGGGAATGTAAATTAGTGCATCCACTGTGAAAAATAGCATGAAGATTTCTTTAAAGCTAGAAATGGACTTGCCATATGATCACACAATTCCACTTCTGGGTATATACCCAAATGACATGAACATGTTGTATCAAAGAGAAACATGCACTACCACATTTACAGTAGCACTGTTTCTAATAGCCAAAATATGGAACCAACCAAGGTGTCTATCATCAGATGAATAGATAAAGAAAATGTAGTATATATATATAGTATATTATTCAGCTATTAAAAAATGGAATTTGGGGTCGGCATAGTGGGTAAAGCCACAGAAGATGGCCCAAATCCTTGGGCCCTTGCACCCATGTGGGAGACCCAGAAGAAGCTGCTCATTCCTGGCTTCAGATTGGTGCAGCTCAGGCCATTGTGGCTGAATGAGAAGTGAACAAGCAGATCAAATGCCTCTCTCTCTCTCTCTCTCTCTGCCTCTGTGTCTCTAATTCTGCCTTTCAAATAAATAAATCTTTAAAAAAATATATGGAATTCTACCATTTGAAACAAAATGGATGCAACTGGAAGACATCCTGGTGTGTGAGATAAGCCAGACACAGAAAGATACCACATGTTCTTCCTTATATGTGGGAGCTAAAATTAGATGTCAAAAACAAATGCCTGTCATTCTGGTCTGGCTAAAAAGCCCATGAGAGCATTTCAGGCATGGAAAGCCAAGACACTGTGGCAAAAAATGTCCTATATGAAGGATGTTGGTTAGTGAGACCTCAGTGGAAAGAAGTGGTCATCAAAGAAAGAGGCACTTTTCTCTGAAAGGAGGAGAGAATTTCCACTTTGCTTATGGCCCTGTATAAATACTGAAGGATTTTGTGGATTCAAAAGGCTTCCATAGCCTAGGCAGCTCATGTCAAGCACCTCAGGTAATCACTACAGCATACATAGGAGTGTTAATTGTTAAATTAACAACAGGAGTCACTGTGCACTAACTTCCCATGCAGGACCTCTGTCTTCAAAGAGTTGTATTATGAGAGTTAACAGTAAAACTTGGGACCGGTGCTTTGGCACAGCAAGTTAATGCCCTGGCTTGAAGTGCTGGCATCCCATATGGGTACCGGTTCGAGACCCGGCTGCTTCACTTCCCATCCAGCTCTCTGCTATGGCCTGGGATAGCAGTAGAAGATGGCCCAAGTCCTTGGGCCCCTGCACCCCCGTGGGAGACCCAGAAGAAGCTCCTGGCTCCTGGCTTTATGATCAGCACAGCTCTGGCCATTGCAGCCAACTGGGGAGTGAACCATCGTATGGAAGACCTTTCTTTCTCTGTCTCTCCTCTCTCTGTGTAACTCTGATTTTCAAATAAATAAAGTAAAACTTGTTCTCAAAGATTTGTTTTGTTTTACAGTATTAAGTGGAGGATGTTCTTAGGTCTCATAAATTTTAGTTATGCCCAAGTTTCCAACTCCATTGCTTGTTTTCTTAGGTACTTCCTTAATTAATGATAAAACTCATTCTCAAGGACTTGCTTTTAATGTATTAAGTGGAGGATATTCTTATGTCTCACAAGTTATAGTTATGTCTAAGTGCTAGCAAAAGATGTATCTTTTTTTTTTAAGATTTATTTATTTGAAAGTAGAGTTACACAGAGGAGAGGCAGAGAGAGAGAGAGAGGTCTTCCATCTGCTGGTTCACTCCCCAGATGGCCCCAACAGCTGGAGCTGTGCTGATCCGAAGCCAGGAGCCAAGAGCTTCTTCTGGGTCTCCCACGTGGGTGCAGGGGCCCAAGGAGTTGGGCCATTTCTACTTCTTTCCTGGGCCGTAGCAGAGAGCTGGACAGGAAGTGAAGCAGCCGGGTCTCGAACCGGCACCCATATGGGATACCAGTGCTTCAGGCCAGGGTGTTAACCCACTGCACCATAGCGCTGGCCCCAAAAGATGTATCATTCTTGCATGCTTCTTTAAAGTTAATTAAGTTTCTAAAAAAGAAAAGAAGTGAAAGGAACTTCGAGATGCAATGACTTTGAACAGTCCTTATCTCAACTGTCAAATTTTTTTGTTGTTTTCTTGTTTTGTTTTGTTTCCTGCAAATTGTTGAACTTTTTACTTAGTATAAAGTTGGTCTTCTGTATATAAAGTAAATTGAAAATGGATTTTAGTGGAGAATGAGACTGGGAATGGAAGAGGGAGGAGGAAGAGGGTTGGGAGTGTTGGTGGGAGGGCAGGTATGGTGGGAAGAATCACTGTATTCCTAAAGTTGTACTTAGGAAATGCATGAAGTTTGTATTCCTTAAATAAAAGGTTTCTTTGGGGGGGAAAAAAACCCAAATGCGTGTGTGAATCTTTATTGCTGCAAATATAGTTTTGTCAATCATTGTTTTATATCTTTATTAAACCAGTCATTAAGAATGTTGTACTACTATAGTTTTAATGATCTGTGGTTACTTTAAAATTTACTGTATATGGGTAAAAGGGTCATTTTTCCATTAAATTGTTGTTTATATCCCTTGCCAATATTGCCACTAAACTAGGTATTTTTGCTTTTTTACTTGTTAACTTTTTATTTGGTATGACATTAAGCCCTTGGCTGTAATGTAAATTAAAAATATGTTATCTCAAAAATGAAAGAAAGAGGAGCCGGCGCCATGGCTCATTTGGTTAATCCTCTGCCTGCAGTGCCAGCATCCCATATGGGCGCCAGGTTCTAGTCCCGATTGCTCCTCTTCCAGTCCAGCTCTTTGCTGTGGCCCAAGAGGGCAGTGGAAGATGGCCCAAGTGTTTGGGCCCCTGCATCCACATGGGAGACCGGAAGAAAGCACCTGGCTCCTGGCTTCGGATCGGCACAGCGTCAGATGTAGCGGTCATTTGGGGGGCGAACCAATGGAAGGAAGACCTTTCTCTCTGTCTCTCTCACTGTCTATAACTCTACCTGTCAAATTAGGAAAAAAAATGAAAGGAGGGAGGGAGGGAGGGAGGGAGGGAGGGAGGGAAGGAAGGAAGGAAGGAAGGAAGGAAGGAAGGAAGGAAGGAAGGAAGGAAGGAGAAAAAAGGAAGAAAGAGAAAGGGGGAGGGACAGGGAGGGAGGAAAGGAACATCATTATCTTCTTTTTTAAAAAAATGTTATTTATTTGAGAGGTGGAGATACAGACAAAGAGAGGGAGAGACAAATAGAAAGTTCTTCTATCTGCTGGTTCACTTCCCAAATGTCCTCTATGGCCGGAGCTGGCCTGATCCAAAGCCAGGAGCCAGGAGCTTCTTCTGGGTCACCCACATGGGCACAAGGGCCCAAGCACTTGAGCCATCTTCCACTGCTTTCCTCAGCCAAAGCAGAGAGCTGGATCAGAAGTGAAGTAGCCAGGTCTTGAACTGGCACCCATATGGGATGCTGGCACGGCAGGCGATAGCTTTACCTGCTGTGCCACAGCACTAGCCCCTATCCTATATTTTTAAGCTATAGGTTCAAAAGCCATATATCATGGACATGTTTTACACTTTGTGTTTTTTTTTTCTTTAAGATTTATTTATTAATACGAAAGAGTTACAGAGATACAGAGGAAGAGAGAATGAGAGAAGTCTTCCATTCACTGGTTCACTCCCCAAATGGTCGCAATGGCCAGAACTGAGCTGAGCTGAAGCCAGGAGCTTTTTCCGGATCTCCCACATGGGTTCAGGGGCCCAAGGACTTGGGCCATCTTTCACTGCTTTCCCAGGCCATAGCAGAGAGCTGGATTGGAAGTGGGGCAACCGGGACTTGAACCAGTGCCCATATGGAATGCTGCACTGCAGACAGAGGCTTTCCTGCTAAGCCACAGCACCGGCCCCCACTTTGTGTTTTCATTTGATTACTTAGCTGGTACGTTTTTTTTCTTAAATTTACTACACATGAAAGATCAGAATAGCCATATTATGCTTTATTGTAACTCCTCCATTTTCCACCAGGTGTCACTAATGCTGCAATGTTCAAGTTAAGGTGAATTTTTTTCTTCATCTTCAGGTTCTATGACTGTAATATTAGTAAGGAAGTTGAACTGTGGGCTTCATGGATAAAACAACTATGCTCTTGTTTAAAGTTCAGATGATTTCTTCCTTCTGTCCCCAGACAAGGAAGCTCACCCCATGACCCCCCAACAAGCACATGGACTAGAGTGTTTCCTTAGCCTTTTCCTCTCACCTTTTGCAATCTTTCACCAGTGGAGGGTCCAGTGGTTTCCCTTCATGGGTTTTGCAAAACTTGACAGTTTCTCACTGAGTGACTGTATTTACATCTTCCTCAGGTATTCCATCATCAGATGGCAGACCAATGAATGGAGGGACTCAAAGATGGAAGACTCTCCAGTACCTTGACTATATGTTGTCTAAAGAAGAAATCAGGTATGAATCTGCACAGTAGTGAAACATAATTTTCCAACTACACAGAAAAAGTGTTCAGTAATCAAGTTCAGTTTAGAGAGAGTTTGAGGAATTAATTTTTGGTTTAAGTTGTAAATAATTATTTTTGCTCAATTTTATTGAATTATTAAGCTGTATTAGATATAATTTTATTCAATGTGAGTATGATAAAATTTATGTTGGAATTACTGTAGAATGGAAATTGTCCTTTCTGTTTTAAATTCTATTATTTGTATTTTCTAAAATCAGATCTCTAAAAATCTTTCCATTCTACGTGGTTATGTCTTTGAAAGCCAACAGTATTCACTGCTGTATGCTGAACTGCCCATTGAAGGGGTAGACAGCACTGTGCTTCAACCTCAAAAAATTGTAGAAAGATCTTTGTTGCTTCTTTTGTTTTTTTTTTTTTTTAAGGATTTATTTATTTATTTATTTGAAAGAGTTACAGTAAGAGAGGGAGAGACAAACAGAGAGAATCTTTCTTTGGCTGGTTCATTTCCCAAATGCCTACAATGACAAAGGCTGGGACAGGCTGAAACCAGGAGCCAGGAGCTTCATCTGGGTCTCCCATGTAATCCACACACTTGGACCATCATCTGCTGCTTTCTCAGGCACATTAGCAGGGAACTGCATTGGAAGTAGAGCAGCTGAGACTTGAACTCATATGGGATACTGCACTGCAGATGGTGGCTTAACCCTCTGCACCATAGCTCTGACCACCTTTTGCTTCTTGAGATGGACCAGAGGGAGGGAAGAGAGAGGAGACTGCAGCAGCAGTCTCATCCATAGTCTATTCAGAAAAACATAACTGAAACATCTTAACATATTGCCCCAAAGATTTCAACAGTACACACTCAGAAAGTTTTAAGAAGTACACATTAGGATTGGGCCATGGGCTAGGCAGATGCAGAAAACCATGTAGGAAGGTTGGGAAGAAACATTATAGCCCTTGGACCCCACCGGCAGTCAGGGGAGCTGGGGTGCTGATCCTCCCACAGGGCAGTCTGCACTCTCCCAGCACTGTTGTCTTCTCCCTTCCGAAGCCCTGTGTCTCTTGCATTGATTCCCTCTGCAGCTGCTGAGGGGCATTTTGCTTTTAGCCCAAAGAACACTCTAGGAACACAGTTAGACACGATGACATGTAGCAAGCTTAGCTGATAACCCATGCCTATTCTAGTATTATCACCAATCATGCCCAGTTACATTGTATAAAATAGCTCAGCAGGCTGTCCGCAATGAATGCTAAGACTGCATCAATAGCAACAACAGTGTGTTGCCCTTTGGAACAACGTGATGGTCTTCTCCTTTCTCAGCTTCCCCCAGCGGAGGTCACTGGAAACATTAGGAACGGAATCATGAGGACCATGGTACCCCCTCAGCACTGTGTTAACTTCGTAGATCACATTACTTATTGTGATGATAGTAACTGTTATCACTCTGCCATAGACTGTTCATTCCCACCCAGCCAGATCAAGTTGGGACCAGACTTAGTTTTTTGGTACTATTAGCTCAGTAAGAGTCAGGACAACCCTCTGAGGTACTTTGGCCATCCTCTCTGTTTTGCAGATGAAGACATGGAGGCTTTATTAGAATAATTGATTTTCCAGGTCATATCCATAGGAAATAATGAAGAGGGATCCAAAAGCACACAGTTTGATTCCATAGTTCCTGCCTTTGCCACTACACAACCTTTTTTCCATATAGACATTTTAGAAATTTGAGGGAAGAAATGAAGAAAATCATACTCTCTCTTCTATTGGATATTTAAGGTGGAAAGGGTAGTATTCAAGGAAATAAATGAAAATAGACTGCTATGGACTGAATTGTGTACTCACCAGGCTCCCATGTTGAAGCCCTGACCTGTTCCTCTTTCTCATGCAGTGGCACAGTGAGAAGACATTGTCCACAAGCCAGGAAGAAAGGCTGAAACAGGGGGGTTGCCTGATGATGGACTTCTAGCCTCCTTAGCACTACTGTTTTTTAAGAAAGCTTTTATTTAATGAATACAAATTTCATAGGTACAGCTTTAGGAATATAACGGTTCTCCCCCCATACCCACCCTCCCACCCCCACTCCCATCCTGCCTCCCACTCCCTCTCCCATCCCATTCTTCATTAAGATTCATTTGTAATTATCTTTATATACAGAAGATCAATTTAGTATATACTAAGATTTCAACAGTTTGCACTCACACAGACACACAAAGTATAAAGTACTGTTTGAAGACAAGTTTTACTGTCAATTCTCATAGTACAACTCATGAAGGGCAGAGGTCCCTCATGGGGAGCAAGTGCACAGTGACTCCTGTTGTTGATTTTACAATTAGCACTCTTATTTATGACATCATTCATCACCTGAGGCTCTTGTCATGAGCTACCAAGGCTATGGAAGCCTCTTGAGTTCACCAACTCCAATCTTATTTAGACAGGGCCATATTCAAAGTGGAAGTTCTCTCCTCCCTTCAGAGAAAAGTACATCCTTCTTTGATGGTCCCTTTCTCACAGAGATCCTTCGTGTAGATCATTTTTCGCCACGGTGTCTTTGCTTTCCATGCCTGAAATGTTCTCATGGGCTTTTCAGCCAGATCTGAATGCCTTAAGGGCTGATTCTGAGGTCAGAGTTCTGCTTAAGGCGTTTGTCATTCTATAAGTCTGCTGTGTGGCCTGCTTCCCATGTTGGATCATTCTCTCCTTTTTAATTCTATCAATTGTTATTACCAGACACTTTGTCTTATTGTGTGATCCCTTTAACACTTAATTCTATCTGTATGATCCGTTACACACTTAAAATGATCACTTTAACATGTAAGATGGCATCAGTACCACCCAGCTTAATGGGATTTGGTGTCCCATGGCAAGTTTTTAGCTTTACTCTTAAGGGTAAGTCTGTGGGAATGTGTGCCGAACTGTACAGCTCCTCTCTTTCTTATTTCCACTCTTATTTTTTACTGGGATCTCTTTTCAATTGGATTTAAACACCTATGAATAATTCTGTGTTAAGTAAAGAATTCAACCAATGGTATTAAGTAGAAAAAGAAAATAGTAAAAAAAATAAAATAATAAACCATTCCTCAACAGTTAAGACTAGGGCTGTTCAAGTCATTGCTTCTCATAGCATCAATTTCACTTCCACAGGTTTCCTTTTAGGTGTTCTCTTTGCTGTCACAGATTAGGGAGAACATATGATACTTTCCCCTATGGGACTGGCTTATTTCACTAAGTATGGTGTTTTCCAGATTCATCCATTTTGTTGCAAATGACTAGATTTTTTTACTGCTGTATAGTATTCCATAGAGTACATATTCCATAATTTCTTTATCCAGTCTTCTGTTAATGAGCATTTAGGTTGATTCCATGTCTTAGCTATGTGAATTGAGCTGCAGTAAACATGGAAATACAGATTGCTCTTTTATTTGCCAATTTAATTTCCCTTGGGTAAATTCTGAGTAGTGGGATGGCTGGGTCGTATGGTAGGACTATATTTCAGATTTCTGAGTATCTCCAAACTGTCTTCCATAATGCCTTTACCAGTTTTCATTCCCACCAACAGTGGGTTAGGGTACCTTTTTCCCCACATCCTTGCCAGCATTTTTTGTTTGTTGATTTCTGTATGAAAGCTGTTTCTCACTGGGGTGAGGTGAAACCTCATTATGGTTTTGATTTCCATTTCTCTGATGGCTAGTGATCCTGAACATTTTTTCATGTATCTATTGGCCATTTGGATTTCTTCTCTTGAAAAATGTCTGTTTAAGTCCTTGGCCCATCTCTAAACTGGGTTGTTTGTTTTGTTGTTATGGAGTTTCTTGATTTCTTTGTAGATTTTGGTTATTAATCTTTTATCAATTACATAATTTGCAAATAATTTCTCCCATTCTGTTGGTGTCCTCTTCACTTTCCTGACTATTTCTTTGCAATACAGAAACTTCTTGATTTGATGTAATCCCATTTGTTAATATTGGCTTTGACTGCCTGTGCCTCTGGGGTCTTTTCCAAGAAGTATTTTCCTGTGCCAATGTCTTGCAGGGTTTCTCCAATGTTCTCTAATAATTTGATGGTATCAAATCATAGATTTAGATCTTTAATCCATTTTGAGTGGATTTTTGTGTAAGGTGTAAGGTAGGGGTCTTGCTTCATGCTTCTGCATGTGGAAATCCAGTTTTCCCAGCACCATTTGTTGAAGAGACTGTCCTTGCTCCAAGGATTAGTTTTAGCTCCTTGATCAAATAAAAGTTGGTTGTAGATGTTTGGGTTGATCTCTGATGTTTCTATTCTGTTCCATTGGTCTATCCATCTATTTTTATACCAGTACCAGGCTGTTTTGATTATAAATGCCTTGTAGTATGTCTTGAAATCTGATATTCTAATGTTTCTGGCTTTATTTTTGTTGTATGAGATTGCTTTAGCTATTCAAGGTCTCCTGTGCCTCCATATGAATTTCATATTTTTTTCTAGATCTTCTATCTTTAATGTTTTCTAATTCTCATCGTAGAGCTCTTTGACATCCTTGGTTAAATTTATTCAATTTATTTGAATTTTTTGTAGCTATTGTGAATGAGATTAATCTAAGAAGTTCTTTCTCAGCTGTGGTGTTGCCTGTGTATACAAAGGCTGTTGGTTTTTTGGTATTGACTTTATATCCTGCTACTTTACCAAACTCTTCTATGAGTTCCAATAGTCTCTTAGTAGAGTTTTTTTGGATCCTCTATATATAGAATCATGTCATCTGCAGATAGGGTTAGTTTAACTTCCTCCTCCCCAATTTGTATCCCTTTGATTTCTTTTTCTTGCCTAATGGCTCTGGCTAAAACTTTCAGGACTATACTAAATAGCAATGAAGAGAGTGGGCATCCCTATCTGGTACTGGAACTCGGTGGGAATGCTTCCAACTTTTCCCCATTCAGTAGGATGCTGGCCATGGGTTTGTCATAAATTGCCTTGATTATGTTGAGGAATGTTCCTTCTATACCCAGTTTGCTTAGAGTTTTCACCATGCAAGGGTATTGTATTTTATCAAATGCTTTCTCCACATGTATTGAGATAATCATATGGTTTTTGTTCCTCGACTTGTTAATGTGATGTATCACATTGATTGATTTGAGAATGTTGAACCATCCCTGTATACCAGGAATAAATCCCACTTGGTCTGGGTGGGAGATCTCTCTGATATGTTGTTGGATTTGATTGGCTAGAATTTTATTGAGGATTTCTGCATCGATGTTCATCGGGGAAATTGATCTGTAATTCTCTTTTTCTGTTGCATCTTTTTCAGGTTTAGGAATTAAGGTAATGCTGGCTTCATAGAAAGAATTTGGGAGAATTCCCTCCCTTTCAATTATTTTGAATAGCTTGAGAAGGATTGAAGTTAGTTCTTCTTTAAATGTCTGGTAGAATTCAGCAGTAAATCCATCTGGTCCTGGGCTTTTCTTTTATGGGAGGGCCTTTATCACTGATCCAATTTCCATCTTGGTTATGGGTCTGTTTAGGTTTTCTATGTATTCATGGCTCAGTTTAGGTAGTTTGTATGTGTCCACGAATCTGTCCATTTCTTCTGTTGGTATACAGCTCTTTATATCTAGTGATTCTTTTTATTTCTGTGGTGTCTATCGTTAGATTTCCTTTTTCATATCTAATTTTATTGATTTGGATCTTCTCTCTCCTTTTTTGAATAGTTGGGCCAATGATGTGTCAATTTTTGTTTATTTTTTCAAAACACCAGGCAGGAATACTTCAGGGAGTGTGTCTGCTTCCCAAACTGCATATCACAGAGCCACCTGTTGTTTGCTGTGCCTTGCCTTATTTTCTTGCATTATTTTTCTGTGTCTTTCCAGCTCATATTTTGATGTTGCTGAATCTATCCAAATACCTTGAGAAAAATAGGAAGAATATTGAAAATTTAGCTGCATTGGTTGATTTGAAATGAGCTATTGGCTAATTTATCTATTTTGGGCTATCATTTAATTTGATTAGATACATTAATCTGGCCAAAGAGGAGCCTACTCCAAAAACATCCTCCTCCATATCTTCGCCAAGGAGCTCACCAGCTGTGCCAGTGTGTTTGTGGGCTTAAAATTAAGCTTCCATTTCATAACTTAGGCAAAATGAAAAAGAGAGACAGACTGAGGTAGAGGTACACATATGGAAACAGACAGAGAGACAGAAGCTGGAAGGAAAAACAAGGGAAATGAGATAGGAAGACAGAGAGAGGGAGAAGGAAAGTACTTAAAAACACTATGTTTGGGGGCCGGCACTGTGGCTCACTTGGTTAATCCTCTGCCTGCAGCGCCGGCATCCCATATGGGTGCCGGGTTCTAGTCCTGGTTGCTCCTCTTCCAGTCCAGCTCTCTGCTGTGGCCCAGGAGGGCAGTGGAGGATGGCCCAAGTACTTGGGCCCCTACAACCGCATAGGAGACCAGGAGGAAGCACCTGGCTCCTGGCTTCGGATTGGCTCAGCGCGCCGGCCTTAGCGGCCATTTGGGGGCTGAACCAACAGAAGGAAGACCTTTCTCTCTGTCTCTCTCTCTCACTGTCTAACTGCCTGTCAAAGAAAAAAATAAAATTAAATTAAAAAATGCTATGTTCGAGAATGTTTTTTTACATATCCCTGTACATCTTTTATTTATAAAAAGCAAGTACTGCAGAATATGAAGCAGGAGGAAAGCATATTAGTTTCAATACTTAAGCTCTCTCAAATGTTCATACCTGTGGTGTTTCATTTTAAGAAAGTGGTTTTCACAAGCTGGTAATTCTTTTTGGAATTTACTGTATCCCCTCCAGTTCTCACTACTTCGCAACACAGTGGTTTTTGTGGTTTTCAGGTTTTTCAAAATTGATGTTATTTTAATAATTTTTTTTTTTTGGTCTACGGGAGGAACTGTCAACATATATAAAATTACAGAATAGTACAGGGAATGCCATTTACTATGGGCCCTGTACCGGATTTACCTGGCTGGTACCATTTTACCCACGGGCCTCATCGTTTCTTTTCTCTGTGTCTCTCTGTAGATATGAGTATGAGAATACCGATTTTCAGTTACATGTATTCTGGCCCTTTATCTTACATACCTAGGTAGTTCCTAAGAATCGGGATACTTCCTGTAGGACCACCATCCGTGTTCTAGTTTTATGTGTTGAATATCGTTGTGCTCCCTTTCTGGGACAGGATCCACCCCAGGGTCAGGCATTGCACTGAGCTGTTACATCAACTACAGAGGGTTTGGGAAAGGTCTTCCCTTCCCCGAGATGTCAGAACTGAACTGAGCCTGTGTCATCCTTCTGTGCCGCTGGAGGAACGGCTTCCATTGCTGTGGTTCCTGATGCTGCGGTGGAGTAGGCAAGATGTTCATAATGATGACCACAGTACGCCCTGGACATTGTCCTTCACAGCGCCCCTGTTTCACCCACAACTGCACTGTAGGAGGAAAAACAAGTCATACAAAACAGAGCCGGGCAAATGCTGCCGACTCCTGTACAGGGGCCAGGTGCATTGCTTGAAGGAAATGAGAGCAGTTCTCCTGTTGGGAAGCACTGTCCTGTCTCTGCCTGCTTTGTTATCAGTTGTGGCAAATGGTGACATTCAGAAAATGTTAAGGAAGATCACCTTGAAATTTTAGAAAGTCAAATGCATTTAGGTATATTCCACATGACATAAACATACCTAAATCTTTTCATTCATTTTTGAAAATCTAAGTTTCTCTCTAATGCTGTTTTATTTCATCTCACTGGTCCTAACACATTTTCTTATTTTATCTGAAGTGATCTATATTTCCTGTCAATTTTCTTTTTTAAATTTTTTTAATTTATTTTTTTATTTGACAGGTAGAGAGAGAGAGACAGAGAAAGGTCTTCCTTCTGTTGGTTCATTCTCCAAATGGCCATAATGGCCAGAGCTGCGCTGATCCAAAGCCAGGAATTTCTTCCTGGTCTCCCACACAGGTGTAGGGGCCCAAGCACCTGGGCCATCCTCTGTTGCTATCCCAGGCCACAGCAGAGAGCTGGACTGGAAGAGGAGCAGCCGGGACTAGAACCCTGCGCCCATATGGGATGCTGGTGCCGTAGGCGGACGATTAACCTAGTGCGCCATGGTGCCGGCCCCTCCTGTCAATTTTCAAAGCTGTTGTCTATTATCACTGAACATGGATTGGGGGGGGGGGGGTGGCTAATGCTTTCCTTTCAGCACCTTAAGGGTATCGCTCTGTTTCCTGATCTGCGTGATTTCTGAGTTGTCTGTGATCACTCCTTATTGCTCAGCTACTTGCATGTCATTTTTCCTTTCCTTTTCACTGCTTTCACAATTTTCCTTGTTATTGAATTTTGAAAGTTTCAGTATAATGTGTCAAAGCAGGGTTTTCTTTGCATCTGTTCTGTTTGGCATTTTCTGAACTTCTTGAATTTGGACATTTTTTGTTTGGCAAATCTGTAAATATTTCAGCTATTGTTACTTCCTACTTTTTTTTTCTTCCCCATTGTCTGTCTTCTGTCATTCAAGGGCTCCTTGAATTTTGAAATAAAACCTTTTGAGGTTGTCCACAACTCCTAGGCCCTGTTAATATTTTCAGTTTGTTTTCACTTCTTTTTCAGACATTAAATCCAATCTTGATCTATTTTCAAACTCACCGATCTTCCATTTGTCATCTCAATTGTGTTTTTCAACCCAGCCACTAAATTTCTGATATTCTTCAGAGCTGAAATTCCCATTATAAAATAATTTATAATTCTGTGTTGTGATCGCCTACTTTTTTTATTATGAGCATGTATACAACATAATAATAATAGCTGCAGTTGTCTCATAATTTGAACATCTAGATTATCTTGAGGTTGCTGTCAACTCTTGAGAAATGGGTTTTCCTGGGACTTCATATACCAAATAACACCATCTCATGGAGAAAAAAGTGTCACATTTCCACTTTTTCTATTGGATAGTTTGATTTTTTAAGCTTTTCCTTACTAAGTTTTATCTACTGGAATTTATTTTGTTTACAAGGAGAAAACAGGATCAGGAAGAAATGTGCATGCTCTTGTTATGATTTTTTTTTTTAAATTTCGTAGGTTTTATAAAACCATGAAAACCCACTGTCTTACAGACCACATAAATTAGGAAACGACTGTGAGCATTTTGAAAGATGTTCCTTTTTATCTTTTTTAAATAATTTTTTATTTATAGAAGGTGAACAAATTTCATATATACAGATTTAGGAACATAGTGATCCTTCCCACCCACACTCCTACCTTCCCCCCTCCTCCCGTCTTAGTTTTTTTTATTTTTTAATTTTTACAATTACATACTTTCAGTTTATTTTATAATCATAAACTTAACTTGCACTAATAATTCAACAAATAGTGAGAAGAAAAAAAAAATCCCAATAACAAGAACTACGATTTCTCAACACTAGAGACAAGGCTGTAAGGACCTTTTTATCTTTTTAAATATGTTTATGATCCAGTATTAAAACCCCATGGAAGGACTTTCAGACCTTTCACCAAATAGCAGAACATTTCCTTCCAGTTAAGTTTGAAACTAAAAGCCTTATGCTTGCACCTTTCCAGATATTTTATCATAAGAGCTCCTGACATCCCTGAGTTTAGGTGACTCGAGTTCTGCTGTTGGGTGCTGAGACGCATTTTCACAATTAGCAGAATGTGAAATCAAAGAATTTCAGATGTCTGTTTAGAAAAATCAATGAACAACTTGCATGGCCGTATGTCCTGTCAAGTAAGGGAAGTTTATAGCATTAAGTGCTTACATTAAAAAAAAAAAAAAAAGTGCCTCAAAGATCTAATTATGCATCCTGAGAACTTAGAAAAACAAGAACAAACCAAACCCCAAATCAGCACGAGGCAAGCAATAATAAGGATCACAGCAGAAATAAATGAAATTGAAACTAAAGGGGGGCTGGCGCTGTGGTGCAGTGAGTGAAAGCCCTGGCCTGAAGTCCCGGCTGCTCCTCTTCTGATCCAGCTCTCTGCTGTGTTCTGGGAAAGCAGTGGAAGATGGCCCAAGTGCTTGGGCCCCTGTACCGGTGTGGGGTACAAAAGCTCTTGGCTCCTGGATTCTGATTGGCTCAGCTCCAGCCATTGCGGCTATTTGGGGAATGAATCAGCACATGGAAGACCTCTCTCTGCCTCTCTGCCTCTCTGCCTCTCTGCCTCTGCCTCTCGATAACTCCACATTTCCCGGAAGAGGTTCCTGGCTCCTGGCATCGGATCGGCGCAGCTCCAGCCGTTGCAGCCATCTGGGGAGTGAACCAGCGGGAAGACCTCTCTCTGTCTCTACCTCTCTGTAACTTTCTGTCTTTTTTTTTTTTTTTTTTTTTGACAGGCAGAGTTAGACAGTGAGAGAGAGAGATAGAGAGAGAGGTCTTTCTTCCGTTGGTTCACCCCCCCAAATGGCCATTACTGCCAGTGCGCTGTGCCGATCTGAAGCCAGGAGCCAGGTGCTTCTCCTGGTCTCCCATGCAGGTGCAGGGCCCAAGCACTTGGGCCATCCTCCACTGCCTCCCAGGCCACAGCAGAGAGCTGGACTGGAAGAGGAGCAATCGGAACAGAACCAGCACCCCAACCGGGACTAGAACCTGAAGTACCGGCACCTCAGGTGGCGGATTAGCCTAGTGAGCCACGTCGCTGGCCAATAACTCTGTCTTTCAAATAAATAAAATAAATCTAAAAAAAAGAACTAAAGGAATAACACAAAAGATCAACAAACCAAAAAGTTGGTTTTTTGAGAAGATAAACAAGATAAACCACTAGCCAGAATAACAAAAAAAGAAAAAACTCAAAATTAGAGATCAAAAAGGAGGCATTTGTTGCTCCCCCATTCGTGGAGGAACGACACTAGACCCTGCGCTGTTCTTTCTGCCCGGCTCTTCCCGGGTTAGCTGCCGGCCTCACTCGTGGAGGAACGACGCCGTCCCGGGTTGGCTACCGTCCCTTCCACCTCCGTGGAGGGGCGACACCCCCCGCCGCTATCCCCGCTTCCGCGGAGGAGCGGCACACCGCCGGCCGGCTCTCTCGGGGGCTGCTCAGATGTTATCCGGATGTTCCGCAGGTGTTCCTGGTGCATGTTATCTCTCTCCTCCTTTATAGTCCTCTTCCACCAATCCATGCTCTGCTACCCACACGCCGAGCACGCTGCTCTCCTCCAATCAGGAGCAGGATCAGCTCCTGCAGCTTATCAAACTGATGAGGCAGCTGCATAGTTGTTTGCTCCTCCCCAGCGCCATATTGTGGGAGAGCAGATGCTTAGAATTAGTCCTAGTTCCAGGAGTTTAGTCTCAGTTGCTCCCCACAGGCATTACAACTGACACTGTTGAAACAGAGTCATAAGAAACTACAATGAAAAACTATATGCTAATAAGCTGGAAAACCTTGAAGAAATGGATACATTCTTGGATTCATTTAACCTACCACGATTAAATCAAGAAGATATAGACAACCTAAACAAATGCAAAACAAGCAATGAAATATTCTGAGTACAGACTGTGTACAAGTGTGAGACTGTCACTGCAGGCTTCTGTTGCCTAACCTCTACTCCATCTCAAGAAGCAAAGGGTAGCCAGTGCTATGGCACAATGGGTTAAGCTGCCGTCTTCCACTCTGGCATCCCATATGGGCACTGGTTCCAGTCCTGGCTACTCCACTTCTGATTTAGCTCCCTGCTGATGTGCCTGGGAAAGCAGCGGAGTACTTGGGTACCTGCACCCTCATGGGAGACCTGGATGAAGCTCCTGGATCCTAGCTTCAGCCTGGCTCAGCCCTGGTTATTGTGGCCATTTGGGGAGTGAACCAGCAGATGCAAGAACTCTCTCTTTTCTCTCTCTCTTGCTGTAACTTTCAAATAAATAAATAAATCTTTAAAAAAAAAAAGGCAAAGAAATCTTGCTACAATTTGTGACACTTAAACACATGCTGTCCACTCCTTCAATGGGCAGTTCAGCATGCTGGGCTTGTTCCCAGGATGGGGAAGACAGACTGCTTGTCCAGCCTTTCCGCCTGGGACTCTGTGGGCTGCTTAGCTCACAGAAGGAGGAAGAGAAACTTTATTCTGTCCTAGCTCCAAGCCTCTAGGTCCTATTCAGCTTTACTAGAGAACTCTGGGGTTTCAAGGATAATGCATTCATTAAACCCGATCTCTTTCTGCTTCCTAGGTCTACTTTTCTAATTGGTTTAAAAAGCTAGAGCAGAGGGATTAGGATAATATAGTGAGCACAAATTCCAACCTATTGTTCAGTTACAAAACCAGGTGGAAACATGACAAAAGACATAGTGATGGAAGAAAATTAATGCTGCTATTATCAAAACACCCTCAAACTATTTGAGGTAGCTTAAGAAAAAGGAGGCATTTTTTAGGAAACAAAGAATTCCACACAATACTCGAATACTACGATACTCAAATGTGAAGACCACAAGTTCTCATGTCTTTAACTGAGAGTGCCAGGGTACTCAGCCCTCCCTTAGGGTAAGTCTGCGTGTGCCGGGGCAGAAGACCCTCCCCTCTCCACCAGCCTCTGAGAATCAAGGAGAGAGAGTCAAAGAATAAGAGCTTGGAATTGGGCCTGGAGTGGATACTGGATGTTTGAACTTGGGCAACTTAACTGAATCTTTCTAAATGTCACTTCTCACGTTGGTAAAATGGGGACAATAACTCTCAAAGGGTTGTGGTGAAGATGGAGATAATGCACATAATAAGCTAATCCCATGCCTGAGGCCCTCCAACCCACACGGTGAGCTCAAGATGCCCATCAGCACTCCCTCTGTGGTCTAGACAGTGCTGCTGGGAGATTCTCCTCCGGGACTCACTGGGCATCAGAAGAGCTGTAAAACCTTCCTTCTGGATCCAGGCCTCCCTCGCCACACCCTTCTCCCTTCATGACTCTGAACGGTGGCAGTTGCAGGATGCAGATCTTCGTGGGCTGCTGTGAAAATGTCTCCAAGATAAGCTGCCAAGTGAACGGAGAGCATCTTAACATTTGTGCACTACTCCCAGCTTCATCCATGCAATGAAGCATTCATATACTAGGGCCTTCCAAAAATTCATGCGAATGCAGCTCTCTGCTAATGCAGACCCTGGGAGGCAACAGGAAGTACTTGGGTCCTTCTTACATGGGAAACCTGGATTGAATTGTTGGCTTCTGGCTTTAGCCTGGTCCTGCCCCAGTTAGTGAGGGCATTTGGAGAATGAACCGGCAGATAGAAGAAGTCTCCGTCTCTCCCTCCCTTCTCTCTGTTGCTCTGCCTTTTCAGTAAATAAAATATAAAAAAATTCTAAAATAAAAATCATATAAAATAAGCATAAAAAAAGCAGCCCTTCTGGCTGTTCCTTGCTCCAGAGGACTCACCCTTTGGGATTCAACCTCTTCATTACTTCACCTCATGGCTCTCCCCAGGTCCCAGTACCAGTCTCCGAGACCACAACCTGCAGCCCAAGCCTCCCACTTCCCCTGCAAACCCAGCCCCCACTCACTCAGAAGGAGCCAGCTGGCAGGTGTGAAGCACCTCACTGGAGCCTAGCATATGATCAGAGCCCATGCAGCTCCTTTCTCAGACCTGGAGGCTCTCCACTCCGCTGCCTGCTTTGACAGAACTATACTGGCTTTTACCACTGCGAATTCCATGATCCAAGAGCTGCACTGTAGACATAAGATATTTTGGCCATCAAAGGCTCAAAAATGTCTTTAAAACAAATAATTTCTCTATTCAGAATGTGGGGCTGAAGTATCAGGAAAAGAAATTAAAAACAGTGTTGGAGATTTATGGGATATTGTCAAACAACCCAACATACGGGTCTTAGGAGTTCTTGAAGGTGTGGAAAGATAGAATGGATTAGAAGGCCTTTTAGGGGCTGATGCTGTGGCACTTTTGGTTAATCCTCTGCCTGCAGCACTGGCATCCCATATGGGCACCGGGTTCTAGTCCCAGTTGCTCCTCTTCCAGTTCAGCTCTCTGCTGTGGTCCGGGAGAGCAGTGGAGGATGGCCCAAGTGCTTGGGCCCCTGCACCTGCATGGGAGACCAGGAGGAAGCACCTGGCTCCTGGCTTCGGATCGGCATAGCGCTGACCGTAGTGGCCATTTTGGGGGTGAACCAACGGAAGGAAGACCTGTCCCCCCCCCCCACACACACACACTAACTCTATCAAATTAAAAAAAAAAGGTGTTTTTAGTGAAATAATTACAGAAAACTTCCCCAGTTTGGAGAAAGAAAGAGATGTCCAAGCACAGGAAAACGCAACTGGAAGCCATTATACTTAGTGAAATAAGCCAGTCCCAAAAAGACAAACACCACATGGTCTCCCTGATCTACAGTAACTAATAGAGTACCTAAAAGATAATCTATAGAAGTGAAATTATCACTTTGAAATGTGAAGGTTTTGAACAGCCCTTGTCTAGACTGTTGAGGAACAGTTTTTTTTTTTTTTCATAGCATTTGTTGAACTCTTTACTTATTGTCAGGTTAATCTTATGAGTATAAAGTTAATTGAAAATAGATCTTTGTAAATATTAAGTAATTGACTTTAGATTTTGTAATTTTTTTCCCTGAGTTCCTGCTAGATTTCATTCTAGTAGTTAATGTATTTTCAGTGAAATATAAAAATGTTCTCCTTCTCTTTGACCAGTATTATTATTATTTTTTTTTTTTGACAGACAGAGTGGACAGTGAGAGAGACAGAGAGAAAGGTCTTCCTTTGCCGTTGGTTCACCCTCCAATGGCTGCCGCGGCCTGTGCGCTGCGGCCGGTGCACCGCGCCGATCCGATGGCAGGAGCCAGGAGCCAGGTGCTTTTCCTGGTCTCCCATGGGGTGCAGGGCCCAAGCACCTGGGCCATCCTCCACTGCACTCCCTGGCCACAGCAGAGAGCTGGCCTGGAAGAGGGGCAACCGGGACAGAATCCGGCGCCCCGACCGGGACTAGAACCCTGTGTGCCGGCGCCGCTAGGCGGAGGATTAGCCTAGTGAGCCGCGGCGCCGGCCCATATCTTCATATTTTCAAGATTTAATTTTACATTTCTGTATTTTAAAACCAGTTTGGGCATAATTCTAGATGCACGTTTCTAATTCATGTACCTGCACATGTGACCTTTGTGAGCAGAAATTTGCATGTGTAATCTGTGTTTACTTGTAACTTTCTGGTTATATACTGCTTATATCTGTGGATGCAAGTTACTGAAGTGAATATCAGTTAAAAAAAAAAAAACCTGAAAAGGAAAAAAAGAAAAGAGATTTTTGTGGGGCGGTGCTGTGACACAGTGGGTTAACGCCCTGGCCTGAAGCGCCAGCATCACATATGGGTGCCAGTTCGAGACCCGGCCTCTCCACTTCTGCTCCATCTCTCTACTATGGCCTGGGAAAGAAGTAGAAGATGGCCCAAGTCCTTGGGCCCCTGCACCGGCGTGGGAGACCTAGAAGAAGCTCCTGGCTCCTGCCTTTGTATCAGCTCAGCTCCAGCCGTAGAGGCCAATTGGGGAGTGAACCATCGGATGGAAGACCTTACTCTCTGGAAAGTCTTCCATCTTTGAGACCCTCCATTCATTGGTCTGTCATCTGATGATGGAATATCTGAGGAAGTTATAAATACAATCACTCAGTGAGAAATTTCAAGTTTTGCGGAGCTCATGAAGGGAAACCACTGGACCCTCCACTGCTTAAAGGGTGCAAAAGGTGAGAGGAAAGGCTGAGAAAACTCTATTCAATGTGCTTCTTGAGGAGTCATGGAGTGAGCTTCCTTGTCTGGGGACAGAAGGAAGAGATCATCTGAACTTTAAGCAACAGCACAATTGTTTTGCCTGTGAAGCCTACAATTCAACATCCCCACAGCCTGAGAGTCTGGGGGAAAAAAAATCTTAATTTGAACATTGCAGCATTAGTGACATCTGGTGGAAAATGGAGGAATTACCAATGAAACATTACATAGTTATTCTGTTCTTCTGTAGTAATTTTAAGGAAAAAATGTACAAGTTAAGTAATCAAATAAAAACATGAAGTGAAAAACATATCAATGAGGATATGTGATTTTTGAACCTATAGTTTAAAATATATAGGACACTGACAAATCTTTGCTCAGCATGCATGGTTATACAGTGATACAATTATTAAGAACAAAGGCATGGATCCCTGATGCTACTACTTTAAGACTCTTCTTGAGCATCAAAACCAAAAAACCTGACTTCATAAACTTTCAGATCAAAATTCTCCCAGGAATCCCTTCACAGCAGTAGCCAGTGGTGCTTCAGAGAATATGGAATTGATTTAATGTTGAAGCATCCCATTAGAAATGGCATGGATGGAAACAGCCAATGATTTTTTATTTGATTTTATTTTTAGTTTTTAACAGATCAATATAGTTCATAGATATAATTCTAAGGATAGAATGATATTCCCATCCTCTCTCCCACAACCTGTGCCCTTCCCCTCCCTCCTTCTCTCCATTTTTTTTCTCATTTTTGAGATAACATTTTTAATTTACATTATGCCAAGGGCTTAATGCCACACCAAATAAAAAGTTCAACAAGTAGGGGGCTGGCGCTATGGTGTAGCGGGTAAAGTTGCCGCCTGCAGTGCCAGCATCCCATATGGGCACCAGTTCGAGTCTTGGCTGCACCTCTTCTGATCCAGCTCTCTGCTATGGCCTGGGAAAGCAGTAGAAGATGGCACAAGTGCTTGGGCCCCTGCACCCACATGGGAGACCCAGAAGAAACTGCTGATTCCTGGCTTCAGATCAGTCCATCTCCAGCTGTTGCGGCCATTTGGGGAGTGAACCAGAGGAAGACCTCTCTCTTTCTCTCTGCCTCTGCCTCTTTGTAACTCTGCCTTTCAAATAAATAAATAATTTTTTTTTTGATAGGCAGAGTTAGACAGTGAGAGAGAGAGAGAGAAAGGTCTTCCTTCCATTGGTTCACCCCCCAAATGGCCACTACGACTGGAACTACGCTGATCTGAAGCCAGGAGCCAGGTGCTTCCTCCCAGTCTCCCGTGGGGGTGCAGGGGCCCAAGCACTTGGGTCATCCTCCACTACCCTCCTGGGCCACAGCAGAGAGCTGAACTGGAAGAGGAGCAACCGGGACTAGAACTCGGTGCCCATATGGGATGCCAGTGCTGCAGGCAGAGGATTAACCAAGTGAGCCATGGCGCCGGACCCCAACATTTGTTCTTTAAAAATGATCTTTAGGCCGGCGCCGCGGCTCAATAGGCTAATCCTCCACCTAGCGGCGCCGGCACACCAGGTTCTAGTCCTGGTTGGGGCGCCGGATTCTTTCCCGGTTGCCCCTCTTCCAGGCCAGCTCTCTGCTGTGGCCCGGGAAGGCAGTGGAGGATGGCCCAAGTACTTGGGCCCTGCACCCCATGAAGACCAGGAGAAGCACCTGGCTCCTGCCTTCGGATCAGCGCGGTGCGCCAGCTGCAGCACGCAGGCCATGGCGGCCATTGGAGGGTGAACCAACGGCAAAAGGAAGACCTTTCTCTCTCTCTCTCTCTCTCACTATCTACTCTGCCTGTCCAAAAAAAAAAAAAAAGATCTTTAAATGAGATTGAAAAGAAAGTCCTAATAATACAGTTTACAGTTACATACAATAAAGTATAGAAAATAAAAATTGTGAAAGAAATTATTACATCAAACGTTTAAGAGTGGTATTGTAGAATACTTTGTCTTTCCTTTTCAGAATTACCATGTTTTCTGGAATACACACACACGTTGTGCATTATAATGCTTTATCTCCCATTTATAACTCATGGCACTGATCATTAAGAAAACACTGAGTACAGAGATGATTCCTAAAGCAGCAACTTGGTTGTTTCCCCAATAAGTTCAGGTCAATGACAAACTGTGTAATACAAGAAACTCCCAACGGTGGTAGAAATGACTCTAGCTGTGATCTGTCTGATCATTTAATGAATTGCTTCTGGATAGCTCTTGGGAAGCCCAAACAGTTCGTTTTAGGTTTTCTTCTGTATTTTTTTTCTTTTTTTAAAATATTTTTATTTTATTTATTTGAAAGACAGAGTTACAGAGAGAAGTAGAGACATAGAGAGAGGTCTTCCATCCACTGGTTCACTCCCCAGATGGCCACAACAACTGGAGCTGCAACGATCTGAAGCCAGGAGCCAGGAGCCAGGAGCTTTTGGGTCTCCCACACGGGTGCAGGGGCCCAAGGACCTGGGCCATCTTCCACTGCTTTCCCAGGCCATAGCAGAGATCTGGATAGGAAGAGGAGCAGCTGTGACTAGAACCGGTGCCCATATGGGATGCCAGCGCTTCAGGCCAGGGCTTTAACCCACTGTGCCACAGTGCCGGCCCCATGTGGTGGCTATCCAACTTTCAATGTATTTGTTTAATCTCTCTCTCTTTAAAGATTTATTTTTATTTATTTGAAAGAGTTACAGAGAGAAGTAGAGATAGAGGGAGAAGTCTTCCATGTGCTGGTTCACGCCCCAAATGGCTGCAATGGCTGGAGCTGAGCCTATCTGAAGCCAGGAGCCAGGAGCTTTTTCCAGGTCTTCCACATGGGTGCAGGGGCCCAAGGATTTGGGCCATCTTAGGCCGGCGCCGCGGCTCACTAGGCTAATCCTCCGCCTAGCGGCGCCGGCACACCGGGTTCTAGTCCCGGTCGGGGCGCCGGATTCTGTCCCGGTTGCCCCTCTTCCAGGCCAGCCCTCTGCTGTGGCCAGGGAGTGCAGTGGAGGATGGCCCAGGTGCTTGGGCCCTGCACCCCATGGGAGACCAGGAAAAGCACCTGGCTCCTGGCTCCTGCCATCGGATCAGCGCGGTGCGCCGGCCGCAGCGCGCCTGCCGCGGCGGCCATTGGAGGGTGAACCAACGGCAAAAGGAAGACCTTTCTCTCTGTCTCTCTCTCTCACTGTCCACTCTGCCTGTCAGAAAAAAAAAAAAAAAAAAAAAAAAAAAAAAAAAAAAAAAAAGGATTTGGGCCATCTTCTACTGCTTTCCCAGGCCACAGCAGAGAGCTGGATCAGAAGAGGAGCAGCTGGGACTAGAACCGGTGTCTATATGGGATGCTGGCGCTTCAGGCCAAGGCTTTAACCTGCTGTACCACAGTGCCGGCCCCTTGTTTAATCTCATTAGCAAACAAATCAGTCTTCACCAGGAAGGTTTTTCTTTAAGGAGTAATTCTCAAAACATGTTAGTAAAATTAAAAGGTTCTTTGTGCTCTGCAAAACCTCCATCCTGCCATTAGAAAAGCCTCCATAGCCAGATGAGAAGCTGGTTTAAAATTTATTTATTTACTTTTATTGATTTAAAAGGCAGAGAAACAGGGACAGAAAGAGCCCAATCTCCCATCCACTAGTTCACTCCCCATTTGTCCACAGCAGCTGAGGCCAGGAACTCAATCCAGATCTCCCCTGTGGGTGTCAGGAACCCAAGGATTTGAGTCATCACTTGCTGCTTCCCAGAACGTGCAGCAGCAGGAAGCTGGAATCAAGAGGGGAGTAGCCACGACCCAAACCCAAACATTCCAATATGGGATGTGGGTATCCCAAGAGGCATCTTTAAAAAAAAAAAAAGTGATTTATTTATTTGCGAGGTTGAGTTACAGAGAGAGAGAGAAAGGTCTTCCATCTACTAGTTCACCCTCCAAATGGCCATAAGAGCCAGAGCTGAGCCTTTTCAGAGCCAGGAGCCAGGAGCTTCTTCTAGGTCTCCATGCAGGTGCAGGGGCCCAAGCACTTGGGGCATCTTCCACTGCTTTCCCAGGCCATAGTAGAGAGATGGAGCAGAAGAGGAGCAGCCAGGACTCGAACTGGCGCCCATATGGGATGCCAGTGCCACAGGCGGGAGCTTAGCCTACTGTGCCACATCGCTGGCCCCCCAAGAGGCCTCTTAACCAGTGCCTGCCCCACAACTCTTTTAATACATTGATATCCGGTATTTAGACTTTTAACATTTTAGTCATTGATTTTAGTTTAGGAATAGTAGTCTCTATTAATTTAGAAACAATGCCCTCCAACAGAATGCAGACGCATCCCTCTCATGGGTGACAAAACAAAGTATATGCTGAACTTCCCTTCTGACAGGGAGGAGTGATCGGGAGGCTTTCTTAATGGGGATCTGTCAGCTGAAGCTCCAGATCCGTATCAGTCAATACTGGCAGTAGGGCCTAGACAGGTTAAGAAATCTTCCTTCAGATTCCTCATCCATGTAATGGGAGTGATAACATCAGTTATTCGACTGTCTGGTATGGTTAAGTGCTCTTCAGGATGACAGAAGATGTATTTGGAAGTATGTGATGGGTGTCAATGCCCCATAGATTATGTGGACAAACACTTTCAACCGTGAAATTGTCCAAGACTGTGCTATGAATAGGTAGTCAGAAGCATCACTACAGAATGAGACGGCTGATCCTCCCAACAAGTGCTAAAATAATCCGAGACAACCTAAAATAGTCCAGGGTTACCCTTTAAGTTTGCGTGGAATTTCTTCTGGAGCTTTTTCCCTAACTCTTTCCTGAAATTACACTCTCTCCACTTTTTTTTTTTTTTTTTTTTTTTTTTAACTATCTTCCCCTAGACTAGAGCAATAAGCTCCCTCCCTATTCTGCCATCTTGGACTTTCCTCCACTGCTCCTTTCTTAATTGAAAATATAGGAGCCAGCACTGTGGAGTAATTGGTAAAGCCACTGCCTGCAGTGCCGGCATCCCATATGGGCACTGGTTGTAGTCCCAGCTGCTCCACTTCCCATCCAGCTCTCTGCTGTGGCCTGGGAAATCAGTAGAAGATGGCCCAAGTCCTTGGGCCCCTGCACTCACATGGGAGACCCAGGAGAAGCTCCTGGCTCCTGGCTTCAGATCAGTGCAGCTCTAGCTGTTGCAGCCTTTTGGGGAGTGAACCATCGGATGGAAGACATTTCTCTCTCTCTCTCTCTCTGCCTCTTCTTCTCTGACTTTCAAATACATAAATAAATAAATCTTTAAAAAAAAGAAAAGAAAATGTGGCCTAAGTGCACATAGAATGGTAATGAGACAAGATATGGTAAAGACATTTCTTGAATTGAAAAATCATACATATGCTTTTCATTTTTCTATTGGTTCTGTGTTCTCAAAAACCAATTGGTAAAATAAGTTTCCTAGTCTTTCCTGGGAATATTTCTTCCCAGGATGAAGTCAGTCATTTCAAGTTTGGCATAGATTACAAAGCTCTGAATATGACACCAATGACAGAAACTGCAGCTCAGTCCTGTAATGAGAATTGCAGATGTGAAGCTGTGATGCAGGCCCCATCACTGCCTGAATGAATGACTCTACTTTCTAGTTCCGTGGAATTGTTCCTCTCTTCTCTTCCTGTTTGAACAGAAAAGATACCCACTGTGTCAGCCGTTACCTGTGTGAATCAGGTGTTCTTCCATCTGGCTGTTTTCTAGGAAAGCATTGTAGAAGCACTTTGCCCAGCACATGGAAATCACAGACTTGCTGATTTGGGAGGAACAGCAGGCCTCCTTCTAGGGTCTCCTCCAACAGATGGCCAATGAGGTTCTTTATCGTTCCAGGTGGTTTTCTAAGAGAAAAGGGGAAGTTCTGTGTTTTGGGCTGCGTAATTCCTTCCACCTCATTTTAATCATCTTCTAAAAACACAACCTGCAACGTGAAAGCAAACCAGGGCATTGTGTGAAGTGCACACACTTAAGAGTATAAGAGAGTAACATAGCGGGGAGCCTGCTGAGCCTGACAGTGAGGCCCAGACATTTTGCAGACAGCATCTCAGAGCCAGCTGTGATGTGTGTGCTCAGCAGGGCGTTCTCAGTCATGAGCCACGAGGAGGTTCACACTGCTGGTGTCTACTTCAGAAGGAGTTCTGCAGGTGGAGGGAAAACTGTACCTGCTGAAAACAGAACTCAGTACGACAAAGGGTGCAAGGAAAGTTTGGGTGCCATGTTGTAGTTTTATGTGTGGGTAGGCTTTTGTAGCAGAGAATTCTTCTTTGCCTGCATTTTGTATCTGTCCCTTGGGAGACCCTTTACTGATCAGTTCTCATCTGATATTGAGCCTTTAGCTAAAGATGACTGCCCATGCTGGCTGCAGTTTCCACCAGTGCCTCATCGTGTGCAGGGGTGCTGTGTGAGGTGGAGAAATGGTCATGGAAGGCAGGGAGAGAACCGCTGTCCTGTGGGAAACAGGGTTTCCAGATGGAACACGCGGCTGGCTGCGGGGATGAGCTGAGTCAATGACAATTGAATTCCTCCTCCCAGCTCCTGCTGCTATACCAATTGCAACTCATTTTTATTTCACTCTGTACATTTGCTTCTGATTTTACTCATGGTAACACAGAAATCCTAAAAAGGAAAGACCCTAATATTTCATGCATTTGAGTGCCAAGTCTCCATTGAAGCCTCACTTTGCTAACTACTAGGCATTCTCAGAACAGCTTGAGTCTCTTAGCTCCTGCATTTAGAATGAAAGCTCTTATGCCATCTCTTGTTGAACCTTGGGTTTACCTTCGGGTCCTAAAGTGAAAGATGAAGGTCACCGTTTGTTCACTTGTTGGAGATGACTTTGAAAAAGCCAGCTCAGCTGGCTGCAGAAATGAAATGTTTAGTCGTTCCTGGACGCTGGGTGTGGCCAGCACAGCCTGTTTACCACCTTTAGACAATGACCACTTTCAGAGCTCAAGAAATCCTAGCAATTCGTTTGCTCAGGACTGTTCCACTGATCAGGAGGGCGATTCTGAATGTCAGCCATGGCTTACTGACCGCCCTCCATGTGCCGAGGACACCACTGTGTACTCTGGAGGATTACTGAACCAGAAGACACACTCATTGAATTGCAGCTCCCCTAGAACCAGAGACAGCACAGAGAAATGGAGACCTGCAGATAGAACAGGCTGAAATGCAGGCCTATTCATTTTTCCTAAAGTATGCTTGTTGCTCTTGGTAATACATGTGTTACTCCTGTGTCAAGGGCACTACTAGCTGATGCCATTGGTGTTCAGGAAATATGCCTTCTTACTATTTTTTTTCTCTCTTGTCCTAAAGATGGTAACACTAGTATCACAGTTTTTTTTTTTTTTTTTTTAAGATTTATTATTTAATTGAAGGCACAGTTAGCAAGGCAGAGGCAGAGAGAGAAAACAGAGGGGGGGTGGGGAGAGAGTCTCCCATCTGCAAGTTCACTCTCCAAATGGCTGCAACAGCTGGAGCTGGGCCAATCTGAAGCCAGAAGCTTCTGCTGGATCCCCCCCCCCCACAGGTGCAGGGGCCCAAGCACTTGGGCCATCTTCTACTGCTTTCCCAGGGCATAGCAGTGAACTGGATCAGAAGTGGAGCAGCCAGGTCTCAAACCGGCATCCATATGGGATGCTGGCACTGAAGGTGGTGGCTTTCCTCGCTATGCCACAGGGTTGGCCCCATCACAGTTCTTAATTAGTAAAATATGCAACACAGCTTTGACTGAGACACAGTAATGTTCTCAAGTGCTGGAAATAATGCTTGAGGGGCCAGCACTGTGGCAAAGCAGTTTAAGCCACTGCCTATAGTGCTGGCATCCCATATGGCCGCCAGTTCAAGCCCTGGGTGCTCCACTTCTGATCTAGCTCCCTGCTAATGCTTTTGGGAAGCAGCAGAAGATGGCCCAAGTGCTTGGACTTCTGTACCCATGAGGGAGACCTGGATGAAGCTCCTGGTACCTGGCTTTGGTCTGGCCCAGCCCTGGCCATTGTGGCCATTTGGGAAGACTAGCATTTGGAAGACTTCTCTCTCTCTCTCTCTCTCTTCGTTTCTGTAACTCTGCCTTTCAAATAAATAAATAAATAAATATTTTTAAAAAGAAATAATGCTTAAATTTTCAGATTAATGCTTGAAGTAGTTAGTCCCTACCTACATAGTCAACACGCTGTTTTGGAACTAAATGATTAAACGAGCATGTATGAGGTTATGATAACAGATTTCATGATTCCATGGATCCAGATTAGGTTGGTCAATTTAGACAATTCAAGAAACACTTACTGAGTGCCACCTGCTTACCCAATACTGTTCTAAATGGTGAAGATTTAAAAATGGGTAACGTGGGGCCGGCGCTGTGGCGTGGCAGGTAAGAGCCGCTGCCTGCAGTGCTGGCATCCTTTATGGATGCCTCTCTCTCTTCCTCTCTGTAACTCTGCCCTTCAAATAAATAAATAAATCTTAAAAAAAAAAAAAAAAGAGTAACAGAGCAGGTTGAAAAGAGTTCACAGTGGGAATGTTCACAGGTCATGGGGGAGTTTTGGTTGGTGTGCAAGTAGGCAGATACTATGTTACTGTGCAGTAGTGGCTATAATTTTTATTTTGCACCTGTGGACTTTTTGTTGGGAGGGGGAAGTACAGGAGGTTGGCAGCTGTACTACTGCTAAACTTTCTGGGGAGAGGGGTTGTGATAGTCCTGTTGTTGGGTATGAGTGTTAAGGGTCAGAGAATTAAGGATGAAATAAGAGTTATATTGTCTCTTGGAATTCCAAAACTCTGGGGCAATGAAATTCTCGGGCACATCCCCAAGGGGTAGGATGGTTTGCAACAATCACTGTCGGTACCTGGCCCATCTGTCTACTTTATCATCATATTTCAGTACAAAGGCCAACTTTCAGCAATCTGAATGCTATCTCTGGCATTGTGGGCAAACTAGATATGCCAGAAATTCAATGCCTCCTTCCCAGCCCTCCAACCCCACCGATAATTGATGGGAATAGTTGTGCAAATATCCCAGTTCCTTCACTCATGTGGTAGGAAAACTGAGATTTGACTCACATGGTTTTACTGAATAATTAAGGGCCAGTCCCCCATTGTAATAACTGGCGTGAAAACACCTTTAGGTGACTTCTTTGTCCTGTTTCACTTCTTTATTCCCTCTTTGGGATGACACCCAAATAAACTGTAGCATTCAAAACTTTTGTCTCATAATCTGCTCTGGGGAAACTGGGGATGCTGGCATCGTAGGCAGAGGCTTAACCTACTACTACTATACCACAGTGCCAGCCCCAGAATTATTATTTCAAAAACTGTTTCAACACCTATTAGGCCTCTTTTAGCTGTTGATGATGATGGTGATGTTGATGCTGTGTGCTGTCACCTGTACATGTTCTTCAGTTCTAGGTGCACCCAATCCTGTGATGTGCTAGTAGATGTTTGAAATCCAGCTCTCTGGAAAAGAGGAGAAAGACAAGACCTCATTTATAGACTTGCTCATTGCTATGGTGTAAATACTCCCAGCGTAGCTTATTTTAAGCTACTGACACCAGTGAAAATGGAGCAGGAAAAGAGTTGTGGAAGCAGGAAGAGATGAGCACAGTCAACTCTGCAAAGTCAGCACTGCTCTGCCCTTTAATTCTGATCTCATACACTGGTGCATAAAGTCCAGGACACAGTTATCATAGTTAACTGGTACCCGAATGACTTGTGAAAGAATAAACTAAGAATGATGCTAGAATTCTATTTTCTGGGTAAGGAAAGTTTTAGTGTGAATGAAGCCTTTAACATCTCAGACCGTTCTTTCTGAATTTTAAGAACTTTCACAAATGTAACAACTGGAAGAAAATTTAGACATGCATTTATTTAGAATATATTCTTTGACAAGCGCTCCTCTTTATTACATACCGCAAAAAATCAAACTATTCAAATCCAGACTATTTTCAACAAAGCACTTTATAGCAATAGAACACTTTACAGGGCCAGGCTCTGTGGTGCAGCAGATTAAGCCAGTGCTTGAACATCCACATTCTGTATCAGAGTGCTGGTTCAAGTTCAAGTTCCAGCTACTCAGTACTTCTGATCCAGCTTCCTGCTAATGCTCCTGGGAGGCAGTGGATGATGCTCCAAGTAGCTGGGTTCCTGAAACCACTGTGGGAGATCCAGGTGGAGTTTCTGGCTCCTGGCTTCAGCATGGCCCAGCCCTGGCTGTTTCAGATATTTGGGAAGTAATCCAGTGATGGAAGATCTCTCTGTCACTCTTTCAAATAAATAAATCCTTAACAATAACACTTTGCAAATCAGTTGTATTGCTCCTCCCTAAAACCTCAAGAGGTAATAGATATGAGTTCCCTAATTTTTTTGTTTCATATTTATTTATTTGAAAGGCAGAGTCAGAGAGAGAGAAAGAGAGAGAGAGAGATTTCCCATCCACTGGTCCACTACCCAAATAGCCACAACAGCCAGAGCTGGGCCAGTACAAAGTCAGGAGCCAGGAGCTTCTTTTGGGTCTGCCACATGGGTGCAGGGGCACAAGCACTTGGGTCATCTTCTGCTGGCTTCTCAGTGCATTAGCAGGGAGGTAGATCCGAAGTGGGGCAGCCAGGACTCAAACTAGAGTCTATGATGGATGCCATTGTCACAAGCAGCATCTCAACCTGCTATGCCACAGTGCCAGCCTTGAGTTCTCTATGTTCACATATGAAAAAAATCAAGCACGAAAAGATCTTCAAACTTTCATAGAGTATATTAAAAAAAAAAAAAAAGAAACAAACTTGGATAGGAACTTGAGCTTGCAAATTTCCCAAAGTTGATTAGTTTATGTTTTCTGGAATGTGGCTCATTTTAAATGAGATTTTAATTGGCTTTGTTATGCAGGAGTGGCTATGTTTTCAATTGGCTACAACATACCAGGCCTGAGGTTTATGATGAGACTTGTCCTATCCCTTCTTGCAGCCCTGAACTGCCCAGAGTCCCTGAAGGACCCTTAGAAGGCCAGGCAACCTATGCATATTCCTAAAAGCATCCATTTCTCCAAACTACAGCCACTTGGCTTAGAGGTGGACATCAGGCCCAGCAGTAGACAATCAATAGACTGAACTATGACTCAAACAAAATTGGAAAATCATACTCTTCTCCAGGATTTAGAGTAAGGAACAATGAAGAAAAAAATAAATGTGAGAATTGAAAATCAGAAGACATGATGTAAAGAAACACTGGAGGGGCCGGCGCTGTGGCGCAGCAGGTTAACACCCTGGCCTGGGGTGCCAGCATCCCATATGGGCACCGGTTTGAGACCCTTAACCCCCATGGGAGACCCAGAGGAAGCTCCTGGCTCCTGGTTTCGGATCGGCACAGCTCCAGCCGTTGCAGCCAATTGGGGAGTGGACCAATGGATGGAAGACCTCTCTCTCTCTCTCTTTCTCTGTCTCTCTGCCTCTCTACCTCTCCTCTCTCTCTGTAACTCTTTCAAGTAAAATAAATAAATCTTAAAAAAAAAGAAAAGAAAAGAAACACTGGGCGCTGGGGCTCACTAGGCTAATCCTCTGCCTGCGGCACTGGCACTCTGGGTTCTAGTTCCGGTTGGAGCACCGGTTCTGTCTCAGTTGCCCCTCTTCTAGTCCAACTCTCTGCTGTGGCCCGGGAGGGCAGTGGAGGATGGTCCAAGTGTTTGGGCCCTGCACCCGCATGGGAGACCAGGAGGAAGCACCTGGCTCCTGGCTTTGGATTGGTGCAGCGCTGGCCGTAGCAGCCATTTGGGGGGGGCGGGGTGAACCAACAGAAGGAAGACCTTTCTCTCTGTCTCTCTCTAAAAAAATTTTAAAAAATTTAAAAAAAAGAAAAGAAACACTGGAAATGCCATGATGAGTGTGGAATCAACTAACATCATAAGATAAGGGAAAGTACTAGTAAGTAGAAGTCTCAACTTAAAGAACACATCTAGTGATTAGATTAGAAAGTAGTTACAGAAAGGAAAACAAATGGTTAGGGAAAAGAAATGCACACCATGAGAGACAGACCATGTAGCTACTGCGAGGGGAGGAGTAGACAGTAGGCAGTTCCTGGGCTTGGTCTGGTGACCAGCTTTCCAGTTTCTATCCATGCTTGTGTGTGCTATTTTGCTGCATGAGACAAGAACTCTGCATCAATGACTTAACCCAAAGCAGGGGTTGCAGTCTTCACACCCCTAGAAGTAGGCAAGTAGTTCAGGGCTACAGCAGCAGCTCCTCAGGGTCAAGGACAGACCTAGCTGCTCTGGCTTCCCCTTCACCACCTGTGGTCTGAAGCTTTAGCCTCCTGATAGTCATCGCCTGGCCTCCAGCTTCACATCTATGTCCATGCCAAAATAAGAGGAAAATGCTGAAATATATTTTCTGCATACAAGGACACTTCAAAAAGTTCATGTAAAATGGAATTGAAAGATGATTTTATTTTAGTGCAAAATTTCTTAAATCCTTGCATAATATTTTATAATATGCATTTCCATGAAGTCTTTGAAGACCCCCTCTGATTAAGTATCAGTGATATAAAAATTCCCCCTGACGATTCTGCTGTGGTTTTCTTAATGCAAACAGTGATGTGAGCTAGCAGCAAAAAGATTAAGAAATAGTGTCCTTTCCGTCTCTCTACACTCCTCCCATTTCCTTTTTTTTAGTTTTGCACATTGCTGCCCAGGATAAAGTTGGGAATCCAGTTAATAAAGAAGGGAAGACTGGTGAACAACTAGCAATGGATGCCCAGTGTTCTAGTAGCTACACCCCGACCACTTGGGTAACTTGAGTGAGTCTTGAACTGATTTAGAACCAGCAGGGAGGTTAGCACAGCAGGAGGTAATCCACTGACTCCCACCTTGAGGCAGTACAGCTGGCTTGCCCAGAAGCATGCAATCTTGTTTTTACACTTAAAAAAACAAACAAAACAAACAAACAAAAAACAGTTTTGCCCTAGCAGTTGAGATGCCCATGTGCCATATCAGGGTGCCTGGGTTTGGTACCAGCTTCAGTTCCTGACTCCAGTTTCTTGCTAATACAGACCCTGGGAGGCAGCAATGATGGCTCAATCACTGGATTCTTGCCAACCACATGGGAGACCTGGGTTTCAATTATGACTGCCGGGCTCTAGCCCCAGACATTGCAGGCATTTAGGGAGTATGCAAGCACAGGGGTCTCTCTCTCTCTCTCTCTCTCTCTCTCTCTATATATATATATATCTATCTCTATCTCTATCTCTATCTCTATCTCTCTCCCCCACTTCTCAAAGACATACATGAGTAAATTTTTTTAAACCCCAAGCAAGTAGGTATTGAGACACAGTGGGTCAAGCCACTTTTTGGGATACCAGCATTCCTTATCAGAATGCTTGTTTTGAGTCCCAGCTACTCCGCCATTCCTGGAGAAGCAACAAATGTGACTCAAGCACTTTGATCCCTGTCACCCACAAGGGAGACCTGGATGGAATTTCTGGCTCCTGGCTCTGGACTGGACCATCCCTAACTGTTGGAGGCATCTGGGGAATGAACCAGCAGATGGAAGATCTTTTTCCTTCTCTTTCTCTTTCAAATAACTGAATAGATGTTTTAAAACAATTTTAAACAATTTTTCCATATGAAAAAATAGAATTAAAAGATAAATTAAAAAAACATAGCTAGCATAGCAAATATGGACTTGTTAAGAAATCACCCCAAATTTACTTCATTAAAAATTATACAAAAAGGTAGGGAAATGCTGCAGATATGAAGTGTCGTGATTTCAGCAAGGCACTTAATAAATTCTGATGGCACTGCAAAAAGGGTAATTCAACTTGATGGTAGATTTATCTGAATAGTAAGCTGGTTAAATATATTTAACCAACTATGTTGACAAATTAATGTCAATGCCAAGCTGTCTCTTTTTTTTTTTTTAAGATTTATTTATTTATTTGAAAGGCAGAGTTACAGAGAGGCAGAGGCAGAGAGAAGAGAGGTGTCTTGCATCTGCTGGTTCACTCGCCAGAACAGACACAAAGGTCCAGGAGCCAGGAGTTTCTTCCGGGTATCCCATGCAGGTGCAGGGGCCCAAGGACTTGGGCCATCCTCTAGTGCATTTCCCACGCCATAGTAGAGACCTGGATCAGAAGTGGAGCAGCTGAGACTTGAACTGGGATGCTGGTACTACAGATGGCGGCTTTACCCACTATGCCACAGCACCAGCCCCAATGTCTTTTTTTTTTTCTTACAGATTTATTTATTTATTTGAGAGTGTTGTGTTGGGGGGGGGGGGTAGAGAGAGAGAGAGAAATCTTCAATCCACTGGTTCACTCCCCAGATAGCCACAGTAGCCAGGACTGGGTCAGGTCAAAGCCAAGAGCTAGGAGCTTCTTCTGGGTCTCCCATGTGGGAGTGTCTTTACTCGCTTCACCATAACGTTGACCCCAATAAGATATCTTTCAAGGTGAACCAATAGATTCTGCCTTGGACTTTGTCCTGTTCAACAATTCTGGTGGTGACTAGGAAGAAGAGAAAGAAGTTCACTGCTCCAAGGTTGAGAGGATAGCCGCTAATGATGGGTGAGGAAGTAAAAACAACCACATGAGAAGTCCTTACTTTTTTTTTTTCTAAAGATTTATTTGAGAGGCAGAGTTACAGAGAGGGAAATATGTATATAGAGAAAAGTATTCCATCCACTGGTTCACTCCCCAAATGGCCACAATGGCTGGAGCTAAGACAATCTGAAGCCAGGAGCCTTTTTCGGGTCTCCCACGTAAGTACAGGGGCCCGAGCACTTGGGTCATCTTCCCTTTCCCAAGCCATTAGCAGGGAGCTGGATTGGAAGTGGAGCAGCCAGGACTTGAACCAGCACATATATGGGATGTCGGCACTGCAGGAGGAGGCTCAACCAACTGTGCCACAGCGCCAGCCCTGAGGAGTCCTCTCTAAATTCATGCCCCTCACAGCCCCTTCAGAGAGCACTCTGGGCTGCTCTGGGGCTTTCCCCTGCATCCCATGGCTTAGAGAATACTTGACACATTCTCCTCTCTCCTCAGATCCTCAGCATCTCCTGCCCTATCCTCCTCCTTAGAGGTTGCTCCTGCATCCCACTTAGCTGAAAAAAAACTGAAGAGGGCAGAGGACATGCACCATCAACTTACTCCTCAGCCCCTCCGCTCACATCCGTCACCATTTTGCCTGGGACCAAAGGCTCTCAGGCATGTACCTCTGTCTATTTGGTTTTTTTTTTTTTTTTTTTATTTTTTTGACAGGCAGAGTGGACAGTGAGAGAGAGAGAGACAGAGAGAAAGGTCTTCCTTTGCCGTTGGTTCACCCTCCAATGGCCACCGCGGCCAGCGCGATGCGACCGGCGCACCGCGCTGATCCGATGGCAGGAGCCAGGAGCCAGGTGCTTTTCCTGGTCTCCCATGGGGTGCAGGGCCCAAGCACCTGGGCCATCCTCCACTGCACTCCCGGGCCACAGCAGAGGGCTGGCCTGGAAGAGGGGCAACCGGGACAGAATCCGGCGCCCCGACCGGGACTAGAACCCGGTGTGCCGGCGCCGCTAGGCGGAGGATTAGCCCTCTGTCTATTTGTGCAGCAGTTCCTACCCTCCCTAGAGACACCGCTTGAGCAGTTCTCCTGTTCATCTCCTGCCCCATCAGTTGTTCCCATCAGGCACCGGAATGCACTGTTACTCTCCTGAGAGCTGTCTCCAGGCCTGTGGAACTGCAGGAATTACTGCTCTCCCTGCTTCTCCGGGGCTCCTTCCTTGGCCCTGGGCCATCTCATTTCCGCAGGTCTGTGCCCATCAGTCCTTGGCTGGAGTCCCTCTGGGGGAACCCTTGCAGCTCTCCAGGCCTTTTCATTCTCTGGTCCCCTTGGCTCTGCTCTTCTGCTCTTCAAACTCTTGCACTGCCTTGGCCTCCTTGACTTCTCAACTCTGCCCCTTTTTTCTTTTTAAGTTGTTTACATATTTATTTCCTTTTACTTATTTCACTTCTCTCTCTCTCCTTCCCTCCTTCCTTCCCTCCTTCCCTCTCTCTTTCCTGCCCAACCTCTGAACACTTGAGTGTCTCAGGGCTTAGTCCTTGGTTCCCACTACCCACTCAGCACTCACTCCTCGGAAGCCTCCTCCAGTCTGGGTTGGACCCAAGCCTGCTGCAGCCTGGCTCTCCCCCGCTCAGACACCTGCACTCAGCCTCCTCCTTGACCACTCCAATCCCCTGCACGGTGGATCACTAATACTTCGTGTACTCCCAGTCCAATTCTGCTCCCCTGTAAGCCTGCTCCACCCACGCCATCCACAGCTCTCACACCAGCTCCACTGCACCAGGGGCTCAGGACACAAATGACACAATCATTTTCCACTCCTCTCTTTCTCACACCTCCTGTCTCATCAGCTAGGAAATCCTCTTGACTCTGCCCTCAACAAATGCCCAGAGGCTGACTACACTTCTTCCACATGAGGGCCATCACCCTGGTCCGGCTGCTACTGTGCCTAACTTGCTTGCCGCCTTGCCTGGGCCGTGACTGATTGAAATCCCAGTCACAGGCCGGCGCTGCAGCTCACTAGGCTAATCCTCTGCCTGCAGCACCGGCACACTGGGTTCTAGTCCCGGTCGGGGTGCCGGATTCTGTCCCGGTTGCTCCTCTTCCAGGCCAGCTCTCTGCTGTTGCCCGGGAGTGCAGTGGAGGATGGCCCAAGTGCTTGGGCCCTGCACCCGCATGGGAGACCAAAAGCACCTGGCTCCTGGCTTTGGATCAGTGCGATGTGCCGGCCGTAGTGCACCGGCTGAGGCAGCCATTGGAGGGTGAACCAATGGCAAAAGGAAGACCTTTCTTTCTGTCTCTCTCTGTCCACTCTGCCTGTCAAAAAAAAAGAAAAAAAGAAATCCCAGTCACATCACTGTGGTTCTCAACCCTCATGGGCTGACCCCACTCCAAAGCATCTGCCTGGTTCCTTTCTGCCTCCCTCTCTGCTGCTGCCTTTATCCCCTAGGCCCATCCACAGCGGCCTCCTCTCACTCCTGGGAACATGCAGCGTGGGTCCCACCTTAGTGCATGAACCACTGGAGTACTGTTTTTCTTGAAATGCCCATAGTTAACTCCCTTGCTTCAGGTCTTTGCTCAACTGTCACCTTTTTGATGAGGCCTCTCCTGATGAGTCTATTTAATGCAGCACCTTCTTGGGCCCCCACTCACCTGCCCCTCCACAGGCTCACAGGAGGCGTGGGAGGCACCCCTACTGGGTAAGAGAATGAAGAACGGCTCAAAAGAAAGCCAAGGTCACTGTAGGTTACTTTAGGAGAATCAAAATTTCCAAACTAAAAATGTATAGTCTTACTATTCCACTTCTGAGCATTTACTATGCACTTTATACATATTATTATACCACTGACCATTCGCAAATATTAAGATAGGCACACTGTTCTGTCATTGAAAAAAATGAGACAGAAAAGTTAAACAAATTTCCATATTCACACAGCTAACAACTGGTAGAAGCAGGATTCAAACTCAGGCAACTGACTCTAGCACACATACCTGAAACATCTCACAAGGCTGATGTAAATCAAGAGCAAAATAATTCGGTTATGGAAACCATGCTGTACGACAGCATGATTAGAGGTCAGAGGTTAAAGGTTAGAGGGATAGAGAACCATGTGTGAGGGTATGAAGTCAGAGAAGGATGAGATTCTTCAATTGCTTTAGAAAAGAAAACCTAGAACTTGCAATACAGATAATACAGAATTTAGCTTAATAGCAGGAAAGAACAGTTTAACTATCAGACTGTACAAAATTAATATGCTCTGCTATTCAATGTGGCTACTTATTTTTCTCCCCAAAAAGTTTATGCAGAACTTGGATGACCATCTCCTGGGCATAAAGTTCTTTAGGTGGAAGCAGAGACCTGGCTTTCCACATGGCGGGTCCTACAGTTTACCTGGTAGCTTACTTAGACACTGAGGAGCAGGACGAGACCAAAAGTGTCTCCTAGTGTAGGAAAGAGCAGCAATGCATTCCCACACGCACCATCTCTGTTCCTCAGGCAGCCAGGATGTGGATGGGAGAGGGGTCCTTTCTGTTTCATAAGTATAAAGTTGTGCTCCCAATATGAATGCAATGATACTAAACTCACAGCATATCCTATGTTGCCCTGGTTGGAAAGCAGGACATACGTAAATTGTACTCAAAGGAAAACCTGCTGGGGTGAAGCAAATCTATTAGAACAACTATGCGCCTTAAGTGGAGGCACTTAGTATGAGATGTGTCTCAAAGAGGGCCTCTCTGGAGGCCGAGTGGGTGGGAAAAGGGTAGAGGGGTGGCAGTGGAGCAAGAGTAGAAGCTGAGAGCTCCCAACCCCGACCCTGCGCATGTCACAGCTTTTTTCGTTCTTACTGTTGGTCTGAGTGACTTCCGGGCCAGGAAGAGTCAGCATAGCATAGTCTGATGTGATGTCAAAGCCTGTGTGTTCCACTTGCTGGTCAGGAGGTTGCTAGACATTTCCTTGCTGTCTGAGCCTGCACATCAGAATGCCCCTCAGCGCCTGCCTCAAGGGGGTGCTTTCATGATCTTAAGCCAAAGTCCCCTTTGGGCTGGTGCTGTGGCACAGTGGATTAAGCAGCTGCCTGCAGTGCCAGCAGCTGGTATGGCACTAGTTCAAGTCCCAGATGTTCCACTTACAATTATAATCCAGCTCCCTGCCAATGCACCTGGGAAAGCAATACAAGATGGCCCAAGTCCCTGGGGCCCTGCCATCCATGTGGGAGACCAAGATGCAGTTTCTGGCTCTGGCTTTGGCCTGGCCTAGCCCCAGCCATTGTGGCCATTTGGGGAGTGAACCAGTGGATGAAAATGCTCTCCTCCACGCCCTCCCCCCAGTAACTTAAAACTTTCAAATAAGTAAGTCTTAAAAAATATATAGGTTCCATTGCCTCTTCTGGAACCAGGGAAGGTAATCTGTTAGCACTGTGCCAAAGGGTGATTCAAGGATTGCTACTAGTGCATGGGTTGTTAGTGGCAAGTTGGAGACGAGATTAGCATGTCAGCCATGCTATAAATCAGGTGCACTACCTCTTCCATACAGGAAGCCTACCAAAAAAAAAAAAAAAAAAGCTTAAAGAATAGTGTATATAATGCTCTCATTGTTATAGTCTGGTGCAAGCAGCTCATGTCACTGTGGACCAGTAACACACATTTCATCACTTTGAGTTGACTGTATCTACAGAGAAGCTGTAAAATAAAGATGAATTCCACAGCAACTAGACTCTAGAGCTGGAGCTGCCTAGATTCAGATCCTCCTCCCACTGCTTTCTAATTCTGGGCAACTTACCTCTGTGCCTCAATAACCTCAGCTCTAAAGTGGGCATATTCATAGTACCTCAGAGCTAATATATGAAGAACCTTTAGAACAATGCCTAGCATAGGTTAGTGCCATTAAGAGTTCACTATGAGGGCTAGCATTGTGGTGAAGCAGGTAAAGCCACCACCCACAACGCTGGGCACCAGTTCAAATCCTGGCTATTCCACTTCTGATCCAGCTCCCTGCTAATGTGCTTGGGAAAGCATTGGAAGATGGTCCAAGTACTTGGGTTCCTGCACCCACATGGCAGACCTGGATGAGACACCTGGCTCCTGGCTTCCTCCTGGCCCAGCCCTGGCTATGGCAGCCATTTGGAGAGTGAACCAGCAGATGGAAGATCTCTCTCTGTCTCTCCTCCTCTCTCTGTAACTCTTTAAAGTAAAATAAATAACTCTTTAAAAAATAATAAAAAAGATTTCACTGTGATTATTACTGGGGAAACTTGAAGCATTTGATCTTATGAGACTAAGCCAGTTTACCTTCACTCTCTCATAGACAACTTAGACTTTTGTGGATCTTTATTTCTTTTGGTTGCTCCCCCCCCCCCGACTCTTCCTCCTTCCTCTGCAACCCCCCTTTTTCTCTGGATGAGATAGATGACATCATGTCCTCCTCTGCTATTCTGCCAGCACTAAAGTTAGACTGAGCTAGTTCTTGGTGAACACACTCATCAATACTAGTAACACTCTGGAAGCTTGGCTTGCAGTAGGTGGTACTCAAAGGACAGTCCCGGGAAAGAAGATCTCAACATCACAGGTTTCTGGGAGACAGAGCAGCTTGAGGTCTTCCCGAGAGAAGCGATCGCTGCCCTCTCTCACTCCTGCTCCGCGGGCTGGTGGTCCTTGTGCAGGTGGCACTGCTCTTCTTGACGTGTGCTTTCTCCACCTGCATAGAAACAACCAAGGACACGATCCTGAGCTGATTCAAGAAAAATTACAAACGTCCCATGTGTTAAATGATAGGAACAGAAAGTTAAACATTTCAGTTTAAAAAATTAGGTAACACAAGAGTAAGTTTAACACTGCCATGTTTTGGGGTGGTCAGAGCGTGCAGCCATGCGCGTCTGTGTGCATTGCAGTTGGTTTAACCTGCTAATCCATATTCTGCCACATTCAAAGTCAGTTCTGAATAACATCCATCTTTGCCCAATTTAGCCAGTTTTGTTGACAATCTGTTTTTATGTAGTCTCCTCTAGATACAACTCTAAAACAACTTGGCTTGGTTTGTTTTTGCTGTGTGTGCGTGCCATTTTGAGGACACTGTACTAAATTTTATTCCTTTCTGGTTTTCACTATGTAAATAACTGAGGAATCAGCACTGCAGAAAAGAGAAAGCATTCGCCATGTGGCCCTTCTCCACATTCACCTTTCTCCCCTCTCCTATAAGATAGGGACTTAATTCTGAAGTGTACCACAAGTAAACAGATTCTTACAATGACGTCATTAGAATTAACAGACATTGGGGCTGGCTCTGTAGGTTAATCCTCCACCTATGCTGCTGGCAACCCATATAGCTGCTGGTTCTAGTCCCAGCTGCTCCTCCTCCAATCCAGCTCTCTGCTATGTCCTGGGAAAGCAGTGGAAGATGGCCCAAGTCCTTGGGCCCCTGCACCCGCATGGGAGACCTGGAAGAATCTCCTGACTCCTGGCTTCAGATCAGCCCAGTTCCAGCCGTTGTGACCATTTGGGGAGTGAATCAGTGGATGGAAGACCTCTATGTCTCGCCCTCTCACTGTAACTTTACCTCCTAAATAAATAAAACCTTTTTAAAAAAATGAATAGACATCATGGAGCCATCTGAACAGTGCTTTTTATATATTTTTAAAAGAAAATTCAGTTGTTGATGAGGCAGCTATCACTCTTGCAATTTATTTTTCTACATCTAATGTGCTAAAGGCATCTGACCTATTGGGACTTTTACTCCCACTCATCTGAAGCGCTACTTTTTCCTATTAATGAGTATGAATTGTGAGGCCACATCAAGTCTTCTTCTCATTGACACTTTACTGATCTCATGGGGCTAATTTTCAAGTTTTAGATGTGGACATAAAGTTATTAGACTGGATTTTACCAGCTTTTGAAATGTGCTGTGCTGGATTCTCATCAATTTCAGCTTTTATGTTGCTAAGAACATGACTACTAACCAGATAAATATACTATGATAGTCTACTCATTGGATTTTAAAATTATATATATATATTTGAAGATTTATTTATTTACTTGAAAGAGTCACAGAGAGGCAGAGGCAGAGAGAGAGCTAGGTTTTCCATCCGCTGGTTGACTCCCAAAATGGCCACAATGGCTGGAGCTGAGCCAATCTGAAGCCAGGAGCTTCTTCCAGGTCTCCCACATGAGTGCAGGGGCCCAAGGACTTGGGCCATCTTCTACTGCTTTCCCAGGCCACAGCAGAGAGCTGGATCGGAAGAGGAGCAGCCGGGACTAGAACCAGTGCCTATATGGGATGCCAGCGCTTCAGGCCAAGGCTTTAACCTGCTGTACCACAGTGCCGGCCCCTTGTTTAATCTCATTAGCAAACAAATCAGTCTTCACCAGGAAGGTTTTTCTTTAAGGACTAATTCTCAAAACATGTTAGTAAAATTAAAAGGTTCTTTGTGCTTTGATATCAAAGCAGAACCTAGTTATCAGCACTGAGATGCATAAGTGAGTTGGTCCTACATTTTGAAGAGCTATTAAAGAATGCCTTAAGCCTGTAGTGGAATTTGGAAGTTTCAAGTGCTCCCTGCTGTGAGACTAGGAGAGCTGGAAAGACGGTGGACCAGGGAAGACCCCATCCACTGAGTGAGGAAGCAGCCACGACAGGATAGGAGTGGGAGGAAAGAGAAGTTTGACAGTAAAAGTTTTAGGTGCTCCAATTGGAAGATGGGTTTTTGAATTGTTTAGCTATGTGGACTAAAGTTTAGCCAAGATTATAAGAAACTATTTCAAGAGTCACTCATTTTGAGCCTTACTCTTGCTGTCAAACACATATAAATAAATTTCCATTTGGGTCTCATATAAGCATGAAGGTTAATTTGTAAAACATTTTTTTTTATTTGACAGATAGAGTTAGATAGTGAGAGAGAGAGAGACAGAGAGAAAGGTCTTCCTCCCATTGGTTCACCCCCCAAATGGCCACTACGGCTGGCGCACTGCGCCAGTCCGAAGCCAGGAGCCAGGTGCTTCTTCCTGGTCTCCCGTGTGGATGCAGGCACCCAAGCACTTGGGCCATCCTCCACTGCCCTCCTGGGCCACAGCAGAGAGCTGGACTGGAAGAGGAGCAACCGGGACTAGAACCCGGCGCCCATATGTGATGCTGGTGCCACAGGTGGAGGATTAACCTAGTGAGCCACGGTGCCAGCCCTTGTAAAACACTTTTTTAAAAGATATATTTATTTATTTGAAAGGCAGAGTTACACAGAGAGAGAAGGAGAGGCAGAGAGAAAAAGAGAGGTCTTCCATCCTCTGGTTCACTCCCCAGTTGGCCGTAACGGCCGGAGCTGCGCCTGTCTGAAGCCAGGAGCTTCCTTCAGGTCTCCCACATGGGTTTAAGGGCCCAAGGACTTGGGCCATCCTCCAATGCCTTCCTAGGCCACAGCAGAGAGCCGGATCGGAAGTGGAGCAGCCAGGACTCAAACCAGCGCCCATATGGGATGCCAGCACTGCAGATGGAGGCTTCACCCTCTACGCCACAGCACTGGCCTCTAAAATCGTATATTTCTATGATCTTGGTAAGATCCCAAACTTCAACCACCCATACCGAGAAGCAAAGCAAGATAATTTTTTTTTTTTTTTTGACAGGTAGAGTGGACAGTGAGAGAGAGAGAGAGAGAGAAAGGTCTTCCTTTTGCCGTTGGTTCACCCTCCAATGGCCGCCGCGGCTGGCGTGCTGCGGCCGGCGCACCGCGCTGATCTGATGGCAGGAGCCAGGAGCCAGGTGCTTTTCCTGGTCTCCCATGGGGTGCAGGGCCCAAGCACCTGGGCCATCCTCCACTGCACTCCCTGGCCACAGCAGAGAGCTGGCCTGGAAGAGGGGCAACCGGGACAGGATCCGGTGCCCCAACCGGGACTAGAACCCGGTGTGCCGGCGCCGCTAGGCGGAGGATTAGCCTAGTGAGCCGCAGCGCCAGCCCAAGATAATTTTAATGACAAATGAAAATGTGAGAAAAACATTCTCATTTGGAAATTCAGTCTCACTTTCTATTATTCATAGTCCTCAAAAATACTCAGATGAGGCTAAAGAAAGAAAGTACAACACCTTTTTCACAAACTATTGTTTCCTTGTGTGAAGTGAAGATAGTGTTTGCTCATTAGTAGAACAGCACTCTGAGTCATCCTCGTTGTGAGAATTCTTGATGTGTCTGCTATCCAGATGGAGACCTAAGATAACAAGGCACCACGGTGGAGAAAATACTGGCTGTGTTCCAAGCAGGATACCCTGGTTTGGCTATATAGCACAGTTAGATCTGCAAGATCTATATAGCAAGTTAGATCAGACCATCATCAACACCTTGTTCTAGTTCTTTGCTACGTGTCCCCCCACAATGCAATGTCTGTGCATCCTGGTGACAGCACCACATGCCCCTTCTTGAAGTCATTCCCTTTGCTCCTCCCCATGTCGACTCCTCACTCCGGAGCTTACTCTCTCCAGTCCGGTCCTGCAGGGGCTTCTGCTCGGCCTCTTTCCAATCCTTGCTTCACAGTGAGGCGAGAGTCGTCTTTCCCAATGCAAATCTGATGGTGGTAATGCCCTGCTCACATCCCCTGGCTGTGTTCCACTGCCTTCAGAGCGAAGTGCAAATCCTTTCAAGTGCTTCCTGACCTGGCCACTGTCCATTCCGGCAGCCTCACCACTAAGCATTCACTCTCACCCTTTAGTTCACTCGCTCACACTCACCACACAATGTTGTGTGCTGTTTCCTCTGACAGAAACATCCTTCCCTTTTTTTTTTTAAATGTCTGCCTTCTCTAATAGACTACAAGCTTCCTGAAAACCAGGGCCATGTTTGTGTTTTTATCTCTTCCATACCAAGCACAGGATCAGCTGCCTGTCACATCAGAGGTGTGCAACAGATGAGTGCAGGGATGACACACTGCTTGCCATACGTGAGCATTTCATGAATACAGCCATCTGCATCGACATCTGCATCCCTATCGATTCCCAGACACGGCTACGTGGCACACTCACATTAAGAAAACCTTTCCAGTGAGGAATTCCAAAAGAGACCAGGACATCGATTCTCTGCTTCACAAGGCCCTTATTTAGGAGAAGGGAGAATCAAATTAGGCCTCCTGAGCTTGCTTCTGGGGGCCGACCCGAGCACGCCACAGAGCATCTGTGCTGCCCCCGGGGCCTTGGTCTGCCCTCCATCCTTATTTCACTCACACCTGGCTGAAAGTTAGGAGAAAAGCTTGTTCTGCATCAGGGTCTATTCTCCAGTTCTAGTGAGCAGCTTACCTACAGCGACCCCACTTAGCCTCTGCATATACCCAATGACTCAGAGATCTGTAGTGATGATGGGAGAATTGTTAAAGGCGATCAAAAATTTATAGGGTGATAGATTTACTGGAAAATGCATATTTAAATAACGAGTAATTTTCACACATTTTTTCTCCTCCCTTTGCTAATATTAAGATATCTGTCCATAAGTGAAAACTTTAGGCCGGCGCCGCGGCTCACTAGGCTAATCCTCCACCTGCGGCGCCGGCACACCAGGTTCTAGTCCCGGTTGGGACACCAGATTCTGTCTCGGTTGCCCCTCTTCCAGGCCAGCTCTCTGCTGTGGCCAGGGAGTGCAGTGGAGGATGGCCCAAGTCCTTGGGCCCTGCACCCCCTGGGAGTCCAGGATAAGTACCTGGCTCCTGCCATTGGATCAGTGCGGTGCGCTGGCCATTGGAGGGTGAACCAACGGCAAAGGAAGACCTTTCTCTCTGTTTCTGTCTCTTTCTCTCACTGTCTATAACTACCTGTCAAATAAATTAAAAAAAAAAAAAGGAATTAAAGTGCTTCAGACTCCTTTAAACTACTTCCAAGAGAAAAACTGAGGACACACATCTCCCTAAACGCTACTTCAGAGCCAACTACAGTGACACACAAGGAGCAACAGGTGGATCATCACCAAGAATAAAAACTTTCTGCTGCCAAGTAAAATCTGCCACAACCTCACACAAAGGAAGTTTCCAGTTTTAAAATCAGGTCACTACATTTGGGGGTGGGGCTAAACACCAGTTTTGGTCCGGCAAGCATATTCTGTATATAGCGACTCCTCTGCTCATCTGAGCTGGAGGAATTTTTAAAAACAAACAAAACCCTCCAAGGCCAAGTCTTCCACCACTGCCCTATATCTTGTGTTCCATCCCAAAATGCTGATGAAAGAACTGGAGCTGAGCACCAAATTATTCCAACAAACCAAGCTCACAATCCAAAAAAATATTAAAAAAAAAGATTTATTTATTTATTTGAAATGTGGAGTTATGGAGAGGCAGAGGCAGAGAGAGGGAGAGAAGTCTTCCATGTGCTAGTTCATTCCCCACATGGCCACAATGGCTGGAGCTGAGCCAGTCAGAAGCCAGGAGCCAAGAGCTTATTCTAGGTTTCCCACTCGGGTGCAGGGGCCCAAGGACTGGGCCATCTTCTACTGCTTCCCCAGGCCATAGCAGAAAGCTGGATCAGAGGTGGAGCAGCCAGGACTAGAACCAGCTAGAACTGGCCGGGACTAGAGCCCACATGGGATGCCTGCTATGCCATACTAAAAAAGTTTTATAAAGATAAATGACTAAATCACAGCCCTGCAAATAAATGAATCAAAATAAGAACTCTGTTTGAGAAAAAGAGCCAAGAAGTAGGAGAGATGACAAAATTGTAAAAGTGGACCTTGGGTGTGTGTCACAGGCATTTCTTCTGAGATTCACTTCATATTAAGCTACCACAAAAAGCTAAATATGGACTTGCTTTAAGGCAACAATAAAACTGTTACAATTATTTATTAGATAAATATCCAGTTTTTACTACATGCCAGGCACTGTTCCAAGCCCTTTATCAATACTAACTCAGTGAATCAGCAACTCTTTCAGGTATTTTTATTTAAACTTTTTCTTTTCTTTCTATTTCTTTCCTTTCCTTTCTTTGTCTGTCTCTCTTTGGGGAGGGGCGGGAGGAGGAGAGAGACAGAATCTAAGAGGCATTCCATCAGTTGGTTCCCTCCCCAAATGCCTGCAACAGCTGGAGCTGGGACAGGCCAAAGCCAGGAACTCAGTCCAGGTCTCCCATGTGAGTAGCAGGGACCCAACACTTCAGCCAATCTCTACTATCTCCCACTGTGCACATTAGTATGTAACAAAATGGAATCTGGAGCTGGGGCCATGTATGGAACCCAGGCACTCTAATGCCAGTTGTAAGATCCTAACGAGCAGCTTAACCTGTGCTCAAATGCTCCCCCATTTACTTCTATTTTTTTTAATTTATTTATTATTTTTTTACAGGCAGAGTGGACAGTGAGAGAGAGACAGAGAGAAAGGTCTTCCTTTTTGCCGTTGGTTCACCCTCCAATGGCCGCTGCAGCTGGCGCACCGCGCTGATCCGAAGCCAGGAGCCAGGTGCTTCTCCTGGTCTCCCATGGGGTGCAGGGCCCAAGCACCTGGGCCATCCTCCACTGCCTTCCCGGGCCACAGCAGAGAGCTGGCGTGGAAGAGAGGCAACCGGGACAGAATCTAGCGCCCCGACCAGGACTAGAACCCGGTGTGCCAGCGCCGCAAGGTGGAGGATTAGCCTAGTGAGCCGCAGCGCCGGCCCCCATTTACTTCTGTATAGAATAAACTAAGGCTCAGAGAGGTTAGGTAACTTGCCCCAGACTACACAGCTGGTAAACAGTAAAGCTGGAATTGAACTCAAGCAGACTGGCTACTTGAGTCTGTGCTCTTTTTCACTATGTTGTGACACTGTCAATTTTTACCTCTCAGCCATTTATTTGGTGTGCATTTATTTTTGTTGCCACATCTTTCCATTTTTTTTTTCTCTTGACACTTGGAAAGCTTTATCCTCTTTAGCCAAGTTTAAGAACTTAGATCTTAGGGCTGGAATTGTGGCATAGTGGATTAATCCCTGCCTGAGACACCAGCATCCTATATGGGCACCTGTTCGAGTCACCCTGCTCCACTTCTGATCTAGTTCCCTGCTAATGTGCCTGGAAAAGCAGTGGAAGATGGCCCAAGTCCTCAGGCCCCTGCACCATGGGAGACCCAGATGAAGCTCCTAGCTCTTGGCTTCACCTGGCCCATGGTGGCCATTTGGGGAATGAACCAGTAACTGGATGACGTCTCTCTGTCTCGCCTTCTCTCTAACTCTGCCTTTCAAATAAATAAATAAATCTTCTCTTTAAAAAGGGCACTTAGATCTCATTTCCCATCTATTATTTTCACTCAGTTTAATATCTATATTCTATATGGAACAGATATATTCTATATGGAACAGATCTGTGCCTGTGATTCTTGTACAGACAGAGGTCTGTTATATAAAGTGATAGGTTTATTTATTTATTTACTTATTTTTAAGATTTATATTTATTTATTTTTAAGATTTATTTTTTATTTATTTGAAAGGCAGAATTACAGAGAGAGGAGGAGAGACAGAGAGATCTTCCACCTGCTGTTTCACTCCCCAAATGCCTACAACAGCCCAGACTGGTCCAGGCTGAAACCAGGAACCAGAAGCTTCTTCCAGGTCTCCCACATGGGTGCAGAGGCCAAGTACTTGGGTCATCTTCCACTGTTTTCCCAGGTGCATTAGCAAGGAGCTGGGTTGCAAGTGGAGCAGCCAGGACCCAGAGGGGATGCTGGCATCACAGGCTTAATCTGTTATACTACAACACCAGCCCTTTAAAATTTATTTTTATTTGAGAAACAGAGAGTTCCCATTCACTGGTTCACTCCCCAAACGCCCACAATAGTCCCAGGGCCATAAGCCATAAGCAGGAACTGGGACCTTGTGGGGAGCAACTGGGAGCAACTCGGACTAGACTAAGTTACTGGAATTAAGACTTATTCTATGCATCTGCTCTCCCACAATATGGCGCTGGGAGAGGAGGAAACAGCTTCTACGCAGCTGCCTCCAGTTCAACCAATAAACAGCAGGACCTGCTCCTGATTGGAGGAGAGCGGCGTACTCGGCGTGTGGGTAGCAGAGTTGGGATTGGTGGAAGAGGACTATAAAGGAGGAGAGAGACAACATGCACCAGGAACATCTAAGGGGAACATCTATCTGAAGGAACACCTGTGCAGCCCCCGAGAGAGCCGGCCGGCAGTGTGCCGCTCCCCCGCGGAAGTGGGGAAAGTGGCCAGGGGGAACCGCCCTTCCACGGAGGTGGAAGGGATGGTAGCCAACCCGGGAAGAACCAGCAGCAAACCCGGGAAGGGCCGAGCAGACAAAAGAACAGCGCAGGGTCCTGTGTCGTTCCTCCACGAAGACGGGGAGCGACAGGACCTCAATTCGTGTCGCCCATGTGAGTGGCAAGAACCAAATCCTTTAAGCCATCACTGCTGCCTCCCAGGGTCCACATTAGAGGGAAGCTGGAGACAGGAGTACAGCTGAGTATCAAACCCAGGCACTGCAATGTGGAATGTGGGTGTCTTAACCCACAGCTTAACCACAAACTCAAATGCGTGTTCTGAGTGACAGGTTTTTGTCTTTTAAGATTCATTTATTTGAAAAGCAGAGTGAAAGATATCTTCCATACTCTGTTTCACCACCCAACTGGCTGCAATAGCCAGGGCTGGGCCAGGCCAAAGCCAGGAGGCAGGAGCTTCTTCTGGGTCTTTCTGGTGAGTGGCAGCGGCCCAACTACTTGGGCCATATCTGCCTTCCCAGATGCATTAGCAGGGAGATGGACTCAAAACAGAGTAGCCAGGGTTCAGAACCACAACTCGATATGGTATACTGACATTGCAAGCCATGGCCTTAATGTCTGTGCCAAAACTCCAGCCCCCAAGTAAGTTTTTGGTGAAATAATTATTATTATGCAATTCTGGTGTTACTATATTCCAAGCAGTCTTATATTCCATCTGTCCTGTCCTCCACACAACTCCCAGATATAACTAATTCCAAATTTTAGAAAACTAAGGTTCTAATTGATTAAGTAAGTTATTTATGAAGGTATTAAGTAACTTGTTAGGTAACTTATATTGTACAGGCAGTAAATATGGAGCCTGCTTTTTTTCAAGCTCAAAGCCACCTTTCCAAAGATCCTATTCTTTTGTCCACAATATCAAGCAATTCTTTATCACTTTCCAAGATAGGTTTTTTCCTCACAAGGATTTTCAAAGGAAGAATTTGGAGGACAGAAGAAGCCACATGCTACCTTACAGATAAAAGTTTTTCTTTGTAAGATGCTAAGCCACATGCATCCCCAGTGATTAACCTTTTGCAATCAACAACTCATTGATGGGCACCCAACCAGAACAAAGACTACGCAAGAAAACCTAAATGGAAGTGCTAAAAACAAACTATAATGCAAACTATCTTCTCTAAGGTATTAATGATCATCAGTGTGTCTTACCTACTTCAGGTTATTTTTCAGAGAAAACATATTTGGACACTTTACAAACATTGTATGCCAGTCTTCCTTCAAATGCTTTCACTGCCTTCCCAAGACAATTATAATTTACAGATCCCAGATACTCTACAAAGCATTCAGCTGTCTCAGATAAAGCTTACAGTGCCTCATAGCTGCTTTCCTCAACTGTTTCTCATTACCAGAGAGTGATGGAAAAGCTTAGAAAAAATATGCCATGGGGCTAGAATTGTGGCACAGCAGGTTAAACCACTTACCATATGGGCATCCAGGGCAGACTGCTCTGCTTCAGATCCAGCTTCCTGCTGATAAGCCTGGGAAGGCAAGGAGTTTCTGCCTACTGGCTTCAGCCTGGCTCAGCCCTAGCTGTTGTGGACATCTGGGGAGTGAACCAGTGGATGGAAGATTCTCTCTCTTTCTCTCTCTCTCTCTCTCTCTCTCTCTTGTCTCTCCCTCTGTCACTCTGCCTCTCAAATAAATCTTAAAAAAAAAAAAAAAAAAAGACGCTGGCGCCGAAGCTCACTTGGCTAATCCTCCACCTGCAGTGCCAGCACCCCGGGTTCTAGTCCCAGTTGGGGTGCCGGATTCTGTCCCGGTTGCTTCTCTTCCAGTCCAGCTCTCTGCTGTGGCCCAGGAAGACAGTGGAGGATGCCCAGGTGCTTGGGCCCTGTGCCCATATGGGAGACCAGGAGGAAGCACCTGGATCCTGGCTTCTGATCGGCACAGTGCACTGGCCTTAGCACACCAGCCGTGGCGGCCATTTTGGGGGTGAACCAATGGAAGGAAGACCTTCTCTCTCTCTCTCTCTCTCTCTCTCTCTCTCTCACTGTCTAACTCTGCCTGTCAAAAAAAAAAAGAGAGAGAGAGAGAGAGAGAGAAAAAAAGCTCCATTCATTTTGCAAGCACTTCTTTAAAAGTCACTGTTTTATTTATATGAACTTTACTTGTTCCACTGGGAATTCATTAAAACATTCAAGAAAACAGGAAAGAAACCTATTTCAATGCAGGAGGTTCTGTTACACTGCCAAATGAACCCAGAGGCATTTGCTCACTAGGTCACTGCTCCTTAATTCTCAAATCTTCCTCAGCAAGAATCTATTTGTATTTGCCTCCCTCTCCCCCAACTTCTAGGCCCCGTGGTTAAAAAATGTTTAAAAGCTCAATAAAATCTAGTTTTTAACCTAAGGTCCAGCTTCACTTATTTATAGTTGCTAGACAAGAGAGTACAAGAGCTGCCTGTGCAGTTTTCTCTTCAAGCTATGGGTCAAGTCTGCACTGAGGGTAGAGAAAGAAATAAGATTTATGTTGAATTTGAGAATGAGGCAATGGACTGGATAAGACTGAGCATTATTAACTAAGATTGTTATAGCGAGGATGAGATGAGGTAACACGTGGACCATTTTTTCCCCTGCCAGTGGTGAGACGACCAGTGGTTAATTCAAGAGCAACAGAAAAACCTACCTCAACATTCAGCTACTCAAATAACTCCTTTCTTAACACTTCTCCAGGCTTCTCTTCACAAGCCCAAGATGTCCCGCTCAAGTGGTTAACTTGCATAAACTAAAGGCTGAATCAAAGACTGAAGCATTTTTTAAAAAGATTTATTTATTTACTTGAAAGAGTTAGAGAGTGAGAGTGAGAGTGAGAGAGAGAGAGAGAGAGAGAGAGAGAGAGAAAGTCTCCCATCCGATGGTTTGCTCTCCAAATGGCTGCAACCACCGGAACTGTGCCAATCCGAAGCCAGGAGCTTTTTCTAGGTCTCCCAAGTGGGTACAGGGTCCCAAGGACTTGGATCATCTTCCACTGCTTTCTCAGGCCACTGTAGAGAGCTGGATCAGAAGTGGAGTAGCTGGGACTCGAAATGGCACTCATATGGGATGCTAGCACTGCAGGTGGTGGCTTTACCCTCTATGCCACAGCAGTGGCCCCTGAAGCATTTTTATACACGTCACAACACACACACACACACACACACACACTCACACACTCCTACAATGTGGCTTCTCTCTCGAGCTCACTCCTACAGCCCAATGTCTACCTGCATGGATAGAACAAGGGTAGCAGCTCACCTTAAATTCAATACCAAAGAGAAAGTACATTTTGTCCCCCTCACCAAGGCCACCATTTGTCTTCATGTATTACTCCCTAAACATCAAGCATTATAGGGAGTTAACAGCTGAAGCTGCATTCAAGTTTTTAATGAGTGGAAAAATTAAACAAAAACAAAAGAGCCATCACAAGCTGCAAATTAAGAGAACAGCAAAACCCCTGCTGGTTTAAAATCCCATTTGACCTGCCAAGACACTAATTAATATAATAAAAAGCACAAAGATCCTGCTTAAAATTAAAGGAGCTGGCTGCCCACGCTTGCTGCCCACTCTCTGAGCTAGCATCTGCTTAGAATGTAACCAATTGTCCTCTTGGGAGGTTAAAGGAAGACAGGGAAACTTGTTTGGGCAAAGAGTCCAACATTTAACTATGCCCCTTTTGAAAACAGAATTCTTTCCCTGTTTTTAATGCCAAGCACATACAATGTCAAGTAAATTGGCCTTAATACAAAACATGACAGAACTGCAGCAAATGAATAAAAGTGCTACTATTCATGTTAGCAAAAACAATAGAAAAATATATATAGAATTCAATAGTCACGCAGTGTTTGAAAATTTTCTCCTTTCTTACTTGCACCTACTCCTAGAATAGGGCTTGTACATGTTGGGAACTCAAGAAGTGTAATGATGGGGCCGGCCCTATGGCACAGCAGATTAAAGCCCTGGCCTGCAGCACGGGCATCCCATATGAGTGCTAGTTAGAGTCCTAGTTGCTCCACTTCCAGTCCAGCTCTTTGCTATGGCCTGGGAAAGAAGCAGAGGACGGCCCAAGTGGTTGGGGCCCTGCACCCATGTGGGAGACCTGGAAGAAGCTCCTGGCTCCTGGCTCCTGGCTCTGGCCTGACCCAACCCTAGTCATTGTGGCCAGTTGGGGAGTGAACCACCAGATAGAAGAGCTCTGTCTCTCTGTCTCTACCTCTCTCTGTAACTCTGCCTTTCAAATAAATAGAATAAACCTTTTTTTTTTTTTAAAGTGTAATGACCCTGGTAATATACCCATTGTCATTCCGTAGGCATTATTTATGTTAGAACTGCAATAGTAGATCTTTTAGGTGAATTTTTATTTATCTTATTTTATTTGAGTGTCAGAAAGACAGAGACAGACACAGAGATCTTTGGTTTACTCCCCAAATGTCCACAACAGCCACAGCTGGGCCAGGTCCATGCTAGAAGCCCAGAACTCAGTTCAGGTTACCCATGTGGATGGCAGGGACTCAAATGCTTGACCTGCTGCCGCGCAGGGTGCACATTACCACGAAGTTGGCACTGGAAGCTGAGCCAGGACTCAAACTCAGGTAACAAATGTGGGATGCAGGTGTCCCAAGTAGCATCTTAACTGCTGCACCAAATGCCCAACCCTAAAAATATTCCTGACGCCTAAATTCAGAGGCCAAACATCTCAATTTACTTAATTCAATAATGATTTATTACACCCATCAATGTGCTGGACACAATATTTTGAAAAAAGCCTTGAGCAGTTTGCATTCTGGTCTACAAGAACTGATGCATACATATAGGAAGCCAAATAAAAATACAGAGAAATAAAAACTAAATGACTGATGACAGTAAACACTGACATTGCTACTACTGTTCTTTGATAAATAACAAAAGATGCCGTTTATAAAGCATCTTCTATGTGCCAGATACTAGAGTAGGTGGTTCACGTATATTATTTATTTTAGTTCTCACAATGTTGCTTCGAATCAGGCTTTAGCATCCCTCATTATACAGAAAACATGCTCAAAGCGGTAGCCAGGGCGATGCCATTAGCAGAGGACAGAATTAGAATCTGCTGTCTGACTTCAGAGATTATGTACACTCTTTCCAGAGGCCATCTCCTGCTTACAATCCTAGGCAAGCACATTCGTGCGTCTTCTCACAGCTACAGACATGTTTAGGAGAAGCAGCGTGGAGACTGAAATTTGTGAATGACTAGGACGTTTTGTTTTACAAGAGGAAAAGTGGTCTCACAATTTGAAATATGAATTTCTCAGGAAAATCTTCATTCTGTTTGTTGTACACGTGCAGAGAATAAAAGATTACTTTAGGAGTTTCTTCACAGCACCAGGCCTTTAAACACACATTTCTGTCTGGCTCCAACACTTCCCCTAGGTGATCCTGGGATATTTGTAAGTATTTTTAAATGAATAAAAGAAGGTGACAGTAAATATTTAAGTTGGTCATAAACTAATTCAGCTTATGCTGTTTAACTGAACATCTATTACATTCTAAGCATTAGTAAGGAATACAAAAGTGAATGTAAAACAAGTTACAACCTTACCTCCATCTCCTTTCACCAGAGAAAGGCCAGTTGTCACATGAGGTTAGAGAAATTTAAAAATACCCAACTTGGGGCCAGCACTGTGGCGCAGTAGGTTAATCCTCCCTCCGCCTGTGGCGCCAGCATCCTGTATGGGTGCCGGTTCTAGTCCCAGCTGCTCCTCTTTCAGTCCAGCTCTCTGCTGTGGCCTGGGAAAGCAGTGGAAGATGGCCCAAGTCCCTGACCCCCTGCACCCACCTGGGAGACCTGGAGGAGGATCCTGGCTCCTGGCTTCAAATCATCGCAGCTCCGGCCGTTGCAGCCACCTGGAAAGTGAACCAATGGATGCAAGATCTTTCTGTCTCTCCCTCTCACTGTCTGTGACTCTATCTCTCAAATAAATAAATAAAATCTTAAAAAAAAAAAACAACTTGATGGAGAGAGTTTGCCCTAGAGGTTAAGCCACTGGTTAGGATATATGCACCCCACATTGGATATCTGAGTTCAATCCCACCTCCAGCTCCTGATTCCCCTTCCTGCTAATGCAGACCCTAGGAGGCAGCAGAGATGGTCAAGAAGGTGGATTCCTGCCACCATGTGGGAGACCTGAATTGAGGTCCCAGCTCCTAGGATTGATACTCCCAGCCTTTGCCAACATCTGGGGAGTGAACCAGGGAATGGGAGTGTTCTCTCTCTATGAAATAAATGAAAAGTTTAAAATACACAACTTGAGTGGAAATAGGACTATTAAATCAATATGGAAACAAGTTTAAAATAAATCTTAAATTCACGTGTGAACTGATAATATTTTCCTACTGAGTGTTTGCAGATGCAACTGCTGATTTTTTTTTTTAAACAGGAGGTGAGCAGAGTCAAGGACCCAAGAGAAAGTTGACAGAATACAATTTGTAAACTCCCAGGTGTAAATAGTGTAACAAGCTTATGATAGCTAGTGCTGTAGCACAGCAAGTTAAGCAGCTGTTCGCAGTGCCAGAATCCCTTATGGGCACCATGGGAGGGTAGAGGAGGATGGCCCAGGTCCTTGGGCCCCCACACCCACATGGGAGACCCAGATGACGCTCCTGGCTTCAGCCTAGCCCAGCCCTAGCCGTTGCAGCCATTTGGGGGTGAACCAGTGGATGAAAGAACTCTCTCTTTCTCTCTTTAATGCTGCCTTTCAAATAAATAATTTTTAAAAATCTAAAAAAAATTATCTCCTCATAGCCAATCCTATTTTATTTGCACCTTCCCACATCTCCCTCTACCCACTAGATTATTTTGTAGCAAATCCTAGCTATTGAATTATTTCATCTGTATTCTACAAGATAAGGATTTTCTTCAAATGCTTAATCACCATACAATTATACACTTACAAATTAATAGTAATTCTTTTTTTTTTTTTGACAGGCAGAGTTAGACAGTGAGAGAGAGAGAGAAAGGTCTTCCTTCCGTTGGTTCACCCTCTAAATGGCTGCTACAGCCGGCGCACTGCGCCAATCCAAAGCCAGGAGTCAGGTGCTTCCTCCTGGTCTCCCATGCAGGTGCAGGGCCCAAGCGCTTGGGCCATCCTCCACTGTCTTCCCGGGCCACAGCAGAGAGCTGGACTGGAAGAGGAGGAACTGGGACAGAATCTGGTGCCCCAACCGGGACTGGAACCCGGGGTGCCGGTGCCACAGGCAAAGAATTAGCCAAGTGAGCCGTGGCGCTGACCAACAGTAATTCTTAATACAAAGGTCCAATCTATGTTCATTACTCTGTCTCATAATTGTTTTTACTGTTTCTTGTTCAATTCAGAAACCAACTAGGAGCCATACATTGCATGGGTTTGTAGGTCTTTGAAGTTTCTTTACACTTACATAATTCTCTCTACAACTCTCCTTACGATTTGCTACTGAAGAAATGAGAAGTAGACAGGGTCAGACATGGAGCCAGGGGCCAGATTTTGTAGGAATTTGTAGGCCACTGTAAATGACCCTGGATTGTGACTGTAAATGGAAAACCATTAGGATGTTAAAATATTGTGATCTCAATTTTCTTTAGCCTCATTCTCATTTGGCTACTGTGTGAGAAAACGGAATACAGTAAGAGTGGAAACAACAATCACTGCCGTGCACAGCACATAAGCACTGGCCTTAATCTTGTGTCCCTCAGTTACAATTCAGTTTGAAGATATTCCTATTCTCGGAATAATTAATAACTACATTGGAACTGCACATAAATAACTACATTTCCCACTAACCAGCCCTTTTGGGGACAAGAAACAACTTTATTTCCAGGATTCTAGATCATAAACATGAGTGTGCATACAGTAAATTAATCTCAGCATGACAGAAGCACTTGCTCTGAAGAGCTCCCTGCTGCGCAGAGACAAAGTGGACCCCGGCCAGACTCAGTATGAACTGAACTCCACTGTTACCAACAGCTTGCAACACAAGCTCACTGAGTCCGCTTGAGTTGGCAGCATTAAAAAAAAAAAAAAAAAAGCTTCCCCTCATTATGTATCAGAGCCAAGTGCCCATCATGCTTTTCCCAGCTTCCCCTTGAAAATTAAGTATTTCTAACTCTATGTGTGCAAATAGGACTCAAGGATTTAGTAAAGCATACCTTTTGAAGAGAATTAAAATGGAAGTTTTTGGACTTGCACACTGACATGTAAGTGCCACTTAAGGCTTTTCTTAACTGGGGATAACTGTTTACAGATTGTCTTATTCTCCTGTTTCTTTCTTTCTTTCTTTTTAAGATTTATTTATTTATTTCAGAGGCAGAGTGACAAAGAGAGGGGGAGAGACAAAAAGAGATCTTTCACCCACTGGTTCACTCCCCAAATGGCCACAATGCCAGGGCTGGGCCAGGCTGAAGCCAGAATCCTGGAACTCCCAAGTGGGTGGCAAAGGTCCAACTCCTTGGGCCATCTTGCCCAGCTTTTCCAGGCACATTAGCAGGGAGCTGAGTCAGAAGTGGAGCAGCCACCACTCAAATCTGTGCTTGATATGGATGTCCGCGTTACACGCAGTAGCTCAATCCACTCTGCCACAATGCCAACCCCTCTCCTGTTTAACAAGATCGGATTCTGCAAAATCCTGTAGAAAGTACTTTTGCCACCAAGAATTATTTTTGAAAGTGATTTTTTGTTTACCCTCCCTTTGGCCTTTGTAGCAGTGTCACAATGATGAGTTAAATAATGTATTAGTTAAATAGACTTTCATGTGAGATCACTGGGATTCAAATCCCAACTCTGTTCTGTTCTTACTTTTGTTAACATAGGCAAATTCAGAAATCAGTTTTCCTACTCTAAAAAGTGAAGACAGTAATATATGCCATAGGCTTATAAAGAAACTTGAATAAGTTAAAATCTGTAATGGATTTGGAACATACCCTAGTATACAGCTAGTGATCTAAAATGATATAAAATACTACTTCCATAGTATTAAAATGTTGGTGCGGCTACGATTTTTTTTCTATTTAGTTCTGTTTGCAGTATCTTCACAAATTTGTGCAATCACCACCACTACCTACTTCTAGAACATTATCATTGCTATAAACACATTACACATTCATTACTGCTCACTCCCCATTCTTCTCTCCCCTTAAGCCGCTCACAATCTCAAAGCTACTTTTAGTTTCTATGGACTTGCCTGCTCTGAATGTTACCTATAAAAGGAAATGACAGAATATGTGGCATTTTGTGTCTGGCTTCTTTAAAGTTTTCAAGTTTCACCCATGTTGTAGCATGCCATGTGTCATTCATTTATTTTATCCATTCATTTATTTAAGGGCAAAGTGATAGAAATAGGGAGGAGGGGAAAAGGGAAAAGGGTGAGTGAGAGAAAGGGAGAAAAAGAGATGCCAGCTTCTGGTGCACCCTCCAAATGCCCACAACAGCTGGAGCGAGGCCAGGCCAACGCAGGAGCCTGGATCTCATCTGGGTCTCCCACTAGGTGGCTGAGACACAAGGACTCGGCCAAAACCTGCTGCCTCCCAGGGTGTGCATTAGCAACAAGCTGAACTGGAAGAAGGGATGGGACTCAAACCCGGGCACTCCAATATGGGATGCAGGCATGCCAAGCAGAAGCTTAACCACTGCGCCACAACTCCCCTCTGTTGTTCCTTTTTAAAGCTGAACAATATAGTGCTCTCCAACATGATGTCCAGCATCCTTTTCTTTCAGCCTGAAAGAATTCCTTTAGCATTTGTAGACCTGATAGCAATGAATATTTCCAGATTGTGTTCATCTGGGAAGGTACTAATTTCATCTTCATTGTTGAAGGACTGTTTTGCTAGACACAGAATTCGAGTCTTTTTCTTTCAGCAATTTGAATATGTCATGCCAGTGCCTTCTGGGTTCCAAGATTTATGTGAGAAACTGATTGTTAATCATACTGAGGACTCTCACATGTGATGACTTGTTACTCTCCTTCTTTGTTGAGATTCTATTTTTGACTTCTGACAGCTTGGTTATAATTTGTCTCAATGTCGATGTCCTAAAGACATTTCATATTTTTATCAGAAAATTCATGGAACTTGGACTGTTGCAGTGGCACAATGGGTAAAGCTGCCGTCTGCAATGCTGGCATCCCATATGAGCACCAATTTGAGTCCCAGCTGCTCCACTTTTGATCCAGTTCCCTGTTAATACACCTGGGAAAGCAGCAGAAAATGGCCCAAGTGCTTGGGCCCCTGCAACCCACATGGTAGATCCGGAAGAAGCTCCTGGCTCCTGGCTTTGGCCTAGTCTAGCCTGGACCTTTGTGGCCATTTGGGGAGTGAACCAGTGGATGGAGGAGCTCTCTGTCTCTCTCTCTAACTCTGCCTTTCAAATAAATAAATGTTTCTTTTTCTTTTTTTTTTTTTTTTTTTTTTTTGACAGGCAGAGTGGACAGTGAGAGAGAGAGAGAGAGAAAGGTCTTCCTTTGCCGTTGTGCCGTTGGTTCACCCTCCAATGGCCGCCGTGGCCAGTGCACCGCGCCTATCCGAAGGCAGGAGCCAGGTGCTTCTCCTGGTCTCCCATGGGGTGCAGGGCCCAAGCATCTGGGCCATCCTCCACTGAAATCCCTGGCCACAGCAGAGAGCTGGCCTGGAAGAGGGGCAACCGGGACAGAATCTGGTGCCCCAGCCGGGACTAGAACCCGGTATGCCAGCGCCGCAAGGCGGAGGATTAACCTACTGAGCCGCAGCGCCGGCCATAAATGTTTTTTTAAAAAATTCATGGAACTTCTTGAATGTATTAACTTAAAAATCAAACTGAAAATAATTCAGCCATGTTTTTAAGATTTATTTATTTGAAAGGCAGAGTACACAGAGGCAAAGGCAGGGAAAGAGAGGTTTTCCATCCATTGGATCACTCCCCAGATGGCCACAACAGCTGGAGCTGCACTGATTTGAAGCTAGGAGCTAGGAGCTTCTTCTGGGTCTCCCATGTGGGTGGCAGGGGACCAAGAACTTGGGCCATCTTTTGCTTTCCCAGGCCATAGCAGAAAGCTGGATCAGAAGTGGAGCAGCTGGGACTTGAACCATTGACCATATGGGATGCCAGCATTGCAGGCCAGGGCTTTAACCATCTATGCCATAGCACTGTCTCCCGCCCCCAGCCATTACTAATTGAAATATTTTCTCCCTTTCCTATACTGTATATACAAATGCATAGTATACACAAAGGTACTTCATAAAGTTTGTGGAAAATGGAATTCAAAGGTAAGTTTACTTTGAGGCAAAAAACTGAAATCCATGATACACAGGGTCTTCAAAAAGTCCATGAAAAATCCATATTATGAAAAAAAAATGTCCAGACTTCAAAAACTTTTATTTTTATGCTAATTTTTTAATTTTTATGTTTTAATTACTTTATTTATTTGAAAGTCAGAGTTGCACACAGAGAGGAGAGGCTGAGAGAGAGAGAGAGGTCTTCCATCCGTTGGATCACTCCCCAGATGGCCACAATGGCTGGAGCTGTGCTGATCCGAAGCCAGGAGCTTCCTCCAGGTCTCCCTCGTGGGTGCAGGGGACTAAGGACTTGGGCCATCTTCTACTACTATCCCAGGCCATAGCAGAGAGTTGGATCGTAAGAGGAGCAGCCTAGACTAGAACCGGCACCCATATGGGATGCTGGCGCTTCAGGCCAGGGCTTTAACCCACTGCGCCACAGCGCCAGCCCCAGGTTTCAAAAACTTTTTGGTATTGGTACACATAATGATGTCCCATAGGTCTCTTGAGGCTCTGTTCAGTTTTCTTTTTTCTCTCAGCTCTTCAGAGTGGATCATCTCAAATGACCTATCTTCAGATTTGCTGATTCCTTTATTCCCTGCTCAAAGCTGCTGCTGAGCCAGACCAGTGAACTTTTTCATTTCAGCTGTTGTACTTTTCACCTCCAGAACTTCTACTTGTTTTTGTAATTTCTATCTCCATGGATTTTCTCTATTTGGTGAGACACTGATCTCATACTTTCCTTTCTTTTCGTTCTTTATAGCCGTGGTTTCTTTCTGTTATTTCTACATTTTAAAAATAAGTAATGTAAAGTCTACATCCAGTAATTTCAATATGTGAGCTTTTTTATTGGAAGTTGGTGCTTTCTATTCTGTATTTGTCATACATTTCTGTCTCTCTTTTTTTTTTTTTTTTTTTTGACAGAGTTAGACAGTGAGGGAGAGAGACAGAGAGAAAGGTCTTCCTTCCGCTGGTTCACTCCCCTAACGGCCACCACAGCCGGAGCTACACCGATCCGAACCCAGGAGCCAGGAGCTTCTTTTCTGGTCTCCCACCGGGGTACAGGTGCCCAAGCACTTGGGCCATCTTCCACTGCCTTCCCGGGCCACAGCAGAGAGCTGGACTGGAAGAGGAGCCACCGGGACTAGAACCCAGTGCCCACATGGGATGCCGGCGCCGCAGGCGGAGGGTTAACCTAGTGCACCACCACACCGGCCCCTCTGTCTCTTTATATGCTTCATGATTTTTTGCTGAAAATTGAACATGTCCAACAATTTAATGTGGCAACTCTTGAAATCAGATGTTCCACTTCACACGATGCTATTTGTGGCTTACCTGCACTAGTTGTGTACAAGCTGTATTATCTGTCAAATGTGGTCTTTTGAAATCTATGCTTGGTAAGCTTATTTGACAAGATTTTTCAACCAAGATTTAAAAAAAAAAAAATCTCAAACGTACAAGTCTCCAGCCTTGCAGGGGACTCTGAGAGCATACTGTGCATGCTTTCAGTGCTCTGCCTCTGCCAGGCATTTTATAACTCTGCCTGAGCCTTTTCTTTCTACCTATGCAGCGATTCAAGGTCAGTGAGAGGAGCTATCAGGGCCTTCTCAGGTATTTCCACTTCTAATGCATTCTGCACCATCATGCGCAGGGTCTGCTGATTCCTGGGAATGTATCAGACCTTTCACAAGTTCCCTTGAGAACACCTCACTTTAGCTTTTCTTTTTAAATTTTCTCCCAGCTTCTTGTTTGTCCCAACTGTTCCTATCAAATCAGGCAGATGTAACAATAAACAAGTACCCTGGGTAAAGCTGCTCACAATGAGTGGGCTCTGTCAAATCAAGGAAGGACAAACCTTGTAACTGGGTTGCCAAGAAACCGCCAAATAAGTCAAATGAAACTAATTCTCTGGAAATGAGGCCTTATGGGAGTTTCAGGTGCATTCTGTCCACCTCCAGAGAACACTAGGTTGCTGGTTTTCATGGTTACTGTGATAATAAGGTGATCAGTTTCCAGGCGGCAGCTGAGAAATTTAGCTAGTTAAAATTCCAAAAGGCTTCTTGTTATTTTTTTATGAAGGAGAGTATTTTTATGGAGGTCTTTACTTCACCATTTTTTTTTTTTTTTTTTGACAGGCAGAGTGGACAGTGAGAGAGAGAGACAGAGAGAAAGGTCTTCCTTTGCCGTTGGTTCACCCTCCAATGGCCGCCGCGGCCGGCGCGCTGCGGCCGGCGCACCGCGCTGATCCGATGGCAGGAGCCAGGAGCCAGGTGCTTTTCCTGGTCTCCCATGGGGTGCAGGGCCCAAGCACCTGGGCCATCCTCCACTGCACTCCCTGGCCACAGCAGAGGGCTGACCTGGAAGAGGGGAAACCGGGACAGAATCCGGCACCCCGACCGGGACTAGAACCCGGTGTGCCGGCACCGCTAGGTGGAGGATTAGCCTATTGAGCCGCGGCGCCGGCCCTACTTCACCATTTAAAAAAGGCTAATTCTATTCATTTTTAGATCAGTAATTATAGGATGTCTCAAGGACGATTCCTACACTTTGGGTAAGAGTCTTACAGGTTTTCTGAAAAACTTAATGCCACTGTATACATTGGCTGTTGGCGGAGGAAAAGAAAAAAAACATGAAGCTGTAATAAATAAGTTTGTACACTATTATTATTTTAATTAGTGTTTTGAGAGAAATTTCCAGGAGCATCTCTTAAAAGACTGAAAATTTAGAAACAACTTTTATTTCTTCAACAGTCATGATTTATATCAGTTTTACACAGTAGTTAATTGGCTATTTCAGATTATGAGAGGAAACTGGAGAAAAAACCCGATATGGATTCTTGCCATTAAATCAGCTTTCGTTATCAAAGAGCCTTACAAACAATTTAGCTTTGTAGGACCCTGAAGAGAAAAAGGATGTTGTTGTCAGGGTCACATGATTTGGGGTATGTGTTTCCAGGATGATTTCACTTCAGCTCATTTACCACCACCAGAGGAGTAAGATGGAGTCGACAGAAAGAGAACTCCTGAACTGCAATGGCTGGGAACCCACAGTCTAATAGACTGTGAAAGACTTAAGATTATAAGGGCAACAAATGGAAAAGGTACTTACTAAGTACAACGTGGTACTTGAAAGACAAAGCTGCCATTGTTTTCCTGATGATTCTTCTTTGAATGTTGTCAATTTGAGGAGAAGCCAAAATAAACGTGTCTACAACCCACAACTCATAGGAGGTATATGGACTTGGCTTCATTATCTAACAATTGCTTAACCCAGCACTGAAATAAAACTGTCTGTGAAGCAGATGATGGAACTATGTTTGACCTATGGAATTAAAAGACAGAGTTTCTGGCCTGGGTGCCACTTTTAGGGGCAAGATGCACCTGTGTCTTCTCCAAGCTGCTTGAAGGAAGTTTTCTCAAAGTGCCGTTGGGCAAAACAAATACGTGTGGTTCACTTGATACGGGATAAGGCAGGTAGCTAGATGGGGTCACCAGCTGGAAGGCACACCTCCCCCGACCCATGTAATCTTATCCACCCACCTGTCAGTCAGATGACCCCTTCCCCAGGGTGTACTTCCCCTTACCTGGGACTTGGGGGTGGTATCAGGTACCAGCTTCTAAGCTCCTAAGACGCCTAGTAAAGGGAAGGGCTCACTCTCTCCCCACGCAGGGTATGGAAATCTCTTTCTTTTCCTTTCCTGGCCCACTCTCCTGAACAATGCCCACGTATGCATGTGTGTGTGCGTGTGCGTGCGCATTCACGTGTGCGTGTGTGTGTGTGTGTTCCTTACCTTGTAAATAAACTATCACTTTGTACATTGTGTTTGTACCTGTAGTTAGAATGCTTCTCTAAGTCAGAGGCAAGAGCCTGGATTAGGAATTTAGGCCCAACCTAGCCCACAACACATGTATGTGGGAGATCAGAGAGGAAATTATTAGAACCGTCACAGGAGCCGGTGCTGTGGCATAGTGGTTAAAGCCGCCACCTGCAGTGCTGGTATCCCATATGGGCACCGGTTCAAGTCCTGGCTGCTCCACTCCCAAACCAGCTCTCTGCTATGGCCTGGGAAAGCAGCAGAAGATAGCCCACGTACTTGGGCTGCTGCACCCACATGGTAGACACTGAAGAAGCTCCTGGCTTTGGATCAGTACAGCTCCGGCCGTTGCAGCCAACTGGGGAAGTGAACCAGCAGATGGAAGACCTCTCTCTCTCTGCCTCTCCTTCTCTCTCTGTGTAACTCTGACTTTCAAATAAATAAATAAATCTTTAAAAAAAAAAAAAGAACCTTCACAAACGATTAAAAATTCCATATGAATGCCTACCATGCCCACCAGATGAGGGGGATTTAAAGCACAGACACTCTACAGTTTGCTCTTGGACAAAATGGAAAGGAGAGGGAAGAATCTGGAGACTGATGATTGAGAACCAGCACTGATCTGATGGGACTTCCTCTTTTGCTTTTTTCAAAATTACTAACAATAATAAAACTAATCTTGAAACAAGGTTTTACAGTTGTTTGTCAAATAAATCTTGCCTTGCAGGAGCCATATGGGTCATTTCAGTCCAAAATTCTCATAAATGCACCATCTGAAGCACACTGTTAGTGCTAGCACCTACCACTTCTTGCTTGTGTTCGGGATTATTTGAAGGAGGGTGAAGGGAAAGCTGAATAAGAGATACTTGGGCCAGCATTGTGGTGTAGTAGGTTAAACCGTCACCTGCGATGCTGGCATTCTATGTGGGCTCCAGTTAGTGTTGCGGCTGTTCCACTTCCAATCCAGCTCCCTTTCAAGTGCCTGGAAGGGAAAGGATGGCACTGTGGGGTAGCAGATAAAGCTGCTGCCTGAGGTGCTGGCATCCCATACATCCCGGCTACTCCACTTCCAATCCAGCTCCTTGCTCATGTGCCAAGGAAGGCAGCAGAGGACGACACAAGAACTTCGGCCCTTGCACTCCTGTGGGAGACCCAGAAGAAGCTCCTGCCTCCTGGCTCCGGATCAGCACAGCTCCAGCTGTTCTGGCCACTTGGGGAGTGAACCAGAGGACGGAAGATCTCACACTCTGTTTCTCTCTGTAACTCCACCTTTCAAATAAATATTTTTAGGGGGTGGGGCTGTGGAGTAGAGGGGTAAGCTGCTGCCTGCAGTGCTGGCATCCCATGTGGGCGCCAGTTCGAGACCCTGCTGCTCCACTTCCAATCCAGCTCTCTAATGTGGCCTGGGAAAGCAGTGGAAGATGGCCCAATTCCTTGAGCCACTGCACCCGTGTGGGAAACCCAGAAGATGCTCCTGGCTCCTGGCTTCGGATTGGCACAGCTCCGACCGTTGCAGCCAATTGGGAAGTAAACCAGTAGATGGGAGACCTATCTCTCTCTCTCTACCTCTCCTTCTCTCTCTGTGTAACTCTGACTTTCAAATGAATAAATAAATCTTTAAAAATTTTTTAAAAATAAATATTTTTAAAAATTAAAAATTGAAAATTTATATTTACTGAATAAAAATTTAAAAAATAAATTAATTTTAAAAATTAAAAAAAAAAGTACCTGGGAAAACAGTGAAAGATGGTCCAGGTGCTTGGTTCCCTGCTACCAGCATGGGAGACCCAGATGAAGCTATAGCCTCCTGGCTCTGGCCTGGCCCAGCCCCAGTTGTTGTGGCCATTTACAGAGTGAACCAGTAGATGGAGGATCTCTGTTTCCCTCCCTATGTATCTCTGCCTTTCAAATAAATCAATCTTGAGAGGGAAAAAAAAGTTACTCAAGGTTAAACCTTGGCCTTGGGGGCGGGCGCTGTTGTGCAGCAGGTTAAGCCATTGCCTGCAGTGCTGGCATCCCATTTAGGTGCTGATTCAAGTCCCGGCTGCTTCACTTTCAATCCGGCTCCCTGCTAATGTGCCTGGGAAAGCAGTGGAAGACAGCCCAAGTCCTTGGGCCCCTGCACCCATGTTTGAGATGAGGAAGAAGCTCCTGGTCTCCTGCTTCGGTCTGGCCCAGCCCTGGATGATAATAAATAAGTCTTAAATAAATAAATAAGTCTTAAAAAAAAAGTTTGAGGCCGGCGCCGTGGCTCAATAGGCTAATCCTCCGCCTTGCGGCGCCGGCACACCAGGTTCTAGTCCCGGTCGGGGTGCCGGATTCTGTCCCGGTTGCCCCTCTTCCAGGCCAGCTCTCTGCTGTGGCCAGGGAGTACAGTGGAGGATGGCCCAAGTGCTTGGGCCCTGCACCCCATGGGAGACCAGGTTAAGTACCTGGCTCCTGCCATCGGATCAGCACGGTGCGCCGGCTGCAGCACACTGGCCGCGGCGGCCATTGGAGGGTGAACCAACGGCAAAAGGAAGACCTTTCTCTCTCTCTCTCTCTCTCTCACTGTCCACTCTGCCTGTCAAAAATAAAAAGTTTGGCTTTGTCCACTTCATCAAAGAGGTCCCAGCAAATCTCCTATCAGCATTCCACATGTTCGTTGACTAAGGTGATTTAATAGACAGCTGAGCTTAAAGAGAGCCACTGGGAAGTAATGGAGCTTTGTTCCCATCAAGTTTGTTCTACACATTTGATAGAGTCAGCCCCGTGGAGTCTCTTCCCCAAACCCCTGCTATGGTTTGAACAGGATTACTCCTGAACTGCAGATGTTTAGAGTTTGAATGTTTAAACACAAGAGCTTTATGTTGTTGGCACTGGCTTGGTGGAAACAGTCCAATTATGGTGTCCAGGAGATGGGCCTAGTGGGAGAGCCTTAGGTCATCAGGGAATACCCCCAGAAAGTGGCTGCTGCACAAAACTCGATTAGAAAAGCCTGAGTCAGGCCTAGCCCTTTCTTAAAAAATATATATATTTGCAACAGAGAGAAAACTCCCATGTACTGGTTCACCGTTGCGACACCCTCCCTCAGATGCCTGCAATGAGGAGGAACCTGGGCACTCACAACTCAATCCAGGTTTCTTATGTGGCTGGCAAAAGCCCAATCACTGGAGCCATCCCCACTGTCTCCCAGAATCTGTGCTAGCAGGAGCTGCAGGAGCTGAGGCATGCACTGAGCCCAGGCATCCCAAAATGGACGGTGGGTGACTTAACCTGTACCTTAACTGCCAGAAAAATGCCCACCCCCTAGCCACTTCCAGCTTCAGGGTTCACCATGTGATCATCTCTGCACACATTTTGCCATTGTCACTCCCCAGCCACATCAGGTGGGCTATTCCACGGGGCCTGCCTGATAGCAGACTGTGAACCTCCAAAACTGTAAGCCAAAAGAAGCCTGTTTCCTTCATAGGTGGCTTGTCTTGCATTTAGTAACAGTGATGAAGAGTTAATACAGCCCTCCTTTCTTTCTCACTTAAATATCTTAGGAATCTAAAATTTATCTACTTATTAATCAAATATTTACTGAGCACCTAATATGTCTCCCAGGCTGTTAAAGAAATATCATGGCCTCTTTTAGGGAACTTCTTTTATCGCTGATACTACCACATCCTTTTAAACCATAAGTAAAATTCTGTGCATTTGATCAAACAAATATCCATGGAGCACTTACAATGAGCTGGTGGAGCCAGGAAAAAAAACCACCAATAAAAAGTCATTAAGGGGAAAAAAAAAAGCCATTGGGGGCAGGTGCTGTGGCATAGCAGGTGATGCCACCACCTGCAGTGCCGGCATCCACATGGACACGGGTTCAAGTCCTGGCTGCTCCAGCTCTGCTATAGCCTGGGAAAGCAGTAGAGGATGGCTCAAGTCCTTGGGCCCCTGCACCTGCATGGGAGACCCAGAAGAAGTTCCTGGCGCCTGGCTTCGGATCTGATCGGATCAGTGCAGCTCTGGCCATTGCGGCCATCTGGAGAGTGGACCAGCAAATGGAAGACCTCTCTCTCTCTGTCTCTCCTCTCCCTGTGTAACTCTGACTTTCAAATAAACAAATAAAATCTTTTTTAAAAATCAGATTTGAAAAACTTTCCAAACCCGGGCGCCCCAAGGCTAGGACGGTGCAAGGCCAGTCAGGGACGAGGCGGGAGCTGCAACAGGCACACAAATCGGCCTCCCTCAACATAGCAGCCGCGCTCCAAGCCCAGGGACGGACAGAAGATCCGGCTGCCGTCGGGAGGACGCTCGCACAGCCGCCCAGAGCGGCTGCGGGCTGGACAGAGGCTGCGGCTCCTGGTCACCGACCAGGGGATGTCGGGCCGCGCTCCCCGAGCCCGCGATCGCCGGCGCCCCGAGCAACGCCTGCCCGCCCTTCTCTTTGAAGACGCTGGGAGGAGCCAGTCCAGGAGCCGCCGGAGAGGCTGACCAGGCGGCGCACTCAGCCGGGGCTGGGTTGAAGGACAGCTCGGCGAGAGGGCCGGTATCCCACCGAGGAAGGGGGCGTGGCAGGGACCGGCGTCTGCCTACCTGGATCGGTGCTCCTCTCCGAGCTGCCTAAGCACAGGCTGCAAAACCCGCTCCCGCGGCCTCGGCGCCTTTCCGCAGCCCCAGCGACCCTGCAGTTGAACTACGCTACCCAGCCGAACTCGAGCTGCTGCCCGGCATCCTCGCACCTCAGCCCTGGCAAGCGGGGTCTCCGGGGCCGTGGTCGGGGGTGGGTGGGTGGGTGGGGGAGAGCGCGCCAGGGCCCGCGCACAGCACTGTGGGAAGTGTAGTTTTTGTCGTCTACGCCGGAGCTTCTTCCAGGACCGCCTGATTCTCCCAGGGGTCCTGCCCCTGGTAGGCCGACCTAGGCCTAGCAAACGTTTCCCGAGAGACTTTTAGAGACGACTCCGCGTCATCAGTGCCTTTCTGAAGTTAGCCCTTGCTTCACTTCCTGGCCACATAAAAACTTAAGTTTCCTTCTCTGTCCCTCAAATCCCCAGCTGCGCCATGCTGATGTTCTTAGGGCTACTGTCTTTAAAAGGCGAAGGAGCGGGGCAGGGCTCGCAAAGAACCGAAGCTTCGAGGGAGGATATTCCTCTAACGGGTCTTTTGCCAGAACAAACTCGAGTTTTAATAATTCTAGGACTCCATTTTCAGAAAAAAAAATTTAATTCCATTTTCCATGAACTTTAAAAAAAAGACTTATTTATTTTATTTGAAAGGCAGAGTTCCAGAGAGTCAGAGAGAGAGAGAGAGAGGTCTTCCACCTGCTGGTTCACTCCCCAGATGGCCAAAACGGCGGGAGCTGAGCCTATCCAAAGCCAGGAGCCAGGAGCTTTTTCCAGGTCCCCACGGGAAGTGCAGGAGCCTTAAGGCCTTTGGCCATCTTCCATTGCTTTCCCAGGTGCATGAACAGGGAGCTAGATTAGAAGTGGAGCAGCCAGGACTCAAACCAGTGTCCACAGGGGGTGGCTGGTGTCACAGACTGGATTTACCTGCTATGCCACAGTGCCGGCACCCAGAATAATTTTTTAAATAAATTTAATAACAGGAAATTTTTTAACACTTAGGTTTGTATTGCCTTTGCTAGGAAGAAGTATTTAATATGCATCTTGTTTAACCCCAAAATGACTATTTGCATTTGAAATTTCATTTCTAAAAATTAATTTTAATTCTTATATAGAAATAGAAATAATTTTTAAAATTTCAGACTGGCCAGGTGCTGTGGCATAGTGGGTAACACCACCGCCTGTGGCGCTGGCATCCCATATGGGCACCAGTTCAAGTCCCAGCTGCTCCACTTCCAATCCAGCTCTCTGCTATGGCCTGGAAAAGCAGTGGAAGATGGGACAAGTCCTTGGGCCCCAGCCCCCATGTGGGAGACCTGCAGGAAGCTCCTGGCTCCAGATCGGCCCAGATCTAGCTGTTGGATCAAGTGCTTGGGTCCCTGCACCCTATGAGAGATCTGGAATAAGCTCCAGGTTCTTGGCTTTGGATAGGCTCAGCTCTGGTCATTAGGGTTATTTGGGGTGTGAACCAGTGGATGGAAGACCTCTCTCTCTTGGCCTCTGCCTCTCTCTAACTCTGCCTTTCAAATAAATAAATAAATAAATATTAAAAAAAAAAAAGGATACACTGAAGTGAAGTAAAATATGTCACAATCATGATATAAAATACTTGTTATATAAAAGGAACTTCAGAAATATGAAATTAAAAGATGTGTACAGAAATATGAAACTAAAATATATGCTTATTTGGTGCAAAAAACTTGAAATCCATGCATAGTTTTTTTCAAAATTCCCATTTTCCATGAATTTTCAAAGGCCTCTTCTATTTACTTATTTACTTGAAAGGCATAGAGACTGAGGGCAAAACAGAAAGACAGAGAGACTTTCCACCTGATGGTTTACTCCTGAAAGGGCTGGAACACACAGAGCTGGGCCAGCCTGAAGCCTGAACCCAGGAACCCTATCCAGGCCCTTTTCCTATCTAATTAACATGTAAAACACAATAGGCCACTTGTAATTACTAGCAAATTGAAGAACATTTTTCATAATGTTTTAATATAGTCATTACATTATTGTCATTGCCATTTATCTGAGAGTATTTGTCAAGAGCATTGGATCTACCATATTCAGATACTGAGCTAGGAACTGGAAAATGCATAAAATGAACAAAATGGAATAGTCCCAGGCCTTTGTGGAGCCTGGAGGTCTTGTCAGGGAGTCAGAGAACTAAAGACAATGAGTGGTGAGGAGGGATGCCTAGTGCAATCAGGGGTGTAGAGAGAACATAAAATCCACTGTAGTTGAAGATTTTTGATGGACCAAAGGATCAGGGTTAGATCCAAATGGCATTAAACTGTGTGTGTGTGTGTGTGTGTGTGTGTGAAATTCTCCCTTAAATGTGATGTGCCCATGACAAAGCTCTTCATTATTTTAAAAATATGTATCTTAGTGGCAGGGGTTTGCCATAGTAGTTAAGGCACTGGTTAAGATGTCCATGTGTCACACTGGAGCACTCAGCGACTGTTTCTGGCTCTGGCTCTCGACTCCACCTCCCCCTAACACAGACCCTCGGAGACTTCAGTGATGCCTAAGTGGTTGGGTCCCTGCCACCACGGAGGAGACCTGGATTGAGTTCCTGTCTTCAGCCCAATCTAGTCTTCACTGTTGTGGACATTTGGAGAGTAAAGCAGCAGACCACAGTTTCTCTCTCTCTCTCTCTTCCTCCCTTCCTCCCTCCCCTCCCTCTCATAAAAAGTAAAAATAAAATTACATATATAGTCCTAAAAATAGAAACAAAACAAAATAGACATCTTCTAAACCTGACACAGAGTATCTTTTTAGCTTGGAGTCATTCTCCCAGCTTCATTTGAGAATGAACAAGACAAGCCCATAATAAGCAAGGACCTCAAGACTGCTTCCCTTTCCCACAGTCCCATGACAATGAAACTGGGGAGAATCTGTTGATATCTGTGGACTCATTGTCCGTTTGAACTTTAGTTGGAATAAACTGCAGCTATCTTGGATTACCAAGTTTCTTGCATGTGGAAGTCATGTATATGATGACAGAAAAATAGCCTGATCCCTTAATGATCATTGAATCATCATCTCAGCCCTGGGTCACCTAACCTTTGTGCAATGAAAACTGTTGCTCCCCCATTCGTGGAGGAACGACACTGGACCCTGCGCTGTTCTTTTGTCTGCTCGGCCCTTCCCGGGTTTGCTGCTGGTCCTTCCCGGGTTGGCTGCCGACCCCTCCAACTCCGTGGAGGGGCGGCTCCCCCTGCCACTTTCCCCACTTCCGCAGGGGAGCGGCACACCACCGGCTGGCTCTCTCGGGGGCTGCTCAGATGTTCCTCAGGTGTTCCTTCAGATAGATGTTCCTGGTGCATGTTGTCTCTCTCCTCCTTTATAGTCCTCTTCCACCAATCCCAACTCTGCTACCCACACGCCGAGTACGCTGCTCTCCTCCAATCAGGAGCAGGATCAGCTCCTGCAGCTTATCAGTCAAGTTGGCGAGAGGCAGCTGTGTAGAAGTTGTTTACTCCTCTCCCAGCGCCATATTGTGGGAGAGCAGATGCATAGAATAAGTCTTAATTCCAGTAACTTAGTCTAGTCCGAGTTGCTCCCCACAAAAACAAACTTATATCTTGTTTATACTATTGTGTTTAGGACTCTTTGTTTTATCCAGCCAGATTTAACCCTGGCTTAAAAGCATATTGAGTTGCAAGTGTACTAATATATGCATGGGCCACTGTTGTGGCCAAGTGGGTTAAGCTGCTGCCTGCAACACCAGCATCCCATATGAGCACTGGTTTGAGTCACAGCTGCTCCACTTCTCGTTCAACTCCCTGCTAATGCACCTGGGAAGGCAGCAGAAGATGGTCCAAGTACTTGGGCCTGTGACACCCATGTAGGAGACCTGGATGGAGTTTTAGACTCCTGGCTTCAAATTGGCCCAGCTCTGGCTGTTGTGATCATTTGGGGAGTAAATCAGAGAATGGAAGATCTGTCTCTCTCTCTCTCTCTCTCTCTCTCCAGGCAGAGTTAGACAGTGAGAGAGAGAGAGACAGAGAGAAAGGTCTTCCTTTCGTTGGTTCACCCCCAAAATGGCCACTATGGCCGGCGCTGCGCTGATCCCAAGGCAGGAGCCAGGTGTTTCCTCCTGGTCTCCCATGCGGGTGCAGGGCCCAAGCACTTGGGCCATCCTCCACTGCACTCCCGGACCACAGCAGAGAGCTGGCCTGGAAGAGGGGCAACCGGGACAGAACCGGCGCCCCAACCGGGACTAGAACCTGGTGTGCCGGCACTGCAGGCAGAGGATTAGCCTAGTGAGCCGCGGCGCTGGCCATCCCTCTCTCTCTGTAACTCTGCCTTTTAAATAAATAAATAAATAAATCTTAAAAATAAAAACATATTCAGGGAGGCTGGCGCTGTGACATAGCAGGTTAAAGCCCTGGCCTGCAGCTCCAGCATTTCATATGGGTGCTGGTTCGTGTCCCGGCTGCTCCACTTCTGATCCAGCTCCCTGCTAATGTGCCTGGGAAAGCAGCAGAGGATGGCTCAAGTCCTTGGGCCCCTGCACCCACATAGGAGATTTGGAAGAAGGTCCTGGCTCCTGGCTTCAGATAGGCTCAGCTCCAGCTGATGTGGCCATTTCGGGAGTGAACCAGTGGATGGAAGGCCTCTCTCTCTGTCTCTGTCTCTACCTCTCTCTGTAACTCTTTCAAGTAAATAAAATAAGTCTTTAAAAAAAAACATATCAAAGGGAGCATTTATTGGGTTTTAAGGTATGGTAAATTATGCAACCCTCTATCTTCTCTGCCATATGATATCAGCCTGACCTTCTGGCCTCTGAGGATAAGGAGGGATGGAGTTTGAGTTCAGTTGTGTGGTTAATGACTCAAGCAATCATGCCTACACAATGAAACCCCTGTAAAACCTCTAGACACCAAAGCTCCTCCTCAATGGTGAACACATGGGCGTGCTAGTAGAGGATACATCCTGATTCCATGGGGAAAGGGCAGAGAAGTTCTGCATCTGAGACCCTCCCAGACCTCAACTATATGTCTTCATTTGGCTGGTCTTGATTTGTGCCTGCTATGACTCCCCCCGCCAAGGATCTTCTTTATTTGAGAGGTAGAGTTACAGAGAGGGAGAGGGACAGAGAGAAAGGTCTTCAATCTGCTGGTTCACTCCTCAGAGTTGGACTGATCCCAAGCCAGGAGCAAGGAGTTTCATCCAAGGACTTGGGCCATCTTCCATTGCTTTCTCAGGTCATAAACAAAGAGCTGGATTGGAAGAGCAGCTGGAACATGAACCAGTGTCGATATGGGATGCCAGTGCTGCAAGCTTAGCCTATTATACCACAGTGCTGGCCCCTTCTCTGAGTTTTTCTAATGAATTATTGACATTGAGGGGTCCACTATGTAGCCAGTTGGTCAGAAGTATGGGTGACCTGAGGGCCTCCAAACTTGCTGTTGACACCTAAAAGGAAGGCAGTTTTAAGAGTGGTGCCCTTACCCTGTGGGGTCTGCCCTCACCATGGGTAGTAAGTGTCTGATTGTGTCTGAGTGGTGGCTTCCACCAAAACAGAATTCATCAAGGCCTTGAGGCACTGGAAGTTCCAGCTGCAAAAAGGATAATATTTGGGAGTGTGGGTGGGAGGGCAGGTATAGGGGAAGAATCACTATATTCCTAAAGTTGTACTTACGAAATGCATGAAGTTTGTATTCCTTAAACAAAACGTTTCTTTGGGAAAAACAAAGGATAATATTTGCTTCTGATACACAAAATGTGATTGCTTCCAAATGGCCAAGTGGCTTTCTCAGGCTGTCAGACTATGTTTCCTATTTAATGAGCAAGTTAGGACTGCTCTTTCACTGGGTCAGTGGAAAAAGAAGGTCTAACAGTCAGGAGGCACAAGGAGAGGAACAGATGAAAACCGGTGATGGAGCAATAAACCAGGGTGGAGTCATCAGAGTATGTGAATTTACTTCACTGGGCCTTGGGCATTTTGCCTAGAAACTTCAAGACAATATGATGAGATGATTGTGTTACAGATTGCATCACAACCTTTTATAGATGATATCATTCATTCCTGTAATTGGTGGTCAGGAATCCACATCTAGACATCATGTACATCCATGCTCAGAGGTACAGAAGCAGCTCAAATTCTCAGTCCTCTAAGTGATTCCTTTTGGGTGGTCATAAGCAAACTTTGACAAAGGGAAGTTGTAATTGCATTTATTTTGCAGGAAGAGAATAAGAAGAAAAAGGTTCAGCTTGATCCCTCACAGACAAAAGCAGATTACCAGAATAAAACAACCTGTTGTTCTACCAGTATGGAAGTTCTCAGCTCTTTTACCATCAACCAAGACTCAATTTATAGAAACACAGAGTTGGCCGGTGCAGTGGCTCACTAGGCTAATCCTCTGCCTGCAGTGCCGGCATCCCATATGGGCACCAGGTTCTAGTCCCGGTTGCTCCTCTTCCAGTCCAGCTTTCTGCTGTGGCCCAGGAAGGCAGTGGAGGATGGCCCAAGTGCTTGGGCCCTGCACCCGCATGGGAGACCAGGAAGAAGCACCTGGCTCCTGGCTCCGGATCGGTGCAGTGCGCCGGCCGTGGTGGCCATTTGGGGGATGAACCAATGGAAGGAAGACCTTTCTCTCTGTCTCTTTCTCACTGTCTAACTCTGTCAAAACACACACATACACACACACACACACCAGAGGATATAGATCTGCCTGACAGAAGTACCACACAAAGATTCTTTTTTATTTATTTGCATGCATTTCATAAATACAATTTAGGAACATAGTAATTCTTCCCACCATACCCACCTTCCCACCTACACTCCTTCCTCACTTCCCCTTCCCTCTCATGTTCCAGTCTTGTTTTTTACTAAGATCTATTTTCATTTAACTTTATAAACAGAAGATTAACTCTATTCTAGGTAAAGAGTTTAGCAGTTTGTATGAGGAAGAAAAAGAGAAAAAGAAAAACAAAACAAGCAAACAAACTAAAAAAAAAAGAACAAAAACTGTTCCTCAATAGTCCAGACAAGGGCTATTCAAAGTCATTGCATCTCTATGATAATTTTGTATTTTTTAGAAACTTAATTATCTTTAAAGAGAAATCCAAGAATGATACATTTTTTGTGAACACTTAGATATAACTATAATTTATGTGACATAAGAATATCCTCCACTAAAACAAATTCTTTGAGAACAAGTTTTACCATGAAGTCTCAAAATACAACCCTTTGAGGACAGAGGTCCTGCATGGGAAGTTAGTGCACAGTAAATTGTTAATTTAACAAATAACACTCTTACATATGATGTCAGTGATCACCTGAGGCTCTTGAGATGAGCTGCATAGGCTATGGAAGGCTTTTGGATCCACACATTCCTTCAGTATTTTGACAAGGCCACAGGCAAAGTGGAAGCTCTCTCCTCCCTTCAGAGGAAAGTTCATCCTTCTTTGGTGACTGCTTCTTTTCACTGGGGTCTCATCCTCAGTGTAGAACATTTTTTGCCACAGTGTCTTGGCTTTCCATGCCTGAAATGCTCTCGTGGGCTTTTCAGCCAAATCAAAATGCCTTAAGGGTTGATTCTGAGGTCAGAATGCTACTTAAGGTGACTGTCATTCTATGAGTCTGTTGTGTGGACTGCTTCTCATGTTGGAGCATTCACTCTTTTTAAATTTTGTTTATTATTATTAACAAACACTTTTTATTTTTTTAAAGATCTGTTTTATTTATTTGAAAGACAGAGTTACAGAGAGAGGGGTATTCCATCCGCTGGTTCACTCCCCAAATGGCTGCAACAGCTGAAGCTGTGCTGATCTGAAGCCAGGAGCCAGGAGCTTCTTCCTGGTCTCCCACGTGGGTGCAGGGGCCCAAGGACTTGGACCATACTTCCACTGCTATCCCAGGCCATAGCAGAGAGCTGCATCAGAAGAGGAGCAGCCAGGACTAGAACCGGGGCCCATATAGGATGCTGGCGCTTCAGGCCAGGGCTTTAACGCATTGCACGACTGCACCACAGCCCTGTGGGCCCCTTAATCCTATTTATATGATTACCTTAACACTTGATCCTATCTATATGATCACTTTAACACTTAATCGTATCCACATGATCTCTGTAACACTTAGAATGCTATTTTTACCACCTAGCTTAAGAGGATTTGGGGTCCCATGGCAAGTTCTTAAGCTGTACCCTTAGAAGTAAGCCCATAGGAATGTATGCAGGACTATACTGCTTTACAGTTACAAACTCCATTTATTTCACAGTTACAACTTTAGGGCAAAGACTCTTCTTTATGCTCCCAGCTATTGAATAGAAAACAGCTGAGGCTGCAGAGAGCTCAGAACAGAAGACTGTGATCACCTTTGCTGCATGTGCCTTAGCAAGTAGTATTTACACATCAGTCAGGACTCTTGGAAGTTCACCCACAGGCATTTGGCCTTGTGGTTATGATATCCTTATCCCATATCAGAGTACCTGGGCTTGATACCTGACTCCAACTCCTACCTCCAGGTTCTTGCTAATGCAGATCTGATCCTGGGAGGTAGCAGTGATGGCTCAAGTGATTGGGTCTTTGCCACCTATGTTGAAAACCTGGATTGAATTCCTGACTCCTGGCTTTGGCTTTGGCCCAGCCTTGACCCTTTTGGGCAAATGGGGAGTGAACCAGTGGATGTTAATACTATTCTCTCTCTAATAACTTAAAAAAAAATCAGCTCAGAATATCGTCCTCAAATCTGGAATATCATTTGTATGAGTCCATTTTGTGTTACTATAATGAAATATGTGATATTAAATGACTTTACAAAGAGAAGAGGTTTATTTTGGCTCATGGTTTTAGAGGCCAAAAGCTGAGGAGCCACATCTGGGGATGGTCTTCTTGCTGGCAGAGTTCTAAGGAGGCTCAGGACATCACCTGATGAGAGACAGTGTGTGCACAAACACACATGTGTGTGGCGTCTCTCTCCCTCATCTTAAAAAGCCATCAGTAGTGGGGAAGAACCACTATATTCCTAAAGCTGTACCTATGAAATTTGTATTTATTAGATAAAAGCTTTCTTTTTTTTTTTAAGGATTTTATTTATTTTATTTGAGAGGTAGAGTTACAGACAGTGAGAGAGAGAGACAGAGAGAAAGGTCTTCCTTCTGTTGGTTCACTCCCCAAATGGCTGCAATGGCCGGAGCTACGCCAATCCAAAGCCAGAGGCCAGGTGCTTCTTCCAGGTCTCCCACGCGGGTCAGGGGCCCAAGCACATGGGCCATCCTCCACTGCCTTCCCAGGCCACAGCAGAGAGCTAGATTGGAAGTAGAGCAGCCGGGACTCGAACCAGTGCCCATATGAGATGCCGGCGCTGCAGATGCAGGATTAATCTACTATACCATTGCACCAGCCCCTAGAGAAAAGCTTTCTTAAAAAAAAAAAAAAAAGAAAAGAAAAGAAAGAAAAAAGAAAAAGAAAAGCCATCAGTAGGGGCTGGTGTTGTGGTCCAGTGAGTTAACACCCCTTGCAAGGACTGCATCCCATGTCAGGGTGCCAGTTCAAGTCCTGACTTCTTCACTTCTGATCCAGTTTCCTGTTAGTGAGCCAAGGAGGGCAGTAGGAGGTGGCCTATGTCCTTGAGCCCCTGCTATCCCCATGGGAGACCTTCAGCTAGTTCAGCCCTTGCTTTTGTGGGCATTTGGGGAATGAATCAGCACATGCAAGATCTTTCTTTGTCTCTCACTCTCTCTGACTTTTAGCTAAAATGAAAATAAATGATAAATTTAAAAATATGTTATATAAAGCCACTGTATTCAATCATGGGAGCTCTATTCTGATGGTGGGGGTTAAATTTCAATACACAAACCCTTGGAGGACACACTTAAATGATATCTGAAACATACCATCATTGTTCCTTAGAAAAATATTAAAATATCCATTTTACACTCCTCTACCCAACCCAAACAATTTCCTCAAGATTTGCCAAACGTTTTTGTTTACTCTTATTGAGTGCATTTCCAACACTCAGTCAGGCTGCTGGTAGAAAACACGGCACATTCAGGCAATTTGTATTTTTTATTATTTTTTTATTCTTTAAATATTTATTTATTTATTTGAAAGTCAGAGTTACACATAGAGAGAGGAGAAGCATAAAGAGAGAGGTCTTCCATCTGCTGGTTCATTCCCCAAATGGCCGCAATGGCTGGAGCTGTGCCGATCCGAAGTCAGGAGCCAGGAGCTTCTTCCCAGACTCCCACGTGGGTGCAGGGGCCCAAGCACGTGGGCTATCTTCTACTGCTTTCCCAGGCCATAGCAGAGAGCTAGATTGGAAATGGAGCAGCCAGGACTAGAACCGGTGCCCATATAGGATGCCGGCGCTTCAGGCCAGGGCGTTAACCAGCTGTGCCACAGCACTGGCCCCTATTTTTTTATTTTATTTTTTTTAAGATTTACTTATTTATTTGAAAGTCAGAGTTACATAGAGAAGGAGAGAAACAGAGAGATAAAGAGAAATCTTCCATCTGCTGGGTCACTCCCCAGATGGCTACAACGGCTGGAGCTGCGCCGACCCAAAGCCAGGAGCCAGGAGCTTTTTCCAGGTCTCCCACACTGGTGCAGGGGCCCAAGGGTTTAGCCATCTTCTTTTTTTTTTTTTTTTTTTTTTTGACAGGCAGAGTTGGACAGTGAGAGAGAGAGAGACAGAGAGAGAGAGAAAGGTCTTCCTTTTTCTATTGGTTCACCCCCCAAGTGGCCGCTATAGCCAGCCCGTTGTGGCTGGAGCACTGCGTCAATCTGAAAGCTGGAGCCAGGTGCTTCCTCCTGGTCTCCCATGTGGGTGCAGGGCCCAAGCACTTGTGCCATCCTCCACTGCCCTCCCAGGCCACAGCAGAGAGCTGGCCTGGAAGAGGAGCAACCAGGACAGAATCCGGCACCCCAACCAGGACTAGAACCCGCGGTGCTGGCGCTGCAGGTGGAGGATTAGCCTAGTGAGCTGTGGCGCCAGCCTGGGTCATCTTCTATTGCTTTCCCAGGCCACAGCAGAGAGCTGGTTGAGAAGTGGAGCAGCTGGGTCTCAAATGGCATCATGCAATTTTTAAAAAAGATTTATTATTTTGTTGAAAGGCAGAGCAAGAGGAAGAGAGAAAATCTTCCATTTGCTGCTTCACTCCCCAAATGGCCTCAACAGCCTGGACTGGGTCCATCTGAAGACAGAAGACAGGAATTCCATCTAGGTCTCCCGCATCGGTGGCAGCAGCCCAAGTACTTGGGCCATTCCTGCTGCACGTTAGCAGGAAGCTGGATTGGAAACGGAGTGGCTGGGATTCAAACCAGTACTACAATAAGAATGCCACCTTAATCAATCAAGAGCTTAACCTGCTGCACCACAGTGCTGCTCCCACACTCAGGCAACTTGAGAAGTCTTTAATATTAACATTCCAGATGTGGTGGGTTTCATGTGCTCCTCACTCTCCTGGTCACTCTGTGCATCCCTCATCACTCATTGTTTAGTTCTCTGTCTCACTAACTAGACATCAAGTCTCCACAAAGGGTGGTAACTACTCAGTTTTGTTCATTTTGTGCATTTTCCAGTTTCTAGCCCAGTGTCTGACATGTAATAGATGCTAAATAAATACTCTTGAATGAAGAAATGAATGAGATAACTATGTTGAATTATATATATTTCTGGTTTTTTAGTAATTACAAGAAATTGATTTTGTACATATTAACAGAAAAAAAAGACTGCTTTGCTCTACAGGTGTTTTTCAGGAGACAATGCAACCTGATTTAAAAAAAAAGACTATAAGTAACAAAATTTTTATTAGAATAAGCTGCTACTAAATACAAAGGTCCTTAAAAGATAATGCAAAATGAGTATTATGAAAAAACTATGCATTGGGGCTGGCTCTGTGGGTAGCAGATAAAGTTACCACCTGCAGTGCTGGTTCTAGTCCCAGCTGCTCCACTTCCCATCCAGCTCTCTGTTATGGCCTGGGAAGGCAGTAGAAGATGGCCCAAGTGCTTGGGCTCCTGCACTCATGAAGGATATCTGGAAGAAGCTCCTGGTTCCTGGCTTCGGATCAGCCCAGCTCCGGCCGTTGTTGCCATCTGGGAAGTGAACGAGCAAATGAAAACCTCTTTTTGCCTCTGCCTCTGCCTTTCTGTAACTCTGCCTTTCAAATAAAATAAATAAATCTTTTTAAAAATGCATGAATTTCAAGTCTTTTGCATCCAGAGAAGTTTATCTTTTATTTCTATGTTTCCAGAAATTTTCTGAAGTTCCCTTTTACATGCAAGTATTACCTTATGTTCCAGACCCATTTTAATTTCCATCATGGCATCTTTCTTTGAAATTGGTCTTGCAGTACACTTTTAAGAGCATTTATGATAAAGTTGCAAAATATCAATGCCTGAGAAAACAGCATTTTGAAATATCAAGAATAACTTATTTCTATGGAAAAAGGAAAAGTGATTTTTTTTTCTAGAAATGAAATTTCAATGGGGCCAGCACTGTGGCACAGTGGGTAAACCCACTGCCTGCAGCGTTGGCCTCCCATATGGGTGCTGGTTCGAGTCCTGGCTGCTCCACTTCCGATTCAGCTCCCTGTTAATATGCCTGGGAAAGCAGCTGAATATGACCAAGTGCTTGGGCCCCTGCACCCTTGTGGGAGACCCCGAAGAAGCGCCTGGCTCCCAGATTCAGTTCGGCCTAGCTCTGGCTGTTGGAGCCATTTGGGGAGTGAACTAGCAGATGGAAGACATCTCTCCACCCCTTCTCTGGCGCTGCCTCTCTGTAACTCTGCTTTTCAAATAAATAAATAAATAATCTTTTGAAAACAATTTTAAAAAATTCAAAGTCAAATAGTAATTTTTGGGTTCTTAAATCAGATCCATACATGTAGGCTCACTCCTAGCAAAATCAATACAAACTAATGTGTTAATGTCAATAAATGTTCTACAATTAAATGTATTTGACAGAGTCCTAGGATTCGTAAGACTGCTCAGGTATATCCTGAGGAATAACCTCCTTCGAAGCTGGGGTTCTCTGCTCCCCCTTGAGCCGCGCCCTCTCTCACTTGCGCCTTCCTTATACAGGTTTCCTTGGGCGTCACCGTCACTGGCAGGGCTTTCAGCTGCCAGAACTTAGGTCAACCCCAGGTTTATGCGCTGTGGGTCTCTATTTACAAACCCAGGCTGCTCTGTGTATCCGGTGTGGGACACGCGGTGAAAGTGACCGGTACAGAAGCCGCGAGCCCCGCCCCGCCCCTTCTCTTTTTACAGGTGCTAAAAACTCCAGGAAGGTGCGCAGGGAAGCCAAGTTTTCTAAGTCCCGGAAGTGAAGCCACCGACAACTTCAGAGGCTCTGACGACGCGGAGTCCTCTCTAAGAATTTGTTCGGAGACGTTTGCTGGGCTCTGCTTGCCCTTACCCGCCGAGTGTTAACCCTCAGCGCCCCCGAGGGAGCCCCCGGGCCGCCCTCCAGCAAACCCTAAATGAAGTCGTGAGGCCGGGGCCTCCGGGAGGTCACCGAAAACCACACTTCCCAGAGTGCTGTGCGCGGACCCCTGCGCGCGCGCCCCGCCCCGCCCACGGCGTCCCCGGAGGCCGCCACTCACCAGGTCTGACGAAAGAGAACGCCAGGCGCGTGCCCGGGCTCGGCGGGGGCTGCGCTGTAGGTGCGCGTTCGCCGGTGCGCGAGCGTTGCTCGTTAGGACTCCCTGCGGGCGGCCGGCCGGGAGGCGCCGAGGCCCTGGGACTGGGTTTCGCGGCGACAGCCTGGGCTACACGGAGAGGAGCCGGCGGAGCAGCGCGGGTTCAGGTGCGCGGACGCTCGTCCTCCCCCCACGCCCTCTTTCTCCGCGTAGAGGGCGGTCGCTCGCGCGGGTCCCTCCCTCACCCCAGCTGGGACTCGGAGCGCCGCCCGTGCTCGCCCCTCGGGCGCTCGGTCTCGAGCCCTCGAACGGCCGCGCGAACCGCACCGCCGCCGAGAGGGCTCGTACCCCGGCCGGCCGACCTTCCGACCCCACTGCCCCGCGGCTCCTGGCGGCCCCGTTGGCCCTCCTCGCCGCGGGGAAGCCCACGTCTGGTGCTGTCAGCCCCGCCGGCGGCTGCTTGGTCGCTTCTTCCCCGGGGTCTCCCGAGACGGGCAGGCAGGTGCTTCGCGGGGTGCCGGGCGACCGCAGCTGCGTGGGTTCGGGCCCGGGGAGGGCAGCCGGGGGCTCCCAGGGTTCGCGGCCTGCCCGGCCAAGGCTAAGGGGCTCGGAGCCCGCCCGCGGGGGAGCCTCCCGCTGGGGGCTTGTCGGCTCCGGGGCTCGCCGCTGGTCTGGACTGGCCCATCCTCGGGGTGGGGTGGGGGCTTGCGAGGTTCGCTGGGCACCTTGGCCGACGCGGGGTGCGGCGCATCGGGAAGGGCGGCTCAGGAGCCGCAGCCTCTGCCCAGCCCGCAGCCGCTCGAGGCGGTTGTGGGAGCGTGTCCCCGACGGCAGCTGTCCCCTCCGTCCCTGGGCTCTGGGCTCGGTGCACGCCTGCTTTGTGGAGGGAGGCCGATGTGTGTGCGGGCTCTGCCTGTTGTAGCTCCCGCCTCGTCCCTGACTGGCCTTGCACCGTCCTAGCCTTGGGGCGCCCGGGTTGGGAAAGCTTTTTAAATCCGATGGCTTTTTATCGGAAAGGTTTATTCGTATTCCTTTTAATTTGCATTTGTTTCGGGTTTTGGCTCTTTTCCGGAAGCTTGTGTTGCCTCTTGGGGAGAAGGTTCTCGGAACCTGGTTTGATGCAAGTGTTGTGTGCATTGTTGCACGTTTTGGGGGCTTGCCTGGTTTCCCTGGCCTGCTGGCTCCACAGATGGTACAGCGGGGTGAGCAGAGGAACCTTGCCAATACTGGCTCCTGGAAAGCTGCTTGGAGGTGGCTTTGCCTTTAGCTGCTGCTTTTCCTCGTTCCTTCTGGCACCACTTTTAATTTATCGGTGATTTTAAATGTGAAAGGCAGAGAGTCGGCGATCTAGCGTCTCGGGTTCACTCTCCAAATCTTGGCAACAGCTGGAGCCGAGCCCTTTCCGAGCTGGGAGCCTGGAACTGGATTTGGGCCATCCTCACCTGTTGCCTCCCAGGGTGTGCATTAGGAGGAGGGAGAAATCTGAAGCACAGTGGGGACCGAAACTCAGCCGCTGCGATGTGGTCTGCGGCTACTCAGAACGTGGGGCTGCTCTATACACGACCTTAACAGTAGCCAACCAGGGATTCTGTATTGCACTTAGCATAGTCATTTTACAATTTAAATCTGGTAATTATTTTAGCATTCGGTAATATTGCAGTTACTGGTGTGTTTGTTTTTTAATAGAATAAGTTACTCTTTTGTAAGATGGTATATTCTGTAATAGTAAGTTTTGTATCCTGACAAGGAAAATCAGTGCACAGAATAATTTTTTAGTAACAGTTTTGTTTTGTTTCTAGATTTATTTTTACTTAGTTGAAAGAGTTACAGAGAGAGGGAGGGGGAGGGAGAGGTCTTCCATCCACTGGTTCACTCACCAGATGGCCACAATGGCCAGAGCTGAGCTGATCTAGAGCCAAGAGCTTCTTTCAGGTCTCCCACCGGGGTACAGGGGTTCAAGCACTTGGGCCATCCTCTGCTGCTTTCCCAGGCACATTAGCAGGGAGTGGGATTGGAAGTGGAGCAGCCAAGATTCAAACTCTTGCCCATATGGGATGCCAGCACTGCAGGCTGGGGCTTTAATTCTGCTGCACCAGCCCCATTTAAAAAAAAAAAAAAAAACATTTATCTATTTATTTACTTATTTGAAAGGCAGAGTTGGGGGATGAGGGGGGCCAAAAACGGAGAGAGACCTTCTGTCTGCTGGTTCACTCCCCAACTGGCTGCAAGGGTGAGAATTAGGCCAGTTCCAAAGACAGGAGCACTTGGGCCATCCTCCACTACCTTCCCAGGCACATTATCAGGGAGCTGGATTGGAAGAGGAGCATCTGGGACTTGAACTGGTACCCATATGGGATGTTGGTGTCACGGGTGGCGTCTTTGCCTATTATGTCACAGCACCAGCCCCAACAATGTATTTTCTTAAGCTGGAACTCGAACTGGTGCCTATATGGGATGCCAGCATTGCAAGCAGCAGCTTAAACTGCCAGCCCCCAGAAATAGATTTTATTTTTAAAGGAGCTTTAAGCTCACAGCAAAATTGAGTGGAAGGTATAGCAATTTCCCATGTATCCCTCGCCCCCACAACCTCCTCTATGATCAGAATCCCTAATTTGTGTTACATTTAACCTGTTTTGACATACCATTGTCACCTGAAGTGCATAGTGTCCAACAGATGTCATTTGTACTTTTGTACATTCTATGAACTTTATTCTGTTTATCAGATTCTTTTGAGTTGTAAGGAACTGAAATGGGCATTGTCATAAAAAAATTAAAGGGAATATTTTGAACATCTTAAATAGTAATTTCAAATGACTTCTGTATTTTAAATATTGGGCACTTATCTTTTGAATTTTTTTTGAATTGACATTCTCCTGTGACATCAAATGTGGGATATTAGATATAAAAGATTTTTTATTTTTTTAAAAGATGTATTTATTTATTTGAAAGAGTTAGAGGAGAGGCAGAGAGAGAGAGAAAGTCTTCCATCTGATGGTTCACTCCCCAATTGGCCATAATGGCTGGAGCTGTGCTGATCTGAAGCCAGGAGCCAGGAGTTTCTTCTGGGTCTCCCACGTGGGTGCAGGGGCCCAAGCATTTGTGCCATCTTCTGCTTTCCCAGGCCACAGCAGAGAGCTGGACTGGAAGTGGAGCAGCCGGGTCTCAAAGTGGAGCATCCAGGTCTCAAACTGGCGCCCATATGATATGCTGGCGCCTCAGGCCAGGGCATTAACCCACTTCGCCACAGCACCAGCCCCATGAAAGATTTTTGTTTTAAAGATTTATTTATTTATTTGAAAGAGAGGCAGAGAGAGAGAGAGGTCATCCATCCGATGGTTCACTCCCAAATTGGCTGCAACGGCCAGAGCTGCACTGATCCAGAGCCAGGAGCTGTTTCTGGGTCTCCCATGCGGGTGCAGGGGCCCAAGGACTTGGGCCATCTTCTGCTTTCTCAGGCCATAGCAGAGAGCTGGATCAGAAGAGGAGCAGCTGGGACTAGAACCGGCACCCATATGGGATGCTGGCATTTCAGGGTGTTAACCCACTGCGCCACAGCACCAGCCCCCCATAAAATATTTTTTAAAAAAACTTTTATTCAAGATAGAGGAAGGGAGAGCAGAGGTTCCCATCCACTAACTCACCCCGTAAATGCCTCTGGTGGGGCAGGAGGGGAGCCATAGCCAGGAGTGAAATCCGGTCTCCAGTGAAGGTTGTAAGAACTCAACCACTTGCATCAGCACCACTCCTTCCTCGGGTCTCCAACTACAGGAAGCTGGAGTCAAGAGTTGGTGCAAGGTATCCAACCTGGGTATTCTGAGGTAGAACTTGGGTGTCTGAACCTGTAGCTGAACTGTTAGATCAGATGCCTGTCCCAAGTTTTGATTTCTTTGAATTCTTAACACAGAGTTATTTGTTTATATTTATTATGAAGTAAAGAATGATTGAGAAGAAATGTTATGTAGGATAACAGTGCCTTGCTTGTTCATCTTAAAACATTAAATTAACAGTGTCTTCTTTCTTCGGGGAAAAAAAATCTTTGAAGTTAACCCAGGAAGCAAGAGGAAATTAAACATTTAAGACACACTAATTTTTTTTTACTGATGACAAGATATGTCTACAATAAAATGTTACCCATTAGTCCTCCCCCTACATTTAAAAAAAAATTATTTATTTATATGTATGGCAGAGCATCAGAGGAAGAAGGCAAGATCTTCCATCTGCTGGTTCACTTTCCAGATGGCTGCAACAGCCATTTGAGACCAGGCCAAAGCCAGGACTCCATCCTGGTCTCCCATTTGGGCGGCAGGAGCCAAGCATTTGAATCATCTGCTGCCTTCCCAGGGATGTTAGTGGGAAGCTGAATTGGAAGTGGAGCACCTGGGACTCCCAGCACTCCAATATGGGATGCCAGCCTCACAAGCCTTGGTTTAGCCCACTGTGCCACAATGCTGCCCCTTTAAAAAAAAAAAAATCTGTTTATTTTCTCAGTGTTGAGGGGCTTTTGTGGAAGTATCAGGATATAATAATATGTAATACTCAGTTCTGGAAGTACACAGTCCTGGATTAGAATCCCAGCTGTGCACTCATTTGCTCTGTGAACATGGCAAATTGTTTTCTGAATCTGTTTCCTTAGCTGTGGTTGGAAAATAAAAATAATACAGATGAGGCTAGCACTGTGGTGTAGCAGGTAAAGCTGCTGCCTGCAGTGCCGGCTTCCCATATGGGTGCTGATTCGGGTCCTGGCTGTTCCATTTCCAATCCAGCTCTCTGCTATGGCCTGGAAAAGCAGTAGAAGATGGCCCAAGTTCTTGGGCTCCTCAGCTGTGTGGGAGACTTGGAAGAAGCTCCTGGGTCTTGGCTTCAGATCAGACCAGCTCTGGCCTTTGCAGCCATCTGGGAGTGAACCAGTGGATAGAAGATATCCCCCCCCCCACTCTCTCCCCCTCTCACTCTTTACGTCTTTCCCTCTCTCCTCCCCTATCTCTCCCCCCAATCTCTCGTATCAAATAAATAAATCTTAAAAAAATATACAGGCTTCTCTCTTCCCAGAATTGTGAGAATTAATTGTTGTTTTATGTTAAAGCGTCTTATGAATCATAACTAATATTTATTGGCATTGTTAGTCATGAGTTGTGTTCTAAAATGCTGCCAGTATAATTTATTTTCTGGTGAATATTGCTTATGTAAATACTATGAACTTTATTTTTTATTTTTTTAAGGATTTATTTATTTATTTGAGTTGGAGAGGGAGAGGGAGAGACAGAGAAATCTTCCATCCACTGGTTAACTCCTCAAATGGCCGCAACTGCCAAAACTGGGCTGGTCTGAACCCAGGAGCCAGTAGCTTCCTCCAGGTCTTCCATGTAGGTTTAGGGATCCAAGTTCTTGGACCATTCTCTGCTGCTTTCCTAGGCATATTAGCAGGGAGAAAGATCAGAAGTGGACCCAAACTGCTGCCCATATGGGATGCCTGGCATCGTGAGCGGCGGCCTTACCCACTAAGCCACAAGGCTGGCCCTCTCAACTTCTTTTAAAGGGTTAGCTGTACAAAAGAGTATATTGTTTTGTTATGAATGATTTATTTGATTCTTGGGAGTGAGAGGTAAGAGATGGAAGGAACTTGGGAGATTTTTTACTTTCTCTCTCTGATTTTTTTTTTTAGATTTTTTTTTTTTTTTTTTTTTTTTTTTTTTTTTTTTGGACAGGCAGAGTTAGTGAGAGAGAGACAGAGAGGAGAAAGGTCTTCCTTCTGTTGGTTCACCCCCTAAATGGCCGCTATGGCCAGCGCGCTGTGCCAATCCGAAGCCAGGAGCCAGGTACTTCCTCCTGGTCTCCCATGCGGGTGCAGGGCCCAAGCACTTGGGCCATCCTCCTCTGCCTTCCCGGGCCACAGCAGAGAGCAGGACTGGAAGAGGAGGAACTGGAACAGAATCTGGCGCCCCAACTGGGACTAGAATCCGGGGTGCCAGTGCCGCAGGCGGAGGATTAGCCTAGTGAACCACAGCGCTGGCCTCTCTCTCTGATTTATAATATGTATCTATTGTGCTTCTCATAGGTTATCTTCCAAGGGTCTGTGAATACCATGTGTATTTGTACTTTTCTGAAGCAAAGACCTGTAACTTTCAACAGATACTAACAGAGATTCATAATCCTCCTTTCCCCAAGGCTTGTAAGAACCACTAGCTTCAATTATTTAGGGGTTTCTAGAAATTTTGCATGTTTTTACAGCTTTTTATTTATTTGAAAGGCAGAAAGATTGATTTTCCACCAGTTGGTTCACTGACCAAAGCCTGCAACAGCTGGAACTAAATCCAGGTTTTTCATATGAGTGGCAGGGACCCCAATTTTTTTAAGATTTATTATTTGAAAGGCAGAGTTACAGAGAGAGAGAGAGAGAGAGAGAGAGAGATCGAGAGAGATCTTCCATCCGCTGGTGCATTCCCCAAATGGCCGCAATGGCAGGTGCTGGGCCAGGTGGGAGTTAGTAGCTTCATATAGGTCTCCCATGTGGGTATAGGGGCCAGGTACTTGGGTCTTTTTCCCAAATTTTCAATTCAGCAGGGAGCTGAATTGAAAGTTGAATAGCCTGGACTCAGCTGACACCATATGGGTCATTATACTGCATCTTTTTTTTTTTCTTATGCAGCCGATTATTTCACTTTAATAATCAAAGTCTGGGGCCCACACTGTGGCATGGTAGGCTAAGCTTTTGCCTGCAGTACCAGCATCCCATATGGTGCCGGTTCTAGTCCCGGCTGCTCCTCTTCCCATCTAGCTTTCTGCTTGTGGCCTGGAAAATCAGTGGAGGATGGCCTAAGTACTTGGGCACCTGTACCCGTGTGGGAGACCCAGAGGAAGCTCCTGGCTCTTGGCTTCAGATTGGCCCAGCTCCAGCCATTGCAGTCATTTGAGGTGTGACCTTTCTCTCTCTCCCTCCGTCTGTAACTCCATCTCAGCAACAACAACAAAAATCAAAGTCTGACTTAATTTAATTGAGTATTGAAAACAAAGGTGAACTATCTTAGCTAAGATTTTACCCATGGGAATGCTTTTGGTTTTATGAAGATTAGTGGTTTATTTTTCAATGCTTTGTTTAAATTCAGTATACATACCCCAGAATGCACATAAATGTAAAGATAAATGAGTTTTTGTCCTCTGAGCATGCTCATCACCAACACCAAAATTAAGAACAAAGCATTACTAGAACTATAAGAGTCCTTACTATGTGCTCCTCTCTTTTTTTTTTCAATGTGAGAAAGAACATTATTTTGTCATTTACATTGTAGAATTCAGTGAAGCAATATTTATAACTAAATACCAACTGATATGACAGCCGCACGATTTTTATACTCTATGTAATAACTTCCACAAATAAGAGAAAATGTGATTTTTGTCTGAGTCTGGCTTATTTAACTTAGCATAATGATCTCCAGTTGGAAGTATTTTGTTGCATATGTCAGGATTTAGGGGGCTGGCATAGTGGCATAGCAGATAAAAGCAATGCCAACAACCAGTATGGGCTCTGGTTCATGTCCTGGCTGCTCCACTTCCAATTCAGCTCCTTGCTAATGTCCTGGGAAAGCAGCTGAAGATGGCTCAAGTGTTTGGGCCCCTGCCACCCAAATGGGAGACCTAGAAGAAGCTCCTGGCTTCTGCCTGGCCCAGCCCTGGCCACTGCTGTTCTTTGGGGACTTGAACCAGCTGATGGAAGATCTATCTCTGCCTCTCTCTCCATAACTCTGACTTTCAAATAAATAAGTAAATCTTTAAAAATTAGAAAGTCAAAATTTCATTCTTTTTTAATGGTTGAGTAATATTCTGTTGTGTTTGTATACCACATATTTTTATATAGGTATCAGTTGATGGATATCTAGGTTGATTCATATCTTAGCTAATGTGAATTGAGCAGCTATAAAACTGGGAGTGCAATTATCTCTTTCATATGCTGATTTCATTTGCTTTGGAAATATTCCCAGGAGTGGGATACCTGGGTCATGTGGTAGATCTATTTTTAGTTTTCTGAATCTTCATGCTGTTTTCCATAATGGTTGTACCAATTTGCAAAGCCACCAGAGGTTTTTGCACAACCTTTTTCTGAATAACCTTGCCAGCATTTGTTATTTTTTGATATTTGGATAATAGCTATTTTTTTAAAGATTTATTTATTTATTTGAAAATTAGAGATGGAGACAGAGAGAGAGACAGATAGATAGATATGGATGTTTAATCTGCTGGTTTACTATACCAGATGGCCACAACAGCTGGGGCTAGGCCAAGCCTAAGGCAGGAGCCAGGAACTTCTTCCAGGTCTCTAAAGTGGGTACAGGGATCCAAGTACTTAGGCAGTCTTCTGCTGCTTTCCCAGGAGTATTAGCAGGGAGCTGAATTGGAAGTGGAGCAACCAGGACTCAAACTGCTGGCTGCAGTGCCAGTCCTGGATAATAGTCATTCTAAGTGGAGTGACATGATAGCTGCTTTTTATTTTTATTTCATTTCCCTGATGGCTAGTGATCATTTTTTAAAGATTTATTTTTAAAGATTTATTTGAAAGGCAGAGTTTGAGAGAGAGGAGGAGAAACAGAGAGAAAGAGAGAAATATCTTCCCAAATGGCTGCAAAAGCCAGGGCTAGGCAGTGGCAGAGCAGGGGACCGCAGCTTCTTCTGGCTCTCCCATGTGGATGCAGGGGCCCAAGTACTTGTTCCATTTTTCCACTGCTTTCCCAGGCACATTAGCAGGGAGCTGGATCAGAAGTGGAGCAGCCGGGGCTCGAACCAGTTCTCATATGGGATGCTCAGGCTGCAGATGGCAGATTTACCTTCTATGCCACAGAACCAGCACCTGCCCATTTCTTTTCTTTCTTTGTCTTTTATTTATGTAAAAGGAGCAAATTTAATGTATTTCATATGTACAGTTTTAAGAGCATAGTGATACTTCCCATCTATCCTCCCTTCCTCCATCCCTCCAATCCTGTTTCTTCATCGTCCTTCCTTCTTTTCTTTTAATTTTTATAATGACATAAACCCAGTTTTCTTTGTAATGACAAGCTTAAATCTCCATTAGAAAAAAGGATTCAACAAGTAGTAAGCAGAAAAATCACTCTTGCTCAAGAGTATAGACAAGGGCTATAAACAATTATCAAACTTCAGAATGTCAGTTTCTTTGATATACATTACTTTTTTTGGTGCTCTGTATGTCAGTTACCACAAATCAGGGAAAACATGATGTTTGTCTTTTTGGGGACTGGCATATTTCACTAATATAATGGTCTCCAGTTGCATCTGTTATGTTGTGAAAGACAGGATTTCATTCATTTTTTTTTTTTTAAACCTGAATAGTATTTCATCGTGTATATATACCACAGTTTCTTCATCCAGTATCAGTTGATGGACATCTGGGTTGATTCCATATCTTAGCTGTTGTGAGTTGAGCTCCTGTAAACATGGGGGTACAGATAGCTCTTTCATATGCTGATTTCATTTCTTTTGGGTAAATTCCCAGGAGTGGAATGGCTGGATCATATGGTAGGTCTATTTTCAGATTTCTGAGGAATCTCCACACTGTCTTCCCTCACGGTTGCCCTAATTTACATTCCCACATCCTCACCAGCACTTTTTGTTTGTTTTTGTTTTTGGATGATAGTTTTACTGTGGTGAGGTGAAACCTCATTGTGGCTTTAATTTGCATTTCCCTGATGGCTAGTCATCCTAAGCATCTTTTCATGTGTCTGTTGGCCATTAATATTTCCTCCTTTGAAAAAATACCTGTTCATATCCTTAGCCCATTTCTTAACTGGATTGCTTATTTTATTGTTGTTTAGTTTCTTGAGCTCTGTTTATATCCTGGATATTAGACCTTTATCGAATGTATAATTTGTGAATATTTTCTCCCCTTCTATTAGTTACCTCTTTACTTTGTTGAGTGTTTCCTTTGCAGTGCAGAAGCCTCGTAGCCTGATGTAATCCTTTTTGTCTTTTTTTTTTCCTTTATTGCCTGTGCTTCTGGCATCTTATCCAAGAAGTCTTTGCATATGCCAATGTCTTGCAGTGTTTCCTCTATGTTTTCCTTTAGTTATTTGTTGGTTTCAGATCTTAGATTAGATCCCTGATCCATTGCAAGTTGATTTTTGTATAGGATGTGATAAACAAGTCTTGTTTTATACTTTTGCATATAGAGATCCAATTTTCCCAACACTATTTGTTGAAGAGACTCTCTTTTCTCCAGGGAGTGATTTTAGCTCCTGTCTCAAAGATAGTTGGTTGTAGTTACCTGTATTAATTTCTAGGGTCTCTGGTCTGTTCCATTAGTTGACATGTGTATTGTGCCAGTAAAAAGCTGTTTTGATTGTAGCTGCTCTGTAGTATGTCTTTAAATCTGGTATTGTGATGCTTCCAGCTTTATTTTTATTTTTTAGCATTTCTTTAGTTATTCTAGGTCTTGTGATTCCATATGAATTTTAGGATCATTTTTTTTCTAGATCTGAGAAGAACATCATTGGTGTTTTGATTGGGATTGCACTCAACTGTAAATTGCTTTGGGTGGTATGTATATTTTGATAATATTCTTCCAACCCATGATCATGGACAATTTTTCTTTCTTTTGTGTGTGTGTGTGTGTGTCATCTATTTATTTCCTCAGTGTTTTGTAATTTTCATTTTAGAAATCTTTCACATCATTCGTTAAATTTATCCCGAGGTAAGGTACTTAAATTTTTTTGTAGCTATTGTGAATGGGACTGATCTTACAAGTTCTTTCCCAGCCATGGTATTGTTTATGTATACAAAGACAATTTTTTTTTCGACAGGCAGAGTGGACAGTGAGAGAGAGACAGACAGGTCTTCTGCACCGCGCTGATCTGAAGCCAGGAGCCAGGTGCCTCCTCCTGGTCTCCCATGCAGGTACAGAGCCCAAGGACCTGGGCCATCCTCCACTGCCTTCCCAGGCCACAGCAGAGAGCTGGACTGGAGAAGAGCAACCAGGACAGAATCCGGCGCCCCAACCAGGACTAGAACCGGGTGTGCCGGCGCCGCAGGCGGAGGATTAGCCTATTGAACTGTGGCGCCGACCACAAAGACTATTTTTTAAAGATTTATTTGAAAATTAGAGTTATATAGAGAGAAGGAGAGGCAAAAAGAGAGAGGTCTTCCATCGGCTGGTTCACTCCCCAGTTAGCCGCAACGACTGGATCTGAGCTGATCCAAAGTCAGGAGCTTCTTCCCAGTTTCCCACACAGGTACAGGGGCCCAAGGCCTTGGGTCATCTTCTACTGCTTTCCTAGGCCATAGCAGAGAGCTGGATCAGAAGTGGAGCAGCCAGGACTCGAACTGGCGCCCATATGGGATGCCAGCACTGCAGGCGGCGGTCTACCCACTATGCCACCAGCACTGGCCCCAAAGCTGTTGATTTTTGTGTGATTTTATATCCTACAGCTTTACCAAACTCTCTTATGAGTCCCAATAATCTCTTAGTGGAGTCTTTTCGTTCTCCTGTAGAGAGGATCGTATCATCTGAAAATAGAGCTAATTTGACTTCTTCCTTTCCCATTTGTATCCCTTTGATTTCTTTTTCTTGTCTAATGCTTCCCTCATGGGTGACCTGTATTTAATTCCTGGTTCCCAGCTTTGACCCTGGCCATTGCAAGCATTTGGGGAGTGAATCAGTAGATGAGAATGCTCTGTACCTCTCTCTCTTCTGTATCTTTGCCTCTCAAACAAATAAAGTTGAGAAAATGCAGACATGTATTATCTCACATTTTCTGTAGGTCAGGAGTCTGGACACAGCTTAGTTGGTCTTTTGCTTAGGATCTCATAAGGCAGCAATATAGGTGTTGACCAGGCTGCATTCTTAATATGAGGTTCAATTGTGGGGAAATCTGCTTCTACTCTTATTTGAATCATTGGCAGGGTTTTTTATTTTCCTGGAGCTCAATAAAGGTATTTGAAAAAGTTCATGGAAGATATATAATTTTTTTAAAAAAATATTTATTTATTTGAAAGGGGGAGTTACAGAGAGAGAGGAAGGCAGGGAGAGATCTTCCATCCACTGGTTCATTCTTCAAATGGCTGCGATGGTCAGGGCTGGGCCAGGTTGAAGCCAGGAGCTTCATTCTGGTCTCCCATGTGGGTGGTAGGGGCCTAAGTACTTGTGCCATCTTCTGCTGCCTTTCTCAAGCCATTACCAGGGAGCTGGATTGGAAATAGAGCAGCGTGGACATAAACTGGCTCCCATATGGGATGCTGACCCTGCAGACAGTGGCTTAACCCACTATGCCATAGCACTGGCCCCAGAAAATACATAGTATTATAAAAGCTATTTGTAGATTGCACAAAAATACACTTAGGTTTTTAACTCTGGTTTTCCACAAACTTCCTGAAGTACCCTCATCTGACTATGAGCCTTTGCTTTTTACTGACTATGAGGTATAGACCTTCAGGTCCTAGGAGCTGCATGTAGTTCTCTGTGATATGGCTGTTCTGCAGTAGTTTGTTCTTCAAGGTCTGCACAGTAGCCTCTCTTTGCAATGTGCTCACTCAGTGTTAAGCAACCGAATCAAAAGAGTGGTGTCTCACTGACTTCCCAAGTTCTTGTGATTAGAGGCAAGTCACAGGTTCTACCCACACATAAAGAGATTGTATGAGGACTGACTTGTTGGCGGTTAGTGTTGTGTGTGTCTGCCACAGAAACTTTAAGAAGATATTAATAGCCATAATTTGTAGTCTTATGTTGTCATTTTGGTTCCTGTCAGAAGCTGGAAGTGATGAGATTCACAATAAAGAACCTAATTCAGCTAATATGCTGGCTAAGGTGTCTGTAATTTTCTGAAATTTCATAATAAGTATGGCTTGCTATGCAAAATATTTGCAAAATGGCTTATAATTTTATAAGCACTTGTAAATCCATTATTGCATTTGATGTAATTCTTAGTGTAAGGTAGATAGGTATCCCTGTTGATAGATGAAATGGAAGGTTGGTGAAGCCTTAAAAAACATTCATACAGCCAATAAATGGTAGAACAGATGTTTTTACTTAAAAAAAAAATCTATGTTCCAGTCTCTGTATTTTTTTTAAGATGGATTTATTCATTTATTTGAGAGAGAGTGTTATAGACAGAGAGGGAGAGACAGAAAGGTCTTTCATCAGTGGTTCACTCCTCAAATGACTGCAGTGGCCGAAGCTGGGAGCCAGAGGCTTCTTCCAGGTCTCCCACGTGGTTGCAGGGGCTCAAGCACTTGGGCTATCTTCCACTGCTTTCCCAGGCCATAGCAGAGAGCTGGATTGGAAAAGGGACATGAACGGGTACCCATATGGGATACCGGCACCAAAGGTGGAGGCTTAGCCTACTATTCCACAGCGCCAACCCCTGTTTTTGTTTTTGTTTTTTTCAAGATTTATTCATTTATTTGAAAGTCAGAGTCGCAGAGAGAGAGAGAGATCTTACATCTGTTGGTTCACCCCTAGATGGCCACAATGGCCAAGGATGGGCCAGGCCGAAGCCAGGAGCCAGGAGCTTCTTCCAGGTCTTCCACATGGGTAGCAGGGGCTCAAATACTTGGGCCATCTTCTGTTGCTTTTCTGAGACCAGTAGCAGGGAGCTGGATTGGAAGTGGAGCAGCCAGGACAAGAACCAATGCCTATATGGGATGCCTGCATTGCAGGCAGTGACTTTACTCCCTGTTGTCCCCTCCAAAGTATATTTGTACCACAAAACTCTTCGTGGTATGGACATTCATCAGATATGCTTTGATAATGAAATTAACTTTGGTTTTACGTGTAAATATGAATAGACTGTGAAAGTACAGACAAAAGGAGATCTTTTTAACAATTCAGCAATTCCTATGCCTAGTAGTATAATTTTTGTATCCTCAAAATATTCCTGTTGGTGATATCTGTTTCACAGAAGAGATAACTGAGGTTGAAGCAGGTTGTCATTTGACTAAAGTAATACAGTTGCTAAGTGGTAGTACCATGATCTGACTTTTTAATCTAGGATGAAAGTAACTCAGTCGAAATAACCTTATGTTTTTTCCTTAAATAGTTGGGTAAAGTTTCTGAACTTAGGATTTATGGCTCATAGCTCTCTTTCTGAAACTAATGCATTCTGCATCGTAAAAATCATATACTACTGAGTTCTCATTAGAATTTAAGAGTTCCTGTACTGAGACACAATAATCAGTTGAAGTGAATTATGTGATATATGACATAAGAGCTAGTTATTCTTTTTTCAATATTAAATAGTAAACTTTTCTTCAGTAAAATAGATGTGGTTATTTTACGTATGTAGTATTAATTTATAGTTATTTACAGTAGAATTTATTTTTCTTTTGGTTTCTCTTTGTGTTGTGTTGTATTTTTTCAGTATCAGCAAACTGTACAGTGCCAGTTGTGTAGATTTTGAAAAATGTCTGAAGTTTAGTGGTTGCATCTACCTCCTACCTGGTCTCCATCTTTTAAGAAAGAATAAATGTGATGTCCGAGGAAAGAGCTACATTTAAAAAGAGTCTTGCAAATGGCTTCAGAATCTGTGAATGGAAAGCAAGCAAGGAATCACTTCACAAAGGGAAAAAAGCAACAGCAGCAGCAGATAAAGAACAGGTCTTCAGTTGGTGATGGTGATGGAGAAGACTCCTTTATTTTTGAAGCAAATGAAGCTTGGAAAGATTTTCATGGCTCTCTTCTTCGATTTTATGAAAATGGAGAACTTTGTGATGTCACACTAAAGGTTAGACTACATTTTTTTCTTACTTTCCCCAAGTTCTGTGTATTATAAAAAAATGAAGATTTCTGTAACCATACAGGCAAATTTTTGGTGATACACTTATTTGTAAGAATGGTCTTAGTCTTAATCCTTTTTTATTGAAGGGGAAGGAACTGGGGGAAGGGTAAATGAAGAAAAGTTAGCTGAGATAAAATTACTGATTTAATATTGACATTCTTTATTTCTTAATTGTAACAGTTCTAGAACTGCAGGACAACAAATAGGTATGATTAGTTAAATTATTATGTTACCACTGCTGAAATAAACTTTTAACTTGTGAATGAAAAAGTCTTGATGTATTTCCTTACCAGAGCTTAAAAGTCAGGAATTCTTGGTCATTTACTTACGTGCAGATTTTACTGTTGTGTCCCAGTTTTGGTAGTCTCTACATCATTGCTATCATTTTTTTTTTTTTTAAGATATATTTCTTTTAAAAGAGTTACAGAGAGAAAGGGCCAGACAGAGAGAGAGAGTGCTTCCATCTGCAGGTTCACTCCCCAAATGGCCACAACAGCCAGTGCTGGGCCAGGTTGAAGCCAGGGGACAGGAGCTTCATCCAGGTCTCCCATGTGGGTGGCAGGGGCCTAAACATTTGGACCATCTTCTGTTGCTTTTCCCAAGCCGTTTACAAAGATCTGGATCGGAAACAAAGCATATGGACGTGAACTGGTGCCCAAATGGGACACCAGCGTTGCAGGTGGTGGCTTTACTCACTACACCACAACGCTGGCCCCACTATCATTTCTTAAGTGAGATTGTTTATGTATACCTGATAGAGAAAGAGTTTGTTTAGGTATGATGAAAAAGTCTTTAAGCCTCTGGTCTATAATATTATGTTGTGCTACAGAAGAAAGTTTTAACAAGACTAGAAAAGTAATAAAGCAGTGTGGAAGAGTGTATGTTCTGATTATCTCCCATTGTACATTTAAAATACTTTCTTAGTGAATTTTTTTTTTTGAGATTTATACACATCTATGCAGCATTTTCCATATAAGATTTTCTACTTAGAGATTGTGGATTTTGATTTCTATTCCTGATAGCAGTTCTTAGAGTTCCCAGTATCCAGGGACACTGAGCAAAAATCCATAAACTGAAAGAACAGATTTTGTATTTCAGGCCCAGAGTGTGTAGTACTGCAGTGTTGCACTATGGATAACTGACCTATAATTATTTTTCCTTGAACTCTTAGTGTTCTTAAGTATTTCTGTATCCTAACATATTTAGAAGAAATCCGTTCTACAGATCTGTACTAGCTCTGTGTGAAATTTAGCCATGTGTAGATGTTAATGAAGGAACACAGAGGAGGCTCTTTGATCCATGTTTAGATTCATACTCTTATTCCAGTTTTCAACCCTAGTGTGAAATTTAGTGACTCACACTGGAATAGGCCAAATTAAATGTAACATAAGTTATTTAAATTTAATGATCAGTTCAGTGAACCAATACACATGGAAGATAATTACATATAATATTCCCAATTTTGTAAAATTTTTACTTGAATTTTAGAATAATTTTATAGGCTATCAGGATAATTTTTATAAAATGTCTTCAGTGAGAAATAAGGATCTCACCACGCAAGGGAAAGTTTTTTTGTTTTTTGTTTTTTGTTTTTTGTTTTTTTTTTTTTTGACAGGCAGAGTGGATAGTGAGAGAGACAGAGAGAAAGGTCTTCCTTTGCCGTTGGTTCACCCTCCAATAGCCGCCGCGGCCAGCGCGCTGCAGCCAGCGCACCGCGCTGATCTGATGGCAGGAGCCAGGTGCTTATCCTGGTCTCCCATGGGGTGCAGGGCCCAAGCACTTGGGCCATCCTCCACTGCACTCCTGGGCCACAGCAGAGAGCTGGCCTGGAAGAGGGGCAACCGGGACAGAATCCAGCGCCCCGACTGGGACTAGAACCTGGCGCCGCTAGGCAGAGGATTAGCCTAGTGAGCCACGGCGCCAGCCTAGGGAAAGTATTGACTAGACTTATAACTTTAGCTTTTTTGGGTAATATAGCAGTGGGTTGGAATGAAAATTTTAGTAGAATCATTGGTGGGAGACTCAATATTACCATGTTTTAAGCAGTGACAGTTCCTTAGGAATGAGAATACTCCACTAGGGCTGGTTTAAAAGGATTGACTGTGATTTTTATTTCCTCACCAGTAAAATTAAGATGATGATTGTTTTTGTGAAGAGTAAATGAATAAATTCATGCAAAGTCCCATTGATTGATTTAGCAAATATTAAATATCCACTGCATGATACATATTAAATAATACATATCAGAGTATCAGATAGTTCTATGTTATATTCTCCTATTCTTTAGAAATAATTGCAGTTCAGATCTGTAACATTTCTTTTTTTTTCTTTTTGAGATTTATTTTTGTTTGAAAGGTAGAGTGACACAGAGTGGGAGAGAGAGACAGAGAGTGATCTTCTATCCACTTGTTCACTCCCCAAATGGCCACAGCAGCTGGAGCTGGGCTAGGCTGAAGCAAGGAGTCAGAAGCTATCCTGGCCTGGTTTATCCAAGCACTTAGGCTATCCTCCACTTCTTTCCCAGGCACATGTACAGGGAGTTGGATCAGAAGTGCGGTTCTCAAACCAGCACCCATATGGGATGCCATTGTAGGCAGCGGCTTTACCCTGTATGCCACAGCACTAGTCTCCCAGTTTCTTTTAAAGATTTATTTTATTTATTTGAAAGAATTACATAGAGAGGTAGAGCCAGAGAGAGAGAGAAAGGTCTTCCATCTGTTGTTTCACTCCCCAAATGGCCGCAACAGCCAGAACTGAACTGATGCGAAGGCAGGAGCTTCTTCTGAGTCTCCCACATGGGTACAGGGGCCCAAGCACTTGGGCCATCTTCTACTGCTTTCTCCGGCCATAGCAGAGAGCCAGATTGGAAGTGGAGCAGCCAGGACTTGAACTGATGCCCAAATGGGATGCCGGCACTGCAGGCTGGGGCTTTAACCCACTGTGCCGTAGCACCAGCCCCCATATTTTGTTTTAAGAGACAGAATGAGATAGATAAAAAGTTCTTGTCTGATGGTTCACTCCCAAATGCCTTCAATGGCCCATAGTTGGGGCTAAAGCCTGGAGACAACCCAGGAACAGAATCCAGGTCTTCCCAACTGTTGAGCCATCACCACTACCTCCCAGGGTCCAAATTAACAGAATGCTGGAATCAGGAGCCAAAGCCGTATATTGAACCCAGGTATTCTGACATGGGATGGAGGTGTCCTAACTGGCAGCTTAAATACAAGACTTCTTCATTCTTTTTTAAAAAAATTTTTTATTTGAAAGGTAGACTTAGAGGAAGAGACAGATCTAACATCCCTTGGTTCAATGGTCAGGACTGGGTCAGGCTGAAGCCAGGAACCAAGAACTCCATCCGGGTCTCTCATGTGAATGGCATGGTTCCAAGTACTTGGGCCATCTTCTGCCTTCCCAAAGCATAATAGTAGAGAGTTGGGTTGGAAGAAGAGGAGCCAGGACTCTGACTCTCTGATATAGGAAGCTTCACAGGCAATGGCTTAACCCACTGCACCATAATGCTGGCCTCATTAGTTCTTTATTGAAAAAACAAAAATGTTTTGAGAGACAGAGCGAGAGAGAAAGAGAGCTTCTATCTGATGGTTCATTTCTTAAATGCCCACAACAGTCCATAGTTGGGGTTGAAGCCTGGAGCCAAACTAGGAACTGGACCCAGCTGTTGAACCATCAGCACGGCCTCCCAGATCCACATTAGGAGGAAGCTGGAATTAGGAGCCAAAGCCAGGTACTCTGATGTGGGATGTAGGTGTTTCAACCAGCAGCTTAAATGTAAGGCCAAATGCCTTCCCATTCCTTAATTCTGATTTCGTATTTCTTCAACTTTCAGATTTTTTTAACGAAACAATTAGAGAAATCCTTTTCTTTTTAAATTTTTAATTATTTGAAAGAGAATTCTCATTCACTGGTTCATTTCTCAAATGCCTACAGCAGCTGTTGGGCCAAGGCATAAGCTTGGGGCTGAGAACTCAGTCCAAGTTTCCCAGTGTGTAGCAGGAACACAGTTACTCAAGGCATCACCATTACTTCCCAGGGTCCATATTAGCTGGAAACTGGAGTCAGGAACCAGAGCGGGTATGTTACCTGGGTACTCTGATGTGGGATGTGGGCATCCTTACTGCCAGACCAAACATCTGTCTCTTAGGAAAAACATTTTAGAAGGATACTTAATGAAAATGTTGTTTTACTGTTAAAATTATAAAGTCATAAGCCTATTTTTTTAATTCCATAGTAAGGACCTGTTTTAGAAACTGCAAATAATTCATTCAGGAGATACTTACCAAGGTCTTACCCTAGAGCATGGAGAACACAAATTTGAATAATATAATTGTACTTGCCTTGAAGGACTTTGAAGTTCAGCCAGAGATAAGCACATACACAGCTAATTGTAACAAAAATTTAGTGGTTGCCATTGTGTGTGTGTGTGTTTTTTGACAGGCAGAGTGGACAGTGAGAGAGACAGAGAAAAAGGTCTTCCTTTTTTTTTTGCTGTTGGTTCACCCTCCAATGGTTGCCATGGTGGGTGCGCTGCGGCCAGCGCACCGCGCTGATCCGGCCATTGTTGTTTTTATGGAAGCATAGGAGAGGACTATTCTGTCTGAGAGATGATTGGAAAAGCTTCACATACAAGGATACTTCAAAAAATTCATGAGAAATGCATTTTATGAAAAAACTGGTACAGGTTTCAAAACTCTTTTCTATCAACATAATCCTGTCTTGTAATTCATGAACTTTTTGAAGTACCCTCACATATTACCATGAGGTCATTGCAAAGAGAAGCAAACTTGTTTGTGACAGTATTTTCTTTTTAAAGATTTATTTGAAAGTCAGAGTTACACAGAGGAGGAGGGGCAGAGAGAGAGAGAGAGAGGTCTTCCATCCACTGGTTCACTCCCCAGATGGCTGCAACTGCTGGAGCTGTGCCGATCTGAAGCCAGGAGCCACGAGCTTCCTCTGGGTCTCCCACACAGGTGCTTTGGTCATCTACTGCTTTCCCAGGCCATAGCAGAAAGCTGGATTGGAAGTGGAGCAACCGGGTCTCAAATTGGTGCTGCAGGCGGCGTTTAACCCGCTACACCACAGCGCTGGCCCCCAAAATTTTAAACAATATTTACAATGGTAACTTTAAAATACATATGGGACAGGTCCTTATCGGCAGCAGCTTGGGGAATAGGCAGAGGAATTTGTCCTAAGGAATATTGTACTCACTGCTTAGATTTTATGTTATAGATGAATAAAAATAGCATTTACAAAAATGCTTTTACTCATGCATTATGTAATTTGAGGAAATGTTATTGTACTTATTAAAGATCATAGTTAATTTTACTTGAAGAAGTTAATAGAGGTTAGAGAGGGACAACCCCCATAAATTTCCTTCATATCACCACTAAATACATCTCATTTGTATTATTTGGCTTAGTTTTTGAAAGTGTTTCTGTGATTTTTTTTTTTTTTTAAGAATTTGTTCCGGCGGACACAGAGCAGTGCTTCTTCTTCTTCTTCTTCTTCTTTTTTTTTTTTTTTTTTTGACAGGCAGAGTGGACAGTGAGAGACAGAGAGAAAGGTCTTCCTTTTGCCATTGGTTTACCCTCCAGTGGCCGCTGCAGCTGGTGCACTGCGGCCAGCGCATCGTGCTGATCTGAAGCCAGGAGCCAGGTGCTTCTCCTGGTCTCCCATGGGGTGCAGGGCCCAACCACTTGGGCCATCCTCCACTGCACTCCCTGGCCACAGCAGAGAGCTGGCCTGGAAGAGGGGCAACCAGGACAGAATCTGGCGCCCCAACCGGGACTAGAACCCGGGGTACCGGCGCCGCAGGCAGAGGATTAGCCTATTGAGCCGCAGCGCCGGCCTATTTCTGTGATTTTTTTTATAGATCTAATAAACCTTTTCAAGATTTAAGTGACATAATTATTTACCATTAAAATTTACAAATGACCAGGTAAGAATAAATGCTGAGAACGATTACACAGAAACAAAATGTATGAACTATATTGTAAGAGTATATTTCCAAGATATAGAAATTATAAACATTATTACCCTTATAACAGTTAATTCCTTTTTTTTAAAAGATTTATTTAATTATTTATTTATTTGAGAGGCAGAGTTAGAGAGAGGGAGAGAGGTCTTCCATCTGCTGGTTTACTCCCCAAATGGCCATGTCAGCCAGAGCGGAGCTGATCTGGAGCCAGGAGCTTCTCAGGTCTTCAACATGGGTGTAGGGGCCCAAGCACTTGACTCGTCCTCCACTGCTTTCCCAGGGCATAAGCAGAGAGCCGATTGGAAGAGGAGCAGCTGGGACATGAACTGGAGCCCACATGGGATGCTTGCACCGCAGGCAGAGGCTCAACCTGCTGTGCCACAGCGCCGGCCCTACAGTTCACTCCTCATCTGAAAGCAGACTTAGTTCATTTATGGTTCCATAGCAAAATATCACAGACTAAGTGACTTATAAGTAGTAATAATTATAATAACAGTGTATTTCCATTCTAAAGTCTGGGAAGTCCCAGATCAAGGCACCAGCAGGCCTGGCATGTCTCCTTCCAAGGTAGTGCCTTGTTGCTATGTCCTAAAATGAATCCTCATATGGCAGAAGGGCAAAAAGACCTTAATTTTCTCCAGCCCTTTTATAAGGCACTAATCCATTTATGAGTACTGGATCCTTATGATTTATTCGCGTCCTAAACTCTACACCACTATATTGGGAAGTAAGTCTCAACACATGACATTGAGGGGAACATCCAGACTATAGCACAGACATAATCTTTTTTATTTTATTTTTTATTTTTTTTGACAGGCAGAGTGGACAGTGAGAGAGAGAGAGACAGAGAGAAAGGTCTTCCTTTTTTCTTTTTTTTGCCATTGGTTCACCCTCCAATGGCCGCCACGGCTGGTGCGCAGCGGCCGGTGCACCGCGCTGATCCTATGGCAGGAGCCAAGTGCTTCTCCTGGTCTTCCATGGGGTGCAGGACCCAAGCACTTGGGCCATCCTCCACTGCACTCCCGGGCCACAGCAGAGGGTTGGCCTGGAAGAGGGGCAACTGGGACAGAATCCAGCGCCCTGACTGGGACTAGAACCCGGTGTGCCAGCGCCACAAGGCGGAGGATTAGCCTATTGAGCCGCGGCGCCAGCCAGCACAGACATAATCTAATGCAAGAGAAATCATTGAGAACATGAGCCTATATTTAACACCTAAACATTCTATATTAAGAAGTCCTGGGGCTGGCATTGTGGCACAGTGGGTTAAGCCCCTGCTTGGGATGCCCATGTCCATATAGTGTGCCTAGGGTCAAGTTCCACATCTGCTTCCTTCCCAGCTGCCTGGTAGGCAGCAGATAACAGCTGTAGTACATGGGTCCCTGCTAGCCATGTAGGAGGCCTGCGTAGTGTTCCAGTCTCCGGGCTTCAGCCATAATCAGCCCCAGATGTTATAGGCATTTGGGGAGCAGACCAGCAGATCAAAGATCTCTCTCATCCTGTGTGTGTGTCAGTCTGCTTTTCAAATAAATAATTAGAAAATGTTAACGTTAAAAAAAAATTAGTCTTGGGGCCAACATTGAGGTGCAGAAAGTTAAGCTGCAGCTTGCAACCCTGTTATCTCAAATTGCAGTGCCATTCTGAGTCTTAGCTTTTCTACTTCTTGTCCAGCTCCCCGGGAAGGGAGCAGATAATGACCTAAGTATTTGGGCCCCAGCCACCCATTTGGGAGACCCTCTCAGAGGGAGTTCAGGATTTCTGGCTTTGGCCTGTCCCTGTCTCAGTCTTTGCAGCCATTTGGGAGTAAACGAGTAGATGAGAGAGTTGTGTCCCTCCCGTCCCCCACAACCCCATCTCTCTCTACTTTACTCTTTCAAATAAATAAGTCTTAAAGTCTTTAGGATTTGGCATTAAATGATGGTCATCTTTGCTTTCATCAGTTCAGCTAGGAAATCAGTATTTTGATCTTTTTAATGTTGCTTGGAATGGGGTATTCAAATATTTCTATCTCTAGGCCATTGTTTATTTAACCCTGAAAATGCCTAACTAGATTGTTTCAATTGTATAGGTTTTTAAATGAATGTAGTGTTAGGTTTTGGGGGAGTGGGGGTGGGTGTTATGCCCTGATAAGTCAAAAACAGGATAGCAGAGGAAAGGTTGGGGTGGGGGGTCGGGTGGGGTGGGGTGGTAGTGGTCTTTGAAGAGATTTGGAATCCCTAGGCAGGGAGCAACAACCTATTTATGCTGTTTCTTGGGAGTGGGACATGTGGACGTGCAGATATCTGGGTCCACAGCAATAAGGCAGGCCTGACCAGGCAGGATGCCCTTTGATTGGTGTTTATCAAAGTCAGCAATTTACGAAGTGGGGTCTTATTAGCTCTGGATGTTCCTAGCTAGGGCTGTGAGATACAGAGCAGAATCTTAGGCATAAAATTCCATGGTGACAACTTCAGGGTTGTTTTTAATTGGGCTCAGTTTGCCTGGTGTAAAGTTAGCTGTGTGCCAGCAATCTAGCAAGTCCTAACATATCATATCAGTCTTGTGTGTGTGTGTGTGTGTGTGTGTGTGTGTGTGTATATAAAGAGAAGGAAAAAACTTCGGATATTGAATGGAAAAGGGTCCTGGGTCCCTGGATCAGGGATGGGACTAGGGAACAGAGACTGAGGCGGTCTCACTTGCTGCTTCCTGCTGAGAAGGGACATAGTTAGGGAAGTGGTTCCTCCCTGTCCCAGTGCTGGCAGAGTTAGGGCAGTGGTTGATACGGAACATCCCTTAACAGGAGAATATTAACAACATGGGTTTGAGTTAAATTTTGAACCATTGATTGGATGAGTTGTCTCAGCAGCTGGAGAAGGCATGGTCCTAAAAATACAAGAAGGAAAATTACTGTGAGTGGAGTGAGAAGAGGCACAAGCTACAGTATCCAGAAGGGTTTCTGAAACCAGTTACTCCAAGGTTCAGACAACTGCTGTTGAATTTTGGATGCCCTGTCTGCCAATCTGTGAGTAGTGTCCAGAATGAGACCTGATTGAAATAAAAACAGCATTCTTCCTCTAGGAATAAATAAATAGAGACCTCCTGGGTTTTTTGTTTGTTTTGTTTTGTTTTGTTTTCCCTTGTTAGCAGGTTCGAGCCTTGTTGATTTTGTGCGATTGCCAAGGAGTTGACTGACTTGGTCTTGAACCTTGGGATGACAGCTCTTACGGTGAATATGTGTGGTTAGAGGAATTGGTAGAAATTGGTTGTGGGGAACCACATTAACATTGAGAGTTTTAACTGAGAGGTGTGCGTGGTGTTGACTCAGGTGGATTGTGGGGCAAGGCGGGCAGTTTAGGCAGAGGAGGAAGGAGAGGCACAGCCAGCAGTCGTTAGCAAGATTTGTGTGTGTGTTACTTAAACATGAGGAAACTGAATGTTCTTTTTTTTTTAAAGGTTTATTTATTTATTTGAGAGGCAGAGTTAATAGAGGGAGAGGTCTTCCATCATTCCATCTGCTGGTTCACTCTGCAAATGGCCACAATGGCCAGAGCCCGGCCAATCCGAAGCCAGGAGCCTGGAGCTTCCTCCAAGCCTCCCATGTGGTGCAGAGGCCCTGGTTTCCCAGGCCATAAGCAGAGAGTTGAACCAGAAGAGGAGCAGCTAGGACACAAAAAAAACTGGCACCCACACAGGATGCAGGCATCACAGGTGGAGGCTTAGCCCACTGCACCACAGCTCTGGCCCTGAGTGTATGTTCTAAGAGACATGTAGTAAGAAAATGCTGCACGGGGACTAGGCAGGAGGGAGACAGGGCAGTAGCCAGGAGAAACAGCAAGAAAATCCTTTTGACTTATTAGAGCTCAAACAGAATGACACTCAAAAGTGTGATCAACGAAGTCACCCTGGAGGAGATAGTCCCACACAAAGTGAAGTGTTTCTGTTCCCTTTGGTTAGGAGCATGGCAGCTTTTAAGAAGAGTCAGGACAAGATCATAAAATTGTCCAGGATCAGACATTGTGAGGATCTTACAGTTTTGTGAATAGGCATGTCTTCCTCTTCAAAATCCTCTGGAATGGCATTGAGACAGAGGGAGGTAGCGGGGTCAGGGCTTGTAACTGCCACCAACTCCTTGGAGCCCCTCCCTTGTTGTCTTCCTGGGTCCCTGTGAACTTTAATCTGGAAAAATAAATCCAGGAGGGAAAGCCTAACAATTTGGCAGCAGAGTGGTGGGAGTTAGTTGAAAGGACCAAACAAGGCCTACTTCAACTGGTTTGGAGTGGAAGTTGGAGTGGCTTTAGGTGGTGGGTTTTTACGTAGACCCAATCCCCTGGGTTAATTTGTAATGAAAAGCGGTCCTGAAGGGATATTTTATGAGGTATGGTGAAGGACAACCAAAGGATACTGAGTGTCCTGGGCGGGGCGGGGGGGGGGGTCTATCTGGCTGGAAAAGTATCTGGAAGTCGTAAAAGGTTGGGGAATCTCAGGAGAGGGGGTTATAATAGAAGAGTACAATAATTTATGATCCTACCTGTAACACAACAATGACCCTGGACCAATCCCTCAGTAATAATGCTGGCTTGAGTGAAGGTCCAACAGGTTTTGTGATTCTGATCCCAGTTGCCAGGTTTTTTGGCAGAGTGGGCAGAGAAGCCAGCCTCTGTCACAACAGCTGTTTGTCCAATGCTTTGGCTTTTTGCATAGAAAAGAGGTGCTGCTATTTGGGGGTGGACTGGACTTGTTGGATCTCCTTAATGGCAGATCATTGCATAAAGCAACTGTTATTTGGGCCTTTTTCTAATATCAGGGGTGGCTAGAACTAGAAGTCTAGAGTCATGGGCATGCTCTGACACTGTCTTTTCTTGTAAGTTAAGAAAGTGCACTGGCCGGCGCCGCGGCTCACTAGGCTAATCCTTCGCCTTGCGGCGCCGGCATACCGGGTACTAGTCCCGGTCAGGGCGCTGGATTCTGTCCCGGTTGCCCCTCTTCCAGGCCAGCTCTCTGCTGTGGCCAGGGAGTGCAGTGGAGGATTACCCAAGTCCTTGGGCCCTGCACCCCATGGGAGACCAGGATAAGTACCTGGCTCCTGCCATCGGATCAGCGCAGCGCGCTGGCCGCGGCGGCCATTGGAGGGTGAACCAACGGCAAAGGAAGACCTTTCTCTCTCTCTCTCTCTCTCTCACTGTCCACTCTGCCTGTCAAAAAGAAAAAAAAAAGTCACATGAGGCAAGCTATGGCCTTTCAGATAGGATCAAACATACCAAACAGATTTTTGAATGTTTATATTTCATGTATATTGGGTCAAAGATTGTTTTAAAGTTAAGATGAATATATACTATAAGAGGACACATCAAAGTGTTTGTTAAATAACCACATTTTAGTTTATTTGAGAGAGAAAAATTGAGTTGTAGAGGAGTAGAGCTTCATTAAAAGCAAAATGAAAATAGCCTGTTAGCCATTGGTTTGTACAGCTTGGATGGGGAAGGCAATAGTGAAGTAATTATCATCTGGAAATTGTGGCGCCCTATTTTATAGTGCTATTGTGTAACAGAGTATTGGCAGGTTAGTAACTGAAGAAATTTATATCATAAGTTTTACAAATATATGCATAGAAAATGAATCATAGTGGTAGAATGTGCAGATGATTTTTGAAAGGATGTTTTTAAACTGTGTTTACAGTATTTAGTATTAGAGATCAGATCCCATTTTAGGGCTGAAGTGAATTTGAAAATAGGCCAAGCTTTATGTTGTAGTCTACATTATAACTTGAGTCTCAATAGAATCTAAATCCTGCCATGTAGTTCTGTTAAACTTATTGAGGTGTAACAGAAATGATCATCTTGTACTTGTTGAAATAAGTGACAGCTATTCTTCTTCTATATTAATGAAAACAAAGTAGGAGGGCCATTTAGACGCAAAATCATTTATGTCTAAAGTTTTCACTTTAAAATCTCTAATAATGAGACTAAAATATAAACTTATTATATAATCAAAATATAAAGTAACAGGAAAACTAGATAATCATATCAAAAGAGGATATTATAGTATAAAACATAAAACCATTAAAATAGAAAAATATGAGAAGTAAACATTTATGGAATATTAGATTAATTATTATTTCAAGCAGTCTACATAAAGCAAGAATCATAAAGATTGATTTAATTACATAAAAATCTATAGAGAATAAAATTTAAAAGCAAAGTATAAAGAAAAAGTAGACTTGTGAAATAGATATGACAAATGCCTAATATTCTGAATGTGTGAGGAATTCTTACGAATAACCTAGAAAAATCCATAGTTCACTGAAGACCAGAATCCCAAAACTCATGAATGATTCAGTCTGACTAGTAAAAATGATATACAATGATATAATATTTTTATTCATCAGATTGGCAACAATTTCTGAAGTTAACATTCAGGATCTGGTAGAGGTAGCTCAGCAAAGGTGGTCATTATGACACAGTGGTTAAACCTCTGCTTGGATCACCTATATCCCATATTAGAGTGATGGTTTGAGTCTCATATCTAATTCCAGCTTTGCACTGGTGTGCGCACTGGGAGGCAACAGATGATGGCTCAAGAACTTGGGTCCCTGCTAGCCACGTGGGAAGCCTGAATGGAGTTCAGGGTACCTAGCTTTTGCTTGGCCCAGCCCTGGCTATTGCTGGCATTTTGGGAATGAATGCACAGATACAAGATCTTGCGTGTGTGCTCTCTCTCTAAAAATAAATGTTTTAAAAAATTAAAACAAGATTTTTAAAATAATTTAGCAGTGGACAGTCTGACAGTGTTGTCTGCATTGTACCTAACTTTGAAGGAGCATTTGTATTTATACAAACTTAATAAAGATTAAGTTACAGAAAAGTTCACTACTGTATTGTTTGTAATGGCACATTGTTGGAAGCAATTTGATTTTTCATCAAGGTTGTGAGATTTCAAGATGTTTTTATTATACAAAGTATATCATTTCAAAATAACTAGAAAATGAAAAAACCTCAAACTCAGTAAATATTAAATATTGATTTATTTACTCTGTGCCTAGTTTTTCAGTTGGTCAGTTGCAGATAATAATACACATTGAGCATCCCTAATGAGAAAATCTGAAGTGCTCCAAATCTGAAACTTGAAAAAATATATATTTTTTTAAATTATTTTGTTTGAAAGGCAGAAAGAGATCTTCCATTTGCTAGTTCACTCCCCAAATGCCTGTAATGGTCTAGGCTGGACCAAGCCTACAGCAGGAGCCCAGAACCTCAATCTGGATCTCCCACATGGGTAGCAAGGATCCAAGTACTTGAGCCATCATCTGCTGTCTCCTAGGGTGTGCATTAGCAGGAAGCTAGAATTGGAAGCAGACCCAGAACTTGAACTCAGGCATTCTGATATTGGATCCATGCGAGTGTCCTAAGTGGCAGCTTAGCTAATGTGCCAGAGGCCTGCCCCCAAATGTGAAACTTTTTGAGCATAATGTCAGTGCTCAAAAAGTTTCAGTTTCACCTTTGGGACTTTTGGGTTAAGGATTCTCAACTGATAAAAGTCTGCGCATATTCTGAAATCTTGAAAAAAAAAAAAACAACCTCAACTCTGAAACATTTCTGGCTCCAGCATTTCAGATAAAGGATATTCAACCTCTAGTGCCTATTTGTAGGGGTACTGGGGCAATTAAATGAATTAGGATATGAAAATTCTTTAAAATAGTGGCTGCACACAATAATTACAAAAGAATGGAATGTATGCTGCTATTCTCATTAATTCATAAAATGTTTCAGAAATATGAGGTAATATAGACAAATCATAGTTCATTGTACATAACAGAGGTACTTCAAAAAGATCATAGTAAATGGAATTAAAAGATAAAGTTCATTTTAATGTAAAAAAATTTTGAAAGCCATGCATAGAGAGGTCTTCAGTAAGTTCTTAGAAAATACATATATGAAAAGACTGCATGAATTTCAAAAACTTTTGCACCAAAATTAATTTATCTTTTAATTACATTTTTCTGTGAACTTTGAAATACCCTGATATATTACAGAAGTAGCTCATTTGGAAGATGAAAATGGCCTTTTTTAGGCAGCTGGCCTAGACCAAAAGTAAGTGACCAAAGGATTAAATTATTAAAACATTAATACTCTATAAATTTGTCTATATATAGAGTTTTTGTCCTTGCTTCAATACATGCTCTTTGCTGTTCTAAAGCAGATTTTTATATTAAACTGTCCTGTCTTGTTTTGAACAGGTTGGTTCAAAGCTCATCTCTTGTCACAGACTGGTATTGGCTTGTGTTATTCCCTATTTCAGAGCTATGTTTCTTTCTGAAATGGCTGAAGCCAAGCAAACATTGATTGAGATCAGAGATTTTGATGGTGACACAATAGAAGACTTGGTAAAGTTTGTCTATTCTTCACGGCTCACTTTGACTGTTGACAATGTCCAGCCTCTCTTATATGCAGCCTGTATTCTGCAGGTTGAACTGGTGGCCAGAGCTTGTTGTGAATACATGAAGTTACATTTTCATCCCTCCAATTGCCTAGCAGTCAGAGCCTTTGCAGAAAGTCACAACCGCATAGACTTAATGGACATGGCAGATCAGTATGCCTGTGAACACTTTCCTGAAGTAGTGGAGTGTGAAGACTTCGTAAGTGTGTCACCTCAGCACCTTCACAAGCTTTTGTCCTCCAGTGACCTAAATATTGAGAATGAAAAGCAAGTCTACAGTGCTGCCATCAAGTGGCTTCTTGCTAATCCTCAGCATCATTCCAAATGGTTGGATGAAACACTTGCACAGGTAGGGCTGAGATAACATTATATGCAGAAATGAAATGATAGGGAAGCAAATCAACATGTTTAATTTATATGAAAAGTGGAAATCATTTTAAGGAATATAGAAGTCATTGATATGGTACGATTATGAAAACGGCTTTAACTTTTACTTTTCTATTGTTATTCTATATAAGGAGGGTCAGTTTAAATTTGTCACATTTGCATTAGTAATATTGTCTGCTTTTTAACCTGGATATTTACAGTATTTCATTAATATAATAACAAGGGTTTTTTTTGTTTTGTTTTTTTTTTTTGACAGGCAGAGTGGATAGTGAGAGAGACAGAGAGAAAGGTCTTCCTTTTGCCGTTGGTTCACCCTCCAATGGCCACCACGGCTAGCGTGTTGCAGCCGGCGCACCGCGCTGATCCGAAGCCAGGAGCCAGGTGCTTCTCCTGGTCTCCCATGGGGTGCAGGGCCCAAGCACTTGGGTAATCCTCCACTGCACTCCCTGGCCACAGCAGAGAGCTGGCCTGGAAGAGGGGCAACCGGGAAAGAATCTGGCGCCCCGACCGGGACTAGAACCTGGTGTGCCGGCGCCGCTAGGTGGAGGATTAGCCTATTGAGCTGCGGCGCCGGCCGCAAGCGGTATTTTATTTATGCTGATAGAACATGGTCCTGCGGAAATAGCTCTAAATGAATATAATATTAATTGTTTTATAAAGTTTCTAAATTTTAATGTTAATGAAAGTACAGCTTGCTAATGCATATAGATTTATTCTGGAAAGAAGCATAAGGTACTACTTTTCATTTCTCCCCTCATCAGAGTCTTTTTTTTTTTTTTTTTTAATCAGAAGTGTGTTTCTGTATTATTTATTTTGATGTTTTTGACTGCTAACAGGGATTACTTGGATAGGGAGATAATAAATACACCCTTTGGAGTCTGTCTTTCATTTTCCTCTCGTTTTTCTTCCTCTTCTTCCCCTTCCTTCTCTCTTTTTTTAAGATTTATTTATTTATTTGAAAAGCAGAGTTACAGAGAGGAAGATACACACACACACACACAGAGGTCTACCATCTGCTGGTTCACTCCACAAATGGCCGCAGTGCTGGGGTTGGGCCATGCTGAAGGCAGGAGTCTAGAACTCCATCCAGGTCTCCTATGTAGGGGGCAAGGGCCCAGATACTTGGGCCATCTTCTCCTGCTTACCCAGGCACATTAGCAGGGAAATAGATCAGAAGTGGAGTAGCCAGGACTCAAACTTGCACTCATACGGGATGCCAATGTTGCAGGTGGCAGCTTAACTACTGTGCCGCAATGTCATCCCCATTCTTCATGTATTCTTGAGAAGTTTTATGATGCTACTTAAAAGAGGAGTAAGGGCAGGCATTTAACCTAGGGATTAAGATGCTGAGGAAAACATTTGCATCCTTCATTGGAGTACCTGGGTTTGATTCCTGGGTCTTGCCTCTGACTCCAGCTTTCCGCTAATACTGGGGAAGGCAACAGTAATGACTGAAGTAACTGGGTTCCTGCCACTACTGTGGGAGACATGGATGGGCCTCTTGGCTTCCATCTTCAGCTCTAACCTAATCCCAGCTGTTGCAGGCATTTGGGGATTAGATGGCAAATGGAATCTAGTGTTCTCTCTCTCTCTCTTTTTTTTTATATTTTAAAAATATAAAAAGGATCATTCTTTTTAACTTTTCAAAATTAAATGATTTGTTAAAACTGTACTTGATAAAATTGGTATAAAATTGGTGATAATTATGCTGATTTTCAATAATATAAGTAGTTTCATAGTATCAAAAATTTTTAAAATATTGAGAATGCAAATTTTTAAAAAATATTTATTTATTTACTTGAGAGGCAGAGTTACAGAAAGAGGGAGAGGGCTTCTGTCTGTTGCTTCACTCCCCAGTGGCCAGAGCTGAGATGATCTGAAGCCAGGAGCCAGGAGCTTCTTCCAGGTCTCTCACTCAGGTGCAGGGGCCTAAGCACTTGGGCCATCTTCTGCTGCTTTCCCAGGTCATCAGCAGGGAGGTAGACTGGAAGTGGAGCATCCGGGACTCAAACTGAAACCTATATGGATGCCGGTGCCTCAGGTGGATGCTTAACCTATTACTCCACAGGGCCGACTCCTCAAATTGTTTTTAATTGCTAGTGTTTTCAGATGATGTAAACTTAAAGTATGACTGTAATGAGTTTGATGTATTTTTAAAGCACATATAGCAATAATTATGCATTCATATGACTATCAAAGTTCAGAACACTTTTGGATTTCAGAATTACTTTGAAAACCAGTTTGTTAACAAAACCGTAGTTTCATTTTCCTGCAGTTGTATTTTACTTGAATGTGTATTCTTTTTTCCTGTTTTAGGATAGGGAGACTTCATTCAAGGGGGCCATGGTGATAGGTAAGGGGACCACTGCAGTGGGGTCTTGCAGTGGGGAAAAGAGGTCAGACTCAACCTCCTATGTATGTGTGCTTTTAACTCAAAACAGTACTGTCTGCCTTGATCATCCCGTTAATCCACTAGGAAATCAGTACATCTTTAAGAGAAGAATGGTGAGTGCCTGTACGGAGAGAATAGATACATCCTTTATATAGTAGGGGTTCTCAAAAAGTTCATGGAAAATGCTATGACAGTTCTGTGGGTTTCAGAATTTTTTTGCACTTACATGTATCGGAGCAGATATTTGGTGCAGTCAACTCGGGGTGCTTGTATCCCATATCAGAATACATTCAGATGACTGTCAAAGTTTAGGACACTTTTGGATCTCAGAATTACTTTGAAAACCATGTCAGAGTGCCTGTTTCGAGTCCCAGCTTTTCCACTTCTATCTAGCTTCTTGTTAATGAACACCCTGGGAGGCAGCAGGTGATGGCTGAAGAACTTGGGTATCTGCCACCTCTTTGGGAGGCTCAGAGTCAGTTCTGGGCTCATGGCTTCAACCTGACCTAGCCCTAAATTTTGTGGACATTTAGAGAATGAACCAGGGGCTGAAAGATCTGAATCTCTATACTTTTCAAATGAAATGAAAATCAAAATTGAACTTTTAATTCCATTTTCCCACAAACTTTCTGCAATATACTTGTATGACCCTTCAAAGAGCATGGATTTGGAGAAAATAACATTTATTTCATATGTGAATGCATTTTTTAAAAAGATTTATTTATTTATTTGAAAGAGTTACCCAGAAGCAGAGAGAGAGAAAGAAAGAGAAAGAGAGAGGTCTTCCATTCCTCTGGTTCATTCCCCAAGTGACTGCAACAGCTGGAGCTGAGCCAATCCGAAGCCAGGAGCCTGGAGCTTCTTTCGGGTCTCGCACGTGGGTACAGGGGCCCAAGTACTTGGTCCATCTTCTGCTTTTCCAGGCACATTAGCAGGAAGCTGGATTAGAAGTGGAGCAGCCATGACTCGAAACAGCCCCATGAATGCATTTTTAAAGCAAAATAGATCACATTTCCATATGTTCTGTATTAGCTGAAAAAGGCAAAAGAACAAAGCAGGACAGTTTTATCAATGACCCTTTCCTTTAGCAGCTAAGGGGCCTTATGATTATGTTAGTACTGTTTTTGGAAGTGAGTAATTTGAATAGAAACAATTGAATTATTTGTGATACTTAAATCTGTTTTTTTCAATTATTTTTTATTTATTTGAGAGGCAGAGAGAACACTCATGTCTGCTTTCCTGTCTGCTAGTCCACTCCTTAAATGCCTACAATGGCCAGAGCTGGAATTACACCAAAGCTGGGAACTGGAAACGGAATTTCACATATGAGTGGCAGGAACCCAAGAACTTGAGCCAGAACTGCTGCCTTCCAGGGTCTGTGTTAGCAAGAAGCTGGAGTCAGGAGCTGGAGGCAGTATCAAATCCAGACACTCTGATCCAGGACATAGTCATTGCAACCAGTGATACAACTGCTAAGCAAATGCCCTCTCCAACGTAAATCTATATTTAAAGTTGGTGAATATACATAACATATAGTCTGATTTCATTAGTATAGACTGGTACTGGAAATTGCTTTAAAATTGATAAATTGAATTTCGTTAACATATTAGAAAGCCCTTATGAAATATTTTTTAAGATTTATATATTTGAAACGTAAAAATAGAGTGTGTGTGTGAAATAAATACATTTAAAAAAAAATACTGCAGTGAAAGTAGAGAATAGGTTTTTTGTTTTTTGGGTTTTTTTGACAGGCAGAGTTAGAGAGAGACAGAGAGAAAGGTCTTCTTTCCGTTGGTTCACCCCCAAAATGGCTGCCACAGCTGGCGTGCTGCACTGATCTGAAGCCAGGAGCCAGGTACTTCCTCCTGGTCTCCCATGTAGATGCAGGGCCCAAGCACTTGGGCCATCCTCCACTGCCTTCCCGGGCTACAGCAGAGAGCTGGACTAGAAGAGGAGCAACCGGGACAGAATCCCAACCTAGAACCTAGGACTAGAACCCGGGGTGCTGGCACCGCAGGCGCAGGATTAGCCAAGTGAGCCACGGCGCCAGCCAAGGTTTTTTTGTTTTTGTTTTTGTTTTAGTTTTTTAATTTATTTACTTATTTGAAAGTCAGAATTACAGAGAGAGAGGGTGAGATAGAGAGAGAGATCTTTCATCTATTGGATCACTCCCCAGATGGCTACAACAGCCAGGGCTGGGCAAGGCCACAACCAGGAGCCAGGAGTTTCTTTCAGGTCTTTCACTCTGGGCAGGGGCCCAAGCACTTTTCCTAGGCCATTATCAGAGAACTGGATCAGAAGTGGAGCAGGGAGCCAGTGCTGTGGTGTAGCAGGGAAAGCCGCCATCGCATTTAGGCGCTGGTTCAAGTCTTGGCTGCTCCACTTCCGATCCAGCTCTCTGCTATGGCCTGGGAAAGCAGTGGAAGATGGCCCAAGTCCTTGGGCTCCTGCATCCTCGTGGGAGACCTGGAAGAAGTTCCTGGCTCCTGGCTTCAGATTGGTGCAGCTCTGGCTGTTGGCAGCCATCTGGGGAGTGAACCAGCACATGGAAGATCTCTCTCTCTCTCTCTCTCTCTCTCTTTCTTTCTTTCTGCCTCTACCTCTCTGTAACTGACTTTCAAGTACTTAAGTGAGTAAATAAGTGGAGCAGTCAGGACTAGAATCAGTGCTCATATGGGATGCCCATGTTGCAGGCAGTGGCCTTACCCACTACACCTTAACTCTGGTGAAAGAATAAACTATTTTATTACCCCTTGATTTTATCTCATAACTATTCATGATTTTAGGTTCGTCTGCCATTGTTGCCAGTTGACTTTCTTATGGGTGTTGTGGCAAAAGAACAGATTGTCAAGCAAAATCTAAAATGCAGAGATTTATTGGATGAAGCAAGAAATTACCACCTTCATTTGAGTAGCAGAGCAGTACCTGACTTTGAATACTCCATTCGGACTACGCCAAGGAAGCATACTGCTGGTAATTACTCATTTTATTGACTTTGCTGGAAGAATCTTTGTTTTACTTGAGGATTAGTTATGCATGCCCAAATGTACTTGTAGGATAATTAGTATTGGATTGGTTTAAAGTAATAATTGTCAATTAAGGTTTTATATATATTCATAATTCTTACTATACATTATTTAGATTATTTTAATGAGAAGCCACATTATTAGAAAGCCATAACAGGTCCTGGATGAGGTCTTCCCCAATTCTTCTCGGTAGAATTAACTCCTCTTTTTATTTATGCTTTTATAACAATTTGTTTGAACTGTTTTCTTATATTGTATTCTAGTACTTATTTGATGTGTCTTAAGTTCTTCAAACACAGGTAAGTATATTTAGATTTAGGCTTGTATTCCTAATGCTAAATGTTGGAGTTTGATACATATTGCATGATTAAATATTTATTTTAAATCTTATGTGTGGACTTGAGAGGTAGAAAGAGAGAGTGGTGACTTCCATCCACTGATTCAATCTGTAGATGCCTGCAATAGCCAGGGCTGCACTAGGAATCAGGAACCTGGAACTCATGCTGGTTCTCCCATGTGGTTGCTGGAGACCCAAATCCTTGAACCATCATATGCTGCCTCCCAGCATGGTGCATTAGCAGAAAGCTGGATTGGAAGCAGAGTCAGGGCTTGAAGCAGGGACTCGAAAATGGGATGCAGATGTTCTAAGAGGCATCTTAACTGTTGAATCAAATGCTTGCCCCTAAATATTTTTGCATTTTTCCAGATCAAAAGAATGTCACTAAAATATCCTAACATTTGTATAATCAACCATATTAAATTCTTAGAATCTAAGGCTCTTTTTTTTTTTTTTTTTAAGGAGTCTGCAGTTTCACTTTTATTTGCCACTATTTTTAGGCTATGTTTTCCCATGAAAATTGTGTGTGTGTGTGTGTGCTAGCATCACATAAGGGCATCACATCATTTGAGTACTGGCTGCTCCACTTTCAATGCAGCTCCCGGCTAATGTGCCTGGGAAAAGCAGCAAAAGATGGCCCAAGTGATTGGGCCCCTGCACCCATTTGGAGACCTGGAAAAAGCTCCTGGCTCCTGGCTTTGAATAGGCTCAGCTCTAGCTGTTGTAGCCATTTGGGAAGTGAACCAGCAGGTGGAAGTCCTCCTGCTCTGTCTCTCCCTCTCTCTGTAAGTCTGCCTCTCAAATAAATAAGTAAATCTTCAAAAAAAAAGGGTAGACCTCAGCCTTAGTTTTGAATAATAAATAGATGTTCTTCTGAGTGACAGTTAGGAAAAGGAGTACTCAGTACATTTTATATTTATTGAATGTCTAATACATGCCATGCACTGTGTTAACCTTTGTTACCACATAAATGCTTAACACACAGTTTTTTGTTTTTTGTTTTTTGTTTTTTGTTTTTTTTTTTAAGATTTTATTTATTTGGGAGGTAGAGTTACAGATAGTGAGAGGGAAAGACAGAGAGAAAGGTCTTCCATCCGCTGGTTTACTCCCCAAATGGCGACAACGGCTGGGTCCAACTGAGCCCATCCGAAGCCAGGAGCTGCTTCTGGGTTTCCCACATGGGTGCAGGGGCCCAAGCCCTTGGGCCATCTTCCACTGCTTTCCCAGGCCATAGCAAAGAGCTGGATTGGAAGAGGAGCAGCCAGGACTAGAACTGGCACCCATATGGGATGCCAGTGCCACAGGCTGGGGAATTAACCTGCGCCACAACACTGGCCCCAAACACAGTCTTGAACTAGCTTAAACTTTGGTGACAGATGTCAGCATGCTAGATCGTTGCAAAATTCTATGTGCTAAGTGAATGATTGTTACCCAAAGTGCTATAGGAACACCAAGAATAAGTGTTTTGGGCATATTGCAGGAACATGAATCATGTTTGAGAGAAAAAAAGAGAGGAGAGGAGAGGAAATTAGGTCCTGGAAGCTAGGGCTTTTGGGCTTTCCCTTTTAAGATAGTCAGTACCTCTCAGAGTGTGAAGGACGTGTTCACCCTGGACCAGCAGCATCAGCATTCACTTGGGAACTTGTTAGAAATATAAATTCTTAGACCTGCTCCAAACCTGCTGAGTCAAAAACTCTGGGAGTCAGGCCCTCCTGAATCACACACTATAGTGTTTTCTTCTATTTGTTTTTTTTTAGTTGTCGGATGTATAACATAAAATTTGCCATTGTAATTATTTTTATGTGTCCAATTCAGTGAATTCACTAAAGTATTTTCTTAAATTTTAATTAGTTTTATGTATTCGAGAGGCATAGGAATAGACAGAGAACTCAGATCAGTTGGTTTATTCCTCAATGCCTGCAACAACTTGTGCTGGGCCAGGCCAAAGCCCGGAGCCAGAAACTCAATTCTTCTTCCTTCCAGGATCGGCACTAACAGGAAGCTGGATTCAGGAGAGAAATAGGTGTTCCAAGCAGCATCTTTTTTTTTTTTTTTTTTTTTTTTTTTTTTTTTTTCAGGAGAAATGGCTTTATTTGGACTGAGAGACGGGAAACTAGAGGCCCAGAGATAGCATCTTTGGCTGAGGATGTGAGATTACATTCCAAAATAGTACTCAGAGCTCATCAACCAAATAGACTGCACTTCCCAGCAGCCTTGCAGTCGGTACAATCAATGAAAGGCCTGCTGGGGAGCAGACCTGCTATAGGCACACCCAAGTGTGCCACCATCACAACAAAGGCACAGATTTTTTTTCTTTAAAATGAACATTTCCACAGATACCACCCCCCAATCAGAAGTATTACAAAAGAAGGAAAAAAAATCACGTTTTTCAGATCTTAGTCTTCATTATCTTCAGAAAACAGTTCCCCTGCTAAACTCTCAAGCTATAAGATCTATCCAAGCGGCAATAAGACGGCCTTTGCTAGCCCACGGCAATCCTCTTCCCACTGGGCCTAGCCAGTCAGGGCTGAACAGCTCGGGTGAGTGAGGCTCGGGTGGAGGTGGGCTGGGGTGGGGGCCAAGG